>NC_142045.1:57939216-58564216 GCF_982192425.1 Myodes glareolus
TGCCCCTGTGGCTTCTTATGATTTCCTGACATCTACATGAGTCCCAATGAAACATATGAATCTACAGATATAACACTAGTACTTATAAATGAAAGAAACCATTTGATATCTCTCTGTATCTGATTTACCTCACTCAGAATAACAATTTATCCATGCATTTCACATTTCATGTGAAATTTTCATGTGAAAATTTCATAATTTAATTTTAAAAGGTGAAGAATATTTCATTGTGTAAATAAACCGTATTTTCATTATGCATTCCTCCATTGATGATATCTAAGATGTTTACCTTCTCTTATTATTGCAAATAGAATAGCAAGGATCATGGATTATCAAATATTTCTATAATTGTGGATATAATCCTTTATATGTACACCCTAAAATGTTGTGGTGGTTTGAATGATAAAGACCCTCATAGACCTTAAGGAATGACATTATTGGAGGTGTGGCCTTGTTGGAGGAAGTATGTCACTGGGGGTGGACTTTGAGGTTTCAAATGCCTAAGCCAGGCTTACTGTCTCTCTTTACCCTGCTGCCTGCAAATCCTGATGTAGAACACTTGGATCCTCCAGCACCATGTCTCCCTGCACAGTCCTGTTTTCTGAAATGATAATAATGTACTAAACCTCTTAAACTGTAAGCCAACCTACACGGCATACTTCTAAATAAGAAGCTTAAAAATGTTCAAAATTTATTCAAAGTAGCTGACCATCTATGAGAAGTTTTTCTTCCAAATATTTTAGCCCATTCTCTGGGCTGTATCGTCACCTGAATGATAGTGTCTTAGTTGTATCGAAGCTCATCAGTTTGATGGAGTCTTATCTACTCTTGGACTTAAAGCCTGTGTTTGTTCAGAATATTTCTTCTTGGGCCCAGAAGTTCAAATGTATTCCCTACTTTCTCTTCAATTAGATTCAGATTTCCAGGTCTTATATTATATCCTTGATTTATTTAAAATTGAATTTATTATAGCCTGAAAGGCAAGGACCATGCTTCATTCGTCTACACATTTGTAGCTATCAGGTTTGGCCAGTACCTCTTATGGAAGACAGTACCTTATTTCCAATATACATTGTTCACTTCTTTATATTTAAATAAATCATTTGACAATAAGAATGTGGAATTATTGTTGGGCCACAACTCTATTCAATTAATCAGTGTGTCTGTTTTTAGGTTACTATCATGCTGATTTTGTTATTATTATTTCTTTGGCATAACCTAAATACTGGGATGCTAATAACTTCATCAGGATTGTTTGTTGTTGTTGTTGTTGTTTTTACTGCTCAGGATTATTTCAAATATCCTGGGTCATTTGTGTTTCCATATAAAATTTAAGATTATTAATCATTCTGCTTACAACTCTTTGCCTGTCTTCCCAATTTGTCTTGACCTCATTCATTCTTTTCAATTCCATCTCACCCCTTAAGACCTGGAAAGGACTTTGAGGAAACCATTGTGTGACTTTGGGTTAGTAACTTTGTTCTTGAGTTTTCATATCTAAAACTTAAAATAAATTATGGCTCCTAATTTTTTGAGTTGGTATTAAGTAAAATATTAATGTAGAGAGAGTACTTAGAATAACGCTTTACTCAATAGGATCAATTAAAGCTTTATCTATTTTATTAAGTATCTGTAAAATAATACCCATAATGCACATTAATTTTATGTCTTTAAATGAAAAAAAATCTTAATGAGATAATAGATAGAGACAATGATTATCAATGAATACCCAATTTTCAATATTTTGAGTCAGTAGTAAGTGTGTAATCAAACAACACCTAAAATCTTGACTCAGGGATAAAATTGCAAAGTAAGATGGATAAAAGTATGCACATAAAGATGTATTATTTAGGAAGAATTTGGAAGTAGATCTTTGTTTTTATTTAAATTTTAACTGCATTTTTGTAGGAAACAAATGAAGTTCTGAGAGTGTTGTTTGACATGGGCGAAGGACCCCAGTGCCTCTGATTCATTGGAGTAGCAAATCTTTCCATGTCTGAGACTCAAAGGCATAGCAAAACTGCTTTCTGGTCCGAGTGTAGATGTTGAAGAGTGCGCAGAAATGTCTGGAGCATCTTTCTCTTTCTGGATGTTTACAGCCTGAAGACCGCCACCCTTACAGAGATTAGCTCATCCTGCTTATCTGCTCAGCTCTCCACAATAATCCTGCCTCCTTGATAGTCTGTATGCAACAATCCCATATCCTTGTTCAGATGTATATACTGCAAACACTTTCATTTTGGTTTGCTGGTCTTTTCTACCATCTGAGCGCCGAGACCATCTGATCCCAGATGTTCTATATATGTGTCTGAGACTTCTTCATTTTCTCATCACTCCTATTAATGGGCTCCAGGATGCATTTAATGAAAAGTTGGCAAATTTTGTTTTATCTTTTAGTTGTTTGTGAATGTGTATGTGCCCATGTCTGTGATCACATATGCCATGTGTGAATGTGAAAATTAGAGGACACATTTTTTGAACCAATTCTCTCTTCCTATTTTCTCGGGTCTTAGCGATTGAATTCAAATTGTTAAGCTTGGTAACAGACGCCTCTATCCACTGAGCAATCTTGCCATGCCTTCTATGAAATATTTTAACAATTTTGTTTGTTTATTTATTTTTGTTTTTGAGAGACAGGGTTGGTTTCAGATATTTTAAGTGAAATTTAAAATAAGCTAAAATAATACCTTATTAGTGTGTAAGAAAAAATGGTGACTAAAACTGTCTGTTAAAAACTCAAAGATATAAACATCTAATTCTAGATTATGGAATTATTAATAGTTAAATTTCTCAAATAAACACTATGACAAAAGGGTATAGGGAATACCATAAGAGATACAAAGTTAGAAACTTAGCATATTAATATTTAGTAGATGATGACAGATAGCAATAATTTTGTTCTTTTCAGTTTTTTCTTTTCTGCCCAGTTTGCTGCTCTCTTTGTTGTTTTTGTTGTTACTTGTTCTAGTTTATTGTTGCTTATTTTTCTAGGCTTTAAGTTCTAATTTTCCCTTCTTAAATTTTTAAGACACATTTTTGTGTTTTAGATTAACTGTATATTATGTTTGTGTGGTACATGTGTCTGTGCAGGTGCCCAAGGTGTCTGGAAAACCACATCAGATCCTCTTAAGCTAGATTTACAAGCAGCAGTGAGGCATCTGATGAGGGTGATGGAAAAACATCCACTCACTGCCTGGGGACCAGCCACCAGCAGCACAGGACTCAGAGGGACACTCACAGAGTAGGTCATACTATGTCTTTTCTATCCTTGGGATTTAAGGGAAAAGACACTCACACTGTTTCTTGATAGTTTCCTTTTTTATTATTCTGTGTTCTTTTGTATTCTTTCTTCTGTCTACTTTTTTCTCCTGTAGCTTATATGCCCCAACAACATTTTTTCAAGCAATATAGAAATTATAATGTGCTTACATTCTATTTTTCAAGTGAATGATTATAATGAATACAGGTAAAAACATGTTTTTCATCTTCCTTACATGATTAAACATTTTATTTATTATAGGTGAAAAACAAATTATCCCAAGAAGCCACATACATTCATATCCAAGCAGCATGTTATAGATTAGCCATGTAGACAAGCAAGATATTCTCCTCAGTCAGGTCTTTTACTGGCAGGCTGCATTTTCTAGTTACAAAGTAAGGGCCAATCAATTTAATTTATTACTTACTTTGAAAGGTAATGTTATAAGGACTCTTAAAAGAATCATAAACCTAAACTTTTATATATGAAAAAGAATCAATCAGCTCTACTTTAAACCTTAAGGGTATATGCCCACTCAGCAACAGTTTTGTATATCAGGAGATTGAGGACAGAAATGGGTAAAAGGAATTGATAATCACCTTTGATCATCAGCCAATCCTTGTTAAAAAAAAAAAGTGCATCAGATAGCAATAATTGGGCTGCTTTGTGTCTCTTCCTCATTCAATTCTGTGTCTTTCCAAAACATTAGATTGTATTCTTGGGTTTTTCACCCCAAAGCTATTTGAAAAAACATCTTAGTCTAACTTTGACTTTTTCAAAGATTTGTTTCAGTCATGATGTACTCTGAAACCTATGAATATATGTCCCAATTTCAAGGTTAAAGAATTTAAACTAGCTGGGCTACTGGGACTCAATTCTTCTCCTTATCCATTAACTTAAGCCACAGTCTATAAGGCTTCTCAATAGAAATTCATGTGTTCTAACTGTGTGACACTTCCTTGTTTATTTGTTATCACCAAATATCTATTTAAACTAAGATTATTATTATCAATTATTGCTTCAGAGAAATCAATTATAGCTTAGGATCGATTATAGCTTAAGAAAGAAACTCATTTTCATAATAATATCCAGGTAAAAATGCCCAGTTGAATGGGATGTTTCTATGAGACAAGCATACTAAATTACAAACAGTGGGGATCTCCCAACACCCATTCATATCATTCCAGATACCAGAGAGAGACAGCAGCAAAAAACAGAAAACGTGTAAAGGCACAGCAGAAGCAAAAGACATGTGATCTCGGGCCTTGCCTATCTGAATTTCAGCCATCAAGGATTCGCCTTCTGGTGGGCTAAAACCAGGAAGTCAACTGCCATCTGCTGCTCCTCTGACATGGACACCAGCAGGAAAATTACAGGTTTTCTGCAAGAATATTACTTTAACATCTCTCCATGTTTTTTTTCTTGACAATTTACAGTTTTATTTCATTTGTTTGTATTTGTTAATTAATCATTATATTTTAAAAATCTGCATTACTGCATGTGAGTGAGTGTTTGTGTGTGTGTGTATTCTCAAATAGGAAAACCAGAGGCAATTATTTCTCTAAGAATGATATCACATTCCCCAAGTCTTTCTCTTACTATTCTTACAAATTAAGAGCTTTGGATATTTTTGTTCCCCATATAGCCCTCATCAACAAGGCTCTAGATTTTACTGAGGTGGTTTTGTATGTTTGTTTTCTGTCATGAAGTTTTTCCAAAAAACCATAATTTGTATTTATAAAAAAGTTTGTTTATCCACTCATATATCTCCTTATGCCCTTTTTCATACTTCTTGCGTGGATAGTGTCTTTTCTTCACACAGGTAAGTGGAGATGCATTCCCTCAATGCTGCATCTCTGCAGAAAATATTGCTGTGAGATGAAATCTAGGTGAACTGCAATCCTGCACTTTCGCTGTCTCTATCTATAGCTACATCACATCCCTACTAAAGAGAAACTCATTGTAATCTCATTTACAGGACTTAGTAACCTTTGCTATTTCCATTTATAATTCTGGGATTGTTATCATAATATTGTAGTATGAGGCGCAAGCCACATTCTGCTACCCAGCTAACATAACCCTTGAAATAATTACACAGAAACTGTATTCTTTTAAACACTGCCTGACCCATTATTTCTAGCCTCTTATTGGCTAACTCTCACATCTTGATTAACCTGTTTCTATTAAATCTGTGTATCACCACGTGATTGTGGCTTACCAGCAAGATTCTAACCTATGTCTGTCTCAGACCGGACATTCATAGCATCTGTCTGTCTCTGCTTTCTTCCCAGGCTTCAGTTCTCTTTTCTCTGCCTAGCTAAGTGCTGTCCTATCAAACGGCCAAGGCAGTATCTTTATTCAACCAATGAAAGCAATACATAGAAATAAGATGCTCCTACACCATAATATGTTTTATCTTTGCTTCTTATTCAAGACATTTAATCAGTCATTTCCAAATGTAAACTACAATTTATCTATAAAGCAAGGTTTTTTTGCTTGTGAAAACTTTTCCTTCTATGGTGGCTTGGACAGGAATGACCAGCTCATAAATCTGAATGTTTGATCATTAAAAAGTGGTATTAATTGATAGGGATTAGGATGTGTGGCCTTGATGGAGAAAGTGTGCTAGTATGGGTGAACTTTAGGACTTTAGGACTCAAGACAGGCCCAGCATCTTTCTCTTCCTACTGCCTTTGGAACCATATGTAAAACTCTCAGCTACCAAGTCTACCTGTAAGCCATCAAGCTGCCCTCCATGAATAATTGATGAAACATCTGAAACTATAAACAAGCCCCAATTAGATATTTCCTTTATAAGATTTGCCATGATCATTCCCCAGAACCAATATAAACTGAATTTCTGGATTTCTAAATTTATCTGGATATCTATCTTTTGGATTCTTCTTGTTTCCATCTTTTGTGATTTTTCTTTCATTTCCAGATGTTTCTTCTTTTAATCTTTGAGGTTATTAGGGTTTTAACAATGATCATACCAGTTGCACAGCTATTCATTAGCAAGAGATTCCCTAACATACTACAAAAGCATTTGTTCAACTATGTTCATAGCAGCACTATTTGTAATAGCCAGAACCTGGAAACAACCTAGGTGCCCCTCAATAGAAGAATGGTTAAAAAAAGGTGTGGAACATATACACATTAGAGTTTTACTCAGCAGTAAAAAACAATGACATCTTGAATTTTGCATGTAAATGGATGGAAATAGAAAACGCTTTACTGAGTGAGGTAAGCCAGACCCAAAAAGAGGAATACGGTACGTATTCACTCAGAAGTAGATTCTAACCATAATTAAAGGTCTTTGAGCCTATTATTCGTGATCCCAGAGAAGCCAAATAAGAAGGTGAACCTGATGAAGATTATTTAGCTATCCGCCAGGAGATAGGAAATAGACAAGAGTCCCAGGTAACCTCGGGTGCATGGGGGGGTGGGAGGGTTGTTGGAAGGGGAGAGGGTTAGAGAGAAGGGAGTAGGGGAGGAATGGGGAAAGCTCGGTGGACTGGGATAGGGGGAGGGAGGAAGGATGAATATGGGATCAGGGAAGAATATATATCAACTAAGGGAGTCATTTTAGGGTTTACAGTAGACTTGATTATATATGGGATCCCAGGTCCAAGGAGAGATCCCCAGATTGTTCTCTGGACAGAGGAGAGGGTGTCTGAACCAGCCTTGGCCCATAACCATACTGATGAATATTTTGCTTATCACCATAGATCCTTCGTCTGGCAATGGATGGAGATAGAGACCAAGAGACCCACATTGGAACACTGGACTTAACTCCCTAGGTCCAAATGAGAAGCAGAGGAAAGAGAACGTGAGCAAAGAAGGCAAGACCAGAGGGAACCTTCATCTGAGGATGGATGGCGATACAGAAGGAGACCCACATTGGAGCACCGGACTGAGCCCCCCAAGGTCCAAATGAGGAGCAGAAGGAAGAAGAAAATGAAAAAGTAAACCAGGACTGCGAGGGATGCGATCACCCACTGATACAAGGGGACTGATCTAATGAGAGTTCACCAAGGCCAGTTGGACTGGGCCTGAACGAGCACATGATCCAACCAGATTCTCTGAATGTGGCCGGATTCTCTGAATGTGGCTGGCCCGGAGTCTTTCTGAAAAGCCATTGACAATGACACTGAGACTTGTTTCCTCTGCATATACTGGATTTTTGGGATCCAGTCTGTTTGGATACTCACCTTCCTGGACCTGGAGAGAGGGGGGAGGAACTTGAACTTGCCACAGGGCAGGAAACCCTGACTGCTCTTAGGGATGGAGAGGGAGGAGGAGAGGGAGTGGGGGGAGTGGGAGGGTGTTGGGAGGAGGGGCGGAAATAGAAACTTTTATAATTTAATAAAATTACTTTCTCATAAAAAAAACAGCAATTTGTTAATTATCTAACTTTTTAGTTCAATTGTTTAGATACTCAATAGAATTTATGTTTTTACTATGTAGGTATATACACAATATGCACCTCCTAAAACTTGTTCAATCATGCCAAGAAGCACTTTACTAAGAGTCACCATCAGTGAGATTGTTCAATTAATTATTTTATAATTTCAATTATGTCAATTTCTTTGTGTCTCTTTATAAGGATATAAACATGATACTATAGGTGTCTCTGAAGTGCAGAGGGCACAGAATCCCTCAAGAGCTGGAGTTAGACCTGTGAGTTGCCTTTCATGGGTGGTGCTGGTAACTGAACTTTGGTCCTCTATATGAATATCTCTCACCCTTAATCATTAAACAATATCTTCAGGATTAGTGATGCTTTTTCAAATGGGTATAGTGTGTATGCAAGCATGCATGTGTGTGTGTGTGTGTGTGTGAGAGAGAGAGAGAGAGGAGAGAGAGAGAGAGAGAGAGAGAGAGAGAGAGAGAGAGACCAAAGAAGAAAGTCAGTATCCTGCTCCATCACTCTCTACATTATTACATTGAGAAAGTGTTTTTCATGGAATATGGAGCTAGGCTGGTAGTCAGCAAGTCCCAGTGATACCTCTGTCTTTACCCCCAATAGTGCTCAAGTTAGAGACATATATGTCCATATCTGCTGTCTCACTCTTTATGTGAGTACTGGGGATCTAAGTTTAGGAACTTATATTTCCATTGAAGGTGCTCTTGTGCCCTGAAAGATCTCCTCAATTTTCATGAGTAAGCCTAATTTTCTCAGTGTTTCAGTCTAGCTAAATCTATTAACAGGAATAACAACATTTTAGAAGTGAAATGCTTCTCTCAGTATCTTCAAACCTCTCACACAGTTGTGTGTTAGCATGTCACCTGTTCTGACTCAGTAGTTCTGGATGAAGCGGGGTCTTGTGAAGCTCCGTAGTGGGCCATTGCCTCTGGTGTCAAGTTCTCCACTCTGTACTGCTCATGTCATCTGCCAGGCCGTCCCCCCCCACTGGAAGAATCCTAACATCTTCTTTCTGCTTGTAGATTCTGCTTGTGCCAAGGTTATAATTATCTGAGATCTTTGTAGAGGACTAGGAAAGACTCATACTGCCTTTCCAGTAGCACCCTTGGATAAAGCAAATAAGTGAAATTTTTCCAGAACTACTCTTCTTCTGTCCTGGAGATTTGTGAACCTCCAGTGGGCACACTGTCTCTATAATTTACAAAATTTTAATTAAGCAACTCAAAGTCAGTCTCTTAAGAGACTAGAAAGAAAAGTTCCATTTCTTTTCCTCTGTCATTGAAGAAGCAAGGCATGTCTCACAGTCTCTAGTCCCCTCTGAGTTCACTTTACAACTGCTGGTTCAACAAAGACAGTTCATTGTTGACTGGATTTGAGGGATATGTTCATGCCATCATCATTGTTCACAAAAGTTTCTAATATTTATTTTTATTAAGAAAGTGCAATAGGAAATATTTTTAATATCTATGAGGCTTACTTAGGATTCTACAAATATCCATGGTTTTTAGACAGAAAAATGAAAGGGAAAGTTCAGATGTATGCATTGCATTTCACTGCAAGGGAAAGAACTCTAACAGCTCTGTACCATGGAAAACTCCCTCTGACATTTCACTAAAGAAAGTCAAGATGATACTTTTACCTTAGAATCACAAACAACTACAGAAGAAAAGAGACAAAGGTATTTTAAAAATGAAAAGAAGAGAGTGTAAACAAATTCTTATATTGTTCAACTCTTCTTTCATATATGGACGATCTCGATATTCTTTTTCATAGTGGTAAATGATAATGAAGATATTCATGATAGGTGTAGGGAATGTAGGATCATGTTTAAACCTTTCCTAAAAACTAATAGCACCATAAAAGAGACAGCCAAATATGTGTGAAAATTCTATAAGTATTGATTTATGCTTGTCTGTTCTTAGGTATTTCCAGATACAACTGTAAGACTTTACCTACTTTTCCCAAACAGAGGAGAATCATAGTTCTACAGCAGTTAAGTTGACAAGAGAATAAGAGAGCACTTTCCACTACAAACATTTTTATCTGCTTTGTTTTTAAATTTTTTAATTTTTTTTAATAAAACTGGCTGGCATGGAGCCCAGGGAGCAGACCAGCTGCAGCCTGAGATGTCTCGAGACGGCGCATCCCTCACGGGAGAACTGTGCGCATCCCTTACGGGAGAACTGTGCGCATCCCTTACGGGGGAACTGTGCACATCCCTTACGGGGGAACTGTGCACATCCCTTACGGGGGACCTGCGCCTCTTCGTAGTTCTCATACTGAACTTCAGACACAAAGATGCAGCCTTCCCAACGCTGACAACTTTCAATTTTCTGTGAGTGCCCTGGTGAGGAAAGTCCCCAGAGAGACCCTAGAGGAGCTTTGGTGTTGTTGTTCCTATGCCTGAGAAAAGAAGAAGCTTGTTACCTCTCTCATGCTCTGGTTGTTGGTTGTGGTTGCTGACACTGTTTATTGGTTCTGTTGCAGCAGTTAGCTCTGTTTGGAAACCTTTGAATGTGATCTTAGGATCTTTCCACCTAATACCTAATTCCCGAGTTCCTGCTACTCCATTCAGTGACATTTATTGTTTTCTTATAAAAGTTCAAAAGATCACATTCTTATTACTGACCAGGAGCCTCCTCTGGGATGCCAAGGTGAACAGGTGAGCCACAAGTGCATAGTGCAGTCCTGGTTCATGACCTACAGATGACACACTCTGCAGCAGTGAGCACTCGTGTGGGAACATGTGCTTCTCCTGTGCTGCAGACACAATATTACAAAGCAACAAAAACTTCCCGGAGCTCTGGCTTTGTGTTTGTTCCACACGTCTCCATTAGTTAAGGCTGTAGCTGTTTGATTTCTTCATAAACAAGTTTCTTTAATATATTTGTATAGAACCTAGACACCAGGTTTGCATTTATTTATTAGAAATCTCTTTCATGTTAAAAATAATATTTTAAGGCCATAGGATTTTTATTTTGTAGTGGAGCTAGGGACACAAAAAGGAGGAACAGTTAAAAGAAAATATGGGAATTAATACTCTGTCTTCCTATTCCTAACTTCCTTTTTCCAATATGCTGCTTCAAATTGAAAATACAATATATGTATCACCATTCTAAACCATCTTCATGTTTCAACATTTATATATGTACCATCTCTTACTTTTAATATATTTATTATTATGCCATTTTACTGGCATAGCATAATAAAGGAATAGTAGCAAAGCATGGGAAGGCAACCTTAAAACCATTCAAAGTGTATGAGATAGTAAGAAGGATGTGTGAGTTTCTATTTTCTGTTTATCTATTTATTCGTTTATTTTGAGACAAGTATCTCCTGAAGCACAAGTTAGACTCAACCTCACTATGTAGCCGAGAGTCACCTTGAGTTCCTGTTTCCCAGCATGCACTATTTCACTCTGTTCAGAGCTAGAGACTGAATCCAAAGCCCCAAGAAGCAATTGAGTTGTATCACAAACCCAGCAAGTTTGTCTTTGAGGATTTAAAGTGTTTTAGATAATCAAGGTTATCAATACATTAGAGATTACAATTACAATCATCTATAAATTGCAATTCTTTTTTATACTTCAAAGTTTCTATCCTGCCCCCAGGAATATAGAATAATAATTTCAATGACATATTCCTTCTCATGGAACACAGAAATGAACGGGACTTGGGAATGGATAAGAATTGGTCTTTTCTAAATAAGAGGCTCTCGAGTTGCACATTCTTATGATAATCTGTATTGGATGAATGTTATTGTGGGTCTCTTGTGTGTTACAGAGGGATTTCTGCCTATTGTATTCAAAGCTCAATAAGATTGCAAAGGAGTCTCTTTCCTGCTGTGTATAGATAAAGAGAACAATGTCAAAAACATCACAACTCTCTCACTCTACTGAAGACTTCAACTTTCTTACTGCATTAATAACCTTGCTACCAACAGCTGATACTGACATGTAATATTTCTAGAATAGAGTCTCCTCAGCTTCTTTTCCCACCTGAAAATATTTGTAATCATGTAGTCTATTCTCTATGACAAATAGAAGCAGTAGTTAGGGCTTGAATGGCAACCAGACATTTAATTTGTAAACTTTTACAAATTATTTAATTTTTCCTATCATCACTTTAATTTTAATCATCACCATAATAGTAATGCTTCTTCAACTGGTTGAATGCATTTAGAAAGGATGATTTTTAAGTGATCCACAAATAATGGTTAAAAATAACCCTGTCAGTGAGGAGGGGTGTTTTATTTTGTTTTTATCAGTGGGAAAGTCATTTCCTGCCAAGACTAATCTTTCCTAGCAACTTTCCTCCCTTCAAATGTCTTCATTTTGTGTTTAAATATTTTATAATTAAAAGAGAGCTTCTCTGTGCTTTTAAACATGACCATGAAGTCAATTCTGTCATCACAGTAGCAGCAGGGATTGGGGAAAGGGCACACTGTGTATGAACTCTCAGAAAGTACTCTCTGAAAGAGGCATCTGCCATTTGCAGCCTGCATCTAATCCACCCCAATACAACTCAAGGCCACACAAAATTCAAAGTAGGTGAGGAGGGCTGCAGTCGGTAAAGTGCTTGTCTAATATGCAAAAAAAGCTGGCTTTGATGCCTAACATCCCATAAACTGGATAACGTGGCACACACTTGCAATCCCAGCATTCACAAAGCAGAGGCAAAAAGATTAGAAGTTCAATGTTTCTTGACTACTCAGAGACCGCATAAGGATACACAAGACAAAAAATCGTCAACAAGAATAATGCACTTTTTTATGATGATCTTATTTTTTAAAGATTATTTATACTTATTATGTGTATACACGTGCGTCTGTGTGAGTGCATGCTATGTGTGATCAGGTGCCTAGGGAGGCCAGAAGAGGGCACTGGATACCTTGGAACTCGAGTTATGACAGTTTTGAGCTGCCTGGTATAGATTCTGAAAACCCAGCTCAGGTTCTCTGGAAGAGCAACAAGCTTTCTTAGGAATTCACTGAATGTTCTAACCCCTCTCCCCAGCCCCAATAGTGATTTTTCATTTGTGGTGAACTTGCACTCCTGATCCACTTGTTTCTCCTTCCCAAATGCTAGTATTATACTTGAATGCCACTATATCCAGCTAAAGTATGCTTTAAATTGTATTTATTTATTTATTTGAATGCAGGCACATACACATACTATAGCATACATACGGAGGCCACACCACAACTTCCAAGAATTCATTTTCTCCTTACCCTATATAGGTTCTGGGAATTAAACTCTGGTCATCAGACTTAGTGGTGAGCACCTTTACCCACTAAGCCATCTCACCAGGCCCTAGAAAAATATTTTAATAATTCAAGGGGGGGTCCTTATTCACTATTGTTCTCATTGAAATCCTTTATTAAGTACTCATGTATTTATTATTTTAAGATATCTATTTAAATGTGTAAGTTGTATATAAATAAAATATATATCAATATATCTATACAAGCCCCCCACCTACATCTAAGCCTGCACTTCCTACAGGGCAGGGTACCTTGCCCTCTCTCAGAACTGGAGGGGGAGGGAGGAAGGGTGTGTAGGAGAGTGGGAGGGAAATGGGAGGAGGAAAGAAAGTGGAAATTTTGATTGATATTATTTATAAAGTAATAAAAAATAAAACCTTAGATGTTGATAAAGATTTAAAGAGTCCCAGAGAATTAACAACTGAAGCTGAGAAAGAATTAGCTGTTATTGAAGAAAGCTTACAGGAGGTAATGTAATTCAAGTTAATTCAAAACTTAATTGTGTTCTATTCATATTGCCTTCCAGAATTTCCCCTATAAGAATTTTAATGCAGAAGGAAGATATTATAATGGATCTTTTTATCACATAAACCAAGTAAAAAATTAAAATTTATGTGGAAAAGTTCTCTGAATTAATGATAAAATAAAAACTGTGACTTTGTCAACTAGCAGCAATAGACCCAGTAGAGATTATAGTGCCTTTTAATATTGATAGAATTTAAAAAGTTATGGGAAGAGAATGGACCTGGCAAAGAGTTTGTGCTATTTTTTTAGAAGACATTAATGGCAATTATTCCCCAAAAATAGAGTTAAACTTTTAAGGAGAACTATTTGGATCTTTTCCCATGTTGTACATGACACACCAATAACTGGAGTTTGTATATTCTATACTGATAAAAAATAAATCAGGAAATGCAGGTTACAAATCAAAAGATTTAAGTAAGGTAGAAGAAAGTCTATATAATTCTGTCCAAAAGGGAGAATTATATGCTACTCTCATGGTATTTAGGGATTTTAAAGAACCTCTCGTTATAGTTAGTGATTTACAATATATAGAAATAATTGTTTGGCATATAAAAAAGCTGGATTTACACCAGATGCTACAGAATTGGCATCATTATTCATTCAGGTTCAAGATATAATCAGGAATAGGCTTTGTCCCTTCTATATAAAACACATCTTATCCCATATGGGTCTGCCAGGTCCTCAAGCACAAGGGAATGAAGAAATTGATTGATGATTGATTTGAAATGTGCTAAAGGCCTTAGAATTTCATTAAAAACATTATTTCAATCCAAAATGTTTAAAGAAAGAGTTTTCTATTTCTTGGCAACAAGCTAAGGAGATTATAAGGAAATATCCTACTTGTTCTTTCTATAGTCAAACACTGCTAGTTGTAAGAAGTAACCCAAAGGGTACTCAAAAGAATAAAATCTGGCAGGTGGATGTGTTCCTCTTTGCAGATTTTGGAAAATTAAAATATGTACACAACACCTTTGACACTTATTCAGGTTTTCACTGGGTATCAGCTTTGAGCTTAGAAAAGACTGATTCAGTAATCACACACTTATTAGAAGCTATGGCCATCGTGGGTATACCTGCACAAATAAAGACAGATAATGTTCCACCATATGTCTCTAAGAAAACAAAGCAGTTTTTTTGCTTATTATAATATAAAGCATAATACAGGTATATCACACAATCCTACAGGTCAGGCAATTATAGAAAGAACAACAAAAGTATAAAGCATCTGCTAAACAAACAAAAAGAGATGAGAAATACCCCCAGAAATGATTGTATAATGATTTATTAACCTTGATTTTCTTAATGCTAATAAAACAGAAATAAAAGGAGCAGAGAGACATTGGACAATAAAAAATATATGAATTAAATCAGCCAGTGTATTTCAAGGGTGTGTTGACCTCACAATGGAAACCAGGAGATGTGCTACGTTGAGGATGGGGTTTCACTCTTATTTCCACAGGAGAAGAAAAGCTATGTATACCATCAAAAATAATAAAGATTTGCTTTGAAAAAGAGAAACCTATTAATAAAGAGAAATGACAACTCATCTACATAGGTGACAATCTTACACATGGTAAGGAATCATCATAAGGGTTGGGACAGAGTGCTATTGAATACTCAGAGACTATTTGCAATTATACCAGACAGTAATCTTGAAAAATAACCATCATTTTACTTTTACAGGATCTCATAGAAAGAACATTATCCCCATGAAAATTGGAAGTAATTCTAGAAGATAATGCCCTCTCTTCCAACTAAGTTTATCTTCAAAGTTAGGGACATCAATTAGGGGTTAATGATAATTTGTATAGGGTTGGGGGTTGGGGTGAAATTTATGTAGGCTCAGCGATCTCTTTCTAAATAAAGTGAAAATTGGATGGGATAATAGTTAATTAGTGTGAGCTCACTCACTAATAATAATAGTGAATACTAGAGTGAATACTTGTGAGTAATTATTTATAGGCAATTTACATTGATATAGATACTTACATATTGATATAAACTCAACTTGTATTGAATATGCTCCTATTTCTGTTTACAATATTTGTATACCTAAGCAAAGTTATTTTGTCATAGTCTATGCACGCATGATTTTCCTCTGATTAAGACATCTTCTATATTGGTACAATTTTAGGATATATTTATTATATTGCACAATACATTTCTGTCTCTGATCTAGATACTTACACATTGTGTACATTTTGAGGTCATTGTCTTCATTTGCTGCACAGTTATTTAAAGATTAATATTCTATTATGAAGTCTTAGTCTTTAAACTACATAGGATTAAGAATTATAAGTCAATAGTCATCCATGTTTGTTACACTTACAGTTTGTTGTTTGAGGAGCAGGCCTGTTTTTCATCCTTGCTGCCCAGCTAGCTTAACACCCGAGATAATTACACAGAAATTGTATTAATTAAATTACTGCCTGGCCCATTATATCTAGCCTCTTCTTGGCTAACTCTCACATCTTGATCTAACTCATTTCTAATAATCTGTATAGCACCATGAGGTCATGGCTTACCAGGAAAGATTCTACCCAGCTTTAGTCTTAGGCAGGAGCTTCATGGCATCTGCCACACTGCTCTTCTTCCTCCCAGCATTCAGTTTTCTTTTCCCAGCCTATCTAAGTTCTGCCCTATCAAAAGGCCAAGGCAGTTTCTTTATTCAACCAATGAAAGTAACACATAAAAAGAAGGACCTCCTACACCATTTCTCCTTTGTCTGTTTAAACAAAAAAGAAAGGCTTTTAACATAGCAAAATTACATGTAACAGGTATCCAGCAAGAATTACAGTTACAATATTTATATCTATTTTATCTTTTATCATAACAAAGGAAAACTATAACTATCCATTTATTCATCAACTCCATCAAAGACTCCAGAAGGATATCATATTACCTAAATTAAATAATAAGTGAATTGTAAGCAAATTCCAAAACTCTAGAAATGACAGAGACATCTCATTTCCTGGACAGTCACCCAAAGTTTCTCTGTACCATTGGGGCATACATCTTCAGCCTACAGGCTCATAATATCCAGCAGACATTTCCATGAAGCAGGAAAATTCAAAGACAGTTCAGTCACTTTCTTCTATATCCTGCAGAATGTCTCACAGACTCTTTCATGAAGCAGAAACCCCGAAGGACCATCTCACCTTTAGGCAAGTTTAGCAGTAATCTCTCTATGGGTTTTTTATGTCCAGTTTATGCATCAGTCCAGGTAAGAGCAATTTCTTGCCCAGATGGCTAACCTACTCCATTAGGAGCCTCTTTGATGCCCATCTTTCTCTTGAAGTAGATTGGTGCTGCCAGGAGCAGTCACGTCTCATTGGTATAAAAAGCCCTAAGTTATTAAAACATTTTAAATGCCATATTCTGTAGTCTTTGAAAGATATGAAGAATGCCTATCTGAAATATAGCTATGCACATCTTGAAAATCTAACTAACATGACTATAAACTTGACTATTATAGATGATAATCTATTAACCCATTTTACTTAGTTATACATTACATTTTTAAATGAACTATACAATCACAATACTTTAATCAAGAGCAGAAATATACATATAACCAAATTGACCTTAAATTTATACCAATAAAGCAAAATCCATACCAATGCAAATTATTAATATCTATATTATATCCCCTTTTAAATAAAAAAGAACATTTATAAATAATATTTGTAAATATGGGTGTAGATTTTTCTCTACAAACAGCTTTGTGCTGTATGGGGGCGCTGTTAATGAGGTCTTTTATGGTGTATCCTGTATGCTAGGTTCATCTCAGTCGACAGTTGAGGGAAGTAATTTCCTGAAGGTGTTCACAGTGACCTTTCAGGAGGGCATGGTATATCATACCATACTGGCCTAGAAGCAACCCACAGGGTCTCATCTTCTGTAAAAACAAAAGAAGAACCTCTTTTCCAAACATCATATCCTTAGACCCAAATTTTAAAGTCAAGATACCTTTATAATATACATGCTGGACTAGCTTAGCAGCGCATACAATGAAAAGTCTCTCTGTACTTAGCTCTCTCACAATCAAAAAATTTAAAGAAAACACAATAATACACATAATACAGACTGTGAATTTCTCATTTTTACATGGTTTATTTTTTTATTCCTTTTAATTTATGACTATGTGCACTCTGTCTCTTTAAAGACTCTACCCTTCTTTTAAAGCATTAACTTTATTTTATAACTACCTATTGTTTTTTTTTCTCTCCCAAGCCTACGTACACCCATCCAACACCGTGACCCATTTAAAGGTCATTTATGTCCGAATCTGTCCTATTGTGATTCTATAATTGTTTACTGTCTAGAAGAGCTTTGAAAATGGTAAGCAGCTTGGTTGCAGCTGCTTTGACTGTTGGCTCCACCTCTCTCCAGTTTCAAAATGGTGGATGTACCATTTCTGCTAGCTCTGGGCCTGCCAGGTAGGAGCCACAGTCAGCACTTTAACTCTGAGAATGAGCATGCAACACATAAACTCTTTCTTTCTGGGTTACATCCAAATCTGCCACACAGAACACTGTGCAGCCTGGAAACATCTCTGTGTTTGGAGGCAGGAGTTTCTTTATTCAACCAATGAAAGCAACACATAAACAGAAGGACCTCCTACACCAATAGTTAAATGAGGTTCCTTAGATGCAAAAAGATTATATTCTACATAGATAGGTAATCTCCACTCACTTCAAAGAGCTGTAAAATATGACACTTAAATATTTTAGGGTTCTGTTGATGTGAGACAAAATTTCTCCTGGCAGCACCAATCTATTCCTGGGAGAAAGCTGAGCACCTAAGACATACCACTTGGAGCTTGTTTTTTTTTTTTTTGTTTTTGTTTTTGTTTTTGTTTTTTTCCTTTGGCAAAACTGGCCTATGGGCAAAGAACTGCCCATGCTTTGATGACTGACAAAATGCATGGTGGTGTCCAAACAGGACCAGCAGAATACCAAAAAAAAAAAAAAATTACGAAACCTTGCCAAGACAGGGTAAGACAGTTTATAAAACCCTCCTGCCTCTGAAAATGGTCTGTCAATTACTCTAGGCCTTAGCCAAAGTTGGTTGCTCCAATATTACAAATGAGATTTTGGGTGATTGCTCAGGTAGCCAGTTGTCCCTGTCAATTATTAAACATTTTGAAAGTTGCTTGATTGTACCTCTTGTTTACTCAAGTGATTTTATTTCCCTTCTCAAGTCTTTGACTTGATTGAAGAATGGATAGGCATAGTTACTTTCCTCTTATAACTTGACCAAGTCATTTCTAATACAGGACTTAGATTCTTTAGGATAGGAAAATTATTGAAATGTTTAGCATAGACTTCTTATTTGATATTGTTTATGCTAGTTGTAATTCTAATTTTTGTAATTGATACTTGTTCTTATTGTACATAGTTTTGTATTAGGCTTATAACACTTTTATTTAGACAAAAGGGTGAAGTGCTGAGGGAACTTATTCAGCCTTTAAGTTATCAGACCCTTTGGGTGTGGTCTCTTATACTATAAATGCAGCTATAAAGCTTCCATGCTCTTTCTCTTCCCTCTCACTTGGCTGTTGGATTCAGTCCCTGCTGCTCTTTTCTACACAGGAGTATGATCTGTGAGTCCCCTACAAATAAAAAAATCCTTCATTATATTCAGTTCTGAGCTAGTGTGGGACTATGTTATTCATGTTCTCTTTTACCTGTTGACTAATAATCTCCCTGCTGTCCCTCTCAGAATGGTGGTGACACAAGGGGCAGAGTGACCAATTATCTGTGGGAGTACTATATTTGTCTCAGCAGGAAGAAGTGAGCTGCAGAGCAGCATGGGAAAAGAGGGCCTGGAGGCCAGTAGTGCCCAGGCCTGGTGTGTGAGTTGTGACTGGTGTAATCTTCTTACTTGACTGAGGTCGTAGGGTTCTGTCTGAGCCTCAAATGTAGATGACACTCCAAGATGTGGTCTTAGGAGAATAGTCTTGCTTCACCTAGTATGTAACTTGAAAACCTTCTGGTGCCTGGCTCCCCTCATGTGAGCAGCATAGTCATCTGCCCCCATGCAGGGCATAGCACACAAGCTTCTTTGAAATCTCTGGGCCCCTCTTGGACCCCTGCTGGGCTGTGTACTGATCATCTGAGGTCCTTTTCCATAAGAACTTTTTCAGTTTTGATGACAGGAAGTTCAGCCCAGCTTACAAGCACTGGACATCTCAAGGAACATTCTTCTGCCACTGGTTAGATGGAGATATCCTATTCCTCTCCAATGGCATCTACCTTCCCCCATTCCCCTCGATAATCAAGCAGGTATGCTTCTGTTTTCCTCAAATTGCCACAACACCAATATGGGTCCTGGCAAGAGATGTATGGCCCAACATGATCAGCCTGCTTTCACCAAGGAGGGGATAATCCAGGATAGGTAATATATGTATTCTCCTTCCTTGCTGTCATTGCCCCACTAAACAAATTGATTTATTATGGGCAGAGGTTACAGCCTTGACTCCTCAAATTTTGAAAAAGTTTGGCATAATATAAAAAGGCTATTGGAATCCTCCTGGATGCTCACATATGCATTCATTGGTATGGTGGTATTGCTAATCCTTATCCCCTTTAAATGTCTCCTGCAGCAGATCCAACACCAGCAGAAAACAACTAAGGTAATTCTTCAATTGTCAATAGCTCTTAGGCATCCTTCTCACAGTCCTCCAAAAAAGATTATGCATGCCTGATTGTTTATAATTCAAAGGGCTACTGACTAGTGCCCCCTACCCTGGAAGCTTTCCAGGAATTAATACTCTTTAAGGTCTGATAGCCAATGACAGATTATTTGCCAACCTAAGACAGGCACAGTCCAGTTGCTGAGCCCTCATGAGGAGGGTAAGCAAGACCTGAGCAAAAAACTCTGGCTCCCTGTGAGCGTACTATGTAATAAACAAAAAGAATAAATATGTAGAAATTTAAAACTTATCAGGCTAAAAGAAAAAAATCTGGAATCTGCCTAGCATTGTCAGAGGTTCTGATAATGCTTAGCCATTGGGGGATTACTGTGTGATGTCAAGGGATCAGAATGCCTGGCTGCAAGGAGAGTACATAAGTTTTTTTCCCCCATTGTTAAATAAACAAGTCTGCTGTATGACTTCTACCTGATTCTCAGTATCTGAGATGTTGTCACTGCACCTTCTCACCCCCTCCCACAAGGAAGATATTAGGACTCAGCAACACATTTGAACTTGAGTTTTGTGCAGGATGGTAGACATTGATCTATTTGGATTCTACTTGCAAACATTCTATTAGACCCACACCATTTGTTGAATATGCTTTCTTTCTTTCCACCGTATAATTCTGGCTTCTTTATCAAAACTCAGATGTCAATAAGTATGTGGATTTATGTCTGTGTCTTTGATTGGTCAGCATGTCTGTTTTTATGATAATACCATGTAGTATTCATTACTAGAGCTTTGTAGTAAAACCTGAAACCAGGGATGTTGATACATCTAGAAGTTCTTTTTTTACTCAGGATTTTTTTTATCAATCCTCAGGGTTTTTTTGTTTGTTTGTTTGTTTTTCCATATGAGTTTGAGTAGTTCTTTCAAGATCTGTGAAGAATTATGTTTGAATTTTGATGGAAATTTTAATGCATCTTTTAGTAGGATGGCCATTTTTGCTATGTTAATTCATTTTTGTTGTTGTTTTTCAAGACAGAGTTTCTCTGTGGCTTTGGACTCTATCCTAGAACTAGCACTTGTAGACCAGACTGACCTCAAACTCACAAAGATCTGTCTTCTTTTGCTTCCTGAGTGATGATCCACCACTGCCTGGCTTTACTATGTTACACTACCAATCGATGACCATGGTTCTGATATCTTCTTCAATTTCTTTCCTCAAAGAACTGAAGATTTTTGTCATACAAAATTTCACTTGCTTGTTTAGGGCTACCCCAAGATATTTTATATTGTTTGTGACTATTCTGAAGTTTGTGATTTTCTCAAATTCTTACTCAGTCTGACATTAGTATAGGGGAGGGCTACTGATTATTGTGAGTAATATTGTATTCAGCCCATGGGAGAAGGTGTATTCAACTGTAGGAGTCCCAGGTAGAATTTTTGGGGTTGCTTATGTATACTATCATATTATCTGGGCATTTTCTTTTTACAATTTGTATCCCCTCAATCTCCTTCAGTTGTCTTTTTGTTTTAGCTGGAACATAAAGTATGATATTGAATAGATATGGAGAGAGTTAACAGCCTTGTTTCTGATTTTAGCAAAATTGCTTTGAGCTTCTCTCCATTTAATTTTATGTTGGCTACAGGCTTGCTATAAATTGATTTTTATTATGTTTAGGCATGTCCCTTGTATTTATAATAAGTCTAAGACTTTTATCATGAATTAGTGCTGTATTTTGTCAAAGATAGTTTTCAGTATCTAATGAAATGTTCATGTGGTGTTTTTCTTTCAGATTATTTATATGGTAAATTACATTGACTGATTTTCACATATTGAATCATCCCTGTATCTCTTGGATACTGTTTACTTGATCATGGTGGGCAATATTTTGATATGATCTTAGACTCAGTTTGTAAGTATTTATTGAGTATTTTCGAATCTGTGCTCAAAAAAATTTTGGTTTGTTATTCTCTTCTTTGGTTGAATTATTCTATGTTTTTTGTTTCATTGTGACTATAGCCTGACAGAATGAATTTAATAATGTTTCTTCTGTTTGTTGAATAATTTGAGATTAGTAGTGTGAAATCTTCTTTGAACATGTGATAGAATTCTGTGCTAAAACCATCTGGCCCTAGGCCTTTTTTAGTTGAGAAACTTTTAATGACTGCTTCTATTTCCTTATGGATTATGAGTTTTCTTAAGTTATTTTTTATCTGACCTTGATTATTCTTTAGTAAGTGGTATCTATTGGAAAATTGTTAATTACTTTTAGTTTTTTCCAATTTTTTGAAGTATAGATTTTTCATGTAATACATAATGATTCTTTGGAGTTCCTCAGTATCTACTGTAATGCCCCCCCCATTTGTTTCAAATTTTGTCAATTGGTATCTTGATGTGGGATTTCCTCTGTATTCTGTGCATACTATTGGTTAATAAAGAAACTCTTTTGGATCTATTGCAGCACAGAATATGATAAGGCAGGAATTTCAAGCAGAAAGAAAAGAAAAAAGTAGGCAGAGTCAGGGAGAAGCCAGGAGACAGATTCCAGATGCTGGATAGATCCTTACCAGTAGGCCACAACCAAATGAGTTAATTTAAGATAAAAGAGCTAACCAATGAGAAGCTTGAGTTAATAGGCCCAGAAATGTTAAAATAATACAGTATCTCTGTGATTATTTTAGGTTTGGATGGCTGGGAAAAAAATGAGCAGTTTCCACCTACAGTATTTTCTCTCTCTCTTTTTTTAAAATAGTTTAGCATAAGGTTTGTCTGACTTGTTTATTTTCTCATAGAATTAACTGTTTGTTTCATTGATTCTCTGAATTCTTATTGTTTCTATTTTATTGATTTCACTCTCACTTTGATTATTTCCTGTCATCTGCTCCTCTTGGATCTGCTTCCTTTGTTCTAGAGTTGTCAAGTGTGCTATAAAACTACTAGTACGAGAACTGTTTTTATTGAGTTATATATTTTAAATTGCTTTTATTGAGCTATATATTTTCTCCACACTCCTTCCTCCCTCGACCCTCTCCAATGATCCCCATGCTACAAATTTACACTGGAGATCTCATCTTTTCCTACTTCCATGTAGATTAGATCCATGTATGTCTCTCTTAGGATCCTGTTTGTTGTCTAGATTCTCTGGGATTGTTAATTGTAGGCTGGCTTTTCATTGTTTGACATCTAAAAGCTACTTATGAGTGAGTATATATTATATTTGTCTTTCTAAGTCTGGGTTACCTCACTCAATATATTGTTTTCTAGAACCATCTATTTACTCACAAATTTCAATATTTTTTTTTTTGCTTTGTAGCACTCCATTGTGTAATTGTACCACATTTTTCCTTATCTATTCTTTGGTAGAGGTGCATTTAGGTTGTTTCCATGTTTTTGTTTTGACAAATAATGCCTCAATGAAGATAATTGAGCACATGTCCTTGTGGTATGTTTGAACGTCCTTTAGATATATACCCATAAGTGCTATTGCTAGATCTTAAGGTAGGCTGTTTTCTAATTTTCTGAGAAATCACCATAGTGATATCTAAAGTGGCTGTACCAGTATGTACTCCCACCAGCAATAAAAGTGTGCTTCCTGCATCCCACATCCTCTCCAGCATAAGTTGTCATCAGTGTTTTTGATCTTGGTAATTTTTAGAGGTGTTTGATGAAATCTCAGAGTGTTTTGATTTGTATTTCTCTGATGACTAAGGATGTTGAGCATTTCCTTATGTGACTTCAGTCATTTTAGTTTCTTCTGTTGGGAATTCTCTAATTAAGTCTGTTCTCCATATATTTTATTGCATTATTTATTCTTTTCATGACCAATTTTTTGAGTTCTTTATATATTTTGGAGATTAACCATTTGTTTGATATGGGATTGGGGAAGATCTTTTCCCATTCTGTAGGCTGTCATTTTGTTTTGTTGACCATATCTTTGCTTTAAAGAAACTTCTCTGTTTTAGGAGGTCCTATTTATGAATTGTTTCTCTCAGTATCTGTGCTGCTGGGGTTATATTTTGGAAGTGGTTTCCTTTGCCAATGTGTTGAAGAGTACTTCCCACATTCTCTTCTATAAGGTTTAGTGTGTCTGGCTTTATGTTGAGGTCTTTTACCCTTTGGGACTCCAGTTTTGTGCATGGTAATAGATATAGATTCTTCTACATGTTGGTATCCAGATATGCCAGTACCATTTATTGAATATGTTTTCTTTTTTCAACTTTACATTTTTTCTTTTTATGTGTCGATTGATGTCTGGGTCATCAGAGTGGTTTCATTGGTCTTCCTGTCTGTTTCTTATGGCAACACCACGCCGTTTTCAGCATTATAGCTCTATAGTAGAGTTAGCAGTCAGGGATTGTGATGCCTTCAGAATTCCCTTTATTATACAGGATTGTTTTGGCTATCCTGGGTTTTTTGGGTTTTCATATGTAGTTGTGTATTGCTCTTTCAAGGTCTGTGAAGAATTTTGTTGGGATTTTGATTGGCTGTAAATTGCTTTTAGTAAGATTGCCATTTTTACTACTCTAATTCTATCTACCCAAGAGCATAAAAGACCTTTCAATTTTCTGGTGTCTTCTTCAATTTCTTTCTTCAAAGATTTAAAGCTCTTGCCATACAGGTCTTCCATTTGTTTGGTTGGAGTTACTACAAAATATTTTATGTTATTTGTGACTATTATGAAGGGTGATGTTTCTCTTATTTCTTTGTCAGTCTATTTATTTTCTGAATAAAGAAGGGCTGCTGGTTTTTTTTCAAATTAATCTTGTATTCTGCTACATTACTGAAGGTGTTTATGAGTTGTAGAAGTTCCTTGGTAGAATTCTTAGAGTCGTTTATGTAAACTATTATATCATCAACAAATAGTGAGAGTTTGTCTTCTTTTTCCATTTATATCCTCTTGATATCCTTTTGTTGACTAATTGCTCTAGCTAGAACTCAATAATATACTGAATAGACAGGGAGAGAGTGGACAACCTTTTCTTGTTCCTGATTTCAGTGGGATCTCTTTGAGTTTCTCTCCATTTAGTTTGATGATGGCTGTTGGATTGTGGTATATTGCCTTTATTATGTATCCCTGCTCTCTCTAAGACCTTTATCATGAAAGGATGTTGTATTTTGTCAAAGGCTTTTCAACCTCTAATGAGATGATCATGTGGTTATTATTTTGTTTATATGGTGAAATTCATTGACAGATTTTTATATGTTGAACCATCCCTACATCTCTGCAATAAGGCAAACTTGATCATGGTAGATAATTTTTCTGATGTGTTTTTGGGTGTAGTTTCCCAGTATTTTATTGAGCATTTTTGCATAAATATTTATGAATGAGATTGGTCTGTAATTCTCTTTCGTATAAATGTCTTTGTGTGGTTTGGGCATCATGGTAATTATATCTTGATAAAAAGTGTTTGGCAATATTCCTTCTCTTTCTATTGTTAAAAAAATGGAGAAGCATTGGTATTAGTTCCTGTTTGAAAATCTTGTAGAATCTTTTGATAAAAACATCTTGTTCTGGGCTTTTTTTTTGTTTGGACACTTTTGATAACAGTTTCTATTTCTTTAGGAGTTATAGGCCTATTTAATTTGCTTATCTGGTCTTGATTTAATTTTGGTAAGTGATACTTATCCAGAAAATTGTCCATTTCCTTTAAGTTTTCCAATTACGTGGAGTACAGTTTTTACAATATGACCTAATAATTCTCTGAATTTCCTCCATGTCTGTTGTTATGTCCCCTTTTTCATTTCTGATTTTGTAAATTTGGATATTCTCTCTTTCTTTTCCTTTTGGTTAGTTTGGATAAAGGTTTGTCTGTTTTGATGATTTTCTCAGAGAACCAACTCTTTCTCTCATTGATTTTTTATATGGTCTTCTTTGTTTCTATTTTGCTGATTTTAGCTCTCAATTTGGTTACTTCTTGCCATCTAGTCTTCCTAGATGAGTTTCCTTCTTTTTGTTCTAGAGTTTTCAAGTGTTCTGTTAAATCACTAGTGTGGGATTTTTCCAGCTTCTTTATGTAGGCATTTATTGCTATGATCTTTCCTCTTAACACTGCTTTTACTTTGTCCCATAAATTTGAGCATGTTGTATGGTCATTTTCATTGATTTTTAGCAAGTATTTAATTTCTTTCCTTATTTCTTCCTTGACCCATTGATGATTCTGGTGAGCACTGTTTAGTTTCCATGTGTTTGTGGACTTTTTGAAATTAGTTTTTGCTGTTGAATCCTACTGTTAAGCCATGGTGATTTGTTAATAACATGAGGTTATTCCAGTTTTTTTGTATCTGTTGAGGTTTGCTTTTTTACCTAGTATGTGGTCAATTTTTGGAAAGATTCCATGAAGTGCTGAGAATAAGGCATGTTCTTTTATGTTTGGATGGAGTGTTCTATAGATGACTGTTAAGTCCATTTGTGTCATAGCATATTAGTTCTCTTATTTATCTGTTAATTTTCTGTCTGACAGACCGGTCTAGTGGCGAAAGTGGGGTGTTGAAGTCTCCCACTATTAGTGTGTAAGGTTTAATGTGTGATCTAAGATTTAGTAGTGTTTCCTTTACATATGAGGGTGTCTTTGTATTTCAGGAAAAGAAGTTCAGTATTGAGATTTCCTCTTGATGGATTTTTCCTGTGACTAATATTAAATGTCCTTCTTTGTCTCTTTTGATTGATTTTAGATTGAAGTCTAGATATTTTTATTATTTATTATTAAGTCTGGTTTATTTTTTAGATAATAGGATAGATATAGCAGTTTGTCTCTCAGTACATGTTATTGAAAATTTTTTCCAACCCTTTACTCTGAGGCAGTTTCTGTCTTTATGTTGAGGTGTGTCTTTTGTATGCAGCGGAAGGATGGATTCTATTTTCACATACAATCTGTTAGTCTGTTCCTTTCCACAGGAGAGTTGAGTCAATTTATATTAAGGGATATTAATTACCAGTGATTGCTAATTCCTGTAATTTAGTTTTTATTACTGGTGACTTTATTGTGTGTATTTTACCCTTCTGTGTGATTTGCAGTTGTGTGATTATCTATTGCCTATGTTTTTATTGATGTAGCTTTTTTGTTTGGAATTATCCTAGTAGTATTTTGTGTAGGATTGGGCTTGTGGTTCAGTATTTGTTAAATCAGGTTCTGTCATGTAATATATATTTTTGTCCATCTATGGTGATTGAAAGCTTTTCTGGGTACAGTAGTCTAGGTTGGTATCCATGGTCTTTTAATGTCTGTATAATACTTGATTAGGACATTCTGGATTTCAGAGTGCCCGTGGAGAAGTCTGGTGTAATTCTGATAGGTCTATCTTTATACGTTACATGGCCTTTTTCCTTTGCAGCTCTTAATAGTCTATCTTTATTCTGTGTGTTTACTCTTTTTATTATTATGGGGTGAGAGGACATTTTTTAAAATACAGTCTATTTGGTGTTCTGTAAGCTTCCCTTACCTTATTGTGCATATCTTTCTTCAGGTTGGGAAAGTTTTCTTCTATGATTTTGTTGAATATAATTTCTGTGCTTTTGAGTTGGACTTTTTTCCCCATTTACTATTCTTAAGTTTGATCTTTTCATGATGTCTTATATTTCCTTGATATTTTGTGTTGAGTTTTTGTTAGATTTAATGTTTCTTTGACAGATGTTTCTATTTTATCTATTGTATCTTCGCATTTGAGATTCTCTCTTCCACCTCTTGTATTCGGCTGTTTATGCTTGCATTTGTGCTTCCTGGTTGTTTGCTCATAATTTCCCTTTTTCAGAATTCCCTCAGTTTGATTTCTTTATTTTCTCTATTTCAGTTTTCAAATCTTGAATCATTTCTGTTATTTCTTTGATTTTTCTTCGTTTTCTTTAAGGGATTTTTTTTTAATTTTTCCATTTTTTGTTTCTCTTTTCCTTCATTTCCTTGAAGGAATTTTTCATTTCCTCTTTAAGGGCCTTAAACATTCTCCTAAAATTATTTTAGGTCATTTTTCTTATGCTTCATCTGCGTTGGGGTGTTCACATCTTACTGTTGTAGGGCCACGAGTTTATGTTGGTGTTGTGTTACTTTTTGCAATGTTGAATTCTTACCTTGTCTATCCATCTTTTCTTCTGCTTTGTGTAGTTTGGACTATGTCTCTGATAATCAGTCTTCTAGGTGCCACTGGATTCAAAGCTCAGATGGTTGCTCCTCATGATGTAGTCAGGGCCACAGTTCCAGTCACCTTGGAGGTCACTTGATGTTCCCAGAGGTTGCTCAGTGCTACCAGGGTTTGCTCTGTAATCCTGAAGGTCTTTTTTGCCTGCTCCCATGGAGGTCGCTGGCTATTCCTGCTTTTCCTGAAGTCTCTGGCATCAGGCCAGGTCCCACAGACATCTCTCATTGCTCCATTGGTAGGCACTCTCATGTATCTACTTCTGTGGCGGCCGCTGCCTCAAGCCTGCTTCAGGACAGTTAGCAGGCTCAGGCCTCTCTAAAGCCCATTCCCACAGATGTACCTGACTTGGCCTGCTTTCACAGAGGTGCCTGGCTTGGGTCAAGTCCTGCAGTAATCTCTAGTTCGGACCTGCTCCCTTGGTGGTGTCTCCCTCATACCTGCTCCTGTGGAGGTCACTGCTGGGGCCTACTCCTGCAGAGATCCCTGGTTCAGGCCTTCTCCAGGGAACATCTTTGGTATGGGCTCTTTTTTTATATAGGAAATTAGGTCTACAAACTTTAATTATCACATCACTTTCAATGTGCCCTCTAAGTTTGAGTATGCTATTGATGTAAGAAGGCTACGAGTTCATTTCCCGGCCTCTCAGACTCCCGAAATAACCAGGTAGAAACT
Organism: Myodes glareolus; assembly: GCF_982192425.1. Lineage (NCBI taxonomy): Eukaryota > Metazoa > Chordata > Mammalia > Rodentia > Cricetidae > Myodes > Myodes glareolus. The sequence continues at coordinate 57,968,135 of NC_142045.1, forward strand.
ATATTAATTAAATCACTGCTTGGCCTATTAGCTCTAATTTTTTTCTTTTTTTATTGGTATTTATTGAGCTTTGCATTTTTCTCTGCTCCCCTTCCTGCCTCTCCCCTCCCTCTTCAACTTTCAATTCTCCCCCCAAGATCCCTATTCTCCCAATTTACTCAGAAGATCTTGTCTTTTTATACTTTCTACTTTCCATGTAGATTAGATCTATGAAAGTCTCTTAGAGTCCTCATTGTTGTCTAAGTTCTCAGGGATTGTGCTTTGTAGGCTGGCTTTCTTTGCTTTATATTTAAAAACCACCTATGAGTTAGTACATGTGATAATTGTCTTTTTGTGTTTGGGTTACCTCACTCAAAATAATGTTTTCTAGTTCTATCCATTTTCCTGCAAAATTCAAGCTGTCGTTATTTTTTTCTGCTGTGTAGTACTCCATGATGTAAATGTATCAAAAATAAAGTACAGACCTAAACAAAGAACTCTCAACAGAGGAATATAAAATGGCTGAAAGACACTTAAGGAAATGTACAACATCCTTAGTATTCAGAGAAATGCAAATCAAAACAACTCTGAGATTCCATCTTATATCTATAAGAATGGCCAAGATCAAAAACACTGATGACAACTTATGCTGGAGAGGTTCTGGGGAAAAGAGGACACTTCTGCATTGCTGGTGGGAGTGCAAGCTGGTACAACCCCTTTGGATGTCAGTGTGGCAATTTCTCAGAAAATTAGGAAACAACCTTCCTCAAGGCCCAATAATACCACTTTTGGTTATATATCCAAAGGGTGCTCAATCATGCCACAAGGGCATGTGATCAACCATGTTCATAGCAGCTTTCTTTGTCATAGCCAGAACCTGGAAGCAACTTAAATGTCCCTTGATTGAAGAATGGATTAGAAAAATGTGGTACACAATGGAGTAGATCTAGATTCTTATTAGCTAGTTTTGTTTTTTTGTTTTTTTGGCATTTTGAGACAGGGTTTTTCTGTAGCTTTTGAGCCTCTCTTGGAACTAGCTCTTGTAGACCAGGTTGGCCTTGAACTCACAAAGATATGCCTGCCTCTGTCTCCCAAGTGCTGCTATTAAAGGTGCACACCACGACCACCCAGCCATTATTGCCTAGCTTTTACATCATAATTTAACCAATTTCCATTATTTTATATTTTACCATGAGGCTCATGGCCTACCAGCAAAATTCCAGTATGTCTCCCTCTGGTAGTGGCTTCATGGCTTCTCCCTGACTCTGTTTCCTTTCTTCCAGCATTCAGTTTAGTTTTCCCCACTAAGCTTTATTCTACCCTATCACTGGCTCAAGATAGCTTCCTTTTTAATCAATGGTATTCACAGAATACATAGGGGTATCCCATATCACCTCCCCCTTTCTGTTTAAATAAAAAGGGAGGACTTATCTTTAACATAGAAAAATTGCATATAACAAAACAGGTATTAAGAAAGAATTATAGTTATAATATTTATATCTACTTTATCTTTTATCATAACTAAGGAAAACTATAACTATAACTGTATGTTCTTCTACTCCATCAAAGATTCCAGATGGATATAATATCGCCTAAGTAAACAAAGTGAATTGTAAGCAACTTCCAAAACTCTAGAATTGACAGAGACCTCTCACTGCCTGAACAGTTACCCAATCTCCTGTACCATTGGGACATCCATTTTCAGTCCGTAGACCCATAGTATCCAACAGACTTTTCCATGAAGCAGGATATTTGAGGATCAATTCTGCCTTGTAATGGCAAAGTCCATCAGTTGCTTTCTTCTGTGTCCTGAAGAATGTCTGGCAGACTCTTTCACGAAGCAGGAACCCCAAAGGAGCATCTCACCTTTAGGCAAGTTAAGCAGTCATCTTTCTGTGGGTCCTGCATGTCCAGTTTATACATCATAACATCAAGCATTCCAGGCAAGAGCAGTTTCTAACCCAAATGGCTAACCAACACTGTAAGGAGCCTCTTTGATGCCCATCATTTTCTTGAAGTGACTTGGTGTTGCCAGGAGCAGATGTGTCACACTGTGATGAAAAGTCCTAATTTCTTAAACATTTTAAATACCATATTCTGTAGTCTTTGAACAGGTTCAAGAATGCCTATCTATTTGAAATATATCTCTGTACACCTAGAAAATATAACTAACATGACTATAGGCTTGACAATTATAAATGATTATCCATTAACCTATCTTTCTTAATTACACATTACATTTTTAAATGATCTGGGTGAACACAATACATTATTCAAGAGCAAATATATAACAAAATTAATCTTACATTTGCATCAATAAACCAAGATCCATACCAATGCAAATCTTTATAGCATATCCCCCTTTAAATGTAAAGAAACACTTATAAACAATATTTGGGAATTTGGGCGTAGTTCTTGACAAACTGCTTCCGGCTTTTTGTTGGGCAAAGTAATATTTGGGGGTGTTCACAGTGACCTTTCCAGGGGTCTTGGTGCGTCAAGCCACATTAGTCTTGGAAGGATTCTACTGGTTCTCATCTTATGTGGAAACAAAAGCAGTACCTTTTTCCCAAAGAAACAAATCCTTAGACCTAAATTGCAAATCATGATACCTTTAGCACAAATATGCTGGTTTAGCTTAGCAGCCCATACAATGGAATGTCTCCCTGTACTTGGCTCATTCACAGTCAAAAACTTCAAAGAAAACACAATAATATACATAATCCAGATGCTGCGTTTATAATCCATCTTTATGTGGATTATTTGTTTTTATTCTATTATTTTTAATATTTATTTTATTATCTTTACTCCTTTAATCTATGACCATCTGTTCCCTGTCTCTTTAAAGATTTTTTTTAACTCTCTAAGCTCCTTTTCTTCTCTTACCCAAGCCTACATACATTTATCCAACACTGTGACTCAGTTAGTGGTCTCTTCTATCTGGACCTGTCTTTATTGCATATCTGTAATCCTTTTCTGTTGAGAATGGCTTCTTAAAATGCTAAGCACTTCTTTAGAAACTGAGCAGCAGCCTTGCTAGTGCAAACAAGGCCCTGCCTGCTTCCTATGCTCAGTTCAGCACTGTGGAGCTGTTCGCTGCCTCTGAGAGCCATGCTCCCAGTCCCATTTTTAGGCACAGAGCCAGTCTATGTTGTCATTAAGCAAGTTGTAGCACTCTGTTCACAAAACCCATTTAAATACTTCATAGCTGGACCTCCCCAAACAGCAAGAGCCATTCTTGCTGGCAAACCAGGAAGCTGCCGTTTTGAAACTGCATGTTTCTTTTTTCCTATTACCTCTGAAACAGGAAGACCTCTCTTAAGGGAGCTGCAGCAAGTCACCAGGTGATAAAAAGAATTCAGATATATTTTGTGTGTGTGTGTGTGTGTGTGTGTGTGTGTGTGTGTGTGTAGAGTTTCTTCCACTCTTTCTTAGGCTTAACGTGGATATAGTCAACCACATTGGAGTTGCAATTTGTTGGATGGAGGCCACTATCTCATTTCCTGACCGTCCAGACTCCTGAAATATGCTGCACAATCATTTTCATTAAATTCTATAAAATCTTTTTCTTCTTTTTTATTTCAACTTGACTCAGTAGTGATTCAGTAGAAAGCTGTTAAGTTCCCGTTGGTTTGTATGCTTTCTGTTGTTGAAATCCACCTTTAATCCATAGTAGTCTGATAGGATGCAAGGTGTTATTTCAGTTTTCTTGTATCTTTTGAGACTTGATTTGTGATTGAATATGTGGTCAATTTTGGAGAAAGTTCCCTGAAGTGCTGAGAAGAAAGTATTTTATGTATCAGTGAAAATTTCTGTAGATATATTTTAGATTCATTTAGTTTATAATGCCCTTTACCTCTATTGTTTCAATGTTTAGTTTTTGTTATTGGTTGGGTATTGAAGTCTCCAACAATCAATGTGTTAGAGTCAATGTGTAAATTTATGATTTAGGAATGTCTAAGTCACTAAAGAGTTTATACAGTTGCCGTTGGGTTCAGGGAATTAGTGTTAAGAATTGACCTGTAATCTTGGTGAATTTTGCCTTTGATTATTAATTTTTTTTTGATTAATTTGTTTTGAAACCTATTTTGTTAGATATTAGAATGGCTATACCAGCTTGCTTTTTAGGTCCATTTGTTTGGAAATCTTTTTCTAACCCTTTTCTCTGTGGTAATGTTTGTCTTTGAAGTTGACGTATGTTTCTTGTATGCAGCAGAAGGATGGATCCTGTTTTGTGTTAGTCTGTGTAATCTCTGTTAGTATGAGTAATTTTATTGGGGAATCAAATTTATTGATTTTGAGAGATATCAATGACTAATAATTGTTAATTCCTGTTATTTTGCTGCTGTTGGTGGTGGTGCTGGTGTTGGTAGCACTATGTGTGCGTGTTTCCCTCTTTTGATTTTGCTAGAGTGAGATTGTTTATTTCCTGTGCTTCTCATGGACATAGTTAATTTCCTTGGGCTAGAGTTTTCTTCACAGTATCTCCAGTAGGAGTGAATTTGTAGATAGATATTGTTTAAATTTGATTTTATTATATAATATCTTGTTTTCTCCATCTTTAATGACAGAAAGTTTTACTAGGTATAATTTTCCAGAGTGGCATCTGTGGTCTCGTAGAGTCTGCAGGACATCTATCCAGATTCTTCTCATTTTTAGAGTCTTAGTTGTGAAGTCAAGTGTACTTCTAACAGATTTGCTTTTGCTTGATTTTTTTTGCAGCTTTTAATATTCTTTCCTTGATCAGTATCTTTAGTGTTTTGATTATTATGTAGTGAGTGTATTTCTTTTTCCAGTCTAATCTATTTGATGTTCTGTGTGTTTCTTGTGGCTTTATAGGAATCCCTTTCCTTGGTAAGAAAAATTTCTCCTATGATTTTGTTGAAAATAATTTCTGGGCTTTTAGGCTGAGATTCTTCTCTTTCTTCTATTCATAGTTTTTGGTTTGGTATTTTTATAGTGTTTCAGGTTTTCTGAATGTTTTATGTCAAGAATTTTTTTAGACTAAACATTTTCTCTAACTGTTGCATCTATTTCTTTTATTATATATCCAGTGTATCAGATTTTTTTCTTCCATCTTTTGTATTCTGCTGCCGATATTTGCATATGTAGTTTCTGTTCTCTTACCTAGATTTTCCATTTCCAGAATTCCCACAGTTTGTACTTTCTTTAATGCTTGCACTTTCTTTTTCCATTTTGTGGTCTTGAACTGTTTTACTCATTTCCATCAATTGTTTTCTTTTCTTTTCTTAATCTTTTTAAAATTTGACTTTCTTTCAGGGATTTATTCATTTCCTCCAGTTTTTGCTTTCTTTTTCTCTCTTTAAAAGATTCACTCAATTCTTAAGGGCCTCTATCGTCTTTATTGAGTTGGTTTTAAGGCCTTTTTATTGTGCTTTAGTTGTGTTGTAATATTCAGAGTTTACTGTAGGAGGATAGCTGGGATATGGTGCTGAAATGTTACTGATGCTGTTGTTGATTGCATCCTCACAATGTTATCTAGACATATGGGCTTGTCGTGATTATACATCTAGGTGTTGATTTCTTTTTTGTATTTGCTTGATGGTTGTCTTGTTCCTTAGTTTCTGTTTCCTTAATGGTTTTGTCCTGTGTGGCTTATTATTGAGCAGAGGGTCTCCACTCAAGATGGTGGCTGAACCTCTGGTGGTTTGTGTTATAACTGATCTAGCATAGAGGTTCCATCTGAGTTGAAAGCTGGTGCACAGTGACAAGGAGAGGAGAGGAATTTATGGCTAGTATGGGAGGTGTCAAGAGGGTCGAGGTCTGAGGGAGGGTGGCCTATCTGGAATTATGTTGACCCAGTTATGCTGGGAGTCCCTACCTGAGTTGGGTCTGGGATATATCAATAAGGAGGGAAGGGAGTACTAGGTATAGGGTTGGCAACATTGCTGGTTTCCTATCAGGGGTGGCTTATGTTTGGGCAAGGGGTATCTGCGTCGGAGGCATGAGAGAGTTTGCAAGTTTTTGACCTACCTGGTCTTCTGGCAAATGCGGCCTGTAGTTGTGCAGAGGTTGTCTTCCCAAAGAGGTGGACAGAGTGTGTGTGGTCGGTCCATAGCTACTAGCCTACCCGACCTTGAATTAACATTATTTAATATACATAAAATCAAACCATATATTTTTTAGTTACGTTTTTATTCTTTTTTGTCATGAGTAGATAATATTTCATAAAACTTGTACATTCAGGATAGAAATCAGTGTAGTTATTCCTGAGAAACACGGGACTTGCTCTACTCTCTCCAGATTCCACTAAAGCACTCCTGGGCGTATAACGAAAGGATGCTTCATCTAACTGAGAGGACACCTGTTCAGTCATGATCATTTTAGCTTTATTCACAATACCAAAAATTGAAAACAACCTTGATGTCCCTCAACAAAAGAATGAAAAAAGAATATATAGAATATTTACATAATAGAGTATTACTCGGTTGTTTAAAAAATGACATCATGAATTTTTTAGGCATGTGGATGGAATTAGAAAAAATATCATCCTGAGTGAGGTAACTCAGACCACGAAAGATGAATATGACCATATATCCACTTATATGCAAACATTAACCATAGACTCAGAGAGTTTAAGTATAATGGAAAGAACTGGGTTGGTGGTGGGGGCACATGGATATTTCCAGAAGGAGAAATAACATAGATATTGAGGGTAGAATGGGAGTGGGAGCAAGACAGGAATGGAAAGATCAGGTGTGGATGGGAGGAGATATGAGGTTGAGGAAGGGAATGCAGAGAGACAGCTATAATTGAGGAACATTTGAAGGGTGGTATAGAAACCTTGTACATGGGAAATATTCTAAGATATGTGAAGATAATCCTAATGGAGTCTCCAAATAATAAGAAAGACAGAGTCACAACTGGCCAATTCTTGTCACCAAATGACAAGTATTGGGGCTTACAGTATTGTGAGTGGGTTGCATCTAATTGAGTTGGTGGACAAAATGGTCCAATGGATATCTTCAAATAACAACACATGCTATTGCCAAGAGTATAGGTTACTCTCCACAAACTGACAGCAATGTCTCTTTACTGAAAACCACACCCACACTAATCATTAAATGTGGAGAAGTCGAACAGGTGCCTACATGGAGCTTTCACCTCTATATTTAAATGTCTTTGGTGAAGGAAGGTATTCCACAGGCTACCAAATTATAAATACTATAAACACCAACCCAGTCACAAAATCTTTGATTCATAATCTGTGCTGCCTGCAAAACATATTGGAACAATGATGGCACAAAGCTTGCAGGAGTTTCCCACAGATGTCTGGCTTGACTTAAGACCACTCTAGGAGACAGGACATAAGCCTAACACTGTTTTGATGACTAAGAACCAGAGCCTAAATAGCTCAGAGCCTTACAGTGAAATTAAATGCTATTGGTCAAAAAAAAAAAGAGAAAGAAATGACTTTTAATGATATTCTGCTATACTCATAGACCTGCACCTTATTCAGTCATGATCAGGGAAGCTTCCTCATGCAGCACAAGGAACAAATCCAGAGACACGGAGCCAGACATTTCACAGAGAATGAGCCCTGGAGCACATACCTTGAAAGTCCCCATCGATCCCTCTCCTTATATCTGAGGAAGCTCCACAGAAAAGGAGCCAGGAGGAATGTGGGAAGCAGAAGGGATGGAGGACACCATAAGAAAGCCCATATGAACTCACAGAGATGGAAGCAGTGCCCAGGTCTGTCTAAGGTTCTGTGTGTATATTAAAGATGTTAGTTTAGTACATTTATAGGACTTCTAAGTTGTGAATGAGTGGATCTCTGACTCTTATGCTTTCTCTTGGTTCTTTTTCTTTTATTGGTTTACCTTGTCCAACTTTGATGCAATGGTTTCTGTTTTGTCTTGTATTTTATTTTGTTCTGTTTGGTTGTTATCTCTTAGAAGCCTGTTATTTTCTAAAGAGAGACAGAGAGGAAGTGTGTCAGGATGGAAGATGAGGTTAGAAAGATGTGGGAGGCGAAGAGGAAGGAACTGTAATCAGTATATATATTGTATGAGAATATATATAGAATCTAGTTTTTGTGAAAGGCGAAAAAAAGTAAAATTTTTTAGCACTTGTTTTATGTTTCAGCATATACCTTATGGTAGTACGTATTCATGTAATCTTTGAAGACCTTGAACACTTATAAGGCAAACTGTTACATTAAGTTTTTCATGGGTTGTGATTAAATTATTTATGGTAATATGTACTAATACTTTCATTGTATATTGTATCAGGTACAGAGAAAAGTATTAAGATCTCCACCTTTGGTGGTTTATCTATTTCTCTTTTTGGTCCTGTGAATATTCACTCGGCATATCTTAAAGGATTATCGTTAAGTGTATTCACTTCAGGGTTGTTTGTCTTCTTGATGAATTGACCCGTTTGTAATTGTGAAACCATGTTGTGTCCGGTGGTGTTCTTGGTCTGGAAGTCGGTTTTGTCTGACATTGATGTAGCACAGCAGCACTCTTCGGTCATGTGATCAGTGCCCAGGCTCTGTCTCTATTGCCTCCTGCTCACTCTCCGGGCTTTGTATTTGCAGTAGATCTCTTATGGGCAGGCAGTTGCTTCAGTTTATGTGTTTGCAGTTTGAAAAGCTGAACTTAAATTATTGATAATTGAAGTTTTATCTACCCTTGTGTTATTTACTGTGTATTTGTTCAGCTTTCTTTGTTCTTTTCATTGTCTGTCTACTATTCAGTTAACACAATACTTACTGTCCAACACTATCTCTTCTATTCCCTGTTGAGCTAGTTCATGTTTTACTTTCAGCATATTTGCACTATGGGTTATAATGTACAAGCTTAGTTATTCACAATTTTCTGAAATCATTTTTTTATGTATGAGGTAAAACACCATGAACCAGACAGAACAACACATGCCAATAGTCTCAGCTAGTTTGGAAGATAAAATAACAGGGTCACTTGAGCCACAGAGCCAATGAACAACATGGACAACATAATGAACTGATTTTGTATCTAAAATGAATTAAAATAAAGTGAAAAACTTAAAATTACCATTCCTGTCCTTTACATATTTCTAAACATGCTGAACATTCTAAACATTACAATATGATGTTTTTGGTTTTATTTATATAATCTATTCCTTGAGTCTAAGACATTCTGGATTTACAGGTGTATTCAATACCTATAGATGTTCCGTGTTCTGCCTGCTTTCTTGATTCAAAGAGTTTCCTTTAGCATGCTTTGTGTCAAATTCTGAGGGCAACAAATTCCATTGGCTTCCATTTTTCTGAAAATAAATTATTTTTCTTTCATTTATAAAATATAAAGTGTTGGGTCTGGAATTCTAGGTGAGACAGCCTCGGATGCCCATGAGGGAATGAGCCCGTCTAGCAGTGCCTTCTGCTGTCAGAGGAAATAGACATTTAGAGGCAACAACTATTTTCAGACTGTGGGCAATAAACTGCACAGCATTCGCTCCTTAGGAGGGAAGGGAAAACAATTGAGGAGAGTGTCAATCCTGACTTCGGCTTTCTGACAGCAGTCATTCTTGAATTCTTGGCAAAGTCAAGAGGAGTCCTACAGCCTCATCGGGGTGTAGGGAAATAGTTGGAGCCTGCGGAGTTTAGGGTTTCGAATATGGAGTTTCTGCAGTCTGCACAACTTTCTTTCTTGGAGGATTCCAACCCCTCCACTCTCCATTTCACATTGGTGATTCTGTAAACAATCTTGGGTTTAACATTCTCCCCAATTTTATCATTGTTATTAATAGTAGGATCAATCTTGTGTTTTTTTCAGATATATAAGCCATAACTCCGATGAAGGTTTTCTCAAATATTTATTTATTATTTGTTTGTGTGCATGCCCTTATGTATGTATTGTATCATATGCATGCATGTATCCATGGAGCCAGAAAAGAGCATGAGGTGCCCTGAAACTGGAGTGACAGATTGGGAGCTGCCCTCTGTGGGTGCAGGGAATCAAACCTGGGTTCTTTATAAAACAATATTTATTCTTAACTAGTGAGCTATGTCTCCAGCCCTTCCTATGATCCCTATCTGACAATATACAATATTCCTTAGAGATCATTAGCTCAATATCAGTATCCTGTCTCCTTTTTGTCCTTTCCATTTATTTGACTGTCTATCAATGAAATGCAACTGTCTATAATATTGTACATTAAAATTATGATCACTATGCTTATAAATGTTATGTGTATTTTTCTAAGAATTTTGTAAATTTGAATTCAAGAACTAGTTTTTCTTCCTGTTTAGCAGATCCCAAGTCTGTTACATTATTTTAAGTAGAATAGAATGGTTTTTCAGTAACCTCCTTATAATTGCTTCCAAAAGAATAATTACTTGCCCACACTTCCATATTTAATAATAGCAAATTATTCACAGATGTTTGAATCCATGACATTTACAGTAGCATAATACATTTCCTTTTAAAATTGTTTAAAATGGTGTGTGTGCATGCATGTTTGTGTACACATGAGTGTGTATGCATGTGTGTAGAAGGAGCGGCAGACTGCATTCCCGCCTGGGTCCCAGCTAGCTTACCCCTGAAATAATTTCTATAAAAGAAACGGCGGGCAGCATTCCCGCTGCCTGACGAGCTTTACCTGAAATAATTAGATGGGAACTATATTCTTTTAAACACTGCCTGGCCCATTATCTCTAGCCTCTTATTGGCTAACTCTTACATATTGATCTAACCCATTTCTAATAATCTGTGTAGCACCACGAGGTCGTGGCTTACCGGGAAGATTCTAACCTGCATCTATCTCGGAGAGGAGAGCCATAGTGTCTGCCTGCCTCTGCTTTCTTTCTCCCACAATTCTGTTCTGTTTACTCCACCCACTTAAGTTCTGACCTATCAGGCCAAGCAGTTTCTTTATTATTTAGCCAATGAAAACAACAGAAATACAGAAGACCCACCTACATCACATGTGTATATGTGTGTGTTGTGTATGTGTGTATGTGTGTGTGTGTGTGTGTGTGTGTGTGTGTGTGTGAGAGAGAGAGAGAGAGAGAGAGAGAGAGAGAATGGTGCATTTGTTTAGGCATGTGTACCAATCGAGCACAAGTGGAGGCAGAGGAAAGCATAAGGAAACATTTTTCTCCCTCCAATGTTGCAAAGGCTCCAGAGAGAGAACTCAAATCATCTGAGTTGCTCAGTACATACCTTTATCTATTGAGCATTTTGAGAATCACAAAGTATCTTTTCTATTAAACACCAAAGATAAAATTTTTATGTCTTGAACTTTTGAAATTATCATATAATTACATAACTTTCCCATTTCTGTTTCCATTCTCCAACACCTTTCATGTATCTCCCTTGCTCTCATTTAATTTATGGCCTTTTTTCTTTCTTAGTACATATATATGCATGTCTCTCTCTCTCTCTCTCTCTCTCTCTCTCTCTCTCTCTCTCTCTCTCTGTGTGTGTGTGTGTGTGTGTGTGTGTGTGTTTCTAAATACGCAACCTGTTCAATCCACACAAAGCTACTTACTTTTCCAGGTCTGACTACACAGTATTGGTAACCAGTTGGTGTGCTCTTCTCTGGGATGAGAATTTCTCCCACACACAGCATTACTTAGTGGCTACAGTTCTTTGTCTAAGGCTGAGGCCTTGCAAGCTGTCCCCATTTCTAATTGTGTTCTCCTCATTAAAGTCAGCCATGTTAGTAAGACTTCATGGGTGTAGCTTCTCTGCCATTTCTAAAAAAAGTTCTCTTTGCAAAAATCACAACTGGTCAAAACACAGAGTTGTGGAGCTCAGTCTCAATAATACATACACACCATAATATTTTTAATCGCATTCATTTTCTAAATAAAAGCATAGTTTTTTTCTCTTTTTCTATTTGTTTTGTTAATTTTAAAGTTGATCATGAGTTCAAATCTAGGCTGGGCTACATAGTGAGTTCTTGGCCAGGCCAAGTTACAAAATGAAACTCTCTCAACATGAACATTGATGCAAAAATACTAAATAAAATACTGGCAAATCAAATCCAAGAGCACATTAGAACCATCATATACCATGATCAAGTCAGCTTCATTCCAGAGATGCAGGGATGGTTCAACATACAAAAATCTGTCAGTGTATTCCATCATATAAACAAGCTGAAAAATAAAAATCATATGATCATCTTATTAGATGTTGAAAAATCCTTTGACAAAATACAACATTCCTTCATGATAAAGGTCTTGGAGAAAGCAGGGATACAAGGAACATACCTAAACATAATTAAGACAATATACAGCAAGCCAACAGCCAAAATCAAACTAAATGAAGAGAAACTCTCAGTGCTTCCACTGAAATCAGGAACAAGACAAGATTGTCCACTCTATCCATATCTATTCAATATAGTTCCTGAGGTCCTAGCTAAAGCAAAAGTCACCACAGGAGATCAATGGGATACAAATTAGAAAAAAAAGAGGTCAAACTCTCACTGTTTGCTGATGTCTACATAAGTGATATGATAGTTTACAGAAATTCTACCAAAGAACTTTACAACTCACAAACACTTGAGTAATGTAGCAGGATACAAGATCAACTAAAAAAAAATGAGTAGCCTTCCTGTACACAGATGATAAAAGGGCTGGGGAATAAATCAGAGAATCAACACCCTTCACAATAGCCACAAATATCATAAAATATCTCAGAGTAATTCTAACCAAACAAGTGGAAGACTTGTATGACACGAACTTTAATCCTTTGAAGAAAGATATTGAAGAAGACACCAGAAATGAAAAGACCTCCCATGCTCTTGGGTAAGCAGAATTAATATAGTAAAAATGGCAATCTTACCGAAAGCAATTTATAGATTTAACCCAATACCCATCAAAATCACTGCAAAATTCTACAAAGACCTCGAAAGAATGGTACTCAACTTCATTTGGAAAAGCAAAAAACCCAAGATAGCCAAAAAATATCCTGTACAATAAATGAACTTCTGGAGGCATCACAATCTACTACAGGAGGACCAATGGAATCGAATAGAAGACCCAGATATCAATCCACACATCTTCTAACACCTGATCTTTGATAAAAAATATATCAAATGGAACAAAGAAAGCATATTTAACAAGTCATGCTGGCATAACTGGATATCAACATGTAGAAAAATGAAAATAGACCCATATCTATCACCATGCACAAAACTCAAGTCCAAATGAGTCAAAAACCTCAACATAAAACCAGCCACACTGAACCTTGTAGAAGAGAAAGTGGGAGATACACTTGAATGCATTGGCACAGGGAACCACTTCCTAAATATAACCCCAGAAGCATAGACACTGAGAGAAACAATTAATAAATGGGACCTTCTGAAACCGAAAGACTTCTGTAAAGCAAAGGACGTAGTCAGCAAGACAAAACGACGGCCTACAGAATGGGAAAAGATATTCACTAACCCCACATCAGACAGAGGTCTGATCTCCAAAATATACAAAGGACTCAAGAAATAGGACACAAAAAGATTACATAATCCAATAAAAAAATGGAGTACAGACCTAAACAGAGAACTCTCAACAGAGGAATATAAAATGGCTGAAAGACACTTAAGAAAATGTACAACATCCTTAGTATTCAGAGGAATGCAAATTAAAACAACTCTGAGATTTCACCTTACACCTGTAAGAATGGCCAAAATCAAAAATACTGATGACAACTTATGCTGGAGAGGTTTTGGGGAAAGCAGAACACTTCTGCATTGCTGGTGGGAATGCAAGCTGGTACAAAGCCTTTGGATGTCAGTATGGTGATTTCTCAGAAAATTAGGAAACAACGTTCCTCTAGAACCAGTAATACAACTTTTGGGTATACGTCCAAGGGATGCTCAACTCTGCCACAAGGACATGTGCTCAACTATGTTCATAGCAACTTTGTTTGTCATAGCCAGAACCTGGAAACAACCTAAATGCCTTTCAACTGAAGAATGGACAAGGAAAAATGTGGTACATTTACACAATGGAGTACTACACAGCAGAAAAAAGTAACAACATCTTGAATTTTTCAGGAAAATAGATGTAGCTAGAAAACATTATTTTGAGTGAGCTAACCCAGACAAAGAAACAATTATCACATGTACTCACTCATAGGTGGTTTTTAAACATAAAGCAAAGAAAGACAGCCTACAAAGCACAATCCCAGAGAACATAGACAACAATGTGGACACTAAGAGAGACATACATATATATATATATATATATAATCTACATGGGAAGTAGAAAGTAGAAAAAGACAAGATCTCCTGAGTAAATTAGGAGCATGGGGACCTTGGTGGGATGATTGAAGGGGGGAGGAGAGGGGGAGGGAGGAGAGCAGAGAAAAATGTAGAGCTCAATAAATATCAATTAAATATAAAAAACAACAAAAAGAAAAAAATCAATGTTTTTGTCTCAATTTGGCTTTTATGTTTTATATTTTCTTACTCACACTAATTGTCTTTATACATCCAGAAACTTTTGCACACTGCTAACAAACCTTTTCTGTGCTATTCTTGGAACTTAATCTGGCCTGCCACACTTTATCCCAGTCTTTTTTTCTTCTTCCTGATACATTTGAATTGTAATATGTATAGGGCTCACATTCTGGCTTTCTGCTTCTCTAACAACCCCACTCTCATGCCTTTGACATCTCCTACTTCCCTCATGTTTCTCTCATGCTACAGGGAAACAATGGAAAAAAGACTAAAGGAAGGAGGAAAGAGAGGAAGGATGGGAGAAAGGAAAGAGGAAGGAAGGACTCAAAGAGGGGAGAGGAACTTCATACAGAGAGTCAAGTAGTTCTCACACTTGAGCAGATAAAAGGCTATATTTAAGATTTTTGAACAAGTGTTGAAGAGTTTGTGTGTGAATTCATGAACTGCATGGTATCAAAAAAGAAGCCGAGCTCCTCCAGAATCCCAGGCCTGAACACTAACAGCTTCTTCATGGCCATACTTAACCAGAATCATCTTCCTATTTTTAACAACAAAAATTTTATAACGAAATAATAAAGTAACCTGCACATAAGTATGTGTTTATTAATGGAAAAGCACAATTAAAAAGATGTTTAGATGTCAGTGTACACAGAAAACTGACAAAGAACAGAGAATTCCCTTCATTTAGCTCTCAAAAACTCCCATGATTTATAGTGTTGCTTTTTAAAAGAAATTTTCTTGACATATAGGTGTACGGGTTGTGTACATGAATTTTCCTTTTTTAAGGTTTCATCAATTTAATTTAAAAAGAAATCTCAGTACTTTAAAATTCATAAAGGCCTCCCACCATGTAGCAGCTGCAAAGGTATTAACTTGAATTTAAATAGTGCTATTAGTGCATTAAAATAGCAGTTTTCTGTAATAAATTAATCTTCTTTAATTACTCAGTTGCATCAGTTATTTCAAAAAAGTTTAGGGATTTATTACTCTTTAGCTCTACAAGGAGAAGAGAATTTTCTTTTACAATTGCAGCAGGAAATATAAGTACTCCTCATATAAATTTTTGTAAGATTACAGGCTACTTTAAGAATAGACTCCTTTAAATTGTTCAGCTAAAGACATAATGAAATTCATGCTTCATACACAAGATGTCAGTGTTTCTCCATGCTAGTACAATGTAACAACAAATTTTGGCAGATAAAAAAAAGGTTTCTGTTTTCAAGTGTACAGAGAACAGAAATGTGTTACTGCGGAAAAGTAAAAGCAAGACTAAGAATGTTGGTGGTAATTTGTAATTCTTTGAACTGGAAACTACTCAAATACTAATGTAGCATAGAATACAAAAATACTTTGTGAGTGTTTGCATACAGTGGACTACTATGAAGGAATGAGAATGACAAAAATTCCCCCATACAACAAAATCAAAAGCAATTCACATGAAAGTCAAGTTGGAAGGATGGATCTATGATTAACAAAGGTCTACAAAGTTCTATACGTGGAAACCACATACATGGGATAGATGAATGATCACCGTTGGGTGTTGTGGGAATTCATTCTGCCAATAGCTTTCTGTGTACCTGCCTTGGAATGAGGCTTCTGTCTGCGGATGTGATGTCAGATAAAGGGGAGGGGGTCTCACTTGTCCCATTTTCCTCTGGCTCCTGCTTGATGTGAGGGTAGAGGGAAAGGATGGAGCAGCAGCACAGGATCACTAGTGGCTTCCACCTTGTCCTCTACTTTGTGAGCCTACATTTCTCTCTGAATTCTCATTTCTTTTAAATCCCCATAACAATGATGATTTGTAACTTTCGCATCAGCTCCCGCTTTACTTGGGGATGGCTGTAGGTAGAAAAGAAGAAGGAAACTCTGGGATACTAGTAACATGACATCCCCCAACTTTAGCAAAAACTCGTGGGATTTGCTCAGTATGAAAATTCTTTGAGCAATACCTTTTTATTTATTCAATTTTATATATAAATGATAGGTTTTAATCATTTTATAAAATTAATTTAAACATGAGAATTAGTTGGAACCCCCCAGTAGCTAATCCCCTAAGATCTACTCAAATTACAATACAAATTTCTTGAGTAGGAATGTTGTATAAAAGGTAGTAATTCCAAGGCTTTTGCTTTTACTTTCGGATCTTGAGTATTTAGGTTTGATTCACATGGTTGTTGGTTCTTGTTTCTTAAGAGAAATTCCTTTGGCAGGATTTCTGTGCTGTCCACTCTAAGACAAAAGTATATTTTCCTATTGGTCCAAATATCCCTCAAGTCAGACATTTCTACACTAACAAAACTTTCCTCCTTAGCACATAAGATAGCTTTGAATTTGTCCTATTTTCAAGATTAAAACATCCTATGCTTCTTAGCGCTCATTAGCTACTGTTTAATCCATTTTTATTTTCTTCTGAGCTCAGTTTCATAGCTCCATGTTGTCTGACCCCAAGGCCTAGTTTCAGAGCAAAACAGATGCCAACAATATTTTCCCCTAAAGTTAAAAGCCTCCATATTGTTAATATTTTCATGTTCTTCATTAAGACATTTTAAAGCATTCTCAGAAAGAGAAATAATATTAAAATCTCCTACGTCTTTACCTAAGAATTGAGTTTTATGAAGGACATTAGTCCCAAATGGCAGTTTCATCTCTATGGTAAAATTTTAACAAGAGTATGAGGTCCCTGTGTGGTTGCTGAGGAAGCCTTGAGTGATTGTGTAAAGCATAAATAAAGCCCTGAGTTAATGTGCAGTTTTGACGTGAGCACAGCCGTGTGAAGGACCAATCCCTGGAGCCATGGGAACTGGTAAAGCCTTCCCTGAATGCGTCAGGCTCTGAACTGGCAAACCTGTCACCTTGTACAATTCCAAGTGTGGAAAAAGTGTGCAAGCGCAAGTACATACTAACAAATAACCAGTGTGTACAAAAACTAGAAACTGCAGTTTTCTCCTCCTGGATGCTCCCAGCCTAAGACTGAGGCTCTCCAGAGACCTCCTATGTAGAACAGCTATCCAGTCCCTCTGTGCTGTACATATTAAATGCCCAAGGTCCGGGGTGCTGTGTAGTTGGTGCTGCTCCATCAGAGAGATTATGACCCACCTGACCCCAGTGTGGTGTACATCTATCTGTGTATCTGAACTTTTACTTGAACCCCAGTCAGGTTTCCATGTAGGATATGGTGTTTCTATTCTTTGGTTTGAAATACGAAGCTTCTCAGATGGTTGGTACAATACCTGTCACTTCTCTACACTTCTCTAAAATGATGCCCAAATAGAAAATATGAGCTTTGTATTAGTGCTTGGCAGTGAGGTGTGCATTTTTGACATGAGCGCAGTGAGGAATGGTGATCAGAGACCCAGTAACACAATTGTTATATGTTGGCACTTAACATTCTCTTGATGCCTGGAGAGAAACACTTCTCACACAGAGCAGACCTGAAAGCAAATTACAGGCAGGTTCAATTTTTTTTATTTTATTCATAGAACATAAAAAAAAAACTGAATCTGGTTGGCAGTTTTAGTGGGAAGCGAGAAAGCAATTTAACAAAAACCAAGAACATGAAGTTAACTGGGGCATTTAGACCATGAATTTCTAGAAAAGGATTAGATGCTTACCACAGGACATTTCAGGGCAAGGGGTAGAAAGCAAAGATGACTTCAGTTGGGCTGGAGAGATGGCTCAGAGGTTAAGAGCATTGCCTGCTCTTCCAAAGGTCCTGAGTTCAATTTCCAGCACCCACATGGTGGCTCACAACCATCTGTAATGGGGTCTTGTGCCCTCTTCTGACGTACAGGCATACACACAGACAGAATATTGTATACATAATAAATAAATAAGTAAATAAATAAATAAACTTTTCTCTAAAAAAAAAAAGATGGCTTCAATTCAGACAAGATAAAGAAACCTTTGCCCTGTTATATACATATATAAATTCACATGCTCATTTTAATTGAGCCATAAAAATAATCGTATTTATGGAGTACTGTATGATGCTTCTGATACATGTGCATGTTGTTTAAAGTTTAAATTAGGTTAAATATCTCCCAAATAGTCATCATTTAACACTAAAGCATTCAAAATCCTTTCCTCTATTTTTTTTGATAATTCTCATTGATAGTCACTTCATTATATAAGTACCACATACAGCAATATCCTATTCTGTCTAACCATATCGAATTATGTACCAATGAGTGTCTTCCCATTATTCCTTTCCTCCTTACTCTCCCAGTCTCTCTGATAACCATCACCTGACTCTCACCTTTCTTGAGAGCAACAGTTTTATGTTCCACATATGGATGAGACATGGTGTACTCATCTCTCTGTATTTAGTATCTAACTTAATTCTGCTAAAAAATCTCTGTGCCATCCCTGACAATTTATAATCTATAATGACTGAGTAGCATTCTATTATCTGTTCATATCATCTTTTCTTTATCCACTCACATTGGTGGACACGAGCCACCTCTATCTCTTGGCTATTGTGTTACTGTGATGAACATAGGAGTGAAAACATCTCTTCAATAGCTTAATTTCATTTCTTTTTTATACCAAATTAAATTTTTTCAAGGACTTTCTTGCTTTTTTCTATAATAGTTGCACTAGTTCACATTTTCAACATTAATATTTCCAACGTTGATGTGAGAAAGCTTTCTCTTTCTGCACGTTTTTTCACTGTGGTCAATAGCAATGGGAACCTAAGAGAAAGAGGAAGTTAGTGCAGGGTGTGTCTACTTACGCACATTCTGTCAGGACACAGGCTTAATTCCACTGTCCTACTGAAACCAGGAGACATAGCTGGTGCTGTCACAGTTGGCCTCTTCTTCCTATTGATTTGCTTGTATTTGTAGGTATGTATTTCTATTCAAAGGATAGTATGAGATGTGTCATATAGTATGTGTTTAAATTCCCAGAAGAAAGAAATTGAACAAAGGTACAGCTGTAATTCTAAAAACAACTTCAGAAAGCCACTCTATCCTAAAATAAATGAGGACTGGGATTTAATAGCTGGCCTCATAAAAAGAAAATAAAGAAATAAATCAATAAACACATACAGTCTTTTTTCATCTTCACATGGAAATGCAGAAAAGAAGCTATTAGAGAATTTGCAACCTTAACCAAGTACAGTAATTGCTCATTCTAGTACATTTATCTATAAGGTATTTGGAAATTTATACAACTTTTCAGATAATACTCTTTTCTCAGTTGTAAACAACAAGCATGTTAACATTAAGCAAATTTATATGTAAAATGATATCTTAATTATTTCAAACGAAGACATACATGCAAAATACGAACAATTTTTAAAAAAAAAAAAACAAAGCAAGGTTGTGCTTTTTTTTTTCCATTTATTGAGAATTATGGCCAGGCCTACCAATTTTGTGACTTTCAAAACTTGGTTCTGCGTTGCCTTAAACATTGTGTTCCTAAGGTTTTTTGAGTAAACATAATTTTATATCTAAATGAAATTTATGAAAAATATCTAAAAGGGGAGTTTGTAGAAAAAAGCTGAAGTAACATGAAAATAGTTTTAATGGCACAACACCCCCTGGCAAGGAATGACTCTTCTATACTTCTGCTTCCAGCGTCTTTTCCTCCTTTGGTGGGTATAACAAGGCAGGTAAAATAAGGTAGGTATAATAAGGTAGGTGTAATAAGACAGGTGTGATAAGGCAGGTAAGATAAGGCAGGTGTGATAAGACAGGTGTAAAAAGGCAGGTGTGATAAGGCAGGTGGAATAAGGCAGGTGAAATAAGGCAGGTAGGATAAGGCAGGTGGAATAAGGCAGGTATATGAAGGTAGGTATAAAAAGGCAGGTATAATAATGAGGTAGGTCCCTCCTTTGGTAGGCACAATAAGTTTTAGATTGTTACATTGAGAGAGAAGCTTTGTACACAGTAAAAATTGTTTTATGTATCTATTTGAAATTGTTTTCATTGTTTAGTTAGCATACTTTTTTCCACACACAAACATCCTATGGTTAAGAGAAACACTTCACAACTTTTTTCTTTTGAACTAGTAAAAAACTTGTATAAGAGCTTTTGCATTCCAGTTTTCAAGAAAAATCAAAAGTTATTATGCAAAAGAGGAATGTGTTTATCCTTGACTTCTAAATACAAACTCACATGGCTTATTCACAGTTCTCTCGGGCTACAATAGAAATCTTGGGACTGCTTCTGAGTGACCTAGGAGTGCAATTGCAATTCAGTCCTTTGTTCCCATGAGGCAAACAGAAAGTGAAAAGAAGTTCACAGTAAATGTGACATTCAGAATAAAAATTTTCTCTCTTGTTATCTGAAATCAGAATAAGAAACTCGTGTAGCCTCTTGTACCTTCTATGATAATTGCATCACATCAGTTATTTAACAGAAGAATAATTTAGAAGTTATAATCTAAATTAAAATCACCTTTAATAATTCTTTTCTGTATTGACTAATAAAATAAACACATATTTTATGAGATACAGAGAATGAAAGAGCAAAATCTTAGCTAATACCCACCTATTGTCTAATGTTATTCTCTTCTATCCGTGCTTAGTTACCACACCCCAATTCTATTTTGTAATAAAAGTAGCAAAGGGAAACTAATAAATGTTACAATAACGTATATTGTTGGACATTCTACTAGACATCTCTATTTTTTTTGACTATTTATTAACCTTTATTTATTAGTTATACATTACATTTTATTTTTTTTTATTTTCTTTTTTTTATTTTCTTTTTTTTTGTAATTTTATTAAATTATAAAAAGTTTCCATTTACGCCCCTCCTCCCAACGCCCTCCCACTCCCCCCCTCCCTCTCCTCCTCCCTCTTTGTCCCCTAGGGAAGTCAGGGTCTCCTGCCCTGTGGGAAGTCCAAGTTCCTCCCCCCTCACTCCAGGTCCAGGAAGGTGAGCATCCAAACAGACTGGATCCCAAAAATCCAGTATATGCAGAGGAAACCAATCCCAGTGTCATTGTCAATGGCTTCTCGGAAAGACTGCAGGCCAGCCACATTCAGAAAATCCGGCCACATTCAGAGAATCTGGTTGGATCACATGCTCGTTCAGTCACGGTCCATCTGGCCTTGGTAAACTCTCATTAGATCCGACCCCTTGTATCAGTGGGTGATAGCATCCCTCGCAGTCCTTCGTCATTTTCTTCCTCCTTTTGCTCCTCGTTTGGATCTTGGGGGGCTCAGTTCGGTGCTCCAACGCGGGCCTCCATCTGTATCGTCATCCAACGCCAGATGAGGGATCTATGGTGATAAGCAAAATATTCATCAGTATGGTCACGGGCCAAGGCCGGTTCAGGCACCCCCTCCTCTGTCCAGAGAACAATCTGGGGATCTCTCCTTGGACCTGGGATCCCATATATAATCAAGTTTCCTGTAAACTCTAATATGACTCCCTTAGTTGAAATATATTCTTCCCTGATCCCACATTCATCCTTCCTCCCTTCCCCCCATCCCGGTCAACCGAGCTTTCTCCATTCCTCCCCTACTCCCTTCTCTCTAACCCTCTCCCCTTCCATCAACCCTCCCACCACCACCCCCCATGCACCCAAGGTTACCTGGGACTCTTGACTATTTCCTACCTCCTGGCGGATAGGTAAATAATCTTCATCAGGTTCGTCTTCTTATTTAGCTTCTCTAGGATCACGAAATCTATCAATGTAATCCATCATATAAATAAACGGAAAGAAAAAAATCATATGATCATTTCATTGGATGCTGAAAAAGCGTTTGACAAAATTCAAAACCCTTTTATGATAAAGGTGTTGGAGAGACTGGGGATACAAGGATCATACCTAAATATAATAAAAGCAATATACAGCAAGCCGACAGCTAACATCAAATTGAATGGAGAGAAACTCAAAGCCTTTCCACTAAAATCAGGAACACGACAAGGCTGTCCACTCTCTCCATACCTCTTCAATATAGTGCTTGAAGTTCTAGCAATAGCAATAAGACAACATAAGGGGATCAAGGGGATTCGAATTGGAAAGGATGAAGTGAAACTTTCGTTATTTGCAGACGATATGATAGTGTACATAAGCGACCCCAAAAACTCTACCAAAGAACTCCTACAGCTGATAAACACCTTTAGTAACGTGGCAGGATACAAGATCAACTCCAAAAAATCAGTGGCACTCCTATACACAAAGGATAAAGAAACGGAGAGGGAAATCAGAGAAACATCACCTTTCACGATAGCCACAAACACCATAAAATATCTTGGGGCTACTCTAACCAAGGATGTGAAAGACCTATTTGACAAGAACTTTAAGCCTTTGAAAAGAGAAATTGAGGAGGATACCAGAAAATGGAAAGACCTCCCCTGCTCTTGGATTGGGAGAATCAACATAGTAAAAATGGCAATTCTACCAAAAGCAATCTACAGATTCAATGCAATCCCCATCAAAATCCCATCAAACTTCTTCACAGACCTTGAGAGAACAATAATTAAGTTTATATGGAAAAACAAAAAACCCAGGATAGCCAAAACAATCTTATACAATAAAGGAACTTCTGGAGGCATTACTATCCCTGACTTCAAACTTTATTACAGAGCTACAGTATTGAAAACAGCTTGGTATTGGCATAAGAACAGAGAAGTCGACCTATGGAATCGAATAGAAGACCCAGATACTAACCCTCAAACCTACGAACACCTAATTTTTGACAAGGGAGCTAAAGGTATACAATGGAAGAAGGAAAGCGTCTTTAACAAATGGTGCTGGCATAACTGGATGTCAACCTGTAGAAGAATGAAAATAGATCCATATCTATCACCTTGCACAAAACTCAAGTCCAAATGGATTATAGACATCTCTATTTAAACAAAGTGAAATTAGGTTGACAAAACCATTCTTCCTTATACAACTACATTCATGTTTCAACACACAGGTTCATTTTATTTTTCTTTAAATTTAAATATTGTTCCTGTATTATTAGAAACTATATTAATATGGTCCGTGTAGAAAACTCTGCCTTTTGCATCTGTTCAGCTGCACTTTAAGAAGACTCATCATCCACCCCAACAACCACATGACAATTGTGTATTTTGTTTAGTTATGTTGAGTAATACTATCAACTTGATGGGATCTAAAATCAGTTAGGAGGCAAGTGCCTGGCACATTTATGAGAGATAATTTTGATCAGTTAACTGAGGTGGGAAGAGATATATAAAAAGGAGTTTATACATAAAAGAGCCATATAAAGAAGGGTTATATATAAAGGGGTTTTTGTGAAAGGGATGGTGGGAGCTGAGCAGAGACATTCCTTCTTCTCTAGTCCCTGGATGTGGATGTGCTGTGACCAACCAGCTACCTGGAGCTCCTGTGGATGGTTCTCCTGCCTGGAGAGAACATAACCACGAACTGATTCACCGTAAAGTTTCCCCACTGAAGTTGCTTTTGTCAGAGTATTTTATCATAGCAAAATTGCTGAGTAGTTATGTATATTAACAGTTAGTTGAAAAGGAACCCAACAGTGAAGAGATAAAAGGAGAGTATATGGGGAGGTTTGGAGGAAGGAAAGGAAAAGGAGAAACAATGTATTTCTATTATAGTTTCAAAGAATCAGAAAAAAAGAACAAAAATGTAAATGCAATGAAAGAGTAGTGTGTTGAAAATGGCAGTAAGGCGCTAGATTGCTTTACAAACAAGTGTTTTCTATCCTGCACAGAAAACTTAAACAGATACGACATGGATCCATATGAATAAAATGGCTCAGAACTAGTTCTCAAGTCCCCACCCCATCATGTGAGCAGAGTTTTTGAGCTTCTGTACTGGCACCATACAGAGTCAGAGTGCTGGCAAGGAAACAAAGAGTGGGCTGTCTGATGCTGTGGACACAGA
This sequence comes from Myodes glareolus, assembly GCF_982192425.1. Lineage (NCBI taxonomy): Eukaryota > Metazoa > Chordata > Mammalia > Rodentia > Cricetidae > Myodes > Myodes glareolus. The sequence continues at coordinate 57,992,360 of NC_142045.1, forward strand.
GCCTCTTGGAAAAGCTCGGCAGAGAATCACCGAGCACATGCGTGTATGACTACAAATAGTCCTCAGTGCACTGAGGCGGACAGGGTGGGCAATGCAGTGTAATGGCGGAGCCAGGGAGTTCCCCTGAAGGTGCAGTGCCAGCATCTAGAAATGCCCTACTGTTCCTACAGAAAGAGCAGGTTGACTTAACAGAGATGGACCAGTGCATCCTCATGTCAGGGCTACATCCACAGAATGGACTTTCCTCCTATCCCTCACATCCCCAGAGTAAGATGGAGACACGTTAGCTTATGTGACTGCTTAACTGGAGACTTTCCTGGACATTCTGTATTACAGGCAACACTGAGGATAACTATCCTGGATACCATAAAAAATAATGTTTCATGAAATGATTCTCCAGTGAAAAACTCAAAATAATAGTTTAGATAGCACTTAATTCTAAAACCTGAGCCAGACAGGCATGTTGTAGGAATTCCTACAGCCAGTAGCCTTTAAGTTACTAGCCCAGCTGGGCGTGGCCTCTTATACTATAAATGCCAATGTAAAGCAAGCGGTAGCCCTCTCTTTCAGCTGCGGGATTTGGTGGCTGTTCCCGTTTGAGCAGAGGACTGTGATCTATGAGTCTACCCTTAAATAAATAACCCTTTTTAACCTCAGTTCTGAGCTAGTGTGAGATTTCTTTTAAGCATTTGTCTTCACAGACATGGTGGCATATACCCAGAGCACTGGGAATATTAAGACAGAAATATCACAAATTAGAGGCCAGCCTGGGTCACACAGTGTTATTGATCTCCAAAGCCAGTAAGAATAACTCTAAAGCTTATATCTTTACCATAATTTATCGAATTGGGTATTAAAAAGTTTAGGTAATTCATGGTCAGAGTTTCTGTAAGAATTAATCAGGAACTTTTCTATTCCTTGAGATGCAGAGTAAATTCTAGATGGCCCTGAGTCTGCAAAGGAAATAGCATTGAAACAGAAATGCATGCAAAATACGGCCTGCTTCTGCACACTGCTCTTGCCCATCCCTTAACATGTTCGTGGGTGGTATCTCTGACCCCTTGGGATATTTTCATTTAAGAGGGTTTTTTGTGTATTTGAGGAACTGAGCCAGACAGCAGCAGTTCAGTCAGATAAACTGTGTTAGAAATGAGATTTGTGAGGACAACCTCCCTTTGCTTTGGGATAAATCATAGTCACCCAGGTACTACATACCTTTATGCCTGATACCCATTGGGAACCTTGGACACCCAGTAAGTTCTAGTAAGTTTTCACAGTCAATCATACTTCATAGATGTAAACATCCTATTCTAAAAGAATGACTTCTGCAGGGCTCTGAAAACAGGAGCTACTAAAGAAAATATTTGCTTTATATAGAGTCGTGCACTTTTTCTTTTAGGTTCTTCTTCTTCTTCTTCTTCTTCTTCTTCTTCTTCTTCTTCTTCTTCTTCTTCTTCTTCTTCTTCTTCTTCTTCTCCTTCTTCTCCTCCTCCTCCTCCTCCTCCTCCTCCTCCTCCTCCTCCTCCTCTTCTTCCTCCTCCTCCTTCTTGTTCTTCTTCTTCTTAGACAAGGTATCATGTAGCCAACTCTAGCCTGAAACTTATCAGGTATCATAGGATGACCTTGAACTTCTGATCCTCTTTCTTATATCATGATTACATGTGCGCATCACCACATAAGGTTTGTGTGGAGTTCTGTGTTGGCTAGGCAAACTCTCTATCAACTGAATACACCTCCTGCCTTCCTCTTTGCATCTTAGTGCTTCCTTTCCCTTAAACTGTAATTGTGAATAGATAGAAAAGCTTTACAGGTTCTGGGCATAGTCTTAGAGCTCCTCAACACAGTACTGAATATTACAGGCATATTTCTGAGGACATTTGATATGCCAACTCAGTTAATCCACAAATCACTCTTTGCTGGAGGAGAGAATAGGAGTATAGGTGCCAAAGAACCAGAATGTGGTTATTTTATTTTTCAGTTTTACAGTGGTATAAACATGATATGCAAAATTTCAATCTTGAATTTTGAATGCTTTCCAGGTTAGTGATATGTGGTACAGTATTCTTGAGATTCTGGGAACGATAGCAATCACAGATCCTTGTCAGACAGCCACAGTGGTATAGAACCCATACCATATACTATACTCTGTGAATTACATAAGATCTCCAACCCCATGTTACAAAGTGCTTTCTGGTTAAATGATTCCATGCATAGTCCAGTGAAAATCACTATGAGAATATTCAAGGTGGGTACCTTCAACTGTAATGCTTGATGGGTTGTCAAATGCATTTTCAATTTACAGTAGACTTGCTGGGGTATGTCTCTGTTATACACTGAGAATCATTTGCAGTTCTATTTTTAAATGAGAAAACCAAGATGCAGAGAATATGCAGTATTTGTCCAAAGTCATAAAGCCAATAAATGACAAAGCCTGAACCCAAACCAGGCAGCTTATCTGTTGAGAATGCACACCCACAAGCCAGGTGAAAGCACAGATGGGTGGGCAGAGGGCCAAGTTCTCCTGAATACGGCACCCCTGGCAGCCTTCCTCCAGGTGTCCGCACCCTGTCTCAGTCCTCTCCATAGGCTAAATTCTACTCTCCTTTGCTCTTCCTCATTATGTCCTGGGAAGTTAGCCCTTTATTTCTATCACTATGGGATCAAATTGATGTTGCATTATTTCTAAAGACACAAAAGCTCAGAAAGTCTAAGCAGGTAATGTCTTTTGGGTCTGGTTCAGAAAACAGTCCATGTAGGCTCTACTTCTTCATCTCTCTTCCCTGTCACTCAGGGTCAGAGAGGAGAAAGCAACAACAGAGAACAGTCAGAAGAAAAGAGAGAACTCTAGACTATTTACTTGTGACACAGTTCCCCAGGGTTTGCACAGACATACACACACACACATACACAGATGGAGAAAGTAAGGTAAAAGTATTAACTCACTGTTTGAATTCAAATTTAATCATTTAGTAAGTCCAGAAGTGGAATGAGAACTTAAGCAGGTGCTTTAATATATTAATGTTATTTAATTCAAATAATTTAATTATTCTTCATTGGAGAAATGAAAACAGAATCATTTCAGTACACAATAGAATTATACCTCAATCCTGTAGAAATAGACTACTCATTGTTTCCCTGCTGCCGAGACCCAAGTAATCACTCAGAAACTACGTTAATTACAACACTGTTTGGACAGTACCTTAGGCCTATTCCTTGCTAGCTCTTACATCTTAAATTATCCCATTTCTGTTAAGCAATCTTTCACCATGAGGCTGTGGCCCACTGGTAAGGTTCTTGTGTCTGTCTCCGGCAGCTACATGGCACTTCCCTGACTCTGCCTTCTCCTTCTCCTTTTCTCTGCCCAGATTTCCTGCCTGGCTTTATTCTGACCTGTTATAGGTTGAAGCAGATTCTTTATTAACCAATAGCAATAAAACATATCACAGCATCCAGAGGGGAATCCCACATCATCTCCCCATTTCTTTCTAAATAAACAGGAAAGTTTTAACTTTAACATAGTAAAATTGCATATGGCAAAACAGGTATCAAGCAAGAATTACAGTTGTAATATTTAGTCTATCTGTATCTAGCAATATAAAAGGAAATATTCTATCGTCAATTTTATCTTTGTGAGTCTAAAATTTATATTTAATTTACCTTTTATCATAAATAAGGAAACCTATAATTATAGTAATCTATTCTTCAACTCTATTAAAGTTCCCAGTAGGATATAATATTACCTAAATAAACAGCAAGTACATTGTAAGTAACTTCCAAAACACTGGAAATGACAGAGACATCTTGCTGCCTGGACGGTCAACCAAAGTTTTTCTGTAAAATTGGAGCATCCATCTTCAACCTGCAGGCCCATAATATCTGGCACAGTTTCCAGTGAAGCAGGAAATTTGAATATATGCTCTCCCTTATACTGGCAAAGTTCATCAGTTGCTTTCTTCTGTGTCCTGCAGAATGTCTGGCAGTTTCTTCTACGAAGCAGGAACCCTGAAGAACCATTCAGTCTTTAGGAAAGTTTAGCAATCACTTTTCTGTGGGTTCTGCATGTCTAGTTCATACAGCATACCAGTAAGCAGTCCAGGAAAGAGCAGTTTCTTTCCCAAATGGCTAACAAGCTTCATAAGGAGACTCTTCAATGCCCATAATACTTTTGAAGTTCATTGGTGCTGTCAGATGCAGACCTATCTCACTGTCAAATATTCTAAACTTTTAAACATTTAAGTGTCATATTCTGTAGGTCTTTGAAGGGAAGATTATTTATCTAACTGAAATACATCTCGATATATCTAGAAAATCTAACTAATGCAATTAAAAGTTTGATTATTACAGATGACTCTCAATTAATCTATATTTCTTAATTATACATTACATTTTAAGTGAGCTAAAGAAACACAATACCTTAAACAAGAGCATACATATACACAATGTAACAAATTCGACCTTAAATTTGTATCAATAGACCAAAATTCATACCAAATACAAGTTGTTGATCTCTATATCATATCCCCTTTAAATGTAAACAAACATTTATAAAGAATCATGTTGGGAATTTAGGTGTTGCTTTCTCCAAACTACTTCCTGCTGTTTGTTGGGCAAAGTATTCTTAGGGTTTGTGAACACTTTTCAGGAGGTCTTGTTCCGTCAAACTACATCAATCTGGAAGGAATCCACAAGTTTCCATTGTCTGTGGAAAAAACAGAAAAACTTTTTTTCCAAAGTAGCATACCCATAGACTCAAATTTTTGAGTCAAAATATCTTTAAAGTATATATGTTAGTTACTTAGCTCCTTCACAGTCAAAAAATTCAAAGAAAACACAATAATATACATAATCCAGACTCTGCCTGTATTCTATCTTTATGTGGTTTTTCTCTCTGTTACATTTTAATACTGTTTTTATAATCTTTATTTCTTTAATGTATGACAGTCTATACTCTTTTGTTACTTTTTTCTCTTTAACGAGTTTGTTTTATTTTTTACAGCTATTTGTTTCTATAAATGCCTTTACTCACTTTCTTTTTTTCTTAAGTCTGCATATATGGTGGAGTTATATGCACCACCTCTGCTAACCATGCTCATTGCCCCAGCTCCATGGTTGCAGCTGATCTATATGGCCATTAATCAACTAGTCGCTCACAAACCCCATTTAAGTTTAAGATCTCCCCCAAAGTCAGAGCTATTTGTGCTGCCAGCATGAATCAGGAGGTCTTATCTTAAAGAAATCGTGCAGTTTTGCTAAGAATTCTGAGTAGGAACCCTTCTTTTAAAGGAGCTGTGCCTCTCTGCTCAAGGCCAGCAAGCAGAGCCTATCTGAAAAAAAGTAGTTACCAAAAAACTGTGCTTGGTTTCCACTTTTGTGGGTCTAGAAACTCTCTTTTATTTTAAAACTTATGTGGATCCATGTTCCAGACAATGGGCACCATTTTGTAGATAGAGACTACTCATTCATTTCCCAGCAGCCCATACCTGAATAATTACACAGAAACTGTATAACTTACAACACTGTTCAGCCAATAGTTTAGGCATATTCCTAGCTGGCTCTAATCTTAAATTAGCCCATTTCTATTAATCAATGAGTTAGCATGAGGATCTGGCCTACTGGTAAGGTTCTGGCAGCTGTCCCCTTCAGCAGCTCCGTGGTATCTCCCTGACTCTCCCTACTTTCTCTATATATCTCTGTTTGTATTTCCCACTTGGTTTTATTCTGCCCTGTCACAGACCAAAGCAGCTTCTTTATTAACCAAAGGCAATAAAACATATTCAGAGCATACAGAGGGGAATCCCACATCACAGTATTTCTTTTTTGACATGAGAATATGTCTTCAGAAGGTTCTGGCATGTTGGAGAACCAGGAAGTTTCCTTAAAGCTGCAACATCAGTATCAAAGGAGCCCCACTTAGAAGAGAACATTTAAAATCAGAAGTAGAAAAGATTGGAGGAAGAAAAGAACCTGGGTCTCTTGCAGTGGGTCCAGAGTATGGTGAAATAAAAGTGTAAATATATTTATAAGATGTTTCTGTTGGTCAGTGGAGGCACCTCCAGGACCAGGGACTCTAACCACAAGAAGAGCTAGCAAGCATTTCTCCCTAAGTCTTGGCTTCTACTCTAGAGAATCAGATCTGTAGGTACCAAGAGAGACTTCACGCTTCAGATTTAGGAGAAAAAGGAGGGGGAAATCTGGTGTCATTCATGAACAAAGAGCAGAATACATCTTACCCAGATGCTTGACTCTTCAATGCCTTAAAATGAATATTGACTTCCTTTGAGCTTTAGAAGGACACACTGAATGGAGATAATTATGATAGTGACTTCATTATCATTTCTGAGACTGTTTTCATTCAGATCATTGAATATTGCCTTGCTTATTTAAATGCCAGGGTACAATATCCATGACAGCAAAGAATTCATCTTCTTGTTGACGGTTTTCCTGCTTAGTATTTAAACAAGAAATTGACTCCAACCAAAGACGTTAGAAGTAAGTATATGTTGGATAATACCTGAATAATAGAGCAGATGAGGACAACTATTATGGAGTTTTTATGATAGAAGAGAGAAAGGGAGTGAGAGAAGGGTAGCTATGTGCCTGTAAAAGGAGGAAAAATAAACTCACTCTGGCTGCAGCACTGAAATGGCTATGGATGACAACAGGTTTATAGGTGTGAGGAAAATCATCACATTTCCCAGTAATTGTATAGTGACATGGACTGGCTTACCAGCCCTGGTTGGGGATGACTGTTTTCAGCTGGATGAGTTCAGGAGCTCATCATAACACTCACTGATAGTATCAGACACCTGTCTGGAATGGAAGTGACTTGAATCCTTGCAATTATTTATGGAGGACTTTTGCCAAAAAAAATATATATATATATAGTGCATTCTTGTTGCTTTTCTCCTTTGATGCATTGTCAGTTTTTGTTGTTTCTTTTAAAACTCTTTGGCTAAGGAAGTGTGGGAGTGTACCTATTAAACTATTTGTTATTTGATGAGAGAGGGTCTAGCTAATGGGATCAAATATCCTTAATACTTTAAAGATAGCCTTTACTTAATACTGGGATCTTCCTTTATTTCTTCTCTCTGCTTCCTCCTATCTTCTCTCTATATAGAGAGAACCATAAACGTTCATTATATTTGTTGGAAAAATGGTTGTTTGCTTTTTTTAATTCAGAAAGGTACATAGATTCTTCTCTTTCTTCTCATTCTCAAGAAGTGAAGTATTGACTCAGTTATATTATGTATTAAAATAAATTTAATACATAAATTAAATGGGAGAATATTTAAAGTGGTCACCATTTTCTGAAACCAAAATGAGTTTTCATGAATGAATTGATACTGATATCTAGTTTGGGACTATAATTGCATAGAATAGATGTAAATTTGCAGATGGAAATTTCTGTCCCTCCTGATCCAGCAGCTGTTCAGTACCAAATAAACATACAGAGGTTTATATTAAGTATAACCTGGTTTGTCTATTGGCCAGGTTTATTACTAACTTGCTCTTACAACTTAAAGTAGCCCATGATGCTTATTTATGTTTAGTCACATGGCTCAGTAACTTTCTCAAGAAGATATTTTCATCTAGCTTTCTATGCCTCCATCTGATGGCTGCATCTCTGCCTTTTCTTTTCCCTAGAATTCTCTGAGTCTGGTCTCTCCACTTATACTTCTTGCTTGGCTACTTGTCTATCAACGTTTTCCTAAACCAACACAAGTGACAAATCTTTACAGTGTGTAAGAGCATTATACCAAACATTTCCCCTCTTTTTCCCTTCAAAACAAAAATCCTAAATCTAATCTTCTTTGTTTAGGTTTTTTGCTGAATATTAGACATAATAACTTATAACTAACACTCTAAACAAAGATAAACATCCATAATCTATTTTGGAGAAATATGGGTGTAGTTTTCCAGGCTATTTCCTGCTGATTCAGGGAGTTAGTAATCTTCAAAGAACCCTGGGAAAATTTAGAATTATATTAAAATCCTGACTGAAGTACTCTGTGAAGCTGACTTAACTCAACCTGTCACCTTGAGGCTGTTCTGGATGTAGAACTCAGATGAAGCTACAACAGAGGTGCTCTGAGACATGGGATCATCTGAGTCATCTGCTCCTATTATAGATCTCGTGGTTTTCCTCAATCAAACATGAGTTTTCTTAACTGAGAATGAATATACAGCCTCTCATTTCCTTTTAAATATCTTCTCAAATAACTTGATTTCAAATTTTAAGTCCAAAGATACATTACTTTGAGAAATAAAAGCAGAACCTCTTTCCCAAAGAAACGTATCTTTTGACTTAAATTTTTAAGTCAAGATGTTTTTGAAATATACAGACTGGTTTAAGGAAGCATCATTTGTAATCCAATGTCTTTTAGTAGCTGTTGCTCCTTCCTCAGCAGTCAAACAATTCAAAGATAACACAATAACATACAGTATCCAGACTCTGCATTTTCCAATCCCATGGCCCTTCAGTCCCAAATGAACACACAGAGGCTTATATTAATTATAAACCGTTTGGCCTATTGTTCAGATGTATTATTAACTAGGTCTTACAACTTAAATTAACCTATAATTCTTATCTATGTTTAGCTACATGGTTTGGTTCCCTTTCTCAGTAAGGCATTCTCATCTTGCTTTCTCTGCATCTGGCTTGCAACTGTGTCTCTGACTTTCCTCTTCCCAGAATTCTCCTAGTCTGGTCTCTCTGCCTATACTGTCTGACTATTGATCAATCATCATTTTATTCAACCAATACGAGTGACACATCTTTATAGTGTACAAGAGCTTTATCCCACAGGATAAAATTGGGACATAGAGGTAATTTGCACCCTGCTGAATGAAACAACACCTCTGAATGTTGCTACTTCTTCTCGACTCTGTAGCAGATCATTTCATTACTTCCACTTGTGCACTTGAAACCTCTGGCCCTCCACTTGCCTTTCAAATTTGAAAATCTCCCCTATCCATCTCAAGCTTTTGTGGACTATCCCCTCAAACTTTCTTTCTTGGATCTTTACTACCTTATCCAATTATCAAATTTTATTCCCCTGTAAATTCAATCTCATTATAGGAGTTCCATTTTTCTTGCTCTATAGTAATGTTTGCAAATATGGCTTTAATTTTTTTATAATTAGACATACTCAAAAGCTAAGTTATGGAATCAGCTCAAGTGTATACAATGGGTTATGTATGCACACTGGAATTTTATTCTGATTTAATGTGGGTGAAATTATGTTCTTTGTATAAAAATGGATGTAATGGGAGATTACCACCTTAAGCAAAAGAATATAAATTCATAGACAAATATTACAGGTTTTTCTCTGATTTATAATCTTAAATTTTATATAGGTGTTTAAAATCATATAGGAATATATTCTGTGAAAATAGAACTTGATCTAGAGTAAAAAAGAGAACTGAGAATGGGGAGGAACAAGAGAATAGGATAGAATAAGGGAAGTGATCGAGTATATATAGCACATACTTATATGACAATGTCCTGCCAATTGATAACGTTTACAAGAAATATACACAGCAATAATATTAATAGTTGTCCTTTGTACATAAGAAAAATATGTTTTGTGCCCATTATTATGTAGATTAAAATTAAACAAAGAAATTTGGATGGATACTAAAGTTTGCATGTTACACTTATATATTTTCCATTTTCCAATGAAAATTCTAAGTACACTTCCACTTTCTATCATGGGAATGTTTTTGTCAATACTTGGTTTTATTTGTGTTCACTTCTGGAGCTGCCTTTTGAATTCACAAATCTGCAGATCATTATATTAATACTTCGTAATCCTCATGTTTGCTCTGTAGACAGGCCCTTTGTTATATTTTTATATTTTATATTTTTATATTTTTGTGTTGGGTGTGTATTCTGCAATCTGTTCTGACCTGTGAGTATTTCAAAAACACATCATCACCTCTGTTATGAATGCTCTGTCACTTTTTCTTCAGCTTTTTAAATACTTTGTCACTTAACATGGTATCTTTAAATTCTTGAAAGTTCTTTTGAAATAGTATAATATTACTAACAATTAATAAATCAGTATGAATATGTGCCATCATTTATTCAAGCACCCACATTGTTAGACACTTAAGTAATAACATTTATTATTATAAGTGTTTTACTGCTAAACATTGGTCTAAACCTAATGCCTCACACCTGTAATTTGAATTACTCTGTAAGGTTAGATTCCCAGGAGTGTGGAATTTTAGGTGGAAGGTCATGAAGAATTTGATACAGTTTGGACAAAGGTAGAACTCCCCAGCCACATTATCAACGATCAGTGGAAGTGGGAATGTGACTGAAGCCTTAGCTTTGAAGCTTTTGTATCCAAAGGTGTTCCATGCTATTATTAAGCTGAGTGAGTCTTGTGAATTTGAGGGGACTTTTGAGAAACTCAGAGTTAGAGACCATCGGAGAAGTAAGGAAGGAAAAGTAGAATAGGGAAGAGTTGGGATAAAACCAAAGGTAGTGAATCTTGGTGAGAATGGACATAAATGTGTGAAGGGGATGTAATGGGATTCAAATAAAATCTTTTATAAGAAGCCTACATTTTCTTTAACTAAAAGCTTGCAATGTTTCTTTACACTCTGTCTTCAAGAAGTTCACATAGGTCACATGGAAATTCACAAAGTCTAGTACACAAAAGCTTATAAAATCAAACTTCAAAAGAATATCTGCAAAGCTTTCATACCATGAATCTGTAAGCAGGTATCAGGACAGACGAAGGCTATAAGCTTCTGGAACATAAAAAATCCTAAAAGCAGCTTTTAGCTGCTGCCTGCTAGTTTTAAATTTCAGGGGTTGGGAGTTAGGTTAGGACTTATGGAGAACTCTGGAATGTATCCTAAGTTCACCTCAAAAAACAAAACCAAAACAAAGAAAAACAATTACAAATGCATGCAATTTTGTCTTTTGTTTGTTTTGTTCCTAAAATTTTAATAATTTTTTGAAAAATTTCATTCTATATTCCAACCACGGTTTTTCCTTGTACCCCTCCTCCCACCCTCCTTTAGCCCAGTTCACCTTCTATCTACTTCTCCCAAAGGGTAAGGGCTCCCATGTGAAGTCAACAAAGCCAGGCCCATTAAGTTGAAGAAGGACCAAGTCCCTTCCACCTGAATTAAGACTGAGCATGACATCCCACCAAAGCTAATAGACTACATCAAGCTGGCTCATGCACCAGGGATAGATCCTGATCCTACTTCCAGGGACCCCTCAGATAGACCAAGCTACACAGCTGTCTCCCACATGCAGAGGGCCTATTTCAGTCTCTTGGAGGCTACACAGCCTAAAGTTTATGAGTTTCCATGAGCTTGGTTCAGCGGTCTATGTAGATCTCTCCTTCATGATCTTGACATTCCTTGCTCATATTCCCTCCTCCCTGGCTTGGGTTAGATCCTGGAGCTCATCCTCGTGCTTGGTTTTTGGATCTCTGCATCTTCTTCCATCAATTACTGAATGAAGGCCCTATGATGACAATTGAGGCATTCGCCAATCTGATTACAGTGGAGGGCCAGTTCAGGCACCCTATCCACTATTGCTAAGAGTCTGAGAATTTCCCTAGCACTAGGTTTCTTCCTAACCCCATAATAACTTTCTCTATCAAGGTGTCTCTTTCATTGGTCTCCCAGTATATCTCCCACCCAACTTGTCCATCCAGTTCCCTCATGTTCTCATCCCCATCCCCTCCCTTTTACCACCTCGTCCTCATCCCTAGCTTACCCAAAAGATCTCATCTAATTCCTTGTCCCAGGGATATCCACGTGTCCCTGTAAGGGTCCTCCTTGTTACCTAGCTTCTTCAGAGCTGTGTATTGTGTTTGGGTTGAGGTTTCATGTCAGCCCCCTGGCATCCATATACTCAAAGAGTCTGAGATGTTTGAGTGGCACCCAACCCCTGGCATCCATATATCCAAAGAATTTGGAACATTTGAAAGTTCCATTCCAAGCCCCTCCCCTGGGAGTTGCTTCAGTCCAGACTCCACCTTCCAAATAGCCCACCAAACGATGACTCCTCCCCAGAGATGCTCAGGGTATTTAAATCATACCCCAGAGACCAAGCACATGGTTTTCTGGTCTTCCTTTCCCTGTACCTCTCTCCGGGGGTGGGGTGAGGGGTTGTGGGTTGGGTAGAAGGCCACCAGAAAGTGTTGGTATAAATTAAACACAGGCTTTTTCTAATTTGGTTCAATTTGGTCTGATTTGGATTATTGCATCAGTGGAGAAGTTTATTGGGGCAAAAAAAACCCCATATTTTAGTTTGTAGCCTGTTTTTTCTTTGCTTTACATCTAGAATCTATTTATGAGTTAATGTATACAATGCTTGTCTTTCTGAGTCTGGGTTACCTAAGTTTTTTTTCTAGTTCTATTCATTTGCCTGCAAATTTTATAATGTCTTTATTTTTTTACAGCAGAGTAATACTCTGTTGTGTAAATGGTACACATTTTCTTTATCCATTCTTCAGTTGAGAGACATCTCAGTTGTTTTCAAGTTCTGGCCATTATGAATAATGCTGTTCTGAACATAGTTGAGCAAGTGTCCTTGTGGTATGATTGAGCATCCTTTGGATATATGCCCCAAAGTGGTCTTACTGGGTTTTGAGGTAGATTAATTCCCAATTTTCTGAGAAACTGCCATACTGATTTTCAAAGTGGGTGTACAAGTTTACATTCTCACCAGTAGTGGAGGAGTATTCTCCTTACTTCACATCTTCTCCAGCATATGCTGCCACCAGCGTTTTTCATCTTCCCTATAAATTAAGGATGTTGAACAATTCATTAAATGTCTTTTGACCATTTGAGAGTCTTCTGTTGCAAATTCTCTGCTTAGTTCTGTACCCCATTTTTAATTTTTATTTATTTATTTTTTCTTTTATGTTTATTAGTGTTATGTCCACATGCATGTCTGTGTGAGAGTATAAAGTCTTAGAGTACAGATAATTTTTAGCTGCCTTGAGTAGGCTAGGAATTGAACCTGAGTCCTCTGGAAGACCAGTCAGTCCACTAATGCATGAGCCATCTCTTCAGCCTATGTACTCCATTTTTAAATTGAATCATTTTATATTTTGATGTCTACTTTCCTGAGTTCTTTATATATTTCGGAGATCAGCCCTGTCAGATGTGGGGTTGGTCAAGACCTTTTCCTATTTTGTAGGCTATTATTTTGTCTTATTGATTGTGTCCTTTGCCTTATAGATGGTTTTCAGTATCAGGAGTCCCCAATTATTGATTGTTGCTCTCAGTATCTGTTTTATATTTAGTGTTACTGGTGTTCTGTTTAAGAAGTGGCATCCTGTACCAATGTGCTTAAGGCTACTTCCCTCTTTCTCTCTTATCTGGTTCAATATAACTGGATTTATGTTGAGGTCTTTAACCCATTTGTACTTTAGCTTTGTGCAGGGTGATAGATATGGGTCTATTCACAACCTTTTGTATGTTAACATCCAGTTATGCCAGCATCATTTGTTAAGGATTCTTTCCTACTTCCACTATACCATTTTGGCTTCTTTGTCAAAAATCAGGTGTTCATAGGTCTGTGGATTAATATCAGGGTCTTAAATTCAATTGTTCGTTTTTAATATTCAATTTTCAATTGAACATTTCCCTACGGATGGTGAGAATGGCCCTTTCTAATGAATGCATTTTAGACCATTATTATCCTTAATAAAGACCTCGAAAATCATGCCACCTGAGTTCATAAGAGAAGCAATAGAAAAATAGTTTTCCTAGTAGAAAAGTCTAGAAGTAATGACCCAGGAGGAGAAGCCATTTTAAACTAAGAATCATGTAAGTGTCATGCATATTTTTTAAAGCAATAAATCAAAGAATAGAAAAATAAATCATGTCAAAACTTTTCAAACTGCCCTAAGAATATCTCTTATCATAACTGCATGTATGAGGATTATTTCAAATTATTTTAAGACATAATATTTTGGCTCTGGGCTCTTTCACTCAAGAGAAAATAAGCCAGAAGAGGGGTAACATTAGTACTAAGGTACAGGTGTGGGATAAACTTACATTATTTCTTTAAAACCTTGTTGAATTAAGAACTTACTAGATCATTAAAAGAAAAAAGCAAATACTGCTAATTTTTACTTTTATTTCAAAATACTCAAAAGAAATGATGAGTTTTTTCTTTATAGAAAAATAATAAGCAGTAAGTTCACAAGAGAACATTAAAATTGGATTTTCACTTCTTTACTACCCATAATGAAAAAACAAGTTCTAAAAATTTTAGATGAAAGATTGATGAAAAATAAGGGTAAATGAGAACACTTGTACTATCTTAACCTGCACAATGTGGGGCAATTGCATCATGTTCTTACTGATGAGATACAATGGAGAACTTATATCATAGTACCTTTCTGCTGGTTTTGCTTGTTTTTTAATTGCCAATAAAAGGCAAAATTAGTCTAATGAAGTCTGGGTCTGCTGCCAGATAACTACAAAAACTCACACATGGAACTCCGTGTCTCTTAATACCATACATATAATCAGTTCATTGAAACTAAGAGAAATTTACCATTGGACATGATTTGGTAGATGGAGATGGCCTATCAGACACTGTACTCACAGATAATACACACATATCTACACGATTTGCTACTCCCTTTGTATGTTAACACATTTGCTTTCTTTCCAAATATTTAACAGATAAACCATCATCACTGCTTAACATCAGGTGTATCTTTACTTTAAAAAACTTATTTGCACACAAAACACATGACCAGATGGACTTACCGAGGCTCCCTGTGCTCACTGAAAGGGCATCGTCCTGAATAGGGAGCATGTAAATCATTCATTCATTATTTACTTAATTTACAATTGGAAGTCAGGGCATAAACTGTCTTTCTTTGTTAGTAAACAATGAATATCTAACTCTTCCCATGAGGCCCAAGGTTGTGAATTCAACAAATTCAACAGTTATGGGTCATATTGGATCACAGAGACTGGATCATCTTTCTTGTATCTCTCTCTCTCTCTCTCTCTCTCTCTCTCTCTCTCTCTCTCTCTCTCTCTTTCCCTTTCTCTCTCTCTCTCTCTGTCTGTCTACTGGAGCCTACACTTTAATGTATCACTTACACCAGAGCAACAGCAGATCTGTCAGGAGTTATTATGTGTGTTTCGATCACCTCAAGAGGGATCATTTCTAATACATCAACGTTCCATATTTAGTATAAAAAAAACTCAGGCTCTGCACTGTCAAAAGCTGTTTTTGGAATACTGTGTAGCTTTTTCTCCATATTGTTTGTTAATGTAAGTTCTGTGAAAATTATAAAAGAAGCCAGACATATGTTACAACAGTTAAGAGCAGGAGATATTCTTTCAGAAGACTGGAGTTCTATTCCTAGCACCCATATTTAGTGATGCACTCTGCCTGTTACTCAAGTTTAAGGGGCTCTGATGTCCTCTGGCATCAGAGATACCATATTCACATACAAAAATCTACACACACACACACACAAAATCTTTGTAAAAAGAATAATTATTTGTATTATATTTATTTATTGTAGTGAGCAGTGTGTGTGCATGTGTGTGTGTGTCTGTGTGTGTCTGTGTGTGTCTGTGCGACACTGTGACACAGGGCACATGGAGAGGTCAGAGACCATTCCTACTTTGTAAGTCCCTGAGATGGAAATTAGGTAGGCGGGGGTATCAGCAAGTATCTTACCTTCAAACTATCTCGTCAGCCCTCAATAATTTTTTTAAAAAATAAAAGTTGTGTATAAAGAACTAGTAGCAATGTGCAGCTAGAGGAAAAAGAAGTTGGACAATAAGGAATAAGAACATTTTAAACAACGTGGAAGCAGCAAACCCAAGGAACAGCTATCCTTTCTAGAGCCTTAACATTCCTAGAAGGAGTTCACTCCCACTAAGAAATAGCATCATGTCAACACCAGAAGAGATTTGATACTTTGTTCCTCATGAGCCTGGTTTTCCATAGCATGGCAGACGCTGTCTGAAGTCGAGATGTTGAAATCAAGAGGAGGACCCATTTTTCTCATGACACAGTTTAGAAGGGAATCCTATTGGAAGTGATTCACCATGGATTTTCTGAACAAGGGACCTGGGGAAAGTTCTTTAAATAGATAATGTCAGACAGTGAGCCATGAAGAGGACAGGTCTTGGGAAACTGTAAGTGCTGCAGGAACGTGGTGTTAGAAAATGATTAACATGGTAGAACTGGGTAAGCTACTTGCTCAGAAATAGCATATGAGAAGCTTTTGGACACATGGGAGGAGAAACAGAGCCCTTGTAGTGCCCACAAAGGCCCCATTTGACAGCACTTCAGTGTCAAGTTTAAAAAAAAAAAAACAAAACATTCAGAGGCAGAGGGCTTAGGTCAGTAATGAGAGAGCAGATAAAGGTATGAAATTGCAAAGAGAGCAAATAAACTGATATCTATGTCCAGTGCGGTCTACACCATGCCTCTGCTGATCAGGTTTGTCATTTGTTAAAAGAATACAATTTAAAAGAATTTTTTATAACCTACTTGTATGTGTGGTGAGAGAGAAGAATGTGCACATAGCACGTGTGACAGTCAGGTGACTGACTCTCTCTGTCCACCATGTGGGTCTCAGAGGTTGAGTTTGAATCTTCAGGGGTGTTGGTGTCTTCACCAACAGAGCCATATCACAAGTCCAAGCATATCTTTCCTTAGTGCCTTTGAGTATGCTGGCTTATATGGTCCAAATAACTCCGTATCTTACCATAGCAAATACATTCTTTGGAGCCCTTTCCAACTCTACATTTGTTTCAAAAGTGAACATCCTTCTATTCCATTCTATTAATTGCCAGAGGCAGTATTCTAGTTTCAGACAATGTTACTTCTAAAACACAAGTGAATTTACAAGTATAGAATTTATTCTTTATTAGTAATTGAAAGATATGTTTCAGTGGACCCTAGATTATGAGACCACTAAAATTCTCATTGAACAATCATGTCCCTGTAACAATAAATGAATCTTCTACTTCTTAGACTACAGATCCTAGTAAGGCATCCAGAACATTAGCTATTTTCCATTAACATGATCTCACAAATCTAATGAACCAGAATACCGTATTGTGATATGTTACACGATTCAGGCCCCGTTGGACCTAACATGACAATAAACGTTTGGATCATATAGACTAAGATAAGACATGAACATATCCTACTCTCAGTTCAGCATGTGTGCTCTGACCCTGATCATCTATCTGTTTACACGAGAGGAGAAGCACCATTTGGTCAAATGTCTACTAAACTACTGTAGGAAGATACCAGTGGTAGCATATTAGATGGGAGTAGGGTCAATGGTGTGTGTGTGTGTGCGTGTGTGTGTGTGTGTGTGTGTGTGAGAGAGAGAGAGAGAGAGAGAGAGAAAATAATACATAAGTGACTGCAGGTGTCAGTGTGTGAAAATCAAAGAACAACCTTGGGATGATCTTTGACTACTATCATGTATGAGAGAAGGTCTTTTTGTTGACTAAAATTGAGTAAGCCAGTAACTGACTCACAAGCTTACAAGATGTTTGGTTAAATAGTTTTCCTTTTGTCCAGTTGACACAAGCTTGAGGCACCCGGGGGAGAGGGAACTCCTGCTGAGCAAATGCTTCCACCTCCCTGACCTACAGGCAAATCTGTGAGAGATTATCTTGATCAGTGACTGATGAGAGATGGTGACCCTGTGGCTGGTGCCATCTTTGAACACGTTTCTGTATTTTATAAGACAGCAGGTTGAACAAGCCATGAGGACTCAGCTAGTAAAGGAGTTTCCTCATGGCCTCTATAGTGATATTTTATTTGTACTTCAATAAATAATAAATTTTGCCTGAGTATCAGATTACAAAGCGAAGTCATTAGAGGCCAGGAAGTGGTACACACAGTTTTAAATCCCTACATTTGGGAGACAAAGGCAAATGGATCTCTGTGAGTTCAAGGATACCCTGGGCTACAAGGTCAATTCAAAAACAGATCCAGGTGGTGGTGACTCTCATCTTTAATCTCAGTGCTTGGGAGTCACACACCTTTAATCCCAGCACTAGAGAGATGGAGAGAGGAGTGATTTGGTTGTGTGGAAAAAGGAACATAAAGGGGAAGAGATAGGAACTCACTGGAGTGTGGAATCTGAGGATTTGTGGAGATAGGATCTCAATTATTCAATCTGAAGATATGGTAGAGGTAAAAGCTCTTTAGTGATTGGCTGATTTGGTTCTCTGATCTTCCTCTTGAACCCCAATATCTATCTCTGGGTTTTTGTTATTCATGCTACAACCCCTGCTTCAATAGCTAATTCGAAATTCTTCCCTTTTTTTCCTGCCTAAGACTTCCCTCTCTGAATGTGTAAGTTAAGTAAACCATTGTCTTCCAAAGTTTCTGTGGGTTATGCTGATTTTTCACAAAAATACAAAACTACCAAATATATAGACATTACTTTGTCTCTCCCTTGAACATCTCACCAGAAGAACATAAGGGTGCAGGCACACATCTCTGCATCCAGCTTGTTGCAGGCTCTAGAGATTTAAATTCACACTCATGCAATTATCAGTGTACCATGGAGCCTTCTTCTTAACCATGGCCACTCCTAGCTTCAATTGAATCAGTCCATGGACAGCAGCCATAATCCATAGTTTTTGCCTTTGCTAACTTGGTATACTTGATGGGTGTTACTGAGAAACTCTATTACAATAGATCTTCTTTTGAGTTTAATGAATCAGTAGGAAGAATCTCTCAACTACCAAGTATATCCATTTAATTTTCATCCAGAAACTGAGAAAAGTGATCAGAAAAGTGATCAGAAGCAATGTGATATGGTCCTTATGCAGATATTCTGGCCCACTAATTGAGACAGCTGCGAAGAATCTCAGGGTCCTGTACATCAGAGTCAGCCTCATGTGCTTTAAAAAAAAAAGTCCTTGAAACATAAGGACATTCTTTTTCCCTCCCAAATCTGGCTATTTGAATGACTGACCATGAATCACATGGAGAAACTCAGAGGAATTACAGCAGTATAAACTTGATCTTTTTCATCAGAAAGCTGTGGTCCTGTGCACTGAACATATTTAAACAGAGAAATGACAACATAAATTGTCTTCGATCTGTATTGAACATGTACAGATTTTTCTCTGGTTTTTCTCTAAACAGTACTGTTTAGTTATTTACAGAGTATTCATAAATTCAGAGTACTGAGGGTTGAAAAAGTAGCCATTACTTTTCCTTTTGCTTCCATTTTAATTAATTAAAATAAACTTTCATATATAGATCAATATAGCACTTTTGGAAACCATTTTCAATAAGCCACTAACTCATAATTCTAATGTCCCTTCATATATTACTTCATTTTCTACTTCTCAAAGTTTTTTGGATTCATTGGTACATCTTTCTTTTTATTAAGTCATTTCTCTATTTGATTTTTCACTAGGTATATTTCTATCTTTGTTTCTTCATCAACTGTTTTTTACTTCTTTATATTTATATTTCCGTATATTTCCCTCCTTATATTGCAAGTTGCAGAAACTACATATCCCAATCCCCTTTCTGTCAGAGTCCTGAAATCACTTCTGTTTAAATGAGGAGAACCATCTCAGGGTTTGAAAGGCAGTAAGGAAGCAAAAATCAATTAATTTTTCTCTGAATCAGTGGGCACATTTTAAAGCCTTCTGCAAACATGCAGGCAGCAGTAATCTTAGTCATGATTTCCCAAATTCCTAATAAATTATAATAAATCCCCTCCTGGTTGAAGTAATTAGAGCTGTCTAGTGTTTTTCTGATGGAAGCCTGAGTCAGCATCTGTGTGGAAAGCTTCTGGTTTTTAGTCTGGTTCTTTCTCTACATTTCTCCCGTTCGTTATCAACCCTTCTTCCTTTTTGGCAACATCTATTTTTTTCTCTGCATTCTGTAAGTACTGGTAATTCACTCCCTAGTCAGTTCCACCATCCCCATCACACTGCAGTCTACAGCTTTGGATTCTGGGCAATTAGTAATGACGACACGAGTCAGCCTCAGTGGGCTGTAGCAGAATTCTGCTATTCTTCTGGTACAACAAAAGTGTATCTGTCACTGACACTTATTCCAGCCTGGAGTCACAACACATCCGTGGGTCTGAGCCTACTTCTGCAGCGCACATATGCAGTTCTGTTTGGATGAAGCGTATCTCACCCCTATTACATGGACAAGATGGATACACTCTTTCCACAGGGAGCTTTGTCATGACTCACCTAGAAACTGATATGGAAATATATAATTATCCCACAGAAAAGAAGGGAATGTCTGTGGGCTACCAAGGTGATGTTACTAACCTCCAGAAACTGCAAATAGCCATAAAGATGATATTATTTTTGAAAGCTTCAAGGTATTTGTGTGCATTATTTCTTCTAATACCCATAACAAATATGTTGAGACATAATTATTCAAATGTCATTTTGTTTCTATTTCAGTCTTAAACTGCAAATCTAAAGCCATCAATATGAACAAATCACTATTGCTGGTGAAACCTCTGGCTCTATGGAGAGCCATCACTAACAGCTACTTGCCTTTTTCCCATGAAAAGAATGGTAAGAGGCCACATATTTTTCTCCTTAAAAAGTTATGGTGTTAGGGATAGGTTCATTATTTCGCTGGCTAGTTTTATGTCAACTTGATCCAAGCTAGAGTTATCTGAAACGGGGTAGCATCTATTGAAAAATATTGGCTTCATAAAATCCAATTGTAAAACACTTTCTTAATGAGGGATAGATGGGGGAGGGCTCAACTAAATGTGGGTGGTGCCAATCCTGGGCTGTCTCAGTTCTGAATTCTATAAAAAAGCATGCTGTGAAAACCATTATTATCAAGCCAGTAAGCAGCTCCCCTCCATGGTCTCTGCATCAGTTCCTACCTTCATGTTGCTGCCCTGTTTAAGTCCCTGTTTTGTCTTCTTTTGTGATGAACAGTGCCAAATAAAACCTTTCCTCTCCAAGTTTCTCTTGTCATGGTGCTTCGTCAGAGCAATAATAATCACAATCAAGTCAATCTTTAGCATCATTTCTGGGAAAGCACAGTGACCACAATTCAGATTCCCAGAATTATTCAAAATGCTGTGTAGGCTTGGTAGCCCACATGTAATTCCAATTCTCAGGAGTTGAATACAGGAGATTCCCAGAACAAGATACCCAACCCTATACACCATGTAAACACTCAGCTGAAGTGGTATGTTTCAATGAATAAGATGGATTGTGATTGAGGAAGGTTCCAATATCGACCCCATGGCTCATGTAAATACATCGACAAACACATACATGAGAGAAAGAAAACAAAGAATATGTTCTCCAAATATATTTCTATTAAGGATGATCCCATATCAAAGTTCTAATAAAAAAAGAATGCCAAGCAAAAACGTACTATATACCACTCTGAGTCTCCAACTAAGAATAAATGGATTTTTTTCCTTGGGTTGGTAGAAGGCAGGTATTGAAGATCTTGAGCTGTATGTGACATGTAAGCCATGAGTCAATCATAAGGAGATTGCTTAAAGTCCAAGCCTACTTGTTCTAGAAAGTAGAAAACCCTATTTTGTTAGGCTTCTTAGTTCCTTACTTAAAGCAATAGTCTAGATGGCAATGGTGTGTTTCTAGTGGGGTACACCAGTGTACGGTGGATTTCCTCCCTTCCCTCATCCACTCTTACCTTGATGTTAGGCATTTCAGGAAAGAGCCTGAGAATTGAGCATTCCAAATGTCTAGCTCCTGGCGAGACTATTGTTCGGAAATAAGTGGACTCGTGCTCATTGGTGGCCAATGAGTCAGTCTCCAATAAGACTCCCATTACCCTAATCCTGTTTGTTTTTCCTCATATGACTAGTCTTATCTATGTCATATGTTAAATTATTATGCAAGAGAACTATAAGAGACAAACCAAATCCTAGACAGGGAATGATCTCTGTTTAGATATGTGTACTGACTAACAATGTAGAATTCTAAGAATGATGCAGTGGTGGTGATTTTTTTTTCTCTTTTGGTCAATTTGATATAAGCTAGAGTAATTGAGGAAGAAGGAATCTCTGTTGAGGAAAACAATTCCTCCTTCATCAGAGTGGCTCTGTAGGGAAGTCTGAGGGAAATTTTCTTGATTTCATGACTAGTCCAGCCCATTGTGTGCAGTGCCCCTTCTGGGCAGCTGGCATTGGGTTGTAAAAGAAAGCAAACTTAGCAAACCTGTTAGTAGTGTTCCTTCATGGCCCCCTATTCAGTCCCTGCCTTCATCGTCCTGCCTTGACTTCCTGCCCTGACTTATCTTCATGGGAAATCAACTATAAGTTGAAATAAACTCTTTTCTTCCTTTCTTCCTAAAGGGTTATTGTTGTTGTTTGTAATGTTGTTTGAAACTAATACTGATGCATAATGTAGCTGGACGTAAACCCTGACAAGGACAACACAAAAACAAAGATATATAATATTGAAGAAAGAAAAAAGATACTGTTACCCAGTAACCAATGAAGGTAAAGGCTTTTGCTCTCAGAGTGAGTTCTCCTTACTGGTGCAATCATCTTATCGAACTCCTGATGTCTGCTCACACACCTAAGAGACTCACACCTCTGATCAATCTAACCCAGGCACAGAGCTCCAGTCAGCCTTGCACAAAGGAAATCAGCCATGTGGAAACATTCTGAGTTGGCTAGTGAAATTTGGACTGAGAAAACCTATTCCAGGTATTCCACATGCTGCTGAAGCTCAACCTATAGGCCTACAAAAACTCACATTTCTTCTTTTTTTTTTATTGCAATATCCTGTCGTGCTGAACTTTTTATGGTCAAGAAAATTTATCTAACTTGTGTATATGGTAAGTAAGCTACAAAGCCCAGGGAGTAAGGAAGGGCACAGAACAGTCTTTAACAAATAGGAGCACTAACAGGTGGGAAGTTGTAGCTCTCTGATGTCCTTTGCTAAGTGGTATGTTCAATCTATCTGATCTCATAGGTGTTTCCTCTGGAATTGGGCACTAGCTACCCACCAGAACAACCTCATAAAATGCAACTGTGTATTTGTTCTTCCACTTCCCTCCTCACCTCCCTATGCCCTTACCAGTAGAAACAAATTTGAGACTCCAAACACAAAAGTTTGAGACTATTTATAATTTTAAACCTTTGCATCAGTACGGTCAACATGTATGTGTTCCCTGAGCCTTGGTGGTCATGGTTGGATGGTGGAATAGTTGTCTTATTGAGAGATGAGAACTCAGCCTCTTAATCTAGGATTCTGACCAGTTCTAAATTTCGATATTGACTATTGCTCACTTCAAAAAGAAGCTTCTCTTGGCAAAGTTGAGAGCTACTTGTGTATATTGATAAAGACATAAACATGTATAAGTCACTTTACAGAATGAACATTTACTAAGGTAACAATAGCAGGTTTTATCATAGGGCCTATGACTTCCCCATCCATGGGCTTTTGACCAGGATAACAGTACAGGTATGGAACACAGTCATCCTGTCAAACAAGCCTAGGTACACCGTAACGGTGCAACTGTTGCACCGGAAGTACACTCTGCTTGGCAGGTCAGAATGGCAGTCTGCAGAAACCACTGATGGGTACAAACATTTACATTTTTTCCCAGTCCATCTGCATGGGATCTTACTATACCCTTGGAGAAGAAGACGGAGAAAGAATACCAGAGTCAGTGGATTTGTAGTAACTTTGAGATGCAGTATTCTAGACATGCATGGTTCTGACACTCATAAATTCTTAGCAGCTGTGGTTAACTGCACAGAAGCTGCATAACATCAAGCCCACCAGAATGATGACATAGATGGGGTAGATATCTCTAGATTCATCCATTGCTGAGGTGCTACTGGCAGTTAATACTTTGGAGGAAGCAATAATCATAATTCTCTGAGAATGTGGCCAGTGACATGATGGCAGTTTTCCAGCTAATGACCCTACACCAGTGCACACGTGGAGAACAGTGTCAGCACTTCGCATGAAGTTATAGGAGGGGGACGGGCTCATGAGAGATGGGAAGGTTAGGAGGGAATTACTTGTATATATATGATTAAACTTCAGCAGAGAATAAATAGGAGGAGAAATTTAGGTTTGAGAAGAGTGAGAGAAAAGAGGAGAGAATGAGGAAGAAAGAGAGGGAGACACCTGGGGATATCTAGGCAGCCACCAGACAACAGACACAGAGTAGGACATACAGAAAAAAAGGTAAAAAGCCTTGATGCAAAATGTGGACAAAGAAAACAGTCTAATTTAAGCTAAAGAAAAAAAAGCTAGCAAGAAACAAGTATAATAAATCTCTGTGTCATGATTTGAAAGCTAATTGGTGGACCAGAAGAACAAGCCTGCTACCTGGGCCAATGTCAGTCTTAACAACTGTGACGGTATAACCTGTTCTAATCTGTGCTATGCTTTGCTTCAAATAAAGTTATTTCGCTATATTTGAGAACCTGTGTGAACTCTCATTTTCAATTCTTTTCAAGTACAGGAACTTGCAAATAGCTAAGCTAACCAGTAAAATACACACACACACACACACACACACACACACACACACACACACACCTTGGTATTGACTATTGAACCCAGAACCCTGCACACGCTACCATATAATTTCCCATTGAGCTTTGTACTCCAGCATGAAAATACTATTTTTGGTGAATTGTTTGAAGCCTAATGCACAAGAAGGAATGAGGGCCATGAGAAAGAAGAGCCTTCAAGGATATAGGCAAGTGGCTAGAGAAAGAGCTCAGCTATTAGGAAGACTTATTGCTCTTGCAGAAGACTGAGATTTGCTTGCCAGCACCCATATGGTGGCTAAGAACCAATTGTAACTCCAGTTCCAAGACATCTCACACTTTCTTCTGACCTTGGGCACTGGACACGCTCATGGTGTGTATATATGCTGCAGGCAAAACGCCCATAGACACAAAAGAAAGAAATACAATAAAATTGAAAAGGAGTAATATGAAAAAGAGCCATTAAGAGAGAGGTATGTATTGTGAAGGTCTTGGAGAATCTTCTCCGAAGTAAAGGTCCAAGTCAAAGTCCATCCTGATCTTTTGTCTGACCTATGAGAGCAGATTAATATGTGCTCAGCATAAAAGAGGGCCTGGAAGAGTGACCTGGGAATGCCATATTCATAGCAGATCGTGATGTGGGAGTGGAAGGAAATACACAGACAAAGGAGGGGGCTAAATTAAGGGATGTGGCACTGTGTATGGACTAGAGATCTGTATGATGCAAGTACCCAGAAGCAGCGCAGCAATGATAGCAGTGAATGGATAAAGGAAGATGTCCGTGGTACAGACCAGACTAGAATGCTGGGTGAAGAAAGCTGTGTCACTATATGCAGTCTTCCATTTAACAGATAAAAGAATCCTCAGAAACATATGCTGCACGAAGAAAGCTGCAAGAAAAATCAGCACATATTTAACGTGAGTTATTTTGTTTTCCTCTTCCAGTCATTGAGACCATTCTTCTAGTCCATCAGTCATCTTTTCTTAATCATCTGTCAATCATTTTATTCCTGTGCCAAAGCCGCTTCTAAATCACACTGTGAAATGCTTTGCTATGGCAAAATAGCTGCAGCTATTAGAAACAAATGTTACCATGAAAAGCCCCCATGGACACTGATACTAAGCCATCCATCCAAGAAATAGAGCTTGGGCTTCACATAACGTTTAATACTCTTTTTCCTGAGCCATTTGGTATATTGACAAAATAGGTATAGAAAAAAATCTTTCCACCTTATATATAGCCCTCTATGAGTCATTTTTTTGTGAAATGTGTGTCTTCAGAAACCTATCATAGTATAAAAGTTTAGTGGTATCAAGATGAAAAAGGATATTGGAAATCTTTCATTTACCCTGCTAGTAAATAAATCATTTAGTAACAAAAAGATGATGTACTGTACATAACAGGAGAGACAGATGGTGGCAAAGAAGACCTTAATTTTAATTTTTCAAGTAACTCAGCTTTATTTTTCTTATTTAATTCTACAATTAAAAGCAATTTAACTGTGATATTTGAAGGTTTAAAAGTCACTGGTACGACTAATAAAAAATTTTAAAGTTGCCTTTTTTACTTCAGATATGGAAAGTCACTTCTGGATATAGATAGAAAAATCAATGAGCCTAGTATGGACTTATATGTATTTGATAATATTGTATGCTGAATGGTAATTTTTATATAGCAACTCTTCCCCCAAACAGGGTCTCACATAGCCCAAGATGGTTTTGAACTTGCTAAGTAGCCAAAGAATTTCCGATCCTATAGTACTGGAATAACTCATGTACCTCACTATACCTAGTTATGTTGTGTTAAGGATAGGGCACTGTACATGTCAGGCTAATAGAGTTGTGACTCCAGCCATATAATAGTTCCTTTTAAGTCTGTTATGAGCCATTACATTTTTAATTCAATGATGAAGCAAAACTTCCCACTAAAAATAGTTCTTAAAAAAATTACAAAATTCCAGTGGTTTGCTTCAATTAGCATTTGTTTCACTCACAAGAATGCTAAAGCAGACGTTCTACATCCAGTGGCTTGCCTCATCTATCTCCGTATGGAGAAATGAGGATGCTTGATGCCGTCCTTCCATTCAGGAAGCTGATGATGCCTGGCCTCAGGAATGCATATTTTTTCTAGCAGAGATTTGCTCACAGTGTTTTTGCTCCGCTCAGCTTTCATGGTCTCACAGAGTCCTAGGCTTCATTATTTGAAGTCCCACTCAGCATTGTGTTATTGGAAACTGTTGTGAGAAAATGGCGTTCACTCATCTTTCCACATGTCGTTGATTGTGGATTCTGTAATTAACAAACGTTTTATTTAAAAAGCTCTATCTTTCAGAGCCAGAACTCATGGTTCAGAGAATCAAGAGGCAGATGTATAATGTATCTCTTTTTACTAACACATTTCCTTTTCTGTTTAAAAACCTTGCTTTCCATGGTTGTAGCCCTGACTTTACTTATTTAGTTATATCATTGCCAAAGAACTAAATGGAATATATCCACTGAGGTCAAAAATTTTTAACCAAAAAGTAAGTGCTTGATATTTGACCATTATCTCTGATACAAATCCAACCTTCCAAAATAAATTTTGTTATGCAAAACGTTCCAAGCTGGATATCCAGCTACAGTATAGGTGTGTATTTCTGAGATGCCTTCCAGTATTTGCTAACAGTATTGCATTAGAAGACAGGCTTATGGACATTGTGAGCTATTAATGATATAACTATCACAGAAAAGAATGATATT
The DNA here is from genome assembly GCF_982192425.1 of Myodes glareolus. NCBI lineage: Eukaryota > Metazoa > Chordata > Mammalia > Rodentia > Cricetidae > Myodes > Myodes glareolus. Next base: position 58,019,593 of record NC_142045.1, read on the forward strand.
TTGATTAGAAATTCATCTTGATCATCATTTCCTTGATCTCCATTACCTGGAGAAACCAGGTAGCTGCTCCATAGTGAGCACAGAAAGGACCACACTTAGAAGCCAGAGGAGTCTCTGAATTATCCTAAAGCATGCACATTCTATGGAATGGAATTTCAACACACACAGAATGAATGAATCCTTGATTTCCTAGAGTAAATGTGTGAGACTATCAAGTTGGTAAGTGTGACACTGGCTGAGGTCAAAGGAAAATCAATGAATAATGAGACACGTTGTTAATAGTTTTATTTGAGTACCTTCAAAAATAATGAATCTAGAAAGCCTTGCACACATTGGTTTCCACATTATAGCTCTATTATTTTAAACAAGGATTAGTGATGGCAGCTAGGGGGTTTTACACCATTATTCTGCTATAGATAAGTTCAGCTGTAACTGAGCAAATAGAAACCAAACCTAACCAGCAGATTACAAATTACGTTGAAGTTTCTATGTTTTCTTTGCTTTTGTGAGGAGTGTGTGAATATATCTCTATTTTAGAAAGTAATAGTGTGAGACGGTTGCTCTAGTTCCTAGCCATAAAAAGGAGCGTGCACAGATCCTGTAATCACAAAGGTAAGTGCTTGATATTTGACCATTAACTCTGACACAAATCCAACTTTCCAAAATAATTTTTGTTATGTATAACATCCCAAGTTCGATATATAGCTACAGTGTAGGTGTGTATTTCTGAGATGCCTTCCAATACTTGCTAACAGAATCACTTTAGAAAGCAAAACTGAGAAAGGACTCTTGCAATTTCTCAGCGGGATTTAAATAGCAATGATAAGATATTGACTGGTTTTCATTTCCTATCTCTCAAAACTAACTTGTTTGCTCTCTCAGGGGTATGAGTTGTAGCCAACTCCTCCCAACAGGAGGCCATATCCTATCTGCATTCTTTTCTTATAGTTCCTGAGTTACAAACAGACACCCTATGATGGACAGTTTTCCTACATTTATTGATGTTTGATTTCTGATGTTTCAGGCTTATAACCCCTACCACTTTAAATCTTCATGGAATTAGAAAAAAAAAAAAAACATCCTGAGTGAGGTAACCCAGACTCAGAAAGACAAACACGGTATGTACTTACTAATAAGTGGACATTAAGAGTAAAGTAAAGAACAATCACTCTAAATTCCACAGTCTCAGAGATGCTAAGTAACAAGGAGGGATTTTTGCGGATACATGAATCTTCCTGGGAAGGGAGAATAAAATTGATTTTGCAAGCAGACTGATTGTGGATGGGGAGGGAAATGGGAGGGATCAGATGTCGGAGGTGTGGAGAGAGTTACGTTTGTGAGAAACTAGAATTGGGGGCATTTGGAGGGTGATGCCAGTGCAAACTCCCTAGAATAATCTACAGTGGTGACCCTCGGGAGGACTGCTAGTAATAGAAGATATAGAGGCTAAACCAGCCATGTTGTGTAACCAGGCAAGGCTTTCAATGGGACTGGGGATACCAATTCAGCCACAAAACTATTGTTGGAACTTAATCAGTATAGCCAATGACATTTTGGGTCTACTAGCATGGTGTTCTCTGGAGACATGACCAGATAAGATGGAGGAGAAAGGTTGCAATACTGTCTTAGGTGTCAGAGCTGAGGCAAGCCTTGTGGCTGGTCCTTATTGCCCTTGGGAGAGCAAAGATTCAGCAGCAGTTGGATCAGCATCTGCCTTGTTTGATGTGAGTTTGCTTTTCATTGCACCTCTTAATAAATTGTTAAATACACTTTTATGGGCTCTCATTTCACAAAACCTTTGACCCAAGTCTAGTTTGGCTGCAAAAAAGTCCTGGAGAAATGATAGCTCAGAGTCTGTGGATTTGGCCAATCAATGACTGGTCCAATGTAAGGCCCATGTCATGAGAGGAAGACCATGCCTGACACTGCCTATATGGTCAGGAACTGGAGGCTGGATAGCCCAGAGATGTAGGAGTAAAACCAAACATGACTGACAAAAGAAAAACAAACAAAAAACCAAAACAACAATAACAAAAAACCATGAAATGATTCTGTATGATATTCTGCTCTACTCAAAGATTTGTGGCTAGCCCAGTTGTCATCAGAGAGGCTTCCTCCAGCAGCTAATGGGAACAGATGCAGAGCCCCACACCCAAACATTCAAAAATTAAGTGGAGCTCAGGGAACCCCTTGGAAGAGAGGGAGAAGGATTGTAGGATCCAGAGGGGTCCAGATTATAGCCCACAGAGTCAGCTAAGTAGGTCTCATATTGGAGAGACTGAAGCAAGAACCATATCACCTGCAAGAGTCTGCACTAGGTCATCTGTATATGCTATGGTTGTGGACTCCTAACAGTGGGAGTGGTGTTGTCTCTGACTCTTTGCCTGCTCTTGGGACCCTTTTCATTCTACAGGGCTTCATTGCCCAGCCTTGATATGAGGTATCTACCTAATTTTATTATGACTTGTTGTACCATTTTTGGTTGTTATCTCTGGGAAACCTGTTCTTTTCTGAAGGGACATGAAGGAAGAGTGGATCTGGGAGGGTAGGGGAGATGGGAGGGAAGGACTGGGAGAGTGAATGGAGGGGAAATTGTGGTAGGGATAAATTGTATGAAAGAATTTTTTAAAAGAAAAAAAGAAGAATGCTCTTATGCATCTTTGCCTTGTATACTAGTGGAAAATACACATCTTTTAAGCAGGCATTCAGGAAAAAAGGAAGCAATCCTGCTTCTTACTCTTATTAAAGTCAGAAGAGCCTGCCTATGTCTGCTCTGTCTAGAAATCCCTGTGTGAATAGAATGTGTATTTAATTAACATTCTTCTGGTATGTGGAGAATTATAAGTTTCTTCATCCTGCCTATAATTTGGAGGAAGTACATCCCATCTCTTTGTGTGGCCAGTCATAACATAAAGCCTTTCTCACACAGCTGATTAATGAAGGCTATTATTTGACTTCCTAAATTTGAACGTGTTACTTCTCTTCAGACTTCCTAGTACATTTGCTATTATTGCTGCAAAATGAATTACCTAAAACTTAGAGCATTAAAGATAATGTTGATTATTTTATTTTGTGATGGTCAGAAATTTGGTCACCAATTATCTGGGTGTTTTTCATTCTAGGTTTCCAAGGCTGCATTCAGACTGCTGGGAGGAATTCTGTGTCATCTGAGGGACTGAGTAGAGAAGTTAGCTTCCAAGCTCTTTTTCATGGTTCTTAGCAGACTTTCATCCCCAATACAGAAATATTCCTTCCACCACACTGCTTTATGATGCATTAACTGGTCTTCCCCAGAGTGATTAAGGCAAAAGAGAAGGAACGAGAACCTGCGAGACAGATGACATTATTTGATTCTGCTCGGTATTGAAGCTGACATCGCAATATGTCATACTGGTTGCATACATGAGAAATGTCATTAAGTTCAGCTAGTACTCTGCAGGAGAGTCTTTCACAGAAGGTGAATATCAGGAGGCAAGGGGTCATGGGGGCAGGCTAATAGACTTTCTTCTATACCCAGCTATGGGGATAGTTGTAATTTTCTGAAATTTTCTTCAAGTTAGTAAAATAATCCTCAGTTTCATATAATAAACATCTGTATATTCATCAATGTAATATTCAAATTACTGCTTATAAATAATAAATAGCATTTATTTTTTCCATCTTGAGCGTGTAAGACAGATAGAAATGGTACCTAAATTATACTTCTAGAATTTTTCCAAACATTCAACTATAAGTAAAGAGATGACTGCAATTATTTTTCCACATGTCCTTAGTCAGAACGTAGTTGCAGAACTGAGGGAACTGGAGAGGAGGTGGAGGAATACATAAAACACCCACATGTTAGCAAATCTAACAACTTCTGAAATGTGGCTTAACTTTCCACAAGTCATAAACATGTCCTCAGCACCTCATGGAAACCACTGTATTAGCTAAATTACTTTTTTACACAAAGAATTTTCTGTAAAAGCCACCAGTTCTCTGCAACCACTGGGATTCTAATCTATGTTTATTCTATCCATTGAATCCACATGTGAACCCAAAAATGTGAGACTATTCCACCTTATCTGAAGGTCAGACAGTCTGAGATTATCTTTGCTCTTTCATAGTCACTAACAACAGGTATGGCTACAAAACAAGCTATCCTGACCTAGGGTGTGGTTACTTGGTGTATTGAACATTAAGATTGCACATAGAGGTGGATCTCCATCAACCTGATCCAAGACCAGAGAATTCAATCATAGTTCTGCCCCTTATTTTGAAATAGAAGGTTTGACTTAGGGAGTGACTGCCTGCAAGTATGGGAGCAAGTAACTGTTCTATTTGTCCTTTGTATCATGTTAAAGCAGTCTTTTGCCTTCTTCCCCCATTTTGTATTAGGGTATAAAAGTGTATGGAAAAAATAAATACAGGTGAACTCAGTATGCAGGAAGCACTGAATTGCCCTTCTGATACTATTCTTTGTCTCTGTATTTCTTTCTTATCTCTGGTCTCCTACCTAACGTTTCCAATCCTCACACTTCTACCCTGAAACATATGAACCCGCATGGCTAGAATCATGGCAAAAGGCACCCCATATAAATATGTTACAAGTTTTGCATGTTAAACATAATTTCCATTGCAGCTACAAAATAACTATAAAGTGTAAATAAAAGGAAACGGAAAATAATTTAGCTATTTCACTATAAACAACCAGCCAAACACAAAAGAAGATAATTATCAAAGCACATTAAAAGCAAAACAAAACAAAAATGTAGTTCATTTAGAAACAAAACAGCAAATTTCTTTGTTATTATTAATTAAATATAAATGGGTTAAACTCCGTGCTCAAAGGCATACATTAGCAAGATGGGGTTGCAAAGGTAGCTTAGCAGTCCTAGGTTCTGTGACTCGAACTCTACCCTCTTAGCAGGAAGTGCTCGGAGCTGTTCTAGTTTCACAGGTCTGAACCCATGCAAGTAGTACAGACACACAGGCAAGCAAAACATCTAAGCTGTAATATATAAAAAAGGAAAATAGTTTTAAAAAAACATAGATTAGAATTGCTAGAATTAACTCACAAACATTCTTCAAATACTCATTTCAGATTCAAAGATTTGTAATGACAATTTGTGAAATTACTTATATCAGGTACAATAGTGCTTGATATTACTGGGTGTGAGAGAGAACGGATAATGAGACAGACAACAAAACCCACATTAAGAGTTTAAGAAAGAAAGACATGTATGTCCAGGCCTGAGGAAGTTGGTGCAGGGAGAGAGAGCGTGGAGCTGGCCTGTCTAACTTTTAAAGGCTCCCTAGCACATGTACACAGGGTCTTATGTAGCTGCATCATGCATAGGTGGCATGATCATGCTGCATGTAGGTCGTGTGGGGCTTGAGGACCCTGGCTGGGCTACGTAATTTGCCTGCACGTTTGTTGGCACGTGTGTGGCCCTGGAACCCAGAAGTGCCAGCCACAGTGCTGGGTGATGAAAACCATAATAGTACTCCCCAGGTTTACATCACCAAATGATGTCCTATCCATCTAGGACATTTTGTTTATATAAATCAACCATTGATGCTTACCCTGTAATGTTTCTATGAAATAAATATTTACATAAAATCATAAAACCACACATTTTTCAAAATGTATTTCCATCATTCCATGAATCTTTGACCATTGAAGATGAAAGGTTAGAAAGATAGTCTATAAAAACTGAAAGGATGGTGATTATAATGTCGTACAAACTGACTTTAGATAAAAATGCATTGAAATGAAAATTGCAGTACAAATTAGCATCTAATATTAAAAATACAAGATAGAACAATTAAAAGCATTTCCATACCTAAGTACTTCAAGAAACACGCAGAGAACAACAGTGACAAGATCAATGGGAGAAGAAAACACAGAGAACAAAAAAACAGAAGTCTCAGCATAAAGATCATAGTATAAAAGAAATCTAGAATGAATCCATCATGTCTAGCAGATTATATCAGTTATCCCCTACATACAACTAACCACAATATCCAACCACTTAGAAAAACCACAAATAACTATAATTAGCAACCTCATCTCAATAATAACCTCTTTTAGTAATGAAGTGTCAATGGCTTTAACTCATGAATAAAAATCTGCAGACTAGAAGGCTAGATAAGAAAAGATCCAATTGTCTGTTATCTCCCAGAAACATATCTCTCTAGCAAAGTCCCATACATTGAAATTTAAGAGAATGAATATTAACTTATCAAGTAAATAGAAAGCCCAAACAATATGATATATTGCTTTCATGTTTGAGGAAGTGGATTTAAAACAGTAAGAAGCGTGAAAAAGACAAGTATATACTGATAAAGAGAAAAATTCATCAAGAATTAACACCATTAAATATTTTTGCACCAAAATCTGGGCCTCAAGCACTACTGAGCATAGAGGGTGACAGAAGTCTCAGACAATGAAAGTCGACGGCTTAATCTCCATTCTCAGTTTTAGATAGGTCATCCAAACTAAAACCGATAGCAACACTCAGCCGACAGTGACAGAATACACATCTAAGAAGGAAAGAATACATGTTAAAAATCATTTTATAAGTGTGAGTATTTTGGTTGTATGCATGTTTCTTTACCATTTGTGTGCCTGGTGCCCATGGAAGTCAGAAGAAGGCATCAGGTCCCCCCAAACTGGATTTACAGAACTGCCATATGGGTGCTGGAAATTAAACCCAGGACCTATGGGGGAACAGCTCATGCTCTTAGCCACCGAATCATTGCTCCAGTGGCAGATAATGTATTATTCTTGGCAGCCAATAGAACTTTTTCTAAGAGAGACGATATTCCATGTTACAACACAAATAATGAAAACTATCGCTCGTATCGCATCAGAACATCCTGGATTAAAAGTAGAAATCAATGCAAAGAGAAACCACAGAAGCTTTAGAAATAACTTTTAAAAATTCTTGAATGACCCGTGGATCAATGAATGATTCAGATAGGAAATTTAAAAATTGTCAAAGTCGAATAAACATACAACTACAAGTGTGGTGGTCTAACTCAGAAATTCTCTCGTAGCACCATAGCTGAACCCTTGGTCTGCAGCTCGTGGCGCTGTTTGATGTTGCTTATAAAACCTTTAGGAGGCGGAGCTTTGAGGAAGGAAGTGAGTCACTGGGGGTGGCTTAGAGGGTCTATAGGCCCTTCCCATGTCCATCTCTCTGCCTCCCATGTCTGAACGAGAGCCTGATCAGCGAGCTTCCTTTCATGGTCAGCTGCAGCTATTCCTCTCCTTCCATTATGAACCCTTTCTCTGGAACCATAAGGCAAAATAAGCTCTTGATCTATAAGCTGAACTGTTCAGGAAATTTTATCACAGCAAAAGAAAAATAAATACAACAACTTACCAGAAATTATGAATAATATTTGTATCCATTATTGATACATAAAATATAACAGATAAATAAGATAATCTTAAAACTCAAGTTTGTAGCAACAATCAAAAATAATAAGCCAAACACAAGACAGTAGATGATGAAAAATAATATAGATACTAAAATTAATGAAATGGAGACTAAAATAACAGTAAATAGCCAAATAAAGAAATGATCCATTGAAAAACATGTCATAGAGAAATCCATAGATAATCCAACTAGATGGGAATACCTAAATTCTAAAGATATTAATATAAAAATGAACATAATCACAGATTCTAATTAAAACCAGTGAATCATTAGGGACATTTTGAGAATCTGTATTTTAAAATCTGGAAAATTTAGTTGGATAAATCATAGACAAATACTATCTACCAACATTTAAGAGGACAGAAATGTATAAGCAGATCCATAACAACAAAGAGATGGAAGCACAGATGAAGATCCTCCTTACAGACACAAGCTCAGGACAGAGTTGGTGGTCTCTACTAAACCTTTGAAGTATGACAACCCAGGAATGAAGGGAAATGAAGGGAAATCACAAAATAATTCTACAAAGTCACCATCACCCAGCTCACATCAGATAAGAACATAACATAAAAGTACACAGTGAATTATTTAATGAATGCCAACACAAAAACTCTCAATAAATTTTCTACAAACTGAATTCAAGAATAAATACTTTGCATTCAGGATAAAACACCATGAAAAAATTGGTTTTATGCCAAAGATATAAAGATGATTCATCATGTACATATAAATAAATGTTATGTAGTTCATAAAAAAAGCTTATGACAAAAATCCTCCTGATAGATGTAGAGGATTCTTTCTGTAAATCTCAACATCCCTTTGAAATAAATTGAAATGAAAATTTCAAAGAAACAAAGGATAAAACAATGTACCTCAGGGTTATGCAGGTCTAGAAAACAAAACTCAAGCCATCACGACATTATTGTTACAAGAGGAAACAATGAAAGCATTTCCTCAAATGTCAGTAACTGACAAATCATTACTAACATTTGGTCTTATTCAATGTATTCCTAAAAGTTTAAACTAGACTATTAAGACAAGTGAAAGACAAAAGGGATATAAATAGGAAAGAAACAAATGATAACAAATGCACTTGAGATTCTACACTAAATCATACTAACACCACAGAAAACACTAATAAAGACATCATTGTGACAGGACAGAAAATCCACACATAAAAATAAGAAACATATTTATACCAATATATAACATAAATATACCAATAGTGAACAACTCACGACAAAACTAGAAAATAAAAGTCCCATTATCAAAAAAAAAATGAAAGAAAGAAAAAAAAAGAAGAAAAAATGTAGGACTAAACCTAAGAAAGAAAGTTAAGGGGAAAAGAGATGAAGAAAAACTTAAAAATTTAAAACAAGACACAAGAAAATGAGCTTGGATATGCAGAATTAATATTGTGAAAACGACTTTATTGCTGGGAGGTGTGCACAGAGTCAAACCAAACTCATAAATCTATGTGGAAGCACTAGAGTCTCGATTAATCAAATCCATTTTAAGCAGGAAATACAGTCTGGAGGCATTAGGATACCTGATCTGAAACTATCACTATCTTTAGCCACCAGGAAAATTGTTTTGTTGATTCCACAGCACCACAATCAGATTGCTATCACCAAGAAGTTAACAAACAGAGAACAGAGGGAAAGAGGAAATTTTGCTTGCTACTGATGGGAGAGACACTGGTCTACCACTGTGGAAGTCAGCATGGCTGTTCCTAAAATATCTAAAAACAGGCCTTCTGTATGGTGCAGCTATACCAACTCATGGATTTCACAATTCCAAACAACTAAGTTTGCAGGAACAGCAGAATACCCACACTACTAACCACTCGAGTATGAACCGAGGAATCTCACCATACCTTCTTTCATTAGTGCAATTCAGTTTGAAGAATGGCTTACAGGGTCTTCATGTGATATGTGTATACTGGCATTCATAACAGCATTGTGTACAAAACCTTAAACAAACAAGTGTCCATCCAAGGACAAATAGATAAGCAAAATGTGATGATGCACCTCCAATGGAGGTTATTCAGCTTTGAAATGAAGGGAACTCTGACACAGTTATAGCATAGAAAAACTCTTAGCCCATTATACTAAGTATGATAAAATAGCAAAATAAAAATCTGTGAAATAGAGTAAATTTTGTAGAAACAGAAGACAGAATGTTGATTATTCCTGGGACTGGGAAGGGGAAAGAGAATTGTTTAAGAGGTATCAACGTTTAGTATTATATGATGTATGAAGTTGTGAACATAGAAAAGTATGATTTGAATCTTTGAGACTCTTCTCCTGGGGCTGGAGAGAGAGCTGATTAAGAGCTCTAGCTCTAATTCCAGAGGAGCCAGGTTTGATTCTCAGAGCTCACAGGGCAGTCATTTGTAATACCAGCACCAGGGGAATCTGATGCTGTCTTTTGATCCCCTCAGGTACCATACACACACATAGTTACATACAGGGAAAACACCTATATGTAAACATGAAAAATGACTGCTGTCCCATGCCAAGGCCAGAAACTGTGGACACAACATTTCCAGTTAGGTCAACATTTGGGTTGACAACCACATTTGAACGCCCATGCAGGATTGTCTTTCCTGAACTTAGTTTCCAAAGACTTGCATTTGCAGAGCCTGCTGCACTGTTTAGCTGTTGTTACTGCAGTGATTAAGCAAATGGGAACTTTGTAACAAAATGTTACAAAATGTTCCTATGAAAGGAATCCTCGCCGAACTTTCTATTTAGAGAGAAAATTAAGACCTTTGAAGTTCAAAGAACTTTTTCTAGTGTAATCTAAGATGTGATGAAAAGAAGCTCTCATCGGCACCACAAGGTTAAATTCAGGTATATAGTAAACTTCAGAATCACATTAACTATAGTTTGACATACACACTCCATTTCTATCAAAGTTGATCACTTCGTTTTTCTTGCTTTAACTTTGTGTGTGTGTGGAGTGGGGCACCGGTTTAAGTGTGAATGCTCTTTTGAGACAGCATAACATGATGCCAGAGGAAACCTTAGGTGATGGTCCTTGTCCTCCATTGTGTTTGAGACAGGGGTTACTGTCTCCAGGGAAGTCCCTTCTCATCTCACGTAAATTGCACTGAGATTACTGCTACATGTTACAATGTCCAATTGGATGTGAATCTGGGCGTCTGAACTCGGGTCCTCTTGCTTCTGCAGTCCCGGCTTTGCCTATTGAAACCTGATACCGTAGCTTTACATCTTTAATGCTGATTTAAAAGTTGGTTTCAGAGCTATAAAACAAGCAACTCTCGGTCAAAATTCTCTTATAGTAAGTTTATAATATGCTCTTATACCTATGAATCAAGTTTCAGTACACAAACTCTGGTGTCTAACCAGAAAGTGCCTCGGGGATTCAGGTGTTTAATGAGTATACAAAATCAGATGGTGAATTTTTCTTTGATTAATAAGAGTGGGAATTTCTTCTCTGACCAAGGGTTTTCAGGCCAGGCAAATTTTCCGATAAAACTTTTTGTCCTAAGCTGCACTTCATGTTGCTTCTGTGTTGAAGGTAAACGACAGATATTCAGTCCACAATCAGAGTTCCCAGGTTCCTTCAGGAGAGCTCCTTCATCTGGAAGTGTGAAGAGATTCCTACTTTTAAGATTTTATCTCCTCGGTTCACAGGAATAAAAGTTTAATAACTTTGAAGAATTTTGAAAAAAAAAAAAGAAAAAAGCGTGGGGCTTTTTAAACAGAAATTTCCTCTATGCCTTTGCTCTGCAGGAGACCATTGAGAAAGAATCACTTTAGATAGAAGGTCTCAGTCCTTCCTTGCAGTCCCCTCATGGTGAAGGGCTGTTTCAGTCTCACAGAGAACACTTCTAGTGCTTGCTTCTTCAAGTAATTAGGTTGATTTCCACTCTGTCCGATTTCGCTCCGCCATCCAGCCTCATCGCTCTTTGTTTGAAAACAAAGCCTTTTCTGATTTTGTATTTGGCGAATGACTCTCACTCTCATTAAAACTTCAGAAAAATCCTCTCGCTCAGGAAGTTCCACCCTGCTTAGAGAGGCCCAGTTAAAATTCCTTCCATTCCTTCATATTAATTAAAACCACCTTTCCTCTAAGCGGTTCCACTGTAAAAAAAAGAAAGGAAAAGGAGAGAGAAAGAAAAGGAAGGAGAGTAGATAAAAACCAAATGCAGTGAACAGGAAAGCTGGAGCTGATTTGTTTGGGAGTCCCTACTGTTCCTCAGGGTTGGCGGACAATCTCTAAGTGACTAGCTTAGCTTTGATTTCCACATTCACTTCTTAAATTTGTATGCGGAGTCCTTTCTTCTAAAATTGACTGAAGCACAGAGGGGAACATCACAGGGCTATTAAAACCAACCAGAAGGCTCCATCTGCCGTGCCTTTCAGGAATCCAGTCCACTAATTTTGTTGTGGTTGATGACTCAACCCCTCAAGATGCAGCACAAGAAAGGATAGTCTCATTTTGCAGAATTGCCAGATCTCATTCATTGGAGCAAAGAGTCTTCACATGGGGCTCGTTTACAGGCAGTTGTTTATCTGTTTACATATTTAAATAACCTCTCTCAGAGGACGAAGCTTGTCATGAATTTCTAAATAGCAAGCGAAGGCATCCCTTGGCTGTGTGCACCCTCCCTCCTGTTTCTCACAGGCTACTTGTAGTCCTTCCTTTCCTCATTCAACTCTCCCTCCCTAATTTAAATCAGTTTTCTAAGTGACCAGTGAATGACCTTGAACTTCAGATCCTTTTGCCTCTACCTCCCCTCCAGTGCACGCCAGCTGTGTGAGTGAGGGCTATCTCTCCTTCTGCCATGCCAGGCTTGAACCCATGCTCCTCGTCTAGGCCATGCTCACAGGGTCCAGCCCCGCTTCCTCTACTTAAAGAACACAGCAATATTTGAGAAACTGAGGCACAGATTTGAACTCCCATATCTGGTCTAGAAAACCATGCTCCTTTCCAAACGATTGTTTGAAGGTTTCATGGGCCCTAAACAATAATCAGGATGAAATCAGAGAAAGCGCCTATCTCTGGGCTGGAGGTGGGGGGGGGCGGTCGCCACGGGGCCAAGTGTCCAGTTCTGCGGCGTCCCTGAAAGCCCTCCTCCCGCGTGGGGGCCTCTCGCCGTCCACCCTCCCGCGGCCCTCGGTCCGCCCTGGCAGCGCGGCTCCCGTGACTCAGCCGCCGGCCCAGCGCTGGCCCCGCTCACTGCCGCGCCGAAGGGAGGCGCCGCTCGGCCCGAGACGCTGGCCAGGGTGGGGGTCGCCGCCCGCCCTCCCTCGCGCCCTCGCTTTCCGGCTGCCGGAAACCGGCCCCGCCGGCCGTGGCCCCGCGGAGCCGCGGCGCCGCTCAGGTAATGCGAGTCTCGGTTCTCGTTCCGCGGGAGCCCGCGGGGCTGCGTGGCGAGGCCGGGTGCGCGCCGCTCGCCGCCGGCCTCCGCGGTCCCGAGCCCCGGGAGTCGCGTGCGGGCCGGGCCGTCGCCTCGGGCGCCCCGCGGGGGAGCCGACCCACGACGCCCTCGCGCGGGGACGCCGGCAGCGGTCGCCTCGCAGGAGCCCCGTCCCCGCCCGCCCCCGTGCTCCCCGTGGTTGCTTGCTCCACTTCACTGAGTGGCGGTCGGGTCTCAAGCATCCCCAACACTCGGGCTCGGTTCACTCCGGGAACACTCAGCCCTCAACTAAGTTACTGGGTAGACTTTAGTCCCGCGAACTGGGAGGAAACTTAGGGAACATTGCTTCCCCCGGAGCCAGGCACTGGCGGTGTTTACTCCATTCAGTCATCGGCGACATTCTGAGCTAACCAGTGCCGGGCCATCTAAGATGCAAAAGTCAGTCCCTGCTCCAGGTGCTCTTGGTCCAGGATCCCAGATCCGGGTGCTATGGTAGTGGGGGACTGGAGATTACAGGAAAGGATGGATTTTAAGCTAGTAGTTAAGAAAGGGTTTCTTCATTTCTTTCTGGCTCCAGAAATTCTTCATGGAAACGGGACTACTAAGGGATTTTTCTCTTTTACAATCAGCAGTTATCTCTCTGATCTCAGAATTTCTCCGAAATACAATTGCTTCGTGATAGGGATGACGCAATGCATTCTGGTACCACATAAAGAGTATTCCAGATTTTTTTTATTCGAATTCCAGCAATAGTGAGTTATATAATTCATCAGTTACATAAAGCATTGCTAGGTCACATGGAGGGCTTGATTCTTGCTTCTACACGTACTTAACACATATCCATTGCCTACTACCTGCCAAATACTGTCCTTGGCGTTAGAATAAAGCAGAAACCATTGGTTCTTGATTACGTTTTGTGGTGGTATGCATTTACAATAAAAATATATAAGGTTGTACCATTGTACACACTATGAAAAATAGAATAAGATTTGTGCGTTTAGCATCTTAAAATTCTCTTATACAAGAAGTCTTCAAGAGAAAGCAACGTATTTCAACAGCTGAGGGAGCAAGCAGTAGGCTGTCTGGGTCCAGAGCTTCCTAGGCACAGAGTAGCAAGTCCACAGAGGTCTTGTTTCTTGCTATGTTCAAGGAGAAGGAAAGAAGTTTGTGTAGTGGCATTAGAGAGGAAGTAATGTATATAGTTTCAGCCGTTTTCATGGGGCCAGCTTAGTGTGTTGTATACGGAACTATCCTAACATTTCTTAAAGCAATATGGAAGACCTTGTGGGAAATTTGACAAAACAAATAAACTGATGGTCCAATACACCTGTTTAAGGTGTTCCTGTGGTTGCTGTGTTGGGGGACAGATTGAAGGAAAGTGGAGATTTAAAGCAGGGGCACTGATTAGCTCTTGAAACAGCTTCCACTGAGCTGGGCAGACTGCAGGAGGTGTGTGTGCCTACTGGATTAAGAATCTGGATTTGGACATTAGTGTATTTTGCATGTCCACGTTCTGTCCTGGGAGCAGCTAGTTGGGATTCAGAATTTCAGGTGGGAAAACTGCTACATTGTTATGCTAGTCGGAAAGAGCAAGTAAGGCTGAGACATTGAATCTACAGTGCAGTGCAGTGATTTCAAGTAAAGGAGAGAAAATGTGTAGTTATGCAACTCTGGGGAGTTATCTTTTGCTAGGGTCATGGAATGGGTATCTATAGTATTAAAAGTGTGTGGACACATATGTAGGTGGGCAAGCTGATGGACTCTAAATTGCTTCTCTTGATGACTGTGCAGAAAGGTTGTAATTCATGAGAAATGTGTAATTTTTCCTCCTATTTGTCAGAATATTTGTTGACAAAATATTTTCAGATTCTGAGAATTATTGGAAGGACAGAACTTCACATTTCACTTAGAAAGAAAAAGACAGATTCTAATGTCTTTCATGTTTTTTTTTTGTTTTTTATACCCTTTCAGTTAGTTTTGATTTCATCACATGTATGACATGTTATGATTATGTTCCTGTATTCGCTCCTATTGCCATTGTTCTTTCCTTTCCTTTCCTTTTGTTTTGAACCCACTGAGAGGTAAAGGCTCCCTGATAAGACATGGGTAGGAAGCTATTTCCTGGCGCACAAACGACTTAGCAGCGGCTACACCACTGAAGAAAGCGAAATGACCACCTTCCTATAGCACCTACACCTCCTTGCTATAGCAGCCAGTGAGTGCCAGTAGCTCCTCCTGAAGGAGCGGGAGCTCGTGCTGGAGTGTCAAAGCACCAGTCATGTGCACGGCTTACATTGCGTGACTGCTGCAGCCATGTCCTATCGGGAAGTCAACATTTCATGACACTGTTTCCTCTCCTCCAGCTTTCACAAGATTTTACCCCTCTTACTTGGCATTCTGTACCCTTGCTGTGTGTGATACAAATTGGTATCATTTATAATCCTGGTGATTCGAGGCTTGTCCCAGGAGGGGCCATGGGGTCACTTGGCCGGTAGGAGACAGTTGGACCATGCAGAGAGTGCTTGGGTATAAGAGTATAAGAGTAAGGGGCTATGAAAGGGGGGAGAAGGGAAGAGAGAGAATGGGGAACAGAGAGGGGAGAAAGAAGAAAGAAGAGGGGAAGGGGAGGAGGAAGAGAGGCAGTAGTTAGTTCTTCAGAAGAGGGACAGATGGAAAGAGAGTGGACTGGAAAGGAGGTTGGAGATGCTTGCCTGGTGCTTGCTGGCTGATCAGAAGGGAGTGGGCGGGGCTTGTCTCATAAAGGGACAGGGTACCCAGGTGATAGATAGGTCATGCCAGCGGTAATCTCTGCATTAACTACTACCGCAGAAAACAAAACACACAAAAAAACCCACCATGCCCAGAGATGCTGCCTAATTCAAGGAAAGTATTTTTCTGAGGATAAGAACGCAGTTTCACACTCTAGTTCCAAGACGATAGTTGTAGATTACCTATTCGGGTTTAGTGCCCTCCCAATTACGGGTTCCTAGGCGTGCATCGTTTTTCCATGGAGTCGGACTCCAATCAGAAAATGATTTGTTGTCTTCCAACATTCCCTATGAGCTTCAGTTAGTTTGAAGGAAGCTTCAAGTTCAGTCCCACGACGATTTCCCTGTGTCCTCCTTCCAAAGTCTGCGGTGTCTTCAGCTACAGCCTCGTATCCCTCGTTCTGTCAGGCAGCCAAGAGCAGTGGTCACTGCATTCACTGGGGGGCTCCTAGGGAGCACTCTGGCAAACAACCCATAGAGAATTATTTTTGTTTAAAATCCTGTGATTTCTGCCACAGTATTATCCTCCATTCAGGGTACCTCTGTTAAAACTCATTTTAGTATATATGTATTTTTATGTATTTTTATCTTAAAAGGGTAGCCCTGTACATGGCTTTCTCGTGAAGCCTTGGTTTTGGTTAATCTTTCCTTCACTGCCAGCTTCTTCCATGACCGCCATCATCTCTGCTTACATCTTTTTAGCTTGAGTGTTTCCTTCCTACCCAGATGTCTATGTCACATGTGCTTTTCTTCTCCCTCCCCCTGAAGATCTCATCAGGTCCTGACCACTTTCCTGCTTGCTGACCTATGCAAATATTCTAGTCAAGCACAGGAATAAACACCTCAGAGCTAGGATAGATACATGAGAGAGACCACGAAGTCTTTCTGAGCAAGGTTGCTCATTCAATATATTTTTTCAGTTCCATCTATTTTTCCCCTTTATTGATGAATAGAGTTATATTTTCTATACGAACCACATTTTCAATATTTGTTACTTAATGTTCATCTAGGTGGATTTTATTCCCCAGCTACTGGGAATAGACCTGTATGTAGCATGAGTATTAATCTGTAAGAGGACATAGAGTCCTGGCATATGGGCCAGGAACTGTATAGCTGGGCCATATGGTAGTTTTATATTTTGGTTGTTGAGAAACCTGTAGACTGGTTCACATAGTGCTGTGGCAGTTTGTATTGTGTAAGGATTCCCCTCTCCCCACAGCCTCACTAGCATTCGCTCATTTCTCCCACCCCCCATCATAAACATTTTGCTGGGAGTGAGATGGAAAGCAGTTTTGTGATTCTCAGATAGCTAATGACATCTTTAAAAGTGTTTATTGATCGTTATGGGTTTTTTTTTTTTTTTGTAAATTCTGATCAGTTTCATAGCTCCTACCGTCCTTTTTATTGAGTTATCAGAAATAGGTTCATGAGGATGGGTCCATGCCAGGTCTGCACTCTACTGCTTACGTATACCCCCAACTCTGATACCCTTGGCTTTCTGTGCATTAAGTTGGATAAAATGAAAAGAATCATTGAATCTTGTAGTATATTTAATTATGGAGCAGTTTCATTCAATTTAGAGAAACATGTTAGCAGAGATTAGTTTCAAATTGTTTTTTGTTTGTTTGTTTTGAGACAGGGTTTCTCTGTAGCTTTGGAGCCTGTCCTGGAACTAGCTCTTGTAGACCAGGCTGGCCTCGAACTCAGAGATCCCTCTGCCTTGCCTCCCGAGTACTGGGATTAAAGGTGTGCGCCACCACCGCCCAGCTTCAAATTGGGTTTTAAACATAATAAAAACTGACTGGATGTCATTAATAGACTGTACAGCCAGAATATTGGGAACTTTCATCTTGGGCAGGGTATCCAGATTGAGAGAGTGGCTGCAGTTGGAAAACTACCTATTTAAGATTGTTACCCTTTGTTTATATGGACTATTTGTTGAATTCTCAAGATTAAACAGGGTGTGGTATAATGTCTTAGCCAGGGGATGTACTAGCCACTATGTAAATGACATTTTCTCTGCCATCATATTACTCTTCCTAGAAGAAAAGGAAAGGCAATGCAAACATACCAGTGTAATTAAAATTGCCTGAGGACAAGCACTGAGTAGTGTGAAGGTCTTAAAAATTATCGTGGTAATTATCAGTTTGTGTCAGGAACCGCAGAGTACTCCTCAGCCTTTAGAATCCATTGTGTGCTGTAGGGAGGGTCGGGAAGAGATTTCATTTGTTGGTAGACAACTGTGGTAGTGTATTGTAGACCTTTTCTCCTGTAGATTCATGTTATTCGGATAGCACCAACGTGAGTATGTTAGCTGACTATAAATTGGTGATGATAACTATAATAAGTTTGAGTATTTACTAAGAGCCAGTGTTTGTCTTTCTGTTTATATGCTGTAGTTTATTTAATCCCCACCAAAATATTATCGTAGTTTCTGTTGTTTTTACACTGAAAAAAATCAAAGTGTGAAGCTAGTTAAGAAAGCTTAGGGGTCTCAAGGAAACTACAGACGTCTAGGGAGTGCTGAGAGTGTGTAATGAGTTTCCCAGGATAGTCCGAGTGCTCAGTCATAATGTCATATACATGGAAACAACAGATAGATTGAGCTGGCTTGTACATATACTGCATATATAACATGTATAAACTACACATGTATGATATGATATACATGTGCATGATATATATGTATTTAATAACAAAGAAATTAGGGACTATTAATTTGAGAGAGAGAGAGAGAGAGAGAGATAAAGGGGGATGTTTGGGAAGGGTTGGAGGGAGGCAAGGCAATGTGGAAAAATGTAATTACATTATGTTTTAATTTTAAAAAAGAAAAGAACTTCCTGAAAATTTTAAAGAAAGTAATGGAATCAGGTATTCTTTTTGAATGTCTGTATCCTCAATTTTAATGCATTAATATCATTGAGTACTTAGAAAATTATATATCGTGAAGAGAACTTTAGCTAATCAGGAACAAGTATAATTCACACATGTTTGTGTTCAAATAAATTTGTGTATCATGATTTAAGATACTGATTAACTCTGAATGAACATTGTAGTTGAATAGTCAATGAAATCCAAATATGCCTTGAAACTGCTACAGTGTGCCTTTTCATACAGCTCTAGATGCTTTGAAAGCAGTATCTGCATAAAGTAATTAAATAAGAAATGAGACTACAAAGGGCCTTGTTTCTAGTGACAATGTTGGTCAGTCCTCAGGAGTCTGTCTACTGAGTAAATGGCACAACTAATGCAAGAGTAGGAGCTAGGACCCCACAGCCAGAGAACAGTCTCACTTCAGAACACAATGAACACTGTGTCCAAGTTCTTTGGTATTTAGATTTTTAAGATTTTTTTGTCTTCTGAAAGGCAAGGAGATACCTAAAGTTAATATTTAGAACTTCCTGCAGAATAAAAATGTACAATTGTGTATTTTTATACTATGTATTCAAGGAAATAGATGAAAGAACTGTATGGACTACATGGCAGAATTAAGTTTGTTAAGGTAGAGGTTGAAGAGCCACTTCCCTGTTGTGCACACAAACACATGTAAGAATACACAGATATATTCACTGGATCTTCCCATGGCATCATTGTGACGACTTTCTTTTTATATGTGATTTCTTAGACTCTACTTATATTTAATTTGGTTGTGAGCCTAGCCTTTAACGGCTGAGCCATCTGTCCAGCCCTTTAATTTGTAGTTAATTAAATACCTGCTATGATTTTTTTTGTCTTTGTATGAGGAATAGATAATTGTTCTCCTCTGAGTTTGTATGGACAGAATCTTTATGAATTCCTTGACCTCCGTGATCTGGTAGCCCGTTTCATGTTTTCTTTAGCAAAATTTGTCCCATTGCTCAACTTGTGTGCTAATGTAAAGCAAACAGTATACCTGAAACCAGTGTATCTCTTTCCCACTGTGGCATGGACTACTGATGTCAGACACAATTGTAATTTAATTGTTCTGGCATTTTGATCTGAACAGTGCAGATATAAAAAGTGATTCATCTTGTGTAGTAGTCTCCTATTTTCAGCTCAGCATCATTTCTCCCTAGCAACTGGCTTACAATTGATGTATCATTTTAAAAAATTGGATTTTACTCAGCATGAGATATTTTTTCTCAGTTTTAATTACAAGGTATGATTTGATAACAATATAGATGTTTTACATTTTAGATTTTTAGCCTGAAAAATCATAGAGATGCTGTAAATCTTTTAAAAATAGATAGCAAAATTCCATATTTGGTAAGGATGGGACTCCATGTCTACCTCTTCCCTCTCAGTGTTGAGATCCTGTCTGGCTTGAACTTATGCAGGCCCTGTGAACGCTAGCACAGTCTCTGTGAGTTCATATAGATATGTCCTGTTGTGTCTGGAAGTGCCTGTTCCCTTAAAGTCATCCATCACCTCTGGCTCTTACAGTCTTTCTGCCCCTTTTCCACAGAGATTGATCCCTGACTTTGAGGGGAGAGGCTCATTGAAGGCATCCCATTTCAGACAGAATGCTTGCTCCCATTTTAGACAAAGTGCCATCATTTCGGATAGAGTGCCCCCATTTTAGACAGAGTGCTCCAGCACATCTCACTCTGCATATTACCCACTTTAGATCTCTGTGATAATTCCCATCTATTGCAAATTACAGATAATGACATTGTTGAGATTCAAGTAACTCATCATTATCAATTCTTCTCTTGAATGCTAAAAGTTACTCTTGACTTCGTTACTGACTGGTATATACATGTAAAAACCAGCTATTGTTCTGTTTTTTTTTCAATGTCAAATACAAAATTTAATTGTATGGAGCTTTTTTTGGTATCATTATCAAGGATTCAATTTCAAACCAAACAGAAAACTACATAATAGAAGCTTGATGTGTTTGTATTATAATGTGGACATTTTTACATGCTTCTGATTAGAACTCATCTAAGCATTTTTATGACAAAAGCCCCTCACATTGTGTTTGGAACAAAAGAGCTACAAAATGTGTAAATTAGTGTTTGATTAAAAATGGCCTTGCCATTATACCTTTTGACATTTTTCTGTCTCACTAACCTTCTTTTGTATTTCATACATAGGTTTTAGAAGCAGGCTTCTACATTTTCAAGCTCCAGAACTTGTCTGCATTGCTTATCCTTGTTAGTTAAGCAAAGGTAGCAGAAACTCTATAAAACAATGTGTGTGGCTGAAGTGTTAAGGATAGCAGCAGGTTAAGAAAGACCAACCGTTGGCTACCTACTGACCTGTGAACATTTGTAGAATCTCTTTGGACATCTTCCTTTTGCACTGAATTTCTTCCTTGTTCATCTATTTTACATATCATTGCCTTTTAGAATTTTAAATTATTAATTTACAAAGTGATGTTAATAAAAGTACATTATTTTCAGTATTATTAGTAATAGTGTATGATTTAAGAAAGCATTTGTAAAACTATACTATCTGACATATGTGCCTGTGGAGTTAGTCAGATGTGGGTTCAAATCCCAGTTTTCCATTTCAATGTTATATTTGCTGCTTGGTGACTTGGTTCACCTATATTTTGCTCTATACAGTGAGAGTTATTTCCCCAACTTTCAGGACTGTTTTTCAGTGAAACTAGATTTTAATGTGTACAAAGTATCAAGGCTAATACATAGCACATCTGTCTTCTTTGCCTGTCCTTCTCTGTCTTCCTTCACTCTTCACTGTCATGGAGAAGGACTTGGTAAGATCATATGTAGGTTAGTTTTTGTTCCCTATTATTTTCTACATCTTAAGGAAGATAAGAGTTTTAGAAAGGTCTTATTATAAATGCTTCATTCGAATTTGTGCAGGTGATGCATGCTGGAGGGAAGAGTAGAGAGACTTTACATGTTGTTTAATACACAATCAAATAGCACCATCACACCTTTGTTTAATAGTTTATGGGACTCTTACTGCCTCATGAGTGAATTCATCTTTTGTTGACCACCCAGTGACCCACTGAGACTGATTGTAATATGCCCTGCATTAGAGATTCCTGCTCAATCTCTTTCTAAAATCCTAACTTTAACTTTTTAGAAAATAATTTTAATTTTGATTGAAAATAGATTTTTTTTCAGATGGTACATTCTGGTCATTGTATTCCCTTCCATTACCCTTCCCAGTGCTGCCTAAATCCACATTCATTCTTTTTCTCTCGTTAGAAAACAAACAGGCAACAACAACAACAAAAAAGAATAAAACAAACAGGAAAAATATCCAAAGACTGTACTTTTGACCCCATTCTACAATTCCAACCACAAAGAAAATTGTTCTGTTTTTACATATTATATAAAATCCCTTTGCCTTTTTTCTTTAAATTGACAGATTTCTACATATCAATTTAAAGTGTATTTTGTCTTTGTTTAAGTACCTCCTATCTCTGGAGATGTTCTCATGCCTTCTGATTCCCTCTGCTGAGGTTCATTTTTCCCTGTCAGGTGCCTTTAGACTGGGAGGTCTATGCTTTGATTGCTGACAAGTTCACAAGTGAGGAACTGATAGCGAAATCCATTCTCAGTTGCTGTCTAAATTCGTCCATTAGAGGGACTCACAAGGTCCTAGCCCTTGTTGAGAAACAATAGCAGCTGATAAGCAGCTAGGGAGGACCAGTCAGTATTTTTCAGGGGTGTGGCCTCTCCTAGATATTGTTATCCAATAGCTGACCCTACACCCATGCACACACTGGCATAAGTGTACTCAATCTTTATAGGAAAGCAGGGGAAAAAAAAGAGAATATGAAATCAGGAGATTATATAGGGAGGGCTCTGGGAAAAGTGGAGTGAGGGAATGAAGGAGAGATGGTCAAGTCACTTTGTATGACTATGAAATTCTCAGAGAGTAGATAACAAAGAAAAAAATTAAAAATGATTTTTAAAAAGCCTTGTGGTCTCTTTTATTAAAATGTGCAAACATTATTATTAGTATCATTTCCTATTAATATCATAGAACTAGTGAGCTACTCAATATTGCTTCCTAAATTAGGTAATATTTCTTTATTCTTCTGTTATGTTTCTTGGAGACAAAAAGATGATCAAAATAGCAAACTCACTGTCTTAGTTAGGGTTACTGTTACGTAAAGAGACTCCATGACCAAGGCAACTCTTATAAAGCAAACATTTAATTGTGGTGGCTCACTTACACTTCAGAGGTTCTGGCCATCATGGTGGGGGATATGGTGGCACACAGGCAGACATGGTGCTGGAGAAATAGCCGAGTGTTCTACATCTTAACTCAGAGGCAATAGGAAATTAACTGACACACTGGTGGCATCCTGAGTATATGAGACCTTAAAGCCCACCCCCATTGTGACACACTTCTTCCAACAAGGTCGCACCCACTCCAACAAAACCACATCTCCTAATAGTGCCACTCCATATGAGATTATGGGGGCCACTTGTGTTCACACTACCACACACTGTCTGTCAGGATAGAAGAGCCTGGGAGAATGGACAAACTACAGATCAGGTGGGTTGGTGAAAATGGGTGGTCCAGAGGAGTGGGTCCTGCCTTCATTAGGCAGTTTCCTGGATTCCACAGTAGCTTTCCTGTCCTGTCATCATAGCAGATCTTTCCCTGTAATATTATTGACTAAAGTGTAGTCAACCCCTCCTTCCTGAACAATCTCCTTCCTTCCCTCCCATGCTCCTCCTTCCCATCCACCCTCCTCAACTTGGTTTGTTTTGAAATTTATGGGTCTATAAAGTTCAAAATTCTGACCAAACATTTTCAGTGTAAAAGAGAGAGAGAGAGAGAGAGGAGAGAGAGAGAACCCAGGGAAGTGTGTTCCTAGAGAGCTTGGTGATGCAAGGAAAATCACACAGGATGAGCTATACTGAGAGTAGTGATGTAAGATGGAGGAAAATGAATTTGAAGACCTGTGCTTTGCTTCCCCAGTTATCTTCAAAGTTCGCATTGGACTTGTTCCATCATTTTATCGATTATTAATTTCACTGAAAATTTCACCTTAGAAAAAAGTATGGAT
The DNA here is from genome assembly GCF_982192425.1 of Myodes glareolus. Classification (NCBI taxonomy): domain Eukaryota; kingdom Metazoa; phylum Chordata; class Mammalia; order Rodentia; family Cricetidae; genus Myodes; species Myodes glareolus. Next base: position 58,043,161 of record NC_142045.1, read on the forward strand.
GCTGCTGAGTTTTGGGTCTTCAGTGAAGGTCTGTTGTAAACTTCAATGAGAGCATCTTTACTTGGGTGCAGTCTTTGACATAACATCAGGCTGAAGTTTTGCAAAGTGGAATTAGAGCGTCCAGTGGCAGCAGTCTCGCTGTTTCTCACGTTCTCATGTTCTCTACCTGCACATTGTAACGTGTGTCTCTGTAATTATGAAGTGATATGAAAAAAATTAAAGAGTTTGCAAAATCGCCTTAACATTAACACTGGCAACAGTAATAAGATTAAAAGTGAAACCAGCTTTATAGTTTCTCAGACTTTGTAGGAGCATAAACATGTTTTGTCGTCACACACACATCTACACACACACACACACACACACACACACACACACACACTCAGACACACAAGCCAAATGAAAGTTAATGTAGTCTGCTCTTTCTCTCTCAGTAAAACTCAAAAATAATTTCCGAGAAAGAAGAGCCATGGCCCCAGGAACACACGCTGGAAATAAGCCAGCACTGGGCCTTTGTTGTCAGTATCCTCTAAATGTGCTTCACTCTCTGGTCAGGAGTGTGAAGAACTCAAGCATCATTTTAAGTTAATGCTACTGTTTATATACCAGAGTGTGGGGAAGACGTGGAACTCAGCATTTATAGCTAAACAGAGTCTTTTGGGCACCAGCCCCTCAGACTCCTTCAAGGTTCAACTAAGGCATTACAGTCACCAAAGGAAAAATAACTAAGAGTATCTAAGGGAAAAAATGAATTAACTCTCATGCCATTCTTCCTCCACATGTTTCTTTATTGTTCTCTCTCTTCACAGATTTTTCCAGATTATGTACCCTTACAACCAGTAATTTCCCAGCCCTAGCAGAGTGCAGGACTGGAATTCCTTAGTTCCATAAAAGTTGATAAGGATTTACATACATGCATACAGCCATTGCTGTCAGCTCAAAGGTAGGCATGGCTTAGTGAGAATCCCATGAACTTCTTATAAGTGAAGGAGGTTAATTAAAAAATAGATTAAATCATCAGGGAATTCCAGATGGGAAGATTAGTGTGCTGTGCTACATTTTTGAGTGGTTAGATAAAGAGCTAACAAGTTTACATTCAATAAAATCACAAGTGAGGGAAAGATTCTCTTTTATGCAGCACCACTGCTTTTTCCTAGCATGCATGCAGAGTATCAGGTAACCAGGCAGCCCATGTAAACAAACATAGGAAGATATGATCCTTGATCTATTAGCACATTCACCAAATGTTGAGAGCTCTAAGGGCCTTGAGATTTGGTTTACATCTATGCTCTAGGTGGATAAAACAAAGGGGAGACCCAAGCCTCTAGATTATCAGGTCCAAGGCTTGATGCATATCAACTGCTCTGACTGTTGGCAGTGTGGGTCTGTCCACCCATGGAAGAATATCTTTCTCTGGGCTGTGTGCAAATGGTTAATATTTCTCCTGTCACCTCTGAGAGTAAATCACAGAGTAAATCCCCTAAACTAAAACCATCAGGAAACTGAGGTGAAGATGAATATGAGGAGTTAGGGATCTTTTAATGCAAGGTTCATTTTAGATCATCACTTTCCTTATCTGTCTATAAGTGAGGTAAAACCAGGGCATGCTTATTTTCTCTATCTGTCTGAACAGCTTTATACATGTAATAATTCTATGTCTTTGGAAGTCTGGGACTATATTAAATGGAATACTCTTTTCTGGACTCTAAGTACTGACCAAATACCTGTCAATAAATATAATTGCAGGAAGGCAGATACCTGTGTTTACATAGGAGAGAGGGCTAGTAGTAGGAGACAGTTAGTTTTCACATGTAGCTAGGGGATTTAACTAGTAGTTTTCACACATAGCTAGGGTATATAACTAGTAGTTTTCACACATAGGGAGGGGATATAACTAGTACATTTCACACATAGCAAGAGCATATAACTAGTAGTTTTTACACATTGCTAGGGGATATAACTAGTAGTTTTCACACATAGCTAGGGGATATAATCAGTAAACCCCACATGCATAGGGTAAAATTGTGTCCCGTAAATGATCGAATAGTGATGAACTATGGAGATAAATCCCAAATTCATAGTAGAAAAGGATAAGTTACAGTGAGAAATCTACAGCAAGAGACAGCCACTTCATTCACAGGGCAATAATTCTAATATGCCTCACATCTTGCTTAATCCTGCAAACAAAGCCCTTGGTTCTGATGGGTTGATCTTATGAAATGAGACTGTTTAATTACTGAATTTCCATGGTTCATAGCAATAACTACTTGAAGATGTTTTGATAGGAAGATTTAAATGATGTGTATTACATATTTAAGGTCTGTTTGGGTAATTTCATGATAAAAATTCACTTATTTAAAAAAGATTTTTATTTAAAATTGATTTCAGAGATTTTGTTTGTTTATTTGTTTGTTTATTTTCCGAGACAGGGTTTCTCTGTAGCTTTGGAGCCTGTCCTGGAACTAGCTCATGTAGACCAGGCTGGCCTTGAGCTCACAGAGATCCGCCTGCCTCTGCCTCCCAAGTGCTGGGATTAAAGACGTGTGCCACCACCGCCCGGTCAGAGATTTTTTTTTTTGAAAAGAAAATATTGCATGGTTTTAATTTTTCAGATTACAACAGTGCAGGGGAAGTTAGAGGAGGATAGGAGGGAAGAAAATGTATAGTTCAATAAAAACAATAAAAAGAATAAAAAGACTTTGCAGTTGTTGAACATTCAGAAATCCTTAAGTCGATTAAAAAGGAGAAAACAAAATAAACCATTTTAATTTTTAAACAATTTATATTTATTTGTGTGTGTGTTTCATTTATGAATCTACACATGTGTGGGCACCCATAGGAGCAAGTAAAGGGCTGTATTTACAGGGGACTGTGAGTCGCTGGGATGACTGTGCATCTAACTCTGGTTTTCTGCAAGAGCAACAGGTGCTCTAAAGTGTGCAGCCATTTCAGTCCAACACCACACTTGTAGTTTATGATGCAGCGATAACCTTTACATTCTGAACATTTTGTTAAACTTCTGATCTTTTTGCATTTTCTTCTTACACTTTCAAAATTATACTAGTATTAGCAATTAAATGATTTTTAACCATAGTACATAAGTACTATCTTAAACATCTTAAATTTTAAAGCCTGGTGATGACATGACATCATTCAGCTTGGTCATAGTCATCCATTGTTCTGTTGTCAGCCATTTGAGCTGTTTCAACACATTTTACATCCTTAAACTGGTGCAAATTTATTTTCCTCAAGATTTCTTTAAATGAGGCTATTGAAATATTTTTAAGGGGAAATCACTCTTACTTTCCTTTTCTTCCTTCCTTCTGTTTCTCCCATTCCATGGTAGCTAATTCTTGCAGTGTTTCTCTCCCTGTTTTTATATTCTGCAAATATTGACCTTTACAGCATTATCTCATCTTGAACTTACTCGGAATTGGTGTATCACAGATCTGCACAGGCAAAAAGGACATGGCTCCTTTCAAACTATTATAAACTTCAGCAGGACACCCTGTTCATCTTTCGAGTCTGAGATACACTTTGGGATTATCTTTGCAAATATTTAAATAGAAAGTGTGGAATGAAGAAGTGCTTATTCACTCTGCAGGGTGGTTTTTCTTTTTTCTAGTATCACACATTTTTTATCATAGTTATATGCAAAACTAGTATTTCATACCATTAATAGTAAGGCTTTATGAATTTAGCATTGATTTTTATGAATAATGTATGTTTTATTGATCTAACAGTACAGCAATTTCTTTATATTATATTCTAAACATTCTATAGGATACCAATCCATATCTGAGTTTAATAATTCTTTTGAATAAAATTCATCAATTTGTATAGAAGGATAAATACCACTATAAACTCTACTATGGAGAGAAGAAAGAAAGACCTTTAGCATCTTTGTGAGATGTATGGATTTTCTCCTAGCTTCAGAAGTCTTTATTTGTATTGGGAAAATGCTATGACTTTGTTTTGGATTTGATTACTAATCAATATATATATATATATATATGTATATTTGGGACATATTTCTAATCAATATATATATATATATGGGACATATTTCTTCCCTCAATTTTTTTTATTTGACATTGTTTATTAAAAGTTTATTAAAAGTATATATTTGAAAAATATCTCACTGAGGTGTTGAAATGATTTCTGGAAATATAAAAAAATGTGTGTTTATTATGTAAAGTCTATACTTATCCATGTGATTTTAGAATAACAATTTAAATTCTAGATAATAGTTCTTTTATCTACCCTAAATAACTTGGAAGAAAACAGTACTGCCCAGCTGATCCCTCAAGTCCCTGTGTGTTTGTTTACATGCCTGTGTGTGGGTGAGATAATTGCTTCTTGAGTATCTAACATTATAATAGTGCATAAATACCTATCATCTCATTAAAAGAATAATTTGTGGTGGAAATAATTCATTTTTGTTTTCGTATGGTTAAATGACTTAATATTTCTCATGTAAAACATGATTTGTAAAAAGTTTTCAGTTTAACAATATTTCTAGTTTTTTATTACATGATCATTTAATGCCCTTGTTTTGTATAGAACACAGGAAAATATAGAAAAATAATGAATTTTGTTCTTGAATTTTCTTAAATATTTCTCCATTTTTCTTGAATATCATTACTTACTAATATAAGAACTCTTGTCCTTTGCTGTAGAAATATCATTTAGGACTCATCATGAACAACTTGCTGTATACTTGAGCAAAATGATGCAGCCACCATTTTCCAATTGGAAACCAAGTCAGAATCTGTAATAGTTTTCAAGTTCCTAACAAATACGCTCACATAAGACGAAACATTTTCTCCCCTGTTTCAAGTTAAATATTTGGTCCACTTGCAAAGCAGTGAAGAAATAGACAAAAATAAAGACTATTGATCTAGAAGAGAAGGACAAGAAGCATGTGCATCATTTGGAAAGCTCTCTGAGGGTCTTAAATGGATGCAGAGGCATCTACAGTGTTACGTGTGTGGTGCTAACGTGGCTCATTCTGAAAAATAAAAGTAAACCTAGATTCAAGATTTCTAAAAAACTGTTTAGAGAATTAAATTTGTCGGCAGAGGGGTGTCAGAGTACATGCATCCTGAGCTAGGGATAATTGCTCTCAGCACTGTCTTGAACAAAAATGAGGAAAGGAGAGAGGACCCTTGGGAATAAGTACTAGCATACAGGATGCCAGCAAAGGGAAGTTATTTCATGTTGTAGGTTTTAAGATGGAGAAGGATCTTACAAGTTTGTGTTTTGTTTGTTTTAAAATTGATTTATTAATTACAAAACAATGGCGCTAATAGACGTTCTCTCATTGAGTGGATAGCCTGCGTTATCATTGATGCCATGTGCTCTTGAGCTGGTTGTGAGCTGACATGTATCTCTTGGCTTGCTCATAGGAACATGCAGAGTTTCAAAGGAACCACAGTTAGGCTGCATAGACTCTTAATACTTATGTGCAATAAGTCAGTTTCTTTGGAAGAATGCTAAATAAAGCAACCTTTTTGTGTAAAGATAAGGAAAAAAGGTCAGTTGCTAAGCCAGAGCAGAGGAATGGGGAAGACAAAATCTGCATCTCAGTACATGGTTCTTTAGAAAAAGCAAGCAGGACTGTCTAGCTGAATTTCTCTGCTCAGTATGCTTGTGACTTGCTGTGCAGAAAGCCTTCCCTTCTGGAAACAGCACCAGTATTGAAACAGTGAAGGAGAAGAATGGAAGAATAATGACAAATGCCATCGATATGACAAGGTCTTTTATAGTCCCACTTAATGGACTCAGTTCTCAGCACACCACATAGTGGTCACAACCTTTGCAACTACACTTCAGCAAATCTGACACCTTCTTCTGGCCTCTATGGGCATTGCATGTGCACGGTGCACAGATAGGTACAGACAGGCACATCATTCATACATGTAAACAAAAAAAAATTCTAAAAAAGAAATAGTGATTAAATTGGAATGCAAAAAAGGCACTTGGTTGAGGAAACTGTGGGAAACATATTTTTTTGTGGGAACACTGCATACATATTAAATGACATACTTATAAAAACAGAATACATTCTAGGAACTATTTCATGTTTTTTTGAGGTGCTATATTTGCAATTTTCATTATTGCCAGTTTTCCAGGATGTACAATCTTCAGTTTGTCCATATTAAGTCCTTTTAAAGTGTTTTAGATTATAAGCATGACATGTTTTTTTAAAGAAAGGGCTGCTGACATGGTCCAGTGGATAAAGATCCCTGCCTTACCTGATAACCTGAGCCTTATCCTGGAAGTCATGTGGTTAAAAGAGAGAGTGTGCTGTCCTCTCACCTCCATGTATATGACAGTGCACACAGAAGCTAAATTAGAAACAAATGATACGTGTAAGACTGTTTTCCTAACTTTATTATTTTTTGAGAAGTAAAATATTTTACAGTTCAAAAATTATCCTTGAGTTAAACTCAGAAGTGATTGCCTTGTAGTTTGTTATTGCATTATTTAGTTATTATTCAGTTTCACTGTAGTTTATTTTTTTCTATAACCCACTCTACCCCTAATACCCCCTCTCACTCTCTACAGCAGGGGTCAAACACTTTTACCTGCAAGACAAGCATTCTATCACTGGACTGCATCCTAGACCCCTGTTTTTCTTTTTACATGTTTATAATTTCTGCATATAGTAACTCTCTGGAGAGGATGGGGTTGTGTCTTGTAATAGAACACTTTACACTAAGTTGAAGAAGATACTTCTCTTTCACATGGAATTGTTAGAGTAGTCCTTTGATAATATGAAAGCTTCAGACCACAATTTAGTTGAATAACATTTTGCAGTATCAAGGATTAAGTACGCCTAGGGCCTTATGCATGTGGTAGGCAAGCACTTTAGTACTGACCAAACCCCTAGTTTGTGATATAACTCACTGAACATTTGCCTATTTGAATTGTTATGCTGTTCTCTTATGAATAATGATCTTTGAATAAAGAACAAGTGTCTGACAATCAGTGATGTTTTCTTCTAGTGTTTCTGCAGTGTTAAATGAATGGTCCAGTTCTCTAATACTCTCTATTAGCGTATGCTTACTTTTCTTTCTTGCAGTCTTATGCTTTATGCCTAAACATACACATGCTTGTGGTGATATTTTGTTTGTGCTGCAACAAATAAAGCTTGTCTGAAGATAAAAGTGCATAGCAAGACACACTAGTTTGCCATAGAGGCTAGGCAGTGATGACACACATCTTTAATCCCAGCACTCGGGAGGTGGAGACGGAGCGATATGCCTGGGCAGAGAGGAATCTAAGATGGGAGGAGACAGGAGCTGAAGGAGAGTCTGAGGATTCAGACTGAGATGCAGTCTGAGGTTTCACAGAGACAGCATTCAGTCAGAGGATTTGTAGAGACAGGGCCTCCCCCATTGGTCTAAGCATTGATAAAGGTAAGAATTCTCTAGGGACTGGCTGTTCTGCTTCTCTGATCTTTCAGCTTCTGCCCTGCTAGCTGAATCTGAGTTTTTATTATTAAGAACAATTATAATTCATGCTACACATACTCTCACTTCAAGTTTTACCTTTTTACATCCACTTTCTAGTCTTTATGTGTAGGTGTAGCTATATAGTTCAGTGTGTATGTATTTATGTGTGTGTGGTTTATAGATAAAAAGCTACAGTATGTATTTAAGATATTTAACATACACATTGATTTTAAAAGACAGGAGCTCTTTTCTTTTTCCACTACAGTGTGTCATCATCCAGAATATTCTAGAAGTTAGCTTCACAGTTATCAATCTCATATTCTAGTGCTATGCTAGGGTCTCAAGTTCTTTGCTCTGTAAAAGGGCAAATGTGGGCCACTCCTTTACTTGCCTTCTAATGTGAAGAAGAGGAGGAAGGTGTATAGATAACGGTAAGTAATGTCATTTAAAACACATGCTCAAGATGTGTACATTTTTTGATTATAGTCCCCTCATGGTAATAATGACTGTAGAGGACAAAGTTTCTTGGAATTAAGAAGGCCACCTATTTAGTAAAATTGCTACCATGAAACAAATAAAATGGATTTTAGGTAATCACCAGTAGGTAACACAGGACATTTAATTTGTACCATGCTGTTTGGTAGTTTTACCTGAGTTGCTCTTGGTGGCAGTTAAGGAGAGCATCAAGGAAGCAGGTAGCCTCCATTCCTGTTATCCTGGTGTGTGCCTGCTGCGGTCTAACAGCATGGTATGTCAGCAGTCATTAATAGACTCCCAGAGGAAAACCTGATTCTTAGGAAGCAGAGGTTGCATTTAAGGACTTTATAAGTCTCCCAATATATAAACCTTTCCCTCCATTTATTTCAAGGTCTGTGAAGGGATTGTGCTGGGATTTTGATGGGGATTGCATTGAATCTGTAGATTGCTTTTGGAAAGATGGCCAATATTATTATGTTGATCCTATCTATCCAAGAACATGGGAGATCTTTCCATTTTCTGATATCTTCTTTAATTTCTTTCTTCAGAGACTTAAAGTTCTTGTCATACGGGTCTTTCACTTGTTCGGTTAAAGTTACCGCAAAATATTTATATTTGTGGCTATTGTGAAGGGTGATGTTTCTCTGATTTCTTTCTTGACCCTTTTATCAACTGTATCAAGGAAGGACTCCTTTTTTATTTTTATTTTTTTGAGCTAATCTTGGGTCCTGCCATATTACTGAAGATGTTTATCAGTTGTAGGAAGAGTTTTTGGGGACACTTATGTATACTATCATATCATCTGCGAAAATGATAGTTTGACTTTTTTTTTTCTAATTTGTATCCCCTTGATCTCCTTTTGTTAGTCTATTGCTCTCGCTAGAACTTTGAGTACAATATTGAATAGATTAGTGAGAGTGGACAGCTTTTTCTTGTTCCTGATTTTAGTGGCATCGTTTTGGGTTTTTCTCCATTTAATTTGATGTTGGCTCTTGGATTGCTGTATATTGTTTTTATTATATTTAGGTATGTTTCTTGTGTCCCTGAGCTCTCTAAGACCTTTACTATGAAGGACTTCTTTCAGCATCTAATGAGATGATCATGTATTTTTTTTTTCTTTCAGTTTGTGTACGTAATGTGTTATGTGTGTTCCCATATTTCCATATGTTGAACCATCCCTGCATCTCTAGATGAAGCCTACTTTGTAATGGTGGATGATTTTTCTTATGTGTTTGTTCTTGGATTTGGTTTGCCATTATTTTATTGAGTATTTTTATTCAATTTCATAAGGGAGATTAGTCTTTAGTTCTCTATCTTTGTTGCATCTTCATGTGGTTTGGACATCAGGGTAACTGTATCCTTGTAAAAGGAGTTTTGCAATGTTTCTTCTGTTTCTTTCTTTGAGGAGTATTGGTATTAGCTCTTTGAAGTTCTGGTAGAATTCTGCGCTGAAGCCATTTGGTCCTGGGCACTTTTTGATTGGGAGAATTTTAATGACTGATTCTATTTCCTTAAGGATTATAGGTCTATTTGAATTGTTTATTTGGACTTGAATTTGTTATGGTATTAGTACCTTTCCATAAAATCCATTTCTTTTAAATCTTCCAATTTTGTGGAATACAGGTTTTTGAAGTAAGACCTCATGATTCTCTGGATTTCCTCAGTGTCTGTTGTTAGGTTCACCTTTTTGTTTCTGATTTTGCTAATTTTGATATTCTCTCTGTGTTTTTTGATTAGTTTGAAAAAAATTTGTCTATCTTGTTGATTTTCTTGAAGAACGAATGCTTTGTTTTATTGAGGGTTTTTTTGGTTTTATTCCCTTTGTTTATATTTTATTTATTTCAGTTCTCAATTTGATTATTTCCTTGTGTCTGCCCCTTTTGGTTGAGCTTGAATCTTTTTGTTCTAGAGTTTTTAAGTGTTCTGTTAACTCACTAGTGTGGGATTTCTCCAATTTTTTCAAACAGGCATTCAGTGCTATGAACTTTCCTCTTAGGACTGCTTTCATAGCGTTCTGTAAATTTGCGTATATTGTTAATTCATTTTCATTGAATTCTAAGAAGTCTTTAACTTCTTTATTTCTTCCTTGACCCAGGGATGATCCAGTTGGGCAGTATTTAGTTTTCATGAGTTTTAAGCATTCTGGAATTTGCATTGCTGTTGAATCCTAACTTTATGCCATGGATTCAATAAAATACAGAGGGTTATTCCATTTTTTCTTTTGTATATGTTAAGGTTTGCTTTGTTATGAAGTATGTGTTCAATTTAGAGACAGTTCCATGAGGTGATGAGAAGAGAGTATAATCTTTTGTGTTTGGATGTGTTCTAAATATGGCTGTTCAGTTCATTTGAGTCTTACCATCTGTTAGTTCTCTTATTTCTCTGTTAAGTGTCTCTCTGATAGACCTGTCTATTAGTGAGAGTGGGGTGTTGAAGTTTCCCACTATTAGTGTGTAGGCCTTGATGTGTGATTTAAGCTTTACCAATGTTTCTTTTTCAAATGTAGTTGCATTTGTATTTGGGGCTTAGATGGTCAGCATTGAGACTTCATCTTGATGGATTTTTCCTGCTACAAATTTGAACTGGCCTTCGTCATTTCTTTTGATAAACTTTAATTTAAGTCTATTTTGTTAGATATTAGGGTAGCCATACCAGCTTGCTTCTTAGGTCCATTTGCTTAGAAACTCTTTTTCCCAACCCTTTACTCTGTTGCCACTAAAATATTCACCTGTGCAGTACTTTTTAGAAGTTTTGAGTGAAAAATACCATTTTTCATTTATTCATCATTGAGATTATTAAAAGGAAAGAAAAGACAAAATGTTGGTATATCCTCAACTTTGTGACACTTCTTTATGGTACATCTTTTGATGTATTATTTAGAAGAGTGTTTTTTAGACTTCAGGAGGCTTCTCATTGGTGACCTACAAGGATAACCTAACAGCCAGTGTTTTTATAAAGTAAAAGAAATAGACTAGTATAAAGGGAATTATTTAACATTGCAAATAACAAGTAGTATTTCATAAAAATATTTAATGAAGAAATTTTTATATATCCATGCCTATAGTGGGCTATTATTAAATGGTAAATACTAATGTTATCACAGTAAAAGGAATTTTGTAGTGCATGTACACTTTTCCTAGATTTTCTATCATTATATCTGTGTCTTTCTCCTTTGCTTCCCTTCCCTCCACTCTGTTATTTCCTGTTAACAGGATGGAATCCTGTTTTGCATCGTATTGATAAGGACACCTCCTCTACCTCTGTAGGGAATACTTTCTGTGACAGTCCTTTGCCTCCAGAGGCACTGAAATGGAAAATGTCCTGTGTAGTGTCCACAGGCCTCTTCTCTTCTTGCATCTTAGTTTGTTCTAAGATTAACATTTTATTGCACATTTTGATTTCTGATTTGGACCATTATAAATAAATCAGTGGATTTTTTTTATATTCCTACTTACTTTTTTTTTTCTGTGAACTCATCCTTACACAGCAAATTGGTGGATGGAAGAGAAAACATCTCTTTAAATCGTTCCATTAGAAGTCCCCAGGTTCCCTCCAGCAGTTCTTCTATCTACATATACACTACCAGTGCTATGACTTATACACAGTTATCTGTTGTTTACATTTTTAATGGATATTTTGTAACATAACAATAAGGCTTTACATTTCAATATATAAATATATTTTCTCCCTTAAGACTCTTGGATCATCCTGAATCATGCCTCTGTCCTTTTAAAGATAAATTCTTTCATCAACTTCATATAATTTATATTGTTACTTATAAAAACATATCCTATTTTCACGGTTTATTATAACAGAATCATATGTGGATATGAGACCCTCAGCTCTTCTCCATTCAATCTTGTAATTTATTTCTCTGTGTTTTATGTTTGGGGTTTCTTGTTAAGAATTTAAGGCCTCTTTTTTAAAATTTAAATATTTTTCTCATACAATATATTCTGATCACACTTTCTTTTGGGAGTCTCCACCCAGCCCCACTCCTTCCATTTCAGATTCCTGTCCCTGAGTAAGTCTGCCATGTTGGCTCCACCCACGAAGGGGGCATTGAAAACCTGCTCCTTATAGTTTCCCCTCCTGTTTTTCTCTTCTTCCCATGGGATCTCCTTGAAATGCTTTGTTCAGTTTAAACCTGGACTTAATGAGGCCTGATCTGATTCATTGCATTGGTGGAGAGACCCAATGTCGGGCTACAGAAACTTTTCCCTTTCCTCCTTCTCTAGCACCTCCCAGACCCTCCCCATATCCCTACCCACCTAATCCCATGACTTTCCTATGAAAGATAACTTTCATGACTTAGATAAAAAGTCATCAAAATTAACATTGAACTTATTTTGGGTGGCCATGAGTCTAACATATCTATTGAGACTTCATTGGAGAAAACTAATTTTTCTGTTACCATCAGTTATCAAGTGCAGATAGCTTCTTGGTTAGCAGTAGTGTTCTGTGTTCACTTTCCTGTCTCACTGTCAGGCTTGGACCTATGCAGACCCTGCTACGGTGCATGTGAGGTCACAGTATGCTAATCGTCTTGTGTCTGTGAGGTCACATGTGGGGCTAATCCTTGTGTCTATAAGGCACTGTTTCTTCAGGGTCTTCCATGTCCACTTGCTCTTCCATCTTCCTGCTTCCTCTTCTGTTGGCCCCGCACTTCTCTGTGAATTCTCACACCCGATTCAGGCACACGCTTTTCTGAACCAAGTCCACGAGAATGAACGACTGTCCTAAGGGTTGAAGCACAAAGACACAAGAGACCTGCTCATTCACCAAAGAGCAAATGGCCACTTTATTAAACTCAAGTCGGGTATATATATTAGTGGGCAAAGGGGGCAAAAGGGCAAGGCCCCCTTCCATCAGAAGCAGTGGGCGCCTAAGGCCAGAATCAGCTGCGGGAGGCACGCGTGGCAGGCGTATAGGGCCTGCTGGAACCTTGTCACAGGTGGAATTACCATAACAAAAGAGAGCCTTTCTAAGCTATACCCTCAAGCCGCTGGTGCTAGTGCAGAATCTCCAGGGAGCCAGAGGTCAAATGGCCCTGCGAATAGCCACGAAAAAGGGAAAAAGACCTGGGTATCTACACTCTTCTGCTACATTGGTTGGACTCTGGGGAGAAGGGTTTGATGAAGATATTCCCTTTTGGTTTCAGTGCCTCACTCTTGTACACCTTTTCCAGTGGTGGGTCTCTGTGTTAGTTCCCATATACTCCAAGAGGAAACTTGTCTGATGATGGCTGAGAAAGGCACTGATTTATGGGTATATTAGAGTGTTGTTAGTAGTCATTTTATTGCTATGTCTCTTTAGCAGGACAATAGTATTTGGTTTTCCCCTAGGCCCATTGTCTATTTAGTCTCATGTAATAAGTCACCCAAGGATTGTCAGGCATCTTATGGAGTGGTACTCAAATCTAATCAAAGAGGTGTTGGTTACTTCCACAATATCTGTGCCATTACTGCACCAGTATATCATGCTGACAGGTCATCACTGTAGGTCACAGGGCTGCTTTCTTTACTGAGTCTGTAGACTGTAGAGAGTCATTTTTTAATGATCTTTCATTTGGGGTATGAAGATCTGTTGCACCTGTTCTTAACTCCTCTCTGTCCCGTGAAGTATTTTCATTTTCTGTATCAATGGGATTTGTTTTTAATGTTGGAAGACCTGGTTCCTGAACTCACATTAATGTCTACTGAAGTCAGATTACGTACCTAATGTGCTTAGTGTTAAACAGTATATGCACAGTGAGAGACAGGCTATTTTAACTGATGAGAATCATATATGCTGAAAGGGCTTTCATTTATTCATTTCCAGCAACAGATAAAGAGAACTAGGACTAAGAAAGGTCAAATAGGTCCATTCGTCCTGTAATTTACTAATTAGATATTGTTTAAAGAGGAGTCTATTTTCTTAATGTATTTTGAGGAAAATCTAAAATATCATCTCATTTCTCACAACACAGTTTCATGTAACTTGCACAATCTGTAAATAATGTCTGAATGAATGTAACCTTTTTTGTGAAAATTTCTGTGACTATTGACTCAACTTAAGATTTGTTTAAAATCACTGAATGTAGTTAGAAAGTTTCAAAGTTTGAGATTTGCGGGCACAAGTATCAGTGACATTTTAACTCTTACAAATAACAGACTATTTGAAGGATTAGTGTGTAATGACATAGAATAAGAATTAAAATGCATTTTGCCTGAGAGTTTTTGACCTCATTAAAGTTTTAACCCATCTCACCTAACCCTAAAAGAATTTACTTGAAAGCTAGTACTACTTTTACATAGTAATTTGTGTGGGCAGGTTTATAACATATGTTCTTTGGTAGTGTTGTTTTCTTACAGAGTTCTGGAGCTGCCACATCCTTCATTTCTCAGCAGTATTCTCCATATTCAGGATTCTCCAGATTCTACCTTTAAACAATCTTTCTTCCTATTGGGTACTCAGTATTACCATGTTTGAGTCTGTGTTTAGGCACTAAGCTTAGCATATAGTGTGTGAAACTAAGTCCACCTGACTGCCTTGCTCAAAGGGACTTCTCATGCACCATGGGTGGGGTGATGCATATGCTTTTCCAGTGTTAGGCCTTAAACTAGGTGAAACAGCAGAAAATATTATGATCAGTCATTATTTATTAAGGATCCAGCAGCCCTGAACATTGACACAGGCTTGCTTACCCCATTGTCATTCTCAATCTGTTACAGACATCAACCTAGGAAAAAGACTTCTCTTTGTAAAAATACATTACATAATACTTCATATTATGAAAAATTGTAAAGAATACTTCATAGTGTTCAGAAATTTCATAGATTGTGCAAAAATATTTAAATTCTTACCTAATAACAATATAAAATAAATTTCAAGTATAATAGTTTTTGATAACAAACAGTACATTTCAAAACTAACTCAAGGAATTCACAGTGCAGGAATGGTGTACTCTTCCATCCCCCTCTTTCTCCTTTTCTTCCTCTGAAGAAAAAACTACCCTAAAAGAATCTAGACATTGGTTTTATTGTTATCTTTTCTATGTAATAGTAAGGGCATGTTTGACACATTGTCTTGTGATGTTTTTGAACTTCTCATTTTGAACTTCCCTTTTTTTCATTCTGTTGTGTAGTTAATTTTATCTCTGTTTTTCACAACAATGTTTTAATTTTTCCAAAGTTAATTCAAATGGTTAATCTTAAACTTTAAATTTGTTCCTGTGCGTGTAAATGACCAGACATTACCACAACCCATAAAACGTGTTGTGCATTATACAGACTTTCTCCATCATATTATAGAAGTGACAATGTGGTCACCATTTCAACAAAATGAAACAGACAGAGATAAGTAATAATAAATGTCCAAGGTTATCTATTATCACATGCTTTTCTTACACCTATGCCTTGGCCAGTATTGTTTTGTGAATCATATTCATATCAAGTTTGATTCAGAATACCTAAGTATTTCAAATGAGAACCACTGTTGGAGGAAACTTTTGTCTTTAAGGGAAATGTAGACTTTGGGGATCAGGTGTCTTTTGAGCAAGCTGTGTGAAGGACTTACAGCAATAACTAACTTCTATTAAAAAGAACCAAATAAGGGGAAATCATGCACGTGTGTTAGCTTGGTTTCATGATGAAAACATTGCTGAATTTGTCATCTTTTTATATCACTGTCATTTAACAAGCCTGGGCCAAATATTTCTTGAGATTAGACACTCATTCTTATGATTCTTAGTTCTGTGTTCTTGGTCTGTACATTTTCAATTATGTTATTATGGGACTGAGCAGAATAAAACCATTTGAAATAAACTACAGGATGGATAGGGATTTAAAATTAAACAGAAGCTATTAACATGTATGTTGCTGACTTCTTTGAGTCACAAAGCATCATGTTGGGGAACGTAAGGGACATTGGGTTTCATTGAGCTGTTCCTAAATTGGTTGATTGGTTCTCTGCAGAACTTCCTAGTTAAATTTGTTTTTGAAATAATAGCAATTGCAAAAGTAAGAAAATATGTTTGAAGTAGGCATTTGCTTATTGTAGCTTAGCTGTTCCTATCTTATTATCAGAAGCAAATATAAGCAAGTTACCTGTGGCAGAAATCAACCACACAGATTTCAGAGCCTTGGAGTCTGATCTCTTACCCACCTCCCTTGATGCAGAGTAAGGCCTTACACAAGTATTACTGTTATTCTGGAATATTTCTCTGAGAACTCTTAAAGAACTACTGGCATTTGAAGGTGTGAAAATGGGGAAAAGTTACCGGCTGTATGTATACAATAATGAGGTAGAGAATTGATGGGATCTACATTTATCTGTGAAGAAAAATATTTGTATGCTTAAATTACTTTGTGCTTCAAGTCTAATTTGACTTGGTATTTCAATGTAATATATTTTATTTAAAATAAAAATATCTATCGGTTCTGCCTCAGAAACTTTAGAAGGAGAAGTATTTGTCTTGCTTTTTATATTGTATCCTGGATGCCTTTTAGTGTAGAGATATGTGCAGTTGTGAGATTTGTGGTAATTTGTATTTAGCCTCTAGATAAAGAGACATCCCCTTGTGACAGCTTTTAACAATGTTTCTGAAAATCTAAGCACTAGACAAACAATGTAATCTTATGTATTTGACAAGTACAGGATTACCAAGGGATGACTGAGGTTGCAATTTAAACACTCCATGGTATATTAGAAAGAATAATGTTTTGGCTGTTATTTATTCAAACTGTGGTACAAATAAATCAGCAAAAATTAGATGAAACTTGGAAAAGATCATTCTCTTTTATATAAAATATCATGATCATTGATAGTATCAGTATAATAAAGCAACATGCTACTAGGTATCAGATGAAAATTAATTTCACGAGAATTAATTGAAAATCAACATGTGTGAATATTGTATTTAGTTTTATCATTTATCTTAGCATGCCTGGATATTATTTTAAAAATATTATTTAAAGCACAACCTAAACTGCTTTCTAAAAAGCAAATTTTCAATATCTTTTATTATAGTGACTTTCCTTTGGGGGAGTAATTTTCAGCTTTTGTAGATTTATCTGATATAGATTAATAAGTTCTATCCATCTGCCTTGCTGTAGCATCTCTATTTCCTAGCACCATGTATGAAAGCTTCACGCCATAGACCTTTATTAACACACTAGAGTTTATTAAACATGATTTCACTTGTGTTACTCTGTGAGTTTTTTTGAAATGTATGTGGAATGACTGATTTTACTTAGACATTTAAAATTTGAAGTTTACTTTGAATGTTCTATCCTTGTTCATACCTTCCCTCAGCTTTCTAGACTTCAGTGGCTACAACTTCAGCAAACTCAAAGCTGGAGGGATATTTGATGATAGATTTGAAAACATGAAGTATTAATAGGATGATGTTTGATATAGTATTATGGGAATTTCAAAAATAAATCTCTTCACACTAATTTTTAAAAACACATCATAAAAATCCATTAAGAACAAACTGAGCTTAAAAATATGGTATCTGTTTACTTTATCAGTTTTGTAGGTTACTGTTCCTTTTCCTACTGCATGAAGGAATGTAGTGTCCAAGGTGAAGGACAAAAGAAACCAAACTGAATAGTTGCCACTGAAAATACATTTCTGGGTGTGAGCATAGCAAAGACTTTGCAGAAGTGTCCTCCTAGGACCTTGTAGTAGAAATGCTGTAGAACTGCCCTTGATATGATTTTTTGAGCTTTTTTGTGGGCTTAGCTATGAATTAGGAATTGATAGGCATACATCTAACAACAGGAGAGCCAGGCAGTTACAAGTAAAGAAGATGCCAGTTATTCAAGGAATGAAACTGTCTAGGAAAGGGCTTAGTGCATGTCAGGAATTAAATGGCAGAAATAAATGTGTTAGCAGGAGGTTGGGTCTGGGATGGGCAGGAGAAGAATATTATTAATAACCAGCAATAAGGACATCAGAGAGTGACCTATATTCTCTGATCCAGGAATCTAAATTTAAATAATTAATTACGGCTAACTTGGGAACAGTCTAATGGAATAAATTTGCTTCTGTCACACAGAGTCAAATAACTACAATCAAGCACAGTTTTTAATTTGTCTAATTGAAGCCAACAATTCTCATGGCCTTGCAACAGCACCCTTTCCTCTTCACCTCTCCTGCTCTCTGATCTTACAAACCTCCTATAGTTTTGCCTTCTCCAGAGTATTGTATACTGTGTTTCCCTTTCAGGTTTGCATACTTTCCTTAGTGATTTTCATTTAAGTTTCTTCCATGTCTTTCCTTTGTACAGTTTGATAGCTCATTTGCTTTTAATACTAACTGATGTTTTATTGTCTGAATTTTTCCATGTACTTGCTGAAGGACATCTCAGTTTCTTGTCCATGGATCACTGTGAATCTGAATGCTCCACATATTCATGCTTATACTGAGCTGTAAACATTCAATTTCTTTTCATAAATACCAAGGAGTGTGATTCTTGGATGTTGTGGTATGAGTAGTTCTCACTATGTAAGAAATCTTTAATCTGTTGCCTGAAGGGCCTAGAACATTTTGCATTCTCATTAACAAAGAATAAAAGTTCTTAGTTCTTCACATTTGTCCAGTGTTTGTTGTTATAACATCAGGATTTTGGTCATTATATTGAAGGTGTTATGCTATTCTGTTGTTCAGTGTATAGTTCTTGCTTGCCATGTGACATATAAGATCTTTTCACATGACCATTTTGGAATGTGTTGCTTATTAAGGTTCCTGTGAGGTATTTTTGGATGTCAGGGAAGAATCTTAAGGCCTGAATCTAGAGGCCTTAATTACTGCAGAGGCCATGGAGGAGTGTTGCTTTCTTGCTTGCTCCACATTGTTTGCTTAGCTACTTTTTGGCACTCGGAATGGGCCTATCATTCCCATACTGATACATAATCAAAAATGTCCCCACAGACTTGCTTGTAGGTCAATCTGACAGAGGCAGTTTCTTAACTGATTTTCTCTCTTCCCAGATGACTCTTACTTGTTTCCATTTGACACAAAGAAACAAGCAAAACACCTAATCTGCACATGCATAACTCCTCTTGGTATACCCACATCATGAACTATCAAGTTGATGCCTTCTTCCTTCACATGCACCACACACACAGGTGACCTTCTGAGTCCAGCAAGTATTACCTGTATGTAGGTGGAACTGACCACTAGAACATGGACAGTATATATAATGTCTTGTCCCTGAAGAAAATTGAATGTTCCTCTCTTTGCAGAACTTGCCCACCTGTGGAATCTCAGGGGTGGAATTTTATAATCTCCTACATTCTGGAATATTGGCAAGTTTAGTCTTCTGTATGTCGTGTACTTGCAGCCATAGTTGTTGCAAGTTCTGGGATGTCCTGTTCCTCTCATGCCCAGAAGATAGTTTTTTTTTTTTCTTTTTTTTACAGCACTCTGTGGGTTCATGGAACTTACAATCTTTCTTCCACATTTTGTATGATGTTCTCTGAGCCTTGGGTGTGTTGTAGATGTTCCCTTTGTCGTGGGACATTCCACAGTCATTTGTGTGATAAGTTGTGATGTTGTGATTCTCTGTAATAAACTCCCTTTCCTGGAAAAAAAGAAGTCTTATTTGATGAGGGCTGAGAGCTGTACTAAGCTGTTGGTATGTAGAACTGCTTTAGATACCTTGATTCGTCATATACATTTTGTATCAGGCTGTTAGTATCTCCAAAATAAAATTATAGCTTTTATTGAAATTAGTTTGGAACCTATAAATAAAGTTGGAAAAAACTGATATCTCAACTTTATTGAATCTTCCTCTCCATAAATTTTAAAGGCCTCTTTTATCATTTATTTGTGTCTTCTTGCTTTTTTCATTAGACTTTGTAGTTTTATTTAGATAGATGTATTAATTTTTTATATTTTGTATTAAATTTTTAAACTAAAATCTCTCTTTGTTTTAATAAGATGTAATTTATTTTTTTAATGTTTTATTTTTACATTTTACTTGTTAAAGAATGGCATATATGAAGCTAATTATACTTGAGTGTAAACCTTGTATTTTCCAACATTTCTATAATTATTTGCTATACATAATGATTAATTTTGATTTTTTTCAACATGAAAAGTTTTAGAATCATCATGGCAACAAACATCTTGGCTTGTGAGAAAGTTTCTAAGTTTCTAGATTGAGTCATCAGAGGTTGGAGTCCACTGTCAGGAGACAAAAAGATGGAAGCTGGTGCTAAGTTCTTTTTTGTATTTTTATTTAGTTCAGACTGCATTCCGTGCATGGAATCATCCCATTTAGGCACAGTATTCTCATCTGCTTTGTATGCGTGCCTACCACATTTTCTCCTAAAGCAGGACCCTTTCTAGCTCTCCTTTTGTATTGATTTTAATTTTGTCAGCTAATACTCTGGAAATACATGTAATGTACAATATGTTCTTCTCAAATTTGCACCAATTGTAGAGGGCCTATATAAGTTAGTTAGCACATATTGTCTTACATGATTCTGATTTTTCTGTGGACGATATACTTTAAATCTTTCTTAGCAATTTTTAGGAACACTGTATGTTTTTGTAAATGTCTTCTCTCAAATGTATAATGTATCTTTTAAATTAATTCCTCTTAGCTAAGTGAAACTGTGTCCTTTGACTAACAACTTCCCAAATTAGTAGTCTCAGTCAGCAGCCACTATAACTTACAACCATATGACTCAAACATGTTAAGTCATGCATCATTAAGATTATTTGACATTTCCATTGTTCAGCTTTTTTCACTTAAAATCTGCCTGAGAGTTTCTTCTGTGTTGTAATTAACATAATTCATAACTTTTTAGTCTATAGATTGTTATATTTATTTACCTTATTTTCTTGTCTGTTTATCCACTGATGGATACTGAGTTCCAATCATTGTGAGTAATGTTCAGATATGCACAGAAGCAGTGTCTTGTTTTACTGCTGGCCCCTTTCCTTTGAGTATAAACCATGCAGTAGAGACAGCAGAACACAAGGTAGTTCTCGTTTTAGTTATTTGAGGAATCTCCCTTTTGTTTCTCAGAAAGGCTATACTTATTCATATTCCCACTAGCTGTGTGGCTTTCCTCCATGTTATAGTCACACTTAATATTTTTTTTGACATTTCCTAATAGTGTTTCTGATGGGTGTGAGGCAACATCACACTGTAGTTATTTTCCTCTGAATTTACTTATTTTTATTTATATTGTTCTTTCTTTTAATGAAGTTATTGTGGTTGAATATTTACAGTAATTACCTCCATGGTTTTCTCTGAAAAAATGTTGCTTATATATTCTGTATCATGAGATTTTAAAATTGAATCAATAATTTATTCTATGACAATTCTATGCAACTTATATATAGGACTTGGACTATTTACACACTTCCAGAGCACTTTCTCTTCCTCCCAATTCCATGGAACCCTTCTTTCCAAAGCACTCTCTTTTCTCGTTTATATTACTTATTTGTGTGCTTGACCCAGTAAGTTTGATTAGGATTGTTTGCTTGCATGTGCATGGTTTGGAGGTGACATATGGAGCATGAGTAAGTCCGTGGTAGTCATAACGTGAAGTTATGTCTGGTAACAGCAAGGATTGTTTGATTTTCCCTTTGGCCATTTGTAACTGGAAAAATGACTATAAGACTTAAGATTCTATACCTACCTTTTCTAAGCCAAATGATTTATAAGTAATTTGTTGCAATGAAGATCATTTTAACTAATAGATATGTTTATTAAATAATTAGTCTGCTGACTACTACTTAATGATCAAATTTCAGAAAAGTAGGTGGATGTAGTTGGCTTTTCCTTTGAACCTTCAGTTTACAAATATTGGCATGGAGACTTATTATTAATTATGGAAGCTCGGCCTTAGCTTAGGCTTGTCCCACTAGTTCTTACGACTTCAATTACCTGACTTACTTTAGTCTGCATTCTGTCACCTGGCTTGTTACCTCATCTCTCTGTACTTCCCATGCTGTTTACTCTGTGACTGGCTGGTGACTCTGAGTATCTCCCTGGCATGTCTTCCCACCCTCAGCCTAAATTCCTCCTCCTCCTTACTTTCCCAGCCTGCAAGTGCCTTGTATACCTTCTCACTTACTGTTGGTTCTTCAGCTTTTTATTAGACCAATCAGAAGGCATGCTAGGGAGAGACACGTCTTTACAGTATAAACAAATATTCTGCAGCAGGTGGGTGCCCTTTGAATTTAGTGAAGGAAACACGAGGTTCCAAATGAGGAATTAGATCCATTCCCAATGCTTGAAGTAACTAAAGACCTGTGACTTACTTCCACATCTTGAATTAACTGAAAGAGGGGCAGTTACTATGTGGAGAGAATTATTATAGTATTCCAAGAACAAGCAGAGTTTGAAATAGGTTAGCCTCCAGTAGACAGATGGGCATGCAGACATTCCTTATCTGGATAAAGACTGAAAGCTTGGGTTATTTTCTATCAGTAGTAAGTGGCATAGTTTGGTCCCAGGAAGCTCAAAGTATCAGCACTGAAATTATATTAATGGCTGTATTCTGGCAGGCCTGAAATGCAGGGGAAATTGAGTATTTTTGATTTGATAAAAACAGAAAAAGGTCATTAAGCATAGTTGGCATGACCAGAGTTGCATTCCAGGATAATATTGTACTAGTTAATTGCCAGGATTTGTGTAATAGTAACTAATATATAAGAAGATTAGTTTGAAAGTCATTAAGATTGTCAAAATTAAGTGTAGCGGTGAACTAACATTGATATGTTTAAAAAGGGACTAGAAAAATGTGTTTTCAGTAAAATTTATCTGTTGAAAGGTGAAGGAATCAGAGGTAGCTAAGAAGTTTCTGACCTTGGTGGTTAACTTGAGAACAATACCAAGGACAGTGGTGATCAGGAACCTTGCTGCCTTTAGCCTCTTGGCATCTAAGTTGCAGGCAATTTGTACATTTCTTTTTAGAGTGTTCGATGAGTTCTGACACAATTTCACTCCAAATTCCCTCTGTAGAGAAATTAACTGACTTTAAGTCAGAAGGCCTTATTCTAAATCTTCATTAATCTATTTTATGCCTGTGAAACTTGGATAGACATCTTACCTTTTAAATCTCAGCTTCATCACCTGTAAGGAACATATTGGGGTTAATCTCTTATTAAACTCATGAGAGCATGTTAGATAATGTATGTAAATCAGCTGAGACAATGGCTAATATAGAGTTCCTGAGTTCAAATCTTAACACGTTTCTTAGTTGTAGATGTTGTTGCCTATAACATGCTGTCTAAGCCTTTATACAGTTCCCTATTTAAACCCTCTTTCAAAGAACATACAATATAAAAATTCTAACTAAGCACAAAGTGAAGACTCTTACAAATGTTTTAACTTGGCTATTTTAGGTAAATTTAGAAGACTATTTCTTCTTATTAACTTTAAATGTTTATACAAGTGTATATATAAATTGAACATATCCTGCCCACCTCACTATGCTCACTTCTGGCTCCTTCTACTATTCCCTTTTTTTTCCACATAGGTTCATGTTTACTTTCATGTCACATGTTCAGACATATTTATATATGTAAATTCTAGAAGTCACAAAAGATAGAAAATGAATGGCATTGGTCTTACCAAGGCTACTTAATTTACTTAGGATGATTATCTCCAGTTTAATCCATTGTCCTGAAAAGTGATATAACTCTCTTTCCACAACTGAAACAAGTCTGTCGCATAAACCACATTTTCTTTATACCTTAATGTTATTCCCGCCCCGAATTTTGTCATATTTACTTGGTTTGTATGATTTAGTTTCTGCCTTCATTGCTTGATTCATGTTTTCCAGAGCATCAGAACCATCTACTGGATCAGTCAAGCGATTGTTATCTCATCCTGCTAATTTGTTGATATCCACACTTAAATACAACTCTCTCACCCACAACAGCTGCCTCTTAGATATCCTCAGACCTGATATAAGTCTTTCCAGCTCTTGGAACTCTTGCGATTTCCATGGAAAAACACATCATATTACTGTCGACTTTTGAGATTGTGATGTTCACCTCCTAACACCCCTTTGTAATTTTGGGATTGGTGTGAACACAGTCTGTGTTTTACTGCTCCCTTGGATCTGAGATTTGTATGTTGACTAGCTATTATTTTTTGAGATTTTGTTTTTATGAATATAGATGTTGTGCCTGCATGTATTTCTGTGCGCCATGTGTACACAGTGCTTACGGAGGCCAGAAGATAACATCAGAAGATAGGACTGGAGTTACAGATTGTCATGAGGTGTCATGCAAATGCAGGGATTTGAACTAAGGTCCTCTGTAAGAGAGCCGGTCAGTGCTTCTAGCCATTGAGATACATCTCTAACATTCCAGTTATTTTTAAAACCATTGGTGCTTGATTGTTAGAATGATAAAAATTCTTTAAATTATTTTAGATCATAGTTTCACCTAGATTGCTATTAAATTCATATTTGTGGTAAGTTGCTTTTGACAAGGGTGTTAGAACAATGCAATGTAGAAAGAACAGGTTTTTTTTTTAAAAAAAAAAACAAATGAGGCTAAAACGGTTAGATATACAGATTCTAGGGATGAAGTTGCACCCTTAGCATACCCAAACATTAGCTAAATAAGATCATATAATAAAGAATAAGAGGAAAAACTATAAGCAAAATAAACTATAGAAGGCAGCTTATGGGTAAATTTATGTGATCTTGGATTACATAATTATTGATTAGATCTGAAACCAAAGCACAAGCAATGAATGATATAGTAATTTAAATGCATTCTTTGCTGCAAATTATATCATCCAAAATGGCTCACAGAGTAACTGTGTTGGTGGGTGCCTTTAATTTCAGCACTGTGGAGGTAGAGTCAGGTACATGTCTTTGTATGAAGCTAGCCTGGTCACCTAGTAAGTTCCAGGACAGCCAAGACAATGTAGAGACACCTTGTCTCAAAAAACCTAAAAACAATCAAACAAAAACTGGCATTGTACACACAAACAAAAACATGTTTATAACTCTCATATATGATAAACTTCTTAAGACTAGAATGTTCAGAGAATGCTACTATTACTAAAATGAAAACATACCTACAAATAACATTATACAGACTGAACAGAATATATTTAGAAATACATATGTATACATACATGTATATGCATACAAAAACAGTTAATGAGTAAAGAGAATATGGATTTGAAGGAGAGCAGGAAGGGTATATAGAATGTTTAAGAAGAATGGGAAGGGACAAATGTTGTAATAACATCATTTTCTCCAAAATTAAAAAAAAATGAAATAAATGAAACAATCTGAAGTGACTCATTAGAGACTTGAAAAGACACTCAGCAGTGTGGATCTGGAAGCTGAAAATTGAAAACCCAAGAGCTACAGTAACAGGAAGTAAAGAAAAAAATTGTTAGTGAGGATTTAGAAAATTCAGAGCCCTCAAATCTAGATGTGGGCAAATGTTCTTTTAGTCCATAATCCTAGATTGTTGTTATGTAGAGCTGCGGGCTGCTTCCTACTGCCTGGCTAAGTTAGCTCCGGAAATAACCACATGGAAATGGTGTCTGTCACACTGCCTTCTTCCTCGCAGAATTCTGTTTTGTCTTCCCCACCTGTCTAAGTTTTGCCCTATCAAAAGGCCTAGGAAGTTTCTTTATTTGACCAATGAAAGCAACACATAGAAAGAAGACCCTCCTACACCACTAGATGTAATAGATAAGTGACATCTCAGCACTAAGTGTACATCTAAAAAAGAAGAAAACTAAATGTTCACACAGAGTTTGTCTTTGTTTATGAAAGTGTTATTCATAGTGGCTTAAAGGTAGAAACAGCTGAACTGCCTTCCATCTGTTGAATAGTCAGCTCAAATGTATAGCTGGAGAGTTGAACATTAGTTAGGAATAAAAAGAAAAAAATATTGATTCGTATTTGAACAGGGATGAAAAATGAAGTTATGGAAGAGGCAGGTGGTTTACGATACTGAGTGATTACACTAGGATGGAACATCTAAGATTGACTAGTCTCAATCATATTTGAGACTAGTCTCAGGAAATATGGTGTTGTTTGCCTAGATTTGGGAGCAACTAAGAACATCTAGTAGAAGTGTGGAACTTCTCTTTTCAAGTCAAACGTGTTTTTAAATTGTGGCAATCTTTGCAACTCTAGATATATTAAAACAAATTAAAGAATACACTCTAAATGGGTAAATTTTCTTATATGTAAATTATATTTCTATAAAGATATTTTGAAGCTTTAAAAACCCATGCTCTTAAATCTAGAGGAAAATGGTAGCCTGTATCATTCAAAATGTGGGATATGGAGAGAGAAATATTAGGTAAATTGAAATTAGAGTAATGAAATAATCAAATAAGGACAATTTCAGTAATTCCAATTTTAGCCCTCCTATTCAAAGGGAACTCCTTTAAAGGCCTTCCAAGGCTTGTATACTTTGATGGTTTAAACACTAATCGAAAGATTGATCACCTAAAATACAGCCCCAACTGCACCAATCGGAAGAAAAGATAGGTACACCAGGTAAGAACACACATAACACCATAAAGAATGATACACCACAAAAAACTAGTGGCAAAACTTGAACACCCCAATATAGAAGAGGCAGAAGAAAATGACATAAAGAATAACTGTAAGAGAATGTTTAAAGCACTTAAAGAGGAAATAAAAAGTTTCTGCAAATAAATGGAGGAAAAGATAAACAACAAAATGGAAGAGATCAACAAATCCCTTAAGATTGAAAGGTTTGCTTGGTATAGTAATCTGGGCTGGCATCCATGGCTTATTAATGTCTTCAAAACTCTTGACTTGTCCTTCTGGCTTTTAGAGTTTCTATTGAGAAATCAGATGTAATTCGGATAACTCTGCTTTTATATGTTACATGAATCTTTTCCTTTTCAGCTCTTTATATTCTTTCTTCATTCCGTATGTTTAGTGTTTTGATTATTATGTGGCAAGAGGACTTTTTTTTTTGATCCAGTCTATTTGGTGTTCTGTAATCTTCCTGTATCTTCATAATCATATCTTTCTTTTGGTTGGGAAAGTTTTCTTTATGATTTTGCTGAATATATTTTCTGTGCTTTTGAGTTTGACTTTTCTATGCCCACTTTGGAATGATATGAGAAGCTATACATATAGCCTCACCAACATGATTGAGTAAACATTAGCTGAAAAATGGTGACACCATGGTTGTGTTTTAGCTAGGCAAAAACTGTTCCTGAGTTCTAGGGCAGCCTAGGATGCAAAGTAAGGTCCTGATTCAAAAAGATAAAACAAAATGTAATAACAAAACAGAATAGGAAAGCAAACAAAATAGAACAACAAAGACAAAACCCCACAGAAATGTAAATTTCAAAATTTCTAGTTGAGAATGCCCAAACACCATTTGTAGACACTAGCTATATATGTATATAATTATATTAAGAGGACATAGTTTTTACTCTTAACTGTTTTATATTTATAGTTATCTGAGAATAATTTATTATTATTCATAAGTGTTGAATATTAAAACCATTACATTTCACTCAGTTAACCTATCTCTAAAATCAGGTGTATGTTTATATTAGCTAGGGTTCCTATTGCTGTTGAGAGACACCATGACCATGGCATCTATTAAAAGAGAAACATTTAATTGGGGTGGCTTACAGTTCAGAGGTTTAGTCCATTATTTTCATATAGGGACATGGTGGCATGCAGACAGACATGGCATTGATGAAGAGGCTGAGATTTCTACCTCTTACAGGACATAGGAAGTGGTCTGAATGTCACACTGAGGGAAGTTTAGCAAAAAAGACATCAAAGCCTACCTCCACAATGTTATGCTTCTTCCCACAAGGTCATATCTACTCCAGCAAGGTCACAGTTCCCAATAGTGCCATTTCTCTTTGGGGCCATTTTCTCTCAAACCACCCCACTCTACTCCCTGGTCCACAAAGCTTATAGACATATCATAATGCAAAAATACTTTCAATCAACTTCAAAAGTCCACATAGTCTATAACAGTTTCAAACTTACTTAAAAACCTAAAGTTCAAAGATTCATGCCACCTCTTAACTATAATTTTCTTTCTATAATCAAAATCAAAAAGCAGATCACATACTTTTAACATATAATGGCACAGGATATGCATTACCATTCCAAAACATAAGGAAGTGGGGGATAGTGAGAAAATATTGGACAGAGCAAGACTGAAAACCAGCTGGGCAAATTCCAAACTCTGTTTCTCCACGCCTGATGTAAAATGCTCTTCAGATCTCTGACTCCATTCAGCTTTGTTGACTGCAACAGTCTCCTTTCTCTTTGGCTGTTTCCACTTCCTGTTAGCAGCTCCCCTCAGCAGGTATCCCACACCTCTGGCATCTCTAACACCTTGGGGTCTCCAAGGCAATCTAGGTTTCAACTTCACAGCTTCATGCAATGACCTCTAGTAAGGCCTCCATTCAAGGACACCCCTGACACATGCCTGACCTCAGTGGCTTTCCTTAGGTGTGAGGGCAAATTACATAACCTGTTTCTTCTAACCTTAGTTCTAAACTCAGAACCATATAGCTGAAGCTGCCAAGTTCTGCTGCTTGCTGGGTCTGGCTGGAACATGGCCCCCCTTTTCAATTATATCGTCACCACCTTTCTGTTTCCATGGTTTCTTTCACTGTCTAAGCTTGGCTGTCCTTGAACTCACTCTGTAGACCAGGCTTTGCCTCAATCTCAGATCCACCAGCCTCTGCCTTTGAGTTAAAAGCTGGGGGATTAACGGTGCGCACCACCATATCAGCTTTAAACTTTCCTTTAATTCCCTTTCACAGTTGGAAATGTAGCTGGGTGGGATCTTGCCCTGGGGTCTCCACTCCCCTTATTCCATTTCCGAATCTGTTTATCTCCCTGCGCACAGAATTTAGCTCCACCCTCCCTTTTTATGTTCTATCTTTCCATAAATTTTACATTTTGTAATTTACCATGCTCAGCTTGCTTATTTTCATTATAAATCTTCATTAGAGTAACCAATAAACATATGACAGAATCTATACTAGGCTGTTTTGAGATCTCTTCTGCCAATGGAATTAATACAAAACCTTCACTTTAGCCTCAGAAAGACTCTTTGGATAAGGGAAAAAGCAGCCACATTTTCCACCAAAGTATCACAGGAACGGTGTGTAGGAGTGTGCGAGAGAGTGGTACCGAATGTGAGGAACTGTGGAGCTTGGCTCAAGGGATTTAAGAGGAGAGCCTCACATTCGGTACCACTCTCTTGAAAGCTCCTAGTATGATTCACTAAGCAGTGCTTAAAGCAGTCCACTACTTTCCTAACCCAAAGTAACAAAGTCCAAATTTCTTCAAACAAAAATATGGTCAGACCTATCTTAGAAATCTCTCAGTCCTCCAACATCTGTGTTATTTAGGGTTTTTAATGTTGTTAAGAGATACCATGACCAAGGCAATTCTTATGAAGAAAAACACTTAATTGGAGATGGCTCTCAGTTTCAGAAGTTTAGTCCATTATTAAATGGGGGCCATTTTCTTTCAAATCATCCCAATGTCTAAAGAAACTAACACTAATTCGGTATATTACTGATATTCTCCGAAATTGTCTCAGTTGATAGCTTAAATAGCCGCTGTGTGAAATTCTTTGTATCATTAAGAATTTGAAACTTTCACAATTCTACCAATATTAATTTATTTTAAATTTGTCTGACATGTTCTATGCTCCTATGATAGTTCATATGTATTTCTCATAAGAAATGCTTGTATAAGGCATCCTCCTTTAAAATATTTTTCTAGCATATATAAGTAGCACTTTAAATACCTAGTTGTTGAATGCAAATGATTTTCTTCAAATGAATGTTTGCTTTTCTTGTAGCAATCAGAAAAAAATACTATATTTATTCTGTGGAAATATATATACATATATATGTGTGTGTATATATGCGTATATATATAAATATGTATGTATATATATATGCAAAGTTGAATGTGTTGGTCATGAGTTTCAGACCACTCTGAGCTAAAAGGTATGGCTCTGTTCTAGAAAATAAAACAAACAGGAGACAAAGTGCACAACAGAATAGATGAGAACTACAAAGTAAGCAAACAAACAAAAACCTTAAAGGAAGTGTGACTTTAAAAATTGCCATTTGATAGATAAACTTTATGTGATAGACTTCACATTTTATCATAAACTCCAATAGAATTATTGATTTACTTACTTTAAACATGAACCTTACAGTTTATTATATTAAGTGCTATTTTGTAGGGTTAACTTTTGAAAAACAGAGATTTCTTCCTGAAAGATTGTACTGTAGTGATAATCTGTTTGTAATCTAAAACATAAAGCTTGCTGAAGATCAGAGTACAGAGCTAAGTCACTAGTTAGCCATAGAGGCCAGACAGTGGTAGCACAAACATTTAATCCCATCACTAGGGAGCCAGAGGCAGATGGATCTCTGTGAGTTCCAGGCCACCCTCGGCTACACAAGATTGAATCCGACTAAAAGAGAAACGGGCTGCAAAAGGGTGATCCCAGCAGTTGGATCACAAGCCTTAATACCAGCACTAGGGAGTCAGGATTGACATAACTGGGCAGAAGGCAGAAGGAGACAGGAGTGACATGACTGGGTGGAGACAGGAATATAAGGCGGGAGGAGACAGGAGCTCGGGAGCAGTCTGAGGATTCAGTCTGAGATGCAGTCTGAGGTTTCACAGAGACAGAATTTAGTCTGAGAATTCATAGAGACAGGATTGCCCATTTGGTCTGAGCATTGGTAGAGTAAGAACTCTCTAGTGACTGGCTGCTCTGCTTCTCTGACGTTTCAGCATTAACCCCTGTATCTGACTCCAGGATTTTAATATGAAGAACAGTTAGAATTCATGCGACACTGCACTCTATTGAATCCTTTTGGAAGAGAATGTGGCTTTGCCAGGGAATACCCACCATAGATGTGTTTTAGGGTGTGATAAAAGCAGCATTAGTGTATCC
This sequence comes from Myodes glareolus, assembly GCF_982192425.1. Taxonomy (NCBI): domain Eukaryota; kingdom Metazoa; phylum Chordata; class Mammalia; order Rodentia; family Cricetidae; genus Myodes; species Myodes glareolus. The sequence continues at coordinate 58,074,042 of NC_142045.1, forward strand.
TCAAAGAGGGGGGAAAGTTTACCTAAGGAGTCTGCACTTTCGCATTTTTCAGTTATGTTAACATTTCCAGACTCAGTTGAATTTTGTTGCCTCTTGAGTCTTTCCTAGGTCTTCTCCGACAGAGCCCATTGCTAATGGAAGACAAAGGCCATGTGCATGAGAGCTCTCCTTCAGTGTATGACAGGGGAAGTCAGTTCAACCACCTTGCTAATGTATTGTTCCCTCTTAAAATCTCAGATATTTGAGATAATTAGATAAGAGAGGTCTTGGACAGTCCACCCGTGGTCAGTTGATCCCTTTCCTTCAGCTCTAACATGAGGGGCAGCATACAATGATGTGAGTGAGGGGTTCAGATAAGCTGCTCACTGCTTGGTGAACTTGGGTACAGAAAACAAGAGGAGGAAGGAAGTATGCTTCAGCCCCTTCAAGAGCAGACAGGCGGTAAATGAGGATGGTACCATTTGCACTCTCCTCTGAAAGCATCCACATTCTCTGAATAGTGCATTCTGGGAAGTAGCACTAGTGCCCTTTGAAGTAATTTGAAGATCCAAAGTGGGGACTTCTGCTTCTGGCCTGCATAATCTCATGTTCATCTGACAACACAATAAGCAACCTGTTTCCCTCCAAGGTTCTCCAAAGTCTGGACAGTTTCTGCATTGCACAGAGCTTCAAGTTTAACGTCTGTGGGACTCCAAATAAGCTCACCTGTAAGCTTCAGAGTTGATCACTGGTGCAAGCTGTACATGAGCCTAATTAAACCAAAACAACAGAGGCTTCTGATTACCCAGTGATCTGTACAGGAAGAAATGAATCTCTAGGAGGTTCGGTGCATTCTTGGACGTTTCATTCATACAAAAGTCTGTGAAAGCAGTTTGAGTCTGGATGAGTGGGGTAGTTCTGCAGGTTCCTTCACTTCCTTCAAAGCATCTCCTATAGCTTTGAAGAAAATCACTTGGTTTGTTTCCCTAAAAATATCAGCCTTCATATTGTGATGTTCCTGGATGCGCTTTTATGCATGCATGTTTCTTTTTTGGCCAGCTGTAAGCTACGCACATCTTTCTTCTCTGCTCTTTTTTACTCCAAGTTCTCATCATAAATGTAGCTAAAAGAAACTGTTCATGCCCAAGCTACAGCCTGATTGCTATACATCTCTAACATTCCCTTTGCTAATAAAATAGTATAACAGTTTTCAACTTAACTTTTTGCCAGGCAGTGGTGGTGCACGCCTTTAATCCCAGCACTCAGGAAGGCAGAGGCAGGCAGATCTTTGTGAGTTTGAGGACAGCCTGGTCTACAAGAGCGAGTTCCAGGACACCTAGGACTGTTACACAGAGAAACCCTTTCTCAAAAAACAAAACAAAAAACAACAACAAAAATAGCACTTAACTTCCCACAGTCTCAGGGCATTGACATAGTGTTTTCAAAATTTTTTGTGCGTGATGTTTCCAGGTTGACTTCTAGTCCAATTCTCAGTAGAATCTGTTTTCATCTAAAATCTCAACATATCCTGCTCTGTCTACAGTGTGGCCAGGGTTACGGGCACTGAAGTTACTGCCAGAGCTGCTCACTATGCTAAGTGTACAATATCGTATGCTTTTCCTGTTTACTGTTTTAAGGTTTTCCAGATCTTTTCATTAGACCAACCACAGCGACCTTTCCATATTATCAACCACAGTCACTCTCTCAAACCCACTACTGAATGGCAGCCTCATATGATGTTCTTCCACTTCGTAACATAACCTCGAGAGAACAAACTTCGAATACTAAATGTTTGCTTCGGAACGTGCAGTCTGTGATCTAGTGACACTATGGCCTTGGGACCTTTGATGCGGTCCAAATTATGGTAGTAAATGTAGGACAAAGCAGAACTTCTCATCCTATGGTGAGTTAGCAAACAAGAGGGAAGGGCAATGGGAGAAGGGGAAGAGGAGAAATAGAAACAAGAGAGGCAGGAAGAATGTGTCAAGGGCACATTCACAGTTGCCTCTGTCTGCAAGAACCAAGAGAAAATCCATTTCTGCTAAGACATCCATCGTGATTATGTTTTGATGTACTCATCGCTAACTAATGTATTCAGTCTTAGTTTGTTACTGAGGTTCATATGAAATTATCTATTCTCAAAAGCCTAGAAAGAGGAAAAAGTTTTAAAATGTCATGAAGAAACCAATCCTTTGGACTCTAAGAAGAAACCCAGTCCTTCTACAGTTTTTATTCACTTGGTTTTCCTCTCAACATATTTTAAACTTAGGTGTTAAGAAGTACATCAGACAAGGGTTCAAAATAAATATAGTCTGTGCCTATGAAAAGATGATATGAGAGGATAAACAAATAAAAATATTTTAAAACTCCACTGATGAACTATGACGAAGATAGAAGCAAAGGGGAAAGCTCCCCAAACTCTCGAAGGCAGGGTGTCAAAGAGTCTTGAGAGAGGTTTGGGGAGTAGTTGGAGTTGACAGCCAGAGATATGTATTTTGGGGTAAAATTTTGGGGATATTTGAATGTGGTAGGAGATCACTGATAGATCTTCAATGGAATTAAGAAAATATTGACCTTAGAAGACGACCTTTGCTGTATAGATGAAGTGTCACTTGATGTCTTAGATGTGTCAAGGCTTTGGGAAAGCTTTGTGTTGGAGGACTAGATTACAATCCTTTGAGTCACAGCTGACATTATACACATGAAGCAGGTTTTACAGTGGAAACCCCTCATTTAGATATAGACATTAGTTTTAGAATTTTCCTATGTTGAAGTTCACTGATACAAATTCATATTCAGTCTAATGGCAGCTTGCCCAAGTCGGCAATATGTTTCTATACCCCAAAGACCACCATTAAACCGCCTAAAGTGAACCTAATGGTGTTATTAATTTGATGAGAGATTCTTATTCATTACCAAAATATCTTACTGGAGAGATACTAATTTTATAATGGTAACGTCAGGAAAGGCCCTGAATTAATTTTTCAAACCTGCAAAGAACTTGACATCTGTGTGTAAATTGAAAGATGTTTTGGAATAAATGGGAGATTAATCTACATCGTTAGACCCATGTAATGAAAACTGGTTTAGAAGAACATTCTTTCTAGAGTCACAAGAAGAAGACAACTTCCAGACAAGCACGCTTCCTTTTTGGAAATAGTCTGTTACATCTGCCATTGTTCCCTACAATTGGAGAACATAGACTTTTAGTAGTTGTTATAAGTAACTACATAACCTCACCATGCCACACTTACATCCCTTTATATATACACACAACATCCTTTTTAAATTCTGTGATTTCTCGTTGAGTTTAGTGTAGTGTATAGATTCCTGTTTTGGTTTTTAGATATAAGAAGCAAGCTGCTTATATCAGATATTGTTTTAATCACAATGGCTGCAAAAGCATCTTTCGTGTCTTTGGCACTTTGACAAACGCATGTAAAAGAACTCACAGAGATCTTATGGGAATGCCAAAACTTTTCGAGAATAAACAATGACAGATCCCAGCTGTATGACTTTTCTGCTGCACTTGGTTCTAGTACTTCAGGAAATTGCCTGCTGTGACAGGAAAGAGGCAGAACTCTGGGGCTCAAGGGGCCCTACTTTCTCAGTGGTACCAGTGAGCAATATCTAAATTGCAATGAGTGGTTTCTCTGTATGTTATATGAATGACTGAATTAGATCAGTGGTTCTTCTGGGTGTTTACCCAAAGGATTCAGAGTCACCATATCACAGACACTGAATATAAATGTTTATAGAAACGCTGTTGATAACTACAATTATGAAACCAACCTAGAAGGATGGGTAGAGGAAAAGTGGAGTGTGTGCAGTCAAGCATGCTTAAAGTGGAACTTTTCAGCCACAAAGAAGAGTTCAGCTATGTTGTTTTCAGGATAGCAGATGCAATTATAGATAATCATATTAATAGGATTAAGCCAGTCTCAGAAAGATAAATATATGTTTCTCTCATTTGATCATTCTAGATCTTATATAGATACATAACATCCTGTATGTTGTGTGCTGTGAAGTTGAAGTAAATATGTCTGTCTAGAATAAAACCTCTAATAGGAAAAAAGGAGCAGGAGGAAGGCTAGGAAGGCAACATGGAAAGGATGATACTTTTGCATAAAAAGAAAATACATATACCAAATCCTCTGACAAGGTCGCTTGATACTGACAAATGTTTGCATTAAAACTTTCTCCTCTAAATGTGTGCATATGATTTCAGGAAGTTGAGCTAGCTTCTGAATTGTTGTTGGAAACCAGAGCTTTGCACACTGAGCTGCATGGCCCTGGAGAGCCCTGCCAGCTCTAAAACGTTCCGATTGTCTGTTTATGATCCGAACTCTAGAGATTCTTTCTTTGGTTTGGCAGCTGTTCTGCCTGGGACACCTCTGGTTCTTCTGGGGTGGCTAATGAATAGTCTGCAGGCCAGCTGTGTTGATTTGTTTCATGACCTCATTAGGCAGGCCTAGTATTTCCCAACTCAGTCTATGCATATTTTCTCCTTACTACCCTAAAGCTTTTCTGTTTGATGTACTGTGAAAAGTTGGACACATCTCAAAGTCATGAGTATGCCAAAAAGAAAATGTAACTTCCATTAGTGCTTTGGCTCTGTCTGTGTTGACGTTAGATATGGGTAAGATTTTTGGTCCATTTCTTAAAAATTTTTAGATTTTATTTTATTTTTATTATACATTATATTTAGTTTTGAGATTATAATTGCTTCACCCCTTCCCTTTCCATCCTCAAACTTTCCAATATTCCCCTCTCTGCTCTCCTTCAAATTCATAGCCATTTTTTCACTAATTCTTATTATATGCATATGTGTTTATGTATACACACACATATTCCTAAGTATAACCTTGTATGTATGTGTTCCAAACTGACTGTTTGACACTCAAAACCCCGTTTGGGGGAAGTTTACCTCTCCCACTCCCAGCTGAAACTGGAAGCCCATCTAACTACTCATTGACAGTAAAATCATGGTTATTGAAGAATTTATATCCTCTAATTTACTAAATCAGCAGAATCCCTTACAAAAAGCTATGAACATTTGTCTTCAGCCCTCATCAAAGTAACTCCTCTCCACTACAGAAAATCTCAGATATTTTCCCATGACTATAGGAAAATGAGTTATTTATAAATGTTAAAGACATATATTTAAGCCAAGAGACAATGGTGGCACACAACTTTAATCCCAGCACTCAGGAGGCAGATGCAGGCGGATCTCAGTGAGTTCAAAGCCAGCCTGGTCTATAAAGTGAGTTTCAGGACAGCCAGGGCTGTTTTTCTCAAAAACAAACAAACAAAAGATATATATTCCTTGATGTCAACTTTTAGTATGTATATTTATTTAACTCTCATATTTCATGTAAATATGCAAGAATTGATAAAGGTAGAGGTTGGTTATTTAACCATCTATGTTAAGTTTCCTTCAACTTTAAAGTTTAAAATTATTAATCTTTTAAATATTCTGAGTTAAGGTGATATCAAGATGATTTTTTTTTCAACTGGGCAGTGGTGGTGCATGTCTTTAATCCTAGAACTTGGGAGGCAGAGGCAGGTGGATCTCTGTGAGCTTGAAGCCAGCCTTGTCTACAAGAGCTAGGTCCAGAACAGGTCATTCATTCATTTATTCATTTTATCTTGTTTTTAGGCAGGTTCTGCGTAGCTATGTAGCCTAGGCTGACCAAAAACTTGCAGAATTCTACTTCAAGTCTCCCCAAGATAGCAAAGTTTATTGCCATTCTGAACCTTAATGTAATCATTCCCAGTTGTATTATTCTGAACAATAATGAAATAACAGAGTAAATGCATCACACAGACCCAAATTATGTTAGAATGTTTCATGACCATAACTGTTCTGCTTCTTAACCTCCACAGTTCCTGTAAGACTCCTTGGAGACCTAAATTAAAATATTTTCAGCAGTAAACTCTAGACTGAGTATTTTCACTACTACAATAATTAATTTATCCTAAGTGATGAAAATAAAAATGTATTTAGTATTCAGATATAATCTCTGTTCAAGGCTCATTGTTTGCTTGTTTTATTTTTTTGCACTTTTATAAAAAAAGCAACTCATCCATTTAAGCCATTTATTTTAAAAAACAACTGTATCTTTAGATGTTAAGAGTATTTCAGTATTTAACAACTATCTTGCCAAAAAGATTTCAATATCTTAAAATACAGATAATGGGTGTACTGGTTGGTTTTGTGTATCAACTTGACACAAACTAGACTCATCAGCAGAAAGAGCTTCTGCTGAGAAAATGTCTCCAGGAGATCAAGTTGTTAAGCATTTTCTCATTTTAGGGATCAATGTGGGAGGACCCAGTCCACAGTAGGTGGTGCCATCCCTGGGCTGATCTTCCTGGGTTCTATAAGAAAGCAGACTAAGCAAGCCAGGGGGAGAAAGGCAGTAAGAGGCTTACTCCTTAACCTCTGCATCAGCTCCTGCCTCTGGATTCATGCCATTTTAGTTCCTGTCCTGACTTCTTTTGGTAATGAACAGCAATGTTGAAGTGTAAGCCTAATAAACCCTTTCTCCCAACTTCCTTCTGGTCATGTTGGTTTGTCACAGCGATAGAGACTCCAGCTAAGCCAGGGGACCAGAGAGATGGCTCTGTCTCCGCTGTCTGTTATATTCTGGTTTGTTTATATTTTATTCTTTAGATGCCTGTTAGTTTTCTAAAGAGAGAAGTGGGAATTTGTCTGGGAGGGGAGGGCAGAAGGATCTGGGGCGAGTTGGAGCAGGGGAAATCATACTCAGAATGTATTGTCTAAAAAATTCATTTTCTATAAAGGAAAAATAGTAAATTAAGCAGAAAAAGCAGCAAGACATTTTATTTATTTATTTATTTGTGTTGGGAATGTTTTACTGTTTCATCATCCCAGAGTCACCCAAAGTAAAGTCTTAGGGTCTTTAATCCTCTGCGGTGATCCACCTCCTGGTCCTGTGGTGTGGCTGGGAGACTGCGGTTCTCAGATAGAGGGTCGGAGGTTCATGTGCCCGGAACGCTCATTTGCACTGTTATAAAAAGGGCAGTGAGACAAAGGGACTGATCTCCTTTTACTGATTACAACTTTAAACAATCTACATTTAATTTCATTTGAACTACACCATATTACTGGAGTTTTCAGGGCATAAGAATATGTAAGACAGAATCACAACATATGAAGATTTAAAGTGTAGTATAAAATTTCTTACTGAATAGACTGGAAAATTGTCAGAATATTACCTCTATTGAAAGACCTTGATTTAGTTGTATATGAACGTGTTTTATATGTATAGTATTGTCCCCTAGAAAATGCTATGCTACACTTTGACTTGTGACTGACTTCCTAAGTCTCAGTGTCTGCTTCCTCCCTTGGTCTCACAGTAAGGCATACCTCCTCTTCTCTAAGTAAACTCTGAGGATTCTGTGCTAGTTGTTTTGAACTAAGAAATGAGGCTGGATTTCATGTTGTATCGTGGTGAGCATGGAACAGTCTTCTGCTACGCTGATCTATCCTAAACTGAACCCAACCTGGAACAGTGAAAGACCCTCAGGGTCAGTCATAACCATCATTTATGACTTACTCTGTTTTAGGCTATTACTGGAACTTGGCGGGAGGGGGGCTTTAATCAAACTTTAGTCTTCGCTATGTTCATGACTATTGTAAAGGTGTCCTTTGGGCACTTGCAAACTTTACAGGGGATAAGAATTCTGTCTTATTATAGCCTTGGCTTGCCCAGACCTCACCTTGGAATCCATGCTCGCCTTATACTTTCAGTGATTTCCCAGCTTCTTCTTCCCAGGTGCTGAGCCATGCATGGCAGCAAGACATTTTAAAGTGGCCAAAATATTTAATCATTTTGTCAGTTCAATCTTCTTAATAACACAAGCTATAAATGTTAAAATCAGTGTATTACTATGTGTGAATTAAGGCAAAAAGTTAACAAATGTCCAATAACAATATAGCTTACTGCTTGTATTGGTTTGCCATATTTTTTTTATAATAATTGATATTCAAGCTATATTCTGAAGGTGCTTAAATTATCCAGATTATGCTCTTCATTGCATATTCAGAAACTGAAAAAATAGCAAGCAAGATTTTTTTAGCATTGTTATATCTCCATAGAAATGCTTGTGATTGCATCTAACTAATTTTTACAGCTTTTATTATTATTTTTTAAAATCCAGCAAGCGCTTTATGGAAATTCATTTTATATAGAAATGGCAGTCATTACATATTTCTATCATCCTCCTGTGCTTTAGCAGTCACCCTTCTCCTTCCATCACTAGCTCCTGGCAAGTTTTGATTTGCTTTTCATACTCATAAGAGCTCATGTGGATGGATGTATCATGTGGATACAGCAAGTGGTCTTCTTGTACGGGCTGTTTCTCAGCCTGGAATGTCTAAGATTCACCTGTTCCTTCTCACTGCAGATACGTCTGATGTTATGTGTATTTACCATTCACATTTCCATTTCCATGCATACTATTGCGAATATTAATTCAGATGGTGTTTTTTATTATAAATGCAGCTTCTAAGAACATATAAAACTATATATGCTGACATATAAATTATAGAAACAGTATGTCTATTCTTCTATACAATTTGCAAAAGTTACAATATTTATCGTGTGGAATCACTACATTAGTTTGGGGATAATCAAAACTATGCCGGTATTGAGTCCCTCAGTTTACAAAGGTAATAGTTTTTAGTTGCTTACATTGCCTTAAGTATGATTCTGCCGTTTGGTCAAGGGCAGATAGTTCCTATGTTGGAAATATTTCAAGGATGGAGCAATGACTTAGGTAGCTAATTTCTTGCTTTCCAGGCATGAATATCTGAATTTGATCCCTAAATTCATGTGTAAAACTAGGCCTAGAAGTACATTCTTATAATCCAACATTGGGAGTAGTTGGTTTTTTTACTCGTTGAGGGAAACCACTCAACTCGCAAATAAATACATGGACACATTCTTACTTATGAATGCTCAGCCTTAGTTTGATTTTTTTCTTGCCAGATTTTCTAATTTAAATCAATCCATTTCTCTTCTTCTCCATTTTGCTTGTAGTCTTTTAACCTTTGTTTATTGAATACGTCTTTATTATTTTTTTACTGCATGACTGTCTATGTGGCTGGGTGACTGATCCCTGGTGTCTTCCTCTCCTCCTTTTTTGCTCCTGGCTCTTCTCTCCAGCTTCGATTTTTCCTCATATTTATTCTCTTTCCTTGGCAGTTCCCTCTGTTCCTCTCTATTGCCTTACTTTTGACCATTTAACTATTTATTAAACCAATCAGGTGTTTTAGATAGACAAAGTAACACAGCTTTACAGAATTAAACAGATACAACATAAAAGACTGCAACACATCTTTGCATAATTAAACAAATATTCCACAGCATAAATGAATGTAACACATATTAAACTAGTATTCCACAGCAACTTGGGGATATAGAGAGAGGAGGATCCTGAGATTCTAGGGCACTATGATTACCTGTATTTAAAAAAAATCAAATTTGGGTAGATGCATAGAGAGATGTCTCAGTAGTTAAGAGCAATTACTCTTCTTTCAGAAGACTTGAGTCTGGTACTCAGCACCGACATGGTAGGTAATTCACAACTACCTTTAATTCTAGTTCCATGGTGTCTGTGTCTTCTCATGTCTGTGGGTACCACACTAATGTGCACCTACCTACATGCACACATAAACATACATATACTCATAAATAAAAACATATCTTAAAAGTTTTTAAGGTTAGTGCCTTATTCATTGTTCTTTAGTAGTGAAGAGACACCATGACCAAGATAACTGTTATAAAAGAGAACATTTATTTGAGGGCTCCATTCCAAAATGGAGGAAAGGAAAGACAGTGAGGGAACGTAGCAAATTCTAAAACCATTTGAGCAAACTCCAAACTCTGCGTCTCCATGCCTGATGTCAAAATGCTCTTCAGATCTCCAACTCCTTTTACTTTTGTTGACTGCAATACACTTCTTTCTCTTGAGCTGGCTCCACTCCTTGTTAGCAGCTCTCCTTGGCAGGTATCCCACAGCTCTGGCATCTCAAACATCTTGGGGTCTCCAAGGCAGTCCAGGTTTTACCATTACAGCCTGATGCAGTGGCCTCTCTAGGCCTCCATCCAGGGACACCTGACCACATTCTTGGCCTGAGTAGCTTTCTTTAATCTCAAAGGAAGATTCCATAACCCACTTCTATCTTTGAATCTAGAGCCAGGACCATGTGACTGAAGGTGCCTAGTTCTGCTGTTTGTTAGGGCTGGAACATTACTCTCTCTTGAAATACAGCTTCACTTAGCTTTTTGTTTTCAGCTGTTTTCTTCATTGCCTAGGCTTGGCTGTCCCAAAACTGGATCTGTAGACGAGGCTGGCTTCAAACTCAAAGATCCACCTGCCTCTGCCTCTGGAGTACTAGTATTAAAGGCATGCACCAACATAGCCAGCTCTAAACTTTTCTTTAATTCCTTTTCACAAATTCAAACTTTAGGTGAGTGGGGTTTTCCCTGATGTCACCATTACCTTTATTCCATTTTTTAATTTATCTCCTTAAATGCAGGACTTTGCTTCATTTCACTTCCTGGTGATGTTTTCCTCCTCAAATTGTACAGTTTGTATTTTTACCTGCTTGGCTTGCTCCTTTTCATTATAAATCTTCATTAGAGTTATAGCTAATAACCACACGACAGAGTTTATAGTTTATACTAGACTGTTTTGAGATGTCCTCTGCCAATATAATTATTCCAAAGCTCTTCTCGTTAGCCTCAGACAGACTTTTTGGACAAACACAAAAATAGTCACATTGTTCACCAAAATAGCACATGAATCATCTCTTGACAGCATACTAAAATACTTCCCCTGTGAAACTTCTTGCGCTAAGGCCCCACAATTCAAGTATTCTGTGCTCCTAATAATATGTCCTATTAGCTGTGCTATATACCACCTGGGTACATAACTTTTGCTTATACTGGATACTTTCAAATTTTGTATGCATATTTCTTTTTCTCATTTCCATGGAATACTGCCTCTTCAAAAGCAGAGATCAATTCTGATAAAACCTTTATCTACATCTCATATATAAGCAAATTTGTTTAGTCTTTCCTATAACAAAGGGATATGGTAGATTGGTTCAGATTTGAAAACAGAACCTAGACTAGTGGAACAGGATGGCATCATGGGGTGTCTATAAGTGCATGCTTGAAAATAGATAGAATATGAGGCCTATCTTTTGGGATTCTATTACCACACAGAATCAGTGCCTTGATATTAACCACCCTGAGATTTAGAATGCTTCTCTATGTCATTTGTGGAGCAATGTCTGTTTTATTATTTAAGACATTCATCCTTGAACAGCCAGGGCATTACCAACTTCTGTTTATATATAGGGTTATAATTATGTTTATGACATTAGTCATAAACACCCTTGTAACATGAGGGGCCGGCTTGTTGGGGTTTCTGTCCCGCCCAGAACCCCACAATCGGCAAGTCCCAGAGAAAATCAATCACACAGAGATCTCTATAAGTTATAAAGCTGATTGGCCTATTAGGTCAGGCTTCTTGTTAACTCTTATAACTTATGTTAACCCATTATTCTCATCTATGTTAGCCATAGTGGCTCCATACCTTTCTCAGCTGGCCAAGTTACATGCTGCCTCTTCGGTGGTCTGTGCAGGAGTGCGGAGGGAGTTTCCTGTTTCCCAGAATACTCCCAGTCTCTTTGCTCCACCCCTACTTCCTGTCTGGCTTTCCCGCCTATACAGCCTGCCTGGCCAATCAGCGTTTTATTAAAATATGATTGACAGAATACAGATAATTCTCCCGCACCACAGCCTCATATTGTGAGACATTTTTTACCTTTAGTTAGTTGTTTCACATGTCAGTATGTTCCATTTTATTTAGATTATGAAGTCCTACTATGTGCCTATTATTGCAGTAATATTCTATTCTGTGTGAAATATAAAATATCACCAACATAAAAAGAAAGGCACCTGACTTATAATATCAGATGAAATAAATTATGCATCTCGTGTATGATGATACATTTTGTCATACTGAAAAACCATTAAAAGTTATTGCACATGGACTTATTTGTGTTATGTTATTTGAGATGAAAATAAATCATGACATTAAATTTGTTCAAGCAGTAAGATATGAGGAATGTAGGGCCATCAGTAGCTCTACAGGTGACAGTCCAGGCTCTCAAACCATGTGACCTGGAGGACCTCCAGAACCTATATGAGGGATGTAAAGAAACAACTCCAAGTTCTCTCTGACCTCCACACACATAAAGTACATGTAGAAAAGCAATAAAATTATTTCATATAAAAGAAAAGTTATATAGTTATATAGTTCCCATTGATGTCCTTAAAAAGAAACCAACTGACTGCTATCAGAAATCTTTCCTCTTACATGCTGAGTGATTCTCAGTATTCTCTCTTATTCTTTAGCTCACATTTTTTTGGAATTTGCTTTTAGTTCTAAGATGTTATTGTTTTCATGACATCCTGGAAATTTCATTTGACTTCTTTAGTTTTCTTGTGAGATTGGAGTCCACAGTTGAGACTAGCTGTGAAACTACTAGTTTCCAAGTTCCAGTGGGGTTACTTCTCACTCCTGTGACCTCGTGACGAGGAGCTGCGAGTTATCATTGTTGCCAGAAACGACAACTGTGCACAAGCCGCCGCCCAATGCTCGGCTCTCTATTTCTGCATTCCTGTATATGTAAACATTCAGTCAAGTGTGTGTACGTGGAGGCCACAGGACAACTTTTGCTGTGATGAATTAGTCACTATCCACCTCAGTGTTCAGACTGAATCCTTTATTTTATTTTTGTTGTTGAGACAGGATTTCTCTGTGTAACTCTGCTGTTCTGGAACTCACTTTGTAGCCCAAGCTGGCCTCAAACTCATAGATCCCCCTGCCTCTGCTCTCAAGTGCTGGGATTAAAGGCATACACCACCACCACTTAGCTGTCTCCCCAACACTGGGATCACAACTGTATGCCACTACACTAAGGTATTTTTTTCGTGGGGTAGGGGAGTTCTCAGACTAGAACTCAGTTCCTCAGGCTTGTGATGCAAGCACTCTACCAACTGAGCTTTCTTTCTAGGCTCTGATTCCTCTTTTAAAAGTATATTTGAATGAGCACTGAGGACAGACTATTTTAGGAATGTGATTTCTGGAAAGTGGCTTCTTCACAAAGATTTCAGAACTTCCTGCCGTTCATCTGCCTGTTTGGGGAAGATATTTTGATTTCTTCAAAATCAGCCACAAAAGGAGAAACCCCAAAGAAAGTTGATTTATTTGCTTTGGTAAACTTGATTCAGTTTTGTAACCTTTGAAACATGGCTTTTATGAGTGATGCTATTAAAATCTGTGCTCCCTCTTGACTGTGTTGTTAATCATTATTGCTCTTTGTGGCCTCTGACTTACCTGTCTACACAGCAAGGCAGCATTCTTTAGTATTTACAATTGGAATGCCAGTGATTGTGAAGGCATATTGTATATTTTTCTGAATAAAATGTGATTCACAAGAAGTAAGAGTCTGCCTCCGTAAATACATTTCAGGACAGGACACTAACTCCCTCTCAAACGTCTAGAATTTTTAACTTGGTTTTTATTTTATACTTCTGAAATAAACTATTTCCCTCTAACGGTTGCACTTTAATGCTCCAAAGGATAGATAGATGTATCATATAATGGTAGTTTCCGCATAAATAGATCAAGCACTAGCTCTCCGTTTATAATGCAGTTCAACGGTCTCTAGACATTCATTAAGTCTAGACTTCCTGAAAGTCTCGCTTCCCCCTGCAGCAGTGGCGATGCACGAGGGCACACTGATGTCAGTGTGTGAGGAGGGTTGCAATCAGATACGAATACTTCTCAAAGTGTTTGTAAAGAGTGCATATCTACTTCTATTGTATTTTAAGGTCTTATTATTTTCATGGTGGAAAATATGCAGCAAAAGAGCTCAGAATATTGGATGAAGTTATGGACAACATACTGTCGTTTGGAGGAAGGAAGCTTTCTCAGTCACCTCAAGCTAATCATTCTTAGAGTCTGTGTTATGATTAGGGATGAAGTGGGACGCTAGCCAAGCACACAGTTTATATCAGAGTTTCAGAAGCACAATGCGCCGGACCAAACTCAGAATCTGAGAATTTATCATTACCAAGAATTCTGCCTTAAAATGCTTGAGTAGTACAGAAAGGAAGTTATGGAGTTTACCAAACTTGGTGTGTAGGAGAGGAAAGAACCTCTTTAGGGACATTCTTCAACTGAAAGAAAATCCAGTCATCTATTGAATTTTATTGTGATTTAGCATAAAAGATCCACTGTTATCCATGGGTGTTTATAGGCTGATTAACAAAAGCACTAACAGCTGCACAGTTCTCTCAAATTGACAGGGGAGGTGCCGTTGAACCCTCAGTCCACTGTCCACTCTTCGTGGGGAGCACACAGTCTGGGGATCACTGCCCCCTTCTCACAAGCGCTGTATTCCTTTCTTATACTTCTTTAACCTTTGCCTTGCCCTGTTCACCGAGTCCTAGGCAAACTATAGAGTCCCATTGGCCTTCATCAGAAATCCATGACATTAAATCTTCCATGGCAGAAAAAAATATAAATTAACTAAAGATTTGGTGACCTGTGAAGAAAAGGATCTTGTTAGCTCTACTTCCCATTTCCTTGTATTTGATGACCTCTTTTGGCTTCCAGAAAATACTCATTCTGGGACATGTTATATTTAACTGCCATTCCCTTCCCATTCCTTTGCCCACCAAACTGTGCCAAAGTGGGACACTCTTTTACATATCATCAAATGATACAGGAATCAGGGAGTGTTGGAAAAGAGCGTGAGAGAACATAAAGTAGTTTAATGTTTGAGATTATCAGACATGAAAAAGAAATGGGTGAGTGATGAGTGTGAGTGGCATCTACTTTTCAAGCCTCTATACTAGATCTTTGAAAGGATTCTGGGTAATTCCATTCCAGTTGTGTGATAAAAGTTAAGGCATGCTTTCAAAGTATCCTGGGTATCTTCTGGTCTAAGAAGTCTTTTGCTTGAAGTAAAGAGCAGACTCTGAGAGCCAGGATTGCTCTCTGGGTATTTAAGAATAAGATGCACTCTACTGAAGAAATGCAGCTATGGACAACATCAACTAAAAACAGTTTTCTTTGTAAATCAGGTGATTGTTTTTAGATATTAGAATATGATTCTTCACTTTAAACACTATATAAATGTTTGATCAGATAACTTTTGACTAAACTTGTTCTCTGAGTCTTTCTCAGATGTGTGTATAATACATTCTAATTACCCTTACTCACACACCACGGAGATGTTGTCAAGCCCACCTACTCCCTACAAATCCCTTTCCTACATTCATGTCTTTTTGTTTTCTTTTGTGATCCACCAAGTTTAACCAGGGTTGCCTCTGTGACCATGGGTTTGTAACTAGCATTGGATATTGGTGAGCACCCTTGTGTACATAATTGAAGACAATAAATCCCAATCCCCCAGGATGTATCAATAGTCAGAAGGGAGGTTAGTACCCATAAGCACTTCTCCCAGTCATAACTGATGGCTGACTGGGCCTGTCTTCTGCAGCCTAATGTCAGTAAATGTAGCTAATATGAACTCACGATTATTATGCCTATGCCACATCAAGAAGATAGTGTTTTCAGTCTTTTCTCCTATATCCTGGCTCTTAAGCTCTTGATACCCCCTCTTCTGCAGTGTTCCCGGAGCCTCAGAGCGGATGCTATAAATGTCTTGCTGAGTACTGAGCACTTAACTGTCACCTATTCTCAGCACACAGAGCAGCCATTAGTCCCTGTGTTCATAATGGATTATGGCTTGAGAAGCTTCTTGGATTAAGGTTTTGTGTGGTGCTTTTCTATGATTTTAATGTAAATATTTAGAATTCGTTTTGATGCTATGTCGATTTAAATAAATAGTAATAATATGTTCCATCTAGGGCCTATAACTTCCATGTGTGTTGAACTACATTATAGTAGTAGGCATGGATTCCTTCCTATATATTGAGTATTCATCAGAAAGTGATTGATTATCATTGGAACAGAACTTGGCAAAATTACATAAAGCAGTTGCACTCATGTGAATGTGCATACACACCCACACACACGGTAGAAAATTGTTTTAAAGATTTTACATTCTGTATAAATTAAAAAATTGACAAATATCAAAATATGCTACCTAATTTTTATGTCTATGTATACACCATACAGCATTTCTTTTTTTCCAGATACAAAATATTCTGATTATAGTTTTACCTTCTTCGATTTTTTCCATTTCCCCTCTGCCTTAGCTTTCTGTCTCTCATTAGAAAAGCATAAGCTTCTAAGAGATAAAACAAAACATAACAAAATAAAGCATAAAATAAAACTAAAATCATCACTCTGAAGTTGGACAGGGCAAACCAACAAAAGGAAAAGAGCCCAGGAGAAGTTACAAGAATCAGAGCCACACTTCTTCACACACTCAGGAATCCCATAAAAATACTAGACTGGAAGTTATATTATATGTGAATTGGATCTGGTTCAGTCCTTGGCGGGTCCTGTGCTTGCTGCTTCAGGCTCATATGAGCTTTTCTCAGGTGATTTAGTGTAACTATTTCCCTGGTGATCCCCCACCCCCACCAATGTAGCATGAATTCTAATTGGTTTTAATAATGAAATCCCCGAGTCAGATATAGTGATAAATGCTGAAAGATCAGAGAAGTGGAGCAGACAGCCACTAGTTCTTACCTCTATTAAATCCTCCTTATATTCTTCTCTCTGCCCAGCCATTTCCCTTCCTATCTCCACTTTCCTACTGCTGGGATTAAAGATGTATGACTCCCAAATACTGGGATTAAATAGCCATCACTGCCTGACTGGTTCTCTTTTAGACTGGATCAATTTTGTGTAGCTCAGGGTCACCTTGAACTAACTAACTCTGCCTCTATCCTCCTGAGTGCTAGGATTAAAGAAAGGTGTGTGTCACTACTGCCTGGCATCTATGGCTAACTAGTTCTACCTCCCAACTCAGATCATTTAGGCAAGCTTTATTTGTTAAAGCACCAACAATCACACACTCCATCCCACCTGTCTCTTACACTCTTTCTGTATCCTCTTTTATGGGGTTCCCTGAGCCCAGAGAAATGTGATTTGATGGAGTGTAGCATGAGGGCCGGCTTGTTGGGGTTTCCATCCCGCTCGGTACCCCACAACCAGCAAGTCCCAGAGAATCAATCACACAGAGATCTCTATAAGTTATAAAGCTGATTGGCCCATTAGGTCAGGCTACTTATTAGTTCTTATGACTTATCTTAACCCATTATCCTTATCTACGTTAGCCATATGGCTTGGTATCTTTTTCAGCTGTCAGCTCACATGTTGCATCTTCGATGGTCTGGGCAGGAATGGCAGAGGGAGCTTCCTACTTCCAAGAATATTTCTGTTCTCATCGCCCTGCCTCTACTTCCTGTCTGGTTGACCCACTTATACTTCCTGCCTGGCCAATCAGCGTTTTATTAAAATACATGATTGACAGAATACAGATAATTCTCCCGCACCAATGGAGACTTGATATTTAGAGCTGAATGTTCTTGGATGCCCACCTCCTCTCTCTCTCTCCCTCCTTCTCTCTCTCTCTCTCTTGAATAACTATTGTACAAATAGTTCATTGTACAAATATACTACATTTTTTTTATCCATTCTTCTGTTGAGGAAATTAAACTTGATTCCAGTTTCTGAC
The DNA here is from genome assembly GCF_982192425.1 of Myodes glareolus. Taxonomy (NCBI): domain Eukaryota; kingdom Metazoa; phylum Chordata; class Mammalia; order Rodentia; family Cricetidae; genus Myodes; species Myodes glareolus. The sequence continues at coordinate 58,091,788 of NC_142045.1, forward strand.
CATTGTGAATAGACGAACATTGAACATGATTGAGCAAGTGAGTTTCCTTGTGGTAGGGTGAAGAGACTTTTGGGTGTATGCGCAGTGTGGTATAGCTGGATCTTAAATTAGATGGATTCCTATCTTTCTAAGAAAGTACCACACTGTTTTCCACAGTGATGGTTCAAGTTTCCAGTCCCACCAGCAATGGAGGAATGTTCCCTTTGTTCCACGTCTTTGCCAACATGAATTGTCACTTGTGTTACTGATTTTAGCCATTCTGACAGGTGGAAGGTAGAATGTCAAGGTAGTTTTAATTGCATTTCTCTAATAGTTAAGGACATTTTTCATGTATTTCTCACTCATTTGAGATTAATGTCTCAGAATTCTCTGTTTAGATCTATACCCATTTTTAATTTTATTGCTTGGGTTTTTTGATGTTTTGTTTCTTGAATTCTTCATATATTCTGTAAATTTTTTTTTGAAAGTAATTTTATTAAATTATAAAAAGTTTCTATTTACGCCCCTCCTCCCAACGCCCTCCCACTCCCCCCCTCCCTCTCCTCCTCCCTCTTTGTCCCCAAGGGCAGTCAGGGTCTCCTGCCCTGTGGGAAGTCCAAGTTCCTCCCCCCTCCCTCCAGGTCCAGGAAGGTGAGCGTCCAAACAGACTGGATCCCAAAAATCCAGTATATGCAGAGGAAACCAGTCCCAGTATCATTGTCAATGGCTTCTCAGAAAGACTGCAGGCCAGCCACATTCAGAAAATCCGGCCACATTCAGAGAATCTGGTTGGATCACATGCTCGTTCAGTCACGGTCCATCTGGCCTTGGTAAACTCTCATTAGATCCGACCCCTCGTATCAGTGGGTGATAGTATCCCTCGCAGTCCTTCGTCATTTTCTTCCTCCTTCTGCTCCTCATTTGGATCTTGGGGGGCTCAGTTCGGTGCTCCAATGCGGGCCTCCATCTGTATCACCATCCAACGCCAGATGAAGGATCTATGGTGATAAGCAAAATATTCATCAGTATGGTCACGGGCCAAGGCCGGTTCAGGCACCCCCTCCTCTGTCCAGAGAACAATCTGGGGATCTCTCCTTGGACCTGGGATCCCATATATAATCAAGTTTCCTGTAAACTCTAAAATGACTCCCTTAGTTGAAATATATTCTTCCCTGATCCCACATTCATCCTTCCTCCCTTCCCCCCATCTCGGTCAGCCGAGCTTTCTCCATTCCTCCCCTACTCCCTTCTCTCTAACCCTCTCCCCTTCCAACAACCCTCCCACCCCCCTCATGCACCCAAGGTTACCTGGGACTCTTGACTATTTCCTACCTCCTGGCGGATAGCTAAATAATCTTCATCAGGTTCGTCTTCTTATTTAGCTTCTCTAGGATCACGAATAATAGGCTCAAAGACCTTAAATTATGGTTAGAATCCACTTATGAGTGAATACATACCGTGTTCCTCTTTTTGGGTCTGGCTTACCTCACTCAGTAAAGCGTTTTCTATGTCCATCCATTTGCATGCAAAATTCAAGATGTCATTATTTTTTACCGCTGAGTAAAACTCTAATGTGTATATGTTCCACACCTTTTTTAACCATTCTTCTATTGAGGGGCACCTAGGCTGTTTCCAGGTTCTGGCTATTACAAATAGTGCTGCTATGAACATAGTTGAACAAACACTTTTGTAGTATATTTGGGAATCTCTAGGGTATATTCCCAAGAGAGGAATTGCTGGGTCCTGAGGGAGGTTGACTCCCAGTTTCCTGAGAAACCGCCACACTGATTTCCAAAGTGGCTGCACAAGTTTGCATTCCCACCAACAATGGATGAGTGTTCCCCTCATTCCACATCCTCTCCAGCATAGGCTATCATTGGTGTTTTTAACTTTAGCTATTCTGACAGGTGTAAGATGGTATCTCAAAGTTGTTTTGATTTGCATTTCCCTGATCGCTAAGGAGGTTGAGCATGACCTTAAGTGTCTTCTGGCCATTCGAAGTTCATCTGTTGTGAATTCTCTGTCCAGATCAGTACCCCATTTTTTAATTGGGTTAATTAGAGTTTTAGTGTCTAGTTTCTTGAGTTCTTTGTATATTCTGGAGATCAGACCTTTGTCTGATGAGGGGTTGGTGAAGATCTTCTCCCAGTCAGAAGGCAGCCTTTTTGTCCTACTGACAGTGTCCTTTGCTTTACAGAAGCTTCCCAGTTTCAGTAGATCCCATTTATTCATTGTTTCTCTTATTGTCTGTGCTGCTGGGGTCCTACTTAGGAAGAGGCCTCCTGTGCCTAAATCTTGTAGACTACTTCCCACTTTCTCTTCTATCAGGTTCAAAGTGGACGGATTAATGTTGATGTCTTTAATCCATTTGGACTTGATTTTTGTGCATGGTGATAGATATGGATCTACTTTCATTTTTTTACAGGTTGACATCCAGTTATGCCAGCACCATTTGTTAAAGATGCTTTCCTTCTTCCATTGTATACCTTTAGCTCCCTTGTCGAAAATTAGGTGTTCATACGTTTGTGGGCTAATATCTGGGTCTTCTATTCGATTCCATAGGTCGACTTCTCTGTTCTTATGCCAATACCAAGCTGTTTTCAATACTGTACCTCTGTAATAGAGTTTGAAGTCAGGGATGGTAATGCCTCCAGAAGTTCTTTTATTGTATAAGATTGTTTTGTCTATCCTGGGTTTTTTGTTTTTCCATATAAACTTGATTAATGTTCTCTCAAGGTCTGTGAAGAAGTTTGATGGGATTTTGATGGGGATTGCATTGAATCTGTAGATTGCTTTTGGTAGAATTGCCATTTTTACTATGTTGATTCTCCCAATCCAAGAGCAGGGGAGGTCTTTCCATTTTCTGGTATCCTCCTCAATTTCTCCTTTCAAAGGCTTAAAGTTCTTGTCAAATAGGTCTTTCACATCCTTGGTTAGAGTAACCCCAAGATATTTTATGGTGTTTGTGGCTATCGTGAAAGGTGATGTTTCTCTGATTTCCCTCTCCGTTTCTTTATCCTTTGTGTATAGGAGTGCCACTGATTTTTTGGAGTTGATCTTGTATCCTGCCACGTTACTAAAGGTGTTTATCAGCTGTAGGAGTTCTTTGGTAGAGTTTTTGGGGTCGCTTATGTACACTATCATATCGTCAGCAAATAACGAAAGTTTAACTTCATCCTTTCCAATTCGAATCCCCTTGATCCCCTTATGTTGTCTTATTGCTATTGCTAGAACTTCAAGCACTATATTGAAGAGGTATGGAGAGAGTGGATAGCCTTGTCGTGTTCCTGATTTTAGTGGAAAGGCTTTGAGTTTCTCTCCATTCAATTTGATGTTAGCTGTCGGCTTGCTGTATATTGCTTTTATTATATTTAGGTATGATCCTTGTATCCCCAGTCTCTCCAACACCTTTATCATAAATGGGTGTTGAATTTTGTCAAACGCTTTTTCAGCATCCAATGAAATGATCATATGATTTTTTTCTTTCAGTTTATTTATATGATGGATTACATTGATAGATTTGCGTATGTTGAACCATCCCTGCATCTCTGGGATGAAGCCTACTTGATCATAATGGATGATTTTTCTAATGTTTTCTTGGATTCGGTTTGCCAGTATTATATTGAGAATTTTCGCATCGATGTTCATGAGTGAGATTGGCCTGTAATTCTCTTTCTTGGTTGTGCCTTTGTGTGGTTTTGGTATTAGGGTGACTGTAGCTTCATAAAAGGAGTTTGGCAGTGACTCTTCTGTTTCTATATTGTGGAATACATTAAGGAGTATAGGTATTAGCTCTTCCTGGAAGTTCTGGTAGAATTCTACATTGAATCCATCTGGTCCTGGGCTGCCCAGGCTAGCACCCACTCACCTGTCTGGGAAGAACTGCTCAGCAGGACAACAGGGCTAGCTGGTCTTCCCAGGACTCAGGAGACAAAGGGCCCGCAGCAGTGGGGGGAGGGGAGGGGTCCCTTGGAACACCGAAGACCCTGCTGTAGAAGCTGGGGGGGGGGGCGTCTTCCTGGGCAGGCAGGCTGCCCCGGCGAGCACCCACTCACCTCTCTGGGAAGAACTGCTCAGCAGGGCAACAGGGCTAGCTGGTCTTCCCAGGACCCAGGAGACAAAGGGCCCGCAGCAGTGGGGGGAGGGGAGGGGGTCCCTTGGAACACCAAAGACCCTGCCGCAGAAGCTTGGGGGGGACTGTGCTCTCTTCCTGGGCAGGCAGGCTGCCCCGGTGAGCACCCACTCACCTCTCTGGGAAGAACTGCTCAGCAGGGCAACAGGGCTAGCTGGTCTTCCCAGGACTCAGGAGACAAAGGGCCCGCAGCAGTGGGGGGAGGGGAGGGGGTCCCTTGGAACACCGAAGACCCTGCTGCAGAAGCTGGGGGGGGGGGACTGTGCTCTCTTCCTGGGCAGGCAGGCTGCCCCGGTGAGCACCCACTCACCTCTCTGGGAAGAACTGCTCAGCAGGGCAACAGGGCTAGCTGGTCTTCCCAGGACTCAGGAGACAAAGGGCCCGCAGCAGTGTGGGGAGGGGAGGGGTCCCTTGGAACACCGAAGACCCTGCTGCAGAAGCTGAGGGGGGAAGGGCTGTGCTCTATTCTGTAAATTTATCCTATATTAGTCTTAGAATTGGTAGAAACCTTTTCTCATTATCTAAACTGCTGCTTGTCCTAATGACATTGTCCTTTGCTGTGCACAAGCTTCTCAGTTTTATGAGGTTTTATTTATTAATTGTTGTAATTAGTGCCTGCACTAATGATGTTCTGTTCAAAAAGCTTTTTCCTGTGCCAATTAGTTGAAGGACACATCCCACCTTGCTTTTTCTTCTGTCAGGTTCAATGTGTCTTGTTTTGTGTTGAACTCTTTAACCCATTTGGAGTTGAGTTTTGTGCAGGGTGATAAGTATGATTTTATTTTGTTCTTCAACATGCAGATATCTAGTTTGAGAAGAACGTTTGTTGAAGATACTGTCCTTGTTCTTGTTTTTGTGAGTCTTTCTGCTTCTTTATCAAAAATCAAATAGGTGTCCATGGTTGGGTGCATTTATGTCTTGGTCTTCAGTTTGATTCCACTGATCAATGTGTCTGTTTTCATGCCAAAATCAGGCTGTGTTTCTTCTGGTAGCTTGGCAGTACAGCTTGAAATCAGGGATGGATGCACCTCTAGCAGTGCTTTTATTATTCAGGATTGTTTTAGCTATCTTAGTATTTTTGAGTTTCTATAAGAAGTTTCCATGAGAATTTTCTTTTCAAAATTTCTGAAGAATTATGCAAGAATTTTGATGGGGATTCCACTGAATTTCTAGATTGCTTTTGATAGTATGCCCACTTTTATTATGCTAATCCTGCCCATTCATGATAATAGTATTTCTATCTTCTGATAAATTCTTTAATTTCTTAAACATTTGCCATAAAAGTTTTTCACTTACTTGGTTAGAGTTCACCTAATGTATTCTATGTTCTTTGGGGGCTATTGTGAAGGGTTTGTTTCTTTGATCTCTTTCTCAGTACATTTGTCATTTGTATATAAAAGATTACTCATTTGTGAATTAATTTTGTGTCCAGTTACTTTGCTGAAAGTGTTTATCAGCTGTAGGAGTTTCTTGGTGGAATTTTAAAGATCACTTACGTATACTATCATATCATCTGCAAATAACGATACTTTGACTTATTCCTTTCAATTTGTATCCTTTTGATCTCTTTCAGTTGTTTTATTGCTGTAGCTAGAACTTTAAGAGTATTCTATTCAATGTTCTATTGAATAGGTATGGAGAGAGCAGACAACTTCGTCTTGTTTCTGGTTTTAATGGAATTGCTTTGAGTTTTTCTTCATTTAAGTTGATGCTGGCTTGGGCTGGGTGTAAACTGGTTTTATTATGTTGAGGTATGTCTCTTGTATCCCTAATCTCTCCAGGACTTTTATCATGAAGGAGTATATGATTTTGTGAAAGGCTTTCCAATATCTAATGAAATGATTGTTTAGGTTTTTTCTTTTAGTTTGCTTATATTGTTGAATTGCATTTATTTATTTTTATTTTCTAAATATCCCTGCATGTCTGGGATGAAGCCTCCTTGATCATGGTGAATGATCTTTTTGAAGTGTCTTGGATTTAGTTTGGTAATATTTTTATTGAGAAATTTTTGCATTTTGTTGATGAGAAAAATTGGTGTGTAATTTCCTTTCTTTGTTGAGTGTTGGTTTGGGTATCAGGATAACAGTGGAGTCTTAAAAAGAAATTTGGCAATGTTCTTTCTGTTTCTATTTAGTGATAATTTGAGAAGTACTGGTGTTGACTCTCCTTTGAAAGTCTGCTAGAATTCTCCAGTAAATCCATCTGGGCCTGAGGTAGTTTTGATTTGAACAATTTTAATGACTATTTCTCTTTCACTAGTGGTAATAAATTATTTCTCCGCTCCTGATTTAACTTTGGTAAATGATACCCATCAAGAGAATTATGAATTTCTTTGATATTTTCCAACTTTGTGGAGTACAAATTTTTAAAGCTTATTCTTATGATCCTCTGGATTTCCTCAGTGAAACTTATTTTATTAATTCACTGTATTGCTTTTCCTGAGTTTCATTATTTCTTGACATCTGTTCCATTTTTCTATGGTTTCTTTCTTTTGTTCTAGAGTCTTCAGATACGCTATTAACTTGCTAGCATAGGATCTCTCCAGATTTTTCTAATGTAGTCACTTTGTGACTATTAACCTGCCTCTTAGAATAAGTTTTATTGTGTTCTATAAGTTTGGGTATGATTTTTATTCATTTTCATTCAATTCTAGAAAGTGTTTAATTTCTTTCTTGCTTCTTGGGTGTTCTATGTTAATTTAAGTAAACAAGAGTAATATATCCCCTGCCCCCCAGGGCCTATAAGTTCCATGTGTTCTTTAACTAGATCATAATGCCAGACATGAATTCCTTCCTGTGTGTTGGGCCTTAAACAAATCAGAGAGTGATTAGATATCCCAGTAACAAGGTTTGGCATTAATTACAAAAAGTATGCATACATACATACATATATACATACATACATACTTACACACACAAACACACACACATATATATGCTTACTTTTTGTAATTATTGCATATATGTGTATGAGTGTACATATACATAGTGTAGATAATTATTTTAATATTGTACAATATGTATAGGAAAAATTCTTCAAATGATAAAATATATTATTAGATTTTTTTGTATGTATACCATGGACAAAAAATAATCATAATGCAAGGAGTGGAGAGGAGTCTTAGCTTCTAAAGTGCCACCCACAGGTGTGGTCTGGATTTAGCTCATCTGACTGAGACTAAAGTGCTGGCCACAGGTACTGTCTGGATTTAGCTAACCTTAGACTAGTCTAAGGCACTAGCCACAGGCACTGTCTGGTTTGAGCTCACCTGACTTAGACTAGAGTTATCTGAAAGGATTGAACCCAATTAAGAATTTCCCTCCATAACATTTTGCAGTAAGTAAGCCTATAGGGTATTTTCATAATTAGTGATTGATGTGGGAGGACGCCACCCATTGTAGGTGGTGCTAACCCTAAGCTGGCGGTCCTAGGTTCTACAAGAAAGTAGACTAAGCAAGCCATGAGGAACAAGTCAGGAAGCAGTTATCATCCATGGCTCTGCATCAGCTCCTGCACTGAGCAGCTTCAGTGATGAATAGTGATGGAAAGTGTAAGAAAAACAATTCTTTCTTACTCAAATTGCTTTTGGTCACAGTGTTTCATCACACCAATGTAAAGCATGTGAAACTGAGTTTAGATTTCCATCATTTACATTAAAAAACCCCAGCTCAGGGGAGGTTCAAAGGAGGATTCCTGGGACCTGATGATTATAAAGTCTAGCCAGATGCTTGAACTACAAACTGATTGGTCAACCTTGTTTTAAAAAATATGGTGAAGATACCCAACCTCTCATCTCCTCATTCATATGCACTCATTTATGAACATACACACAGAAAGCACTAAGCACCTCAAAATTGTGTTATCAAGACATTTAAGCAAAACTAAGTATTTAATTTGTGAGGAAACATGAAGCATTTTGTTCTGTCAGTTGACTCTTCTGTAAAAGATTTCAAAATACAAAAGGTGTTACTTAAAGTGGGATTGGGGTAGAGTTCCTTCTTGCTTTAAGTTTAGTTTCAAAATGCCTTGATTTTTTCAGTTTATTTCATGTAATCGTTCTTGCTGAGGGTCAAGTTATTCACTGGCCAAATTATTGTCATCAGTTCTCCGTGATTCTGTCCCTTAGCTCTACTTTTCAGACAGTGCTGGCAGCCTTCTGAGTGCTTCATGGGATGGTCAGACTGGTGAAGGTTTCATGTCCATGCTCAGATGCAGGAGAAAACAAATGTGATCAGAAGGGTGAAAAAGTATTAGAAGCTCACCCACCATTTTTCTTGCCATGCTGTTGGCCAGATAAGCATAAGACACTCTCTACTTGTTCCCTCCATTGGTGAGAACTCTCAGGAAGCTATGTTCAATTGTTAATGACTTCATCACCAATGGAGTTTGCAAAGTTTTACTCTTTTGACTCTTATACTCTTCTAGGGGCCCACCACCCAGGTCCTTAGTGAATCATACATGGAAGCTTATTATCAGCTATAAAAGCCTGGCCTTAGCTTGGCTTGTTTCTAGCCAACTTTTCTTAAATTAAATTAAACTGACTACCTTTTGCCTCTGGACTTTTTCTTTTTCCTTTTCTTACTTTTGTATATCTTACTTTCACACTTACTTCATGGCTGTGTGGGTGTGTGCCTGTCATGTTTACTCCATGGCTGTGTGGATGTGTGCCTGTCATGTGTTTACTCCATGGCTGTGTGGATGTGTGCCTGAACCCTGATGTCCTCCTCTCGTTCTCTTGTTGCTCTGCTTTTCCCATTATTTATCCTTTCTTATTTATACTTATTTATAATTTCTCCATTATTTATACTTTCTGTCTGCCAGCCCCACCTATCCTTGCTCGTGCATTGCTATTGGCTTTTCAGCTCTTTATTAGGATCATCAAGTGTTTTAGACAAAGAATTGCAGCTACACAGAGTTAAGCAAAGGCAGCATAAACAAAAGCCACATACCTCAAAATAATAGTCCCCAGAAGACTTGACCTGTGGGTAAGATGTCCTTCTACAGAGTGGCATGTGACAAACACATTGGTGAAGACTCACAGTTCAGTGATGCAAAGGAGGACAAGAATGAGTACAGTGGAAAACAGATGGGATTTATCGCAGAACTGAGAGCCCCGAGCACAGGCCAGTGATTATGAGCTCAGGCTATACATGGATCTCTCCTGGAAGGTTCTAAAAATACAAATTGATTTAATTGGTCTGGAGTTACATATTGATATCTCCATTTCAGATAAAATCCCTGCTAATTTTGACATAAAGCTAAATTTGAGAGCTGTTATTTCAGAGAAACTGAAGGAAGAAATTCAAGCCCTCGCACACTGAGATTTTCAGACAGGTTTGTAGATGAATTGTGTTGAACATGAGTCCCATTTTGGGACCAGGGAACTAAGTGCAAAGGCCGGTGAGCTGAAGGGGTGAAACAAAAGGTCCTGACAGTGTCTGAACAGACACGGCTTTGTGTGTCACTATTTTCATATCTGTGTTCACTCTCTTTGAGACAGACTTTGAGACTCTCTTTGGTTTATCAGAATGAAGCTTCATAAATATTATTCTTACCCTTACTGACATTGTGTAGACCCCATGGTGCTTATTCTTCGTCAAAAGTAGATACTTCCCCTGTTTTGTAGATAAGAGAATTGCTACCCATAGATTCTGTTATTTCTTTAAACTCTCAATTATTTAACTTTTTTCCTAGGACTGTGAATGTTTCACCACAATATCATAGTTTACCTTGTCGTATATATGAATTTTCCAGTTCAACATATGATTATTGGTAAATAGCTGCTGGGTTGGGTTTGCGCAAGGAAGGCATCACTTTTCCTTCACACTGAAGCATATATTGCATTGAGAAGTGAGCCTCGGCATTTGCTTTGCAGCTCAACCTGATACTTAACATGTGCTATAAGAACAAGCAATCAAATAAGAGAAGGGGACCCTTTAGACTGATTTTATTTAGAGTTGATCTAATGACAAATATAATGACATAATGACATATTACCTTACCAATAATTTCTTTTTCCATAGGAACTTAAAATGTCAATATCGAAATGGTCAATACTGGAGTTTAAATCATTTTCCCCTTATCCACAAACACATATTTGAGTTAGTAGAGAACATGTCCTTTGTTGTTTCATCCCACTTCTGGCTGTGGTGGTCCTTTAACGAGGACAGGTGATCAGTCTGTGTGGTTGACAATCAGTAGGTGTTCATTTAGAATATTTTCTTTCTGTTGAGATGTGAGAAAATAAACTGAGTCACTGCTGCTATTAACTAGATGGCTTGGTTTTTCATACAGATAACGTTTTATACTGACATAGTGAAAATGAAGGAAAAGCTCCTTCTTGGGCGAAAGTGTTCAAGTAGCCTCAGTGCAGAGCTCATGAAAGCAGCTGTCAGGATTCCTCTATTTTACCATCACCCCCACCTCATGTAGGAAGAAGCCACTGTCCTTTTGAGTGAGTTGTCCTGCCAAAGAGTCATTTACAAATAAATGAAAAATGTCACAATCGATTTTACTTCTCCAAGAATACTATGTGTCTGTGTTGCCACAAATTCTCTTTGTTACTCTGTTTTAGATATCTGGCTGGACATCAGAAATTGCTTTTGATGGCTTAGAGCCTCCTCCTTGAGACCTCAGGTAAGCCCTCTATTGGTGACCTTTTGTAAATATTTGTAAAGCCATTTGAACAGCTCGGGAAAATGGAAGCAATACATGGCCCCTCTTCTGTAAATGCCGTCTTTGTCAGCAAGTATTCAGATGGCAAATGCTTACTTCCATATTTACTCATTTGGGAGAATCATCTCATATAGTTTATGATGCTATAGAATTATATTATTATATTCTACATTCTTTGCTAGCTCAGGTTGTTATGGTTAATCTAGTAAATACAGCTAGAAAAGAAACTTGTGAAGAAGGTATGCGATTATGCTTCTCTTGTGTCTCGAAAGTGCTTACTTTATTAGTTTGAATATGTGCCATTTCTATATCTTGGATGAAGCATTACTGATAGACAATTATTGCCGCAATTATAAGCCATCGCACCAGTACAAACATTATCAAACCATACCAACACTACCAACATTATCAAGAGTTTGCTCTGAGCCATTTTCTGTGGTAAGCAATCATGTGATTTAACTTATGTAAATGTATTACATTGGTACTTAGATTTTGAGTTAATATGGATTTGGAATAAAGATAACTAATTAGTAATTGCTAGCAGTTCTTATGGATATTAAAATTAAAGGAAAATAAATCTTCATATAATTATACTTAAAGAGATGTTCATCAGTGTAATTAGTTATAGACTGTGCGGTCGTTTGAGATCATTTAGTTTACCACTGTTGGTGCAGAAGATCACGGAATGGAACAATTAGCAATATTTTTGTTTCTCTTAGATAAATAAAACTTTCAGCAATTTATTTACTCATTTACCCAATAATCATGGCACCGTATTAAGTGCTACGTACCTTACCTTGACAGTCCAATGGTGAAGAACGCAAAGCTGTTTCTCAATGCCAAAAAAACATTGAAGTGGAAGAAACTATCGTGAATCAAACAGTTTGTTAGTGTGGGCACAGTGTGAGACGTCAGAGGGCACCTCGGCTGTTGTCGGGACTGTTGCCTATGCAGTGACAGAGAAGAGAAGCTGGAAGATGTTACAGCTTGACAAGGAAGCCTAGTATCTAACACACACCCTAACAAGTCACATTTAGGAACTCAGATACAATGGAGAAAATAAGAAGGAGAACCCCAAGATATCAAGACAGGCTAGAGAAGTCGTCATAGCTCACTGAACATAGCAGAAAGGAAAAGCACAACATTCTTACTTCACATCCAGATAAATAAAATACAATTTTTAGAATGCAGTGTCTTGGTGTGCAGGAACATGGTTTAATGCACATTGCTTTCATAACATCTAATGCGGTATTTTTTCCATAGCAAGTATAAATATTACTAGCACCTAACGCTTAAATTGCAGGTAAAATCTAGAAAATAGGTTAACCCAAGGAAGGTTTGCTCAATGTTTTACTATTTATAACAAATATTCTGATTTCTTGGTAAATTGTTATAGGTTGACATTCCTTTCCATGTAGAGAATATAACTCACACTGTAGGGCAGTCCCCATTCACAGCAGTAGTTCACCAACACAAAATGAACTTCTTTTATTTGGTATGTACTTTTTATTTTATTTTGTTTGTTTTTTATGTTAATTGATTTTCTTCCCCTTCTTTTACTGTTTGTTTTATTTGATATTAGTTTTTAAAGCTGCTTTTTTTTGAGAGAGAAGGAGAAAAATCCATGAAGTTGGGTGGGAAGTGGGGTGAGGAGGATCTTGGGGGAGTTAGAGTAGGAAAATAATATGATCAATTATATTGGATAAGAATTTAAAAAATAAAAATTAAGAAATAATGCAAGAGTTGCTCAACACTTAGAAAAACAGCATCTAAGCTTGTATTATCTTAGACACACAGAACAGTCAAGCGATTCTGAAGCATCAAGAGCCCGTTTTCTGTCTGCAGGGTGCTCCTACTTTTTTGCCCTCCAGAAAGCAACAGTCTACAAGAAATGATGCTTGATTTATTTAGCTTGTTATCTTTCAAACATAAAAGTTGAAATGGCCAATTCTTTATTAAAAGGCCAATGAAAATTGGAAATATGGAAGAAGTCAGAGTGACGTAGTTGGGAGGAGCTGACCGCCACCTTCATAGCACAAGATCCCCAGGAGTGACTTAAAGAACGTGTATTAGAAGTCACTCTTCGCCAAGGTCCATGTGCAGTCCACATTGTCTGTGCTACCCAGATTTCCTAGCGGCCGTTCATTTACAGTCTTCAGCTACAGCTAGTTGAAGTGAAATCACTTACAGATTAGACCCTGAGACCATGAAAGCATTCGAATCATTTTCAAAATTCTATAAAAATCCTCTCCAGCATAGGCTATCATTGGTGTTTTTGATTTTAGCCATGCTGACAGGTGTAAGATGGTATCTCAAAGTTGTTCTGATTTGCATTTCCCTGATCGCTAAGGAGGTTGAACAAGACCTTAAGTGTCTTTTGGCCCTTTGAACTTCGTCTGATGAGAATTCTCTTTTCAGTTCAGTACCCCATTTTTTAAATGAGTTAATTAGAATTTTCACGTTCAGTTTCTTGAGTTCCTTATATATTTTGGAGATCAGACCTTTGTCTGATGCGGGGTCAGTCCGAAGGTAGCCTTTTTGTCTTAATGACTGTGTCCTTTGCTTTACAGAAGCTTCTCAGTTTCAGGAGCTCCCATTTATTATTCACTGTTGCTCTTGTTGTCTGTGCTATTGGGGTTATACTTAGAGACAGTGTGCCTGTTCTAATGGGAGCTCACCAAATCCAGCTGGACCCGGACTAGATGAGCATGGGATCAAACCAGACTCTCTGTAGTTTACAATGGGCTGACTGAAAAGCCATTGATAAACGCACTGGGACTTGTTTCTACTGCATCTAATGGCTTTTTGGGACCCTAGTCTATTTGAATGTAAAGCTTCCTAGGCCTGGATGTAGCTGGAGGGCCTTGGACTTCCCACAGGGCAGGGTTCCCTGCCCTCTCTTAAGGAGAGAGGGGGAGGGAGGAGAGGGAATGGGAACGGGAGGGGATTGGAAGGAGAGGAGGAAGTGTAAATTTTTGAATAGAAAAATAAAAAAAATCCTATAAAATGAGCTTTTAACAAGAGCACAACAGGAATGTGTTTGTGAGAAGTGAAGTCAAATTTCCTATCTTTTATTATAAACAAGAATCCAAAATTATCATCCATTAATCCACAGTGTCTTAGCAGTGATGAATTAACCTTAACAACAAGTAGAAATGTCAATAAATGAGACAGATTATTATTTTATTTACCATAAAAGAGAAAATTCAGCTAAATTAGTAAGAAACACTCTAATTTTTTAATTTATTGTGTTTAGGGAATTCAGCACAAAATTCACACAATGAAGTTTACTATAAAGGAGGGAAAGGATAGAAGGTAGGGAGGAAGGATGGAAACAAAGAAACAAGGGGCAGGAGAAAGAAAAGCTTGGGGACAGGAGGTCGTGGGCAGGCCTCTCAGCGGGGCTGGCAGTCCAGGCTGGCTTCTCCAGGCAGGTGGTGGCCACAGTGTGAGGCGCAGGTCTGTGCGTGGAGTCATCTCTGCAGCATGGTCTGTCTGTTTTCCCTTCTGCCTCCACATCCTGGCTGACAGCACCTGTTCTATAGCGTTTTCTTGGCAGGAAGCCGAAACGTATGTTTTAACAAACTTCCAGTGCCAACTTTTCTCCTTAAGTTACCGAAGGTAATTGTTTAAATATGTGCAGAGCGAGTGGACAAAACAAACAGCTCTGTGCTGGCGTCGGCGGTGACCCTCGCTACAGCAGGGAGACCCGTGAGTCACACAGCCTCGGAAGCTGGCTTGTTGACAAGGAAAACTTGAAATTGTTTGTAATTGTCTCCAAAAGGCTATAAATCTTCACTACATCCATGCCAGCGTGTCCAGTTTTGTTACCGCGTCCCTTTGTACAGCTATTGAAGTTTGCGGGAGTGGGCACAAAAGCGGGTCTTCTGGTTTAGAACAAATCCTTTTCCCGTCAGGCAGTGCTACGCTGCCCACCTGTTGACTGGAGACCGGCGTTTTCATGCAAGTTTTAAAACTGAGAGTTATTTATAATTTGTCTAAAATAAGCAAGGTACCTACAGCCCATCCATGCATCCTGCTTTATATGGAGACAGAAAGGGAGAAATAAAAGAAAACTGGAACACCGTTTTTATTTGTCTTGATTTTATGTGTCTTGATTAGCTAAAAGAAAACTGGAACACCTATATGATCTGCTGGAAGGCGGATTGCATACCCAGCTTAGTTATGTTCTCCAGACTCTCAGCTCTTACCAAATATTTATTACTAAAGCATTTACACTCAGTACTGTAAACTTCAGACAAGCCTTCCAGAGGCCCCTTTCCATCAGGATCTGATTCATGGCATTTCAGATTCCGTTTAGTTTTGATGGAGAAGGAAGCAATATAAATTTTGAGTATCTGAGTATGGTGGTGCACTTCTTTAATCCCAGCATTTAGGGGGCAGAGGTAGGCTGGTCTCTGTAAATTAAATGTCAGCCTGGGCTACATAATGAATTTTAGGCATGCTAGGGCTATGTAGTGTGAACCTTAATCTCTCTCTCTCTCTCTCTCTCTCTCTCTCACACACACACACACACACACACACACTTTCATATGGGTGTCTTTCTGGACATATATGTAATGTATACATTTATTATGTATGAAGAAAGCAGAATGACAAAGTCTGTGTCTTGATTAGCTCATATCTGAATGATCTTTCTAAATCCTATAATGATTTAATTTCTTCTAAAATACAGAATTAGAATGTAAGATAACATGGCTGGCTGTGTGACTAAGCATAGCTTCCTGTCAGAATGATGAAGAATGATCGTTAAGTAGCATGAAGGTTACAAATCAAGGGATCTGACGGCTTTGTAAGTTCAATGTGTTTACTTCATAAATTTAAAGTGGGTTAATCAATCAATCATTCATCCCCCATGTTTGAATGAACGCCATGTGCACTAAAATACACTGCATTCCATGACTACTTTTGCAAAAGTTAATGGAACAGCATTAACTGGGTCTGGCTCTGGTGATGGAGCTCAATGTTAGAGCACTTTCGTTTCTTTTTTTTTTTTAATTTAAAAACATTTTTCGCTCATTTTACATACTAACTACAGTTCCCACTCCCTCTCCTCCTCCCCACCACCTTCTACCCCACCTCACTCCTCATCCACACCTAGAAAGGGTAAGGCCACCCATGGGGAGTCAACCAAGATTGGCATATCAAGTTGAAGCAAGACCAAGCCCCTCCACCTTGTATGGAGGCTTAGCAAGGTATCCCTCCATAGGGAATGGGCTCCAAAGAGCCAGTTCATGAACTGGGGATAAATCTTGGTCCCAATGCCACAGACTGCTAAAGCCACACATCTGTCACCCACATTCGGAGTGCCTAGTTTGGTCCCATACAAGTTCCCCTGATGTCAGTCCAGAGTCAGTGAGCTTGGTTCAGCTGTTTCTGTGGGTTTCCTCATCATGATCTTGACTTCTTTGTAGATCACTTTCTTATTATACAGAAGACCTTGAGTTCAGTCACTAGTGACATGAACGCACATACATGTGCAAACACACACACACACACACACACACACACATCAACATAGCTCCAATTATACTTTTCACAATTATGAAAAGTAATGGATTACAAAATATTTTCTCCTGCACACTAAGAAAACAAAATAATGAAATTAATACTCTTAGGGTATTATATTTAAATAGATTTTGAAGGGGCAGGAAACCAGCGCTCTGAGTCTTGGGTAAGGGTTAATTATTACTCTGCTATCATGTTTTTGTGTACAGTGCTATCCTCATGCAAAACAACCAATACCTGCACCAGAGGAGTTATAGCAGTTTTCAGGACTGCCAAGATCCAAGCTAGTTGACTGTCAGAGTTCTCTCCTACAAGGAGAATGGTGGAGAGTGTCATTGGGCCCTCCCCTGAGACCCCAGCAGCTCCCAGTCGGTTGTCTGTGATTCTGCCCTAATTTAATGTGACCTTGTGGTCTCAGGAGGAGGAGAGAATACAGACTGGGAGGTGAACTGAAGGTGAAGAATCCATCTGTGCAGCAATGTGGAAAGCATGCTGCCGGGTTGGGGTCACCCATGCTCCAGCACATAACCTTCACCATTCTCTGTGAGTAATCTCAGCCTGCGCTTCCACAAGTTGGACTTGGTTGGAGTTGTACTTTGTCATTAGAGCCCTGTAATGGGGGAACAGACATTTATGTCTGTCCAGGGAAAGCAGACCTAAAATAGTACCATATAATTTGCCAGACTCTGTTGAGTGAACAGAACTTAGCCAAAATGAAGAGAAAAACAACTTCGTGGGATCAGCAAGCAAACCCAGTTCAGAGGAAGCCCTGCAGCAGGTTTTGGCACAGAGAATGGCAGTGCAGGAAGGAAACAAAGGAGGGTCCGATAGTCAGGGCCTCCCAAGCAGGAATGAGCTCTAGACCAGGACAGGGAACAGTAGGGAGTACCGTTGTGATGGCATGCTTGCTGAAGTCAGCCTGAGCTGGCTGAGAGGCAGATGCCTAGGAGTGAGGCGGACATTACTCAGGAGATGAGGTAGACCGAGTGAGGACAGCGACAGCACTGAATGAAGAAATACAGGCTAAGCAATTAAGCTCTATTTTACTGATACTTATTTCTTATTTACAAATATAGAACAACAATTAACTCATCCCACAGACGGTAATTAGCAATCAGGTTAAATTACTTTGATTACCTCTTTTACATTTAATTAAGAACCTTTTCAGAAGGCTGCTTTCGAAGATGCCGTGTGGACTCTACTCTGCAATTTCTCTTTTCCTCTGCTCCTTTTCACTGCTCTCCTCTGGACTTTTCCTTTTTTCTCTTTTTTCCCATTTTGCCTCGTAAAATAGCAAAAATTTAGAGTAGATTTTTTTACGTTAATCAGTTTTATTGGCTATTAACAGTTTTAAAATCATGTAGGCTTAAAAGCAAAAAGATGAATTGTTTTCCCCCCATGTTTACAGAGACCAATGACTTTCAACTGTTTTCAAGGGTTTAGTATATTCTTTTGGTAGCCATGAGCGGATGCAATAGCTCCAGACATTTTATCTACAGATAGCATACATTTGTTGAAAACTTGTTTCTGTAAGCACTTCCAAATATTTCATTTTGATTGCAAAATATTAAAAATTTCTTATCAAGTGAGCAGGCTTTACCTTTATAATAACCATGGATGTTGTTAGAAGAATACACGACTGTTCTTTATTTCTTACTTTTATGAAGTCCTAGAATGAACACTGGTTCATTTTCAGTGTTATCGACTGATGTTCGTTACCTCTAGCTCAGCTTCAGATCAACTCTACTTAGAACAATAATCTAGGCGAATATTAAACTTCTTGATTTGGGCTTAGCAATGGTCCCGCGTGTTCTCATTCTACTGCACCAATTTTAACCATTGTTTCTAGGTCACGTAGCTGTCTCTCTGGAATTTTCCTTTCTTACTCATTAAAATTCTGGGTGATTTGCTGGCAGTTGCTGTCTAGGAAAGGTGCTTGGGAAAGGCATTTTGATTCCCACAAGCGTAAGACGTCTGTATTCCACCCTCATGCTTGATTGATGGTTTTGGTTGGACACAGCTGCGGCTTTTTCTAAGCATTCCAAAGGCTCTGTTATTCTAGCAGTGTTCCTGTTAAAGCCAGAAGTCTTTCTGATGGCAGACATTTATTTCAAACTGATCATATTAGGTTTGGTCACTTTATGTTGTTACTGGTATAGTTATTATTTGGTTTTTCCTTTTCTATGTTTTCTTTATTTCTAAAAGACTTATTGGGAAAATTCTTGCCATCCTGAATAAATTCTGTTTACTTCTCTTCTTTTCACTTTTTGTTATTTTCTATTTGCTTTAGCATTTAGTGAATTCCTTGATTTTATCTTTTACTATATTATTCTTAGTTTGTAGGCTTTGTGTTCAGTGACTTTCTATTTTTCTTCTGACTTTCTTATTTTTATAGCACACCATATTTATTTTTCTGAAATTCTCTTCTGCTCTTTTATTAGATGGAAACATTTCTCCCATATCTAAATCTAATCCTTAAACATACCCTTTAAGGATGAAACACTTAAAAACTTGGTTTGGATTTATTTGCTGGCAGGCTTTCTGACAGAACCCAGATTGACTGCCTTTTATTTGGGCAGTCAGGTGTCCTTTGTTCAGAGTGAAGGAAACTGGTTAGTATAAATGTGAGACCAGAAGACACTACTCCCTCAGCTACAGACTTAGTCTTTTGGTCACTATCTACCTGGAGTTACTCTTACCAAGTTTTATATAGGAGGCTCACTGTGTCTCAGAAAAGAACCTCCACTCTTGTGGAGAAATGGGGTGTGTGAATCTGAGAAAGGGACTTTATTCTTATATATTAATTTGTCCCTCTATTGTCAACACCTACACCTACAGTCTTGGTGATGGTGGTAAAATGGTGGTGGTGGTGGGAGCGGTGGTAGTGTTGGTAGTGGTGATGGTGGTGGTGTTGGTGGAGGTGGTGGTGGTGATGGTGGAGGCAGTGGTGGTGGTGGTGACGTTGGTGGTGCTGGTGATGGTGGTGTTGTGGTGATGCTAGCATTGATGAGGGTGATTCAGAATTTTAATTTATAGCCCAGACTATCTTCAGGCTCTCTATGTAAGTCATGGAGACGTTGAATTCACTCTTTCTGCTGCAGTCCTTGAAGCTAAAATCACATGCTTTATGACCATTCTCAGTCTTCTGTGTTATGTAACATCTGGTCCTTCAAGCTAAACTGTCCAAGAGTTCTGAAGTAAAACACTGGTCTATATGTTATTGCTGTTGTCGCTGAATACCTAAGATCTAACCCATGCTCCGCTCTTTCATAGTTGCTGTTTCCTCTTCTGTAACATATTTTTAGTTTGTCATTTTTATAACTTTTGTCCTCTAACGTTCTAAGTCTCTGACTTCACCCTTTCCTTCTGGTAATTGGGTTTTCAGTGTCATGTGGAATGAATTTAGTTTTTCTTAGTGCATAAAACTATGTTCTTGGGCGGAACTGGTCTCTATGCACTCTTAGTTTGGAGTTCATTCCTATTATCTCCTTGTGTGGGTACTGAACCTACAGCTTAGAGCATACTAAACATGTGCTCTGACACTGAGCTGTTTTCCGTCCCAGTGTACAATCTAGTCTGATAATTTCATTTTGGAATGAGTATTTTGTCCTGTAGAGGTATTGTTTCAAGGTCAGTGGGATTAAAGTAAACTTCAGATAAGATGGTAGTAGCTCTTTAAGTTTTACGTTAATGAACAACATGCTTGTAATTACATTTTAACAGGATCTCTGAAGACTTTCAATTCTAACATTTAAACTAAATTGTTTATGCAAAGGTAAAATGATTTTTATCTTATTTTGTAGCTGTAATCATGTTGAAGTTCAAAGCTGGAGATGGAAAGAAAATCCCTTCATAAATTACCAACCAAACATGAGTATGCACACTCTTTGGGGAAATTCTAGCAGTTCTGTCTGGAGACTTAAGACAGGTGATGCTCCATGGCCTAAACATCTAACTTAGAGGCTCGTTTAAAGCAGGATGCTTGAGATGAAGATAAAGCACAAATCTCCAGCATGTTGAGCTTCTTATTAAATAGTCAGACATAATTAGAAAAGTTCTTTGTGGTGATATTTCATTTACTTTAATAAAAAAAGCCCGCTTTAAGTTCAGAGAGTAATACAGTTAGTTGCCCTAATCAGCCTTACAGACCAGGCAGTGGTGACACACATATTTAATCCCAGAGCCGCACTAGTTTGCTGTAGAAACCAGGTGGTAGTGGTGAACACCTTTAATCCCAGCACTAGAGAGGAATATAAAACGGGAGAAGACAGTTCTCAGTCTCAGTCTCATTGTGAGATTCCTGGAGGCAGGATCGCCAGTTTGGACTGCGGTAGAGATAAAAGCCAGTGGCTGGCTGCTTTTCTTTTCTGACCTCCAGGTTGAACCCCAATTTCTGCCTCTGGGATTTTATTAATTGTGCTATAGTTCTTATAAATGGAAGAATTTATAAATATAGTATGAGGAAGCCATAAGGTAGAGATTTAAGCCTTAAGACTGCTGTTTTTGAGGTATGTTTAAAGGACTACGTATGTGCCTGGGACATGGCTTAGTGACTGAGAGCACTTGTTCACACATAGCATCAAGATTCAGTTCCCCCAACCCACATGATAGCTCACTGTCCACTACATCACTTATGGAGGATCTGAACCCATCCTCTGATTTCCACAAGCATCAGGCATGTATGCAGTGCACACACATGCCACTAAAACTCTCACACATATAAAATTTATTGACACTACAAATATTAAAATGATACATACACTATTTGGAACTATTTCTTAGATTCTCGATAAAACTACATTAAAGAATTCTTTGTGAAACTTTTTATATGTGAACAATGGTAGAGGTACATAACTTGATTTCATTAATAGTGGGAAAAGATAAATAAAATCTAAATTCATGTAATTAGTATTGATTTAGGCTTTTGGAAACTTTTCAAGGTTAATGGTCATTTTTATAATTTAATCACTAATTATAGAGAACTAAGCACCTGAATTACCATTTCACCAATTATGAAATGAAAATTAGCACATGCATGGTATTGAAAAGAAATGAAGTAGATGGATCTATATATTTATATACATATCCATGAACTGCAGCTACATAAATTCTTTCAGAATAAAAGTTACGTGAGCTGCATTGGAAGGTTTATGGATATAACTTTAATGATAGAATAGTTTGAAATGACTATTTAAAAACATGCATACATCTAAATTCAAAACATAGATAATTTGATCAAATTAAATATTTAAATTTTGTACGAGGGCAATAGACACTCTGTTCATGAATATTTAAAACTATGCAACTCTTTTTCTGTAATCACTGTGCAAACATTTTAAGTATCCAGGAATCAAAACCTTACTCAATCTATTAAAAATGGAATTGTAAAATGCATTGCCTGGTATTTTCATGATTACAATGAAACTTTAGAAAATTGCTGTCATTAAACAGAATTGTTAAAATATTGCTGAAGAGTAGAGGTGAAGTTGCCTTGTGCAGCTTCCTTTCTATGACATGGTAATGAAAGGCACAGGACTTTCCAAACTTAGAATCCTTAATAGATTAAAAATATCTGCTTCATCTAACTGAATCCATGATTATTAGAAATGTTTGTTTATAATTTTGGGTGGGGCATTATACTGAATGTTTTGTGTTTTCCTTAGATACCTTTAATTCTCACAACCAAAATGAGAAGTATCATGATGATCTGAGAGATTTTTCTTCTTTTTCAAAAGTGCTATTCTTTTCTGAACAACCTCAAAAGTATTCAATCATTAATTTTTTTGAAATATAATTTTCATAAGTTATATTCTGATCACAATTTCTTTTCCCCCATTTCCTCCCAGATCCTCCTCTCCTCACCACCATTCCAACTCCATGCCTTCTTGCATGGAGAACAAGCAACCAAATACACAACCATCATGAATAAGACAAAGTTAATAGAAAGAAAAACAAAAAATGCATGAAAAACACATAAACATACATATACAAACATACACATACAAACACAAACATATACTCATGCACACATACAAAACACAGACTGGGAAACCAGAATAGATTAGGAAAAGATCCATGAAGCAAAAAAAAAAGTACCAGACCAAAAAAAGAAAAAGAAAAGAGAAAAAGCATGAGAAACACATAAACACAAAGAAATACACACATTAAAAACCACAAACAAACACAAAACCGAAAACCACAGTAAATTAAAAGTAAGGTAAAAAATGAAATGCCCAAATGAAGCATTAGGAGCGAAAATATCTCCAAAAATACCACTGAATTCGTTTGGTTTTGGCCATCTACTGGTGGACATGGGACCTGCCCTTACGTACAGTTCGTCCATCCAATAAGACTCCATTGGAGGAAACTGACGTTGCTTTGTGAGTGCTTGGTTGTCAGTTGTCGATACCTTTCCGAGACAGAAGCCACTGTCTGCTTCCCCTCTCGGTGCTAAGACCCTCTCTGACTTGAACATGTGCAGGCCCTGTGCCAGCTGCCACAGTCTCTGGAAGGTCACCTCTGTATCAGCTCCGTTGTATCTGAAAGGCACTGTTTCTTTGGTATCTTATCCTCACTGGCTCTTACACTCTTTCTTCCTCCTCTTTTGCATGCTTTCCTGAGCCCTGGGGGGAAGCGGTTTGATGAAGGCATCCTGTTTAGGACTGATTCCAGTACTCTCTCACTCTCTGCATGCTCTTCAGTCCTGGCGATCCCATCTACAGCAAGAGGAAGCTTCTCTGATGATGGCAGAGCGAAGCACTGATTTATGGCTATAGCAGAATGCGGTTACGAGTCATTTTATTGCTGTTTCCTTAAAGAGCAGCGGTATTTTGCTTCCTCTAGGATCAGAGCAGCAGTATTTTATTTTGCTTTCCCCTAGATTCATGCCTTGTCTAGACTCAGGTTACGGCCATCTGAGTAGTTTCGGGCATGTGTTCCACGCTATGGAGTGAGCCATAAACTAAGCAGGTAGTGGCTAGTTACTCCCACATTTGTGCCATCCTTGTGTATCATGCGGATGGGTCGCCATTGTAGATTGGTTTGTAGCTGGATGGGAGTTACTGTCTCCTTTAGTGACGTGCAGAGGATCTTCCAGTACAGTGAACACTGGTCAGCCATGGTGAAGGCACTAGTTAGGCGCAGTTTGACATCAATGCTTTCATTTCTCCTGACATTAAATCCAATTTAGACCTTTATTCTGATTTGTTGATCTCAAAGATCAGAATCTGTCAGGATATTTAGTTTGACAATATTAAAGGAAGATTTTTAAATGGTTTCCAATAGTTCTATCATGTTGCACTGTGAGAACAAAGGACCAGGACAAAGACATAGATGTTGGATAGAAAATTTCTTTAAATGAACTGTGGTTTAAGCAAATTGAAAAATTTAAAATGCTGCAAATATTTGCCTTTAAATCACTGGTCTTTGTTACCTAGGATCAAGGCAGTGACTCTCTGAACCTTCAATGACAATGGAACAGGGAAATGTGCAGATGTGCTGACCTTGTTTGTAACACAGTGCTCTGTTTCAAGGAAGAAACTTTACTGTGTTGTTCACTTTTCTGGGGCACTTTACTAATTTACTTTGTTTTCCTTAAAATAAGCATAAAATCCAGCACAAACTGCATGGAATTTTAAATGGTCCCAAATGTGTATACTGAGAGGAACAGCCTACATTCTCTGTGTTTGTCGGATTACTTCTAAAGCTGAAGCCTTCAACATGCCATGTGGAATGTGTTTCAAACAAAAATGCCTTCTTCGTTTTTGAAAATAATAATCTAAAGATTTTCAGACTTCCTTTCATTAAAAATTGAAATAAGTGCATATGGTTTTCTGTTCATTATTTCATGGCACTGGTTTGTGCTGCTGTGTGATATAGAACACACTTATCTAAACCATCTTCAAGGTCTATGTGTTTTTTCAGACCTAGCAATGATTAGACGATTGCAGATTTTTTACAATCTTCATGTGGATTTTTCAATGACTATTTTTTTAAATGAATTAGAAACACTGTTATTTAAGCGTAACATATTTTTAATATGTGTGGCAATGGGAGAGAGAGTATATTAGTTATGCTGTCAGGGTCAGCTGTTGACCTCAGACAGCATATTCCCTAACACACTTGTGCAAGCCAGTCTGGCTGAAGCTAAGATGCCTTGGCCATTACTTCTAACTCAGCGTGTGCTAAGATAGCAGGTGTTTATCAGGAAGTGGCATTTTAAGTACTTTCTATCCTACCAGGACAATTTGCCTCTCATAGATTTCATGTACTTTGGAAATCTTTTGCATATTGGGGTTAATGTGCAACACACAGCTATTTTTACGTCCAGTGAAACAGGAGATACACAACCAGTTCATTTTCTAGTGTCTGATTTTAGGAGTTTTATTACAGACTTCCAGTGGGAAATGCCTGGGCTCTCTTTATTAATTCAGATGTGACTCAAAAAACAGGATTTGGTATTTATAGTCCTTAATTTATATTCTGCCCTGTGCTTTGTGTGTGGTTTAAAAAAATTATGAATTTGAGCTTTAGTATTAGCCTGTATTAGATGAGAGAAATATTCACCCTTTATAGTTATTTTATAGTTTTATAAAAAATACATAAAGTACTTTAGTGCCTTTTGTATAGTAACCAGTGTATTAGTGAAGATCATTATGATTCTTGACAGCATATGACAATTAATGATATACAAGTTAGAATAGTCTTTATTGCCTTCTAATTGTTGAATGCTTTCCATTATTTTATTTATTTATTCATTTTGGACTACAGTTCTGAAATAACATATTTAAGTTCCCCCAAGATATGTTACATTATTCTCCTTTAGAGACTCTGAATCAGCAGGGGTATTCCCTGTCATGACTGGTAAATTTTGATCTTAGAATCTGCATTCATTATATAATGACATTTCAGTTTCTCATAGATATTTAGCAATTTCACATACCTGATGAAAAATATGTTTACATGGTCTATAATTTTTTGTTAAATTCATGTCAGAATTATTAGTCATTGATTTCTTTTTGTTGTTGTTTGTTTTGTTTTGTTTTTTTTGAGATAGTTTCTCTGTGTAGCAGTCCTAATTGTTCTGGAGCTAGCTCTTGTAGACTAAGATGACCTCAAACTCACAGAGATCTGCCTGCCTCTGCCTCCTGAGTGCTGGGATTGAAGGCAAGTTCCACCACTGCCTGGCCAAAAACGTAATTCAGGCTGACCTCCAACTCAGGTCCTCCTGCCTCTGCCTCTTTAGCATATCCTACCGGCCTGTGCCACCACAACAGGCTAGTTTCATTTTTAATAAATACCTGTATTATAAGGAGTTTTCGTTTGTGTGACTCTTTTCATGTGCTTCAGCTAGGGTGAGTTGCTGGCTGGGAAAGCAGGCACAGCTGCCACTGTATGCTATAAATGATGATTTTGGAATCCAGCGAGGATTTAACAGCCTTTCATATTTCCAAGGCAATGTTGTGGTTTCTACTGAGGGTTTTACATGATTGAACTAAATTCTTCTTTGTTCAGCAATTACTGAACACATTTTTATATTTATCAGTAAATATTTGAGATGCAAAGACCAAGATGACAAATTCCTTGCCTTGATAGATATTTAACTTGGCTGAAGAGGGGCAAAAGTTCACTTAAATGATCACTAGTGAGGTGCAAAATGCTGTTTTCAAAGTTCATTAGAAGCCCAAGTCCCAAGGGACTTTGAACCAGGACCAACACAGCAGTCAACTTTGCGTCAATAAAACTTCTGGAAACTCTTTTTTTTAAAAAAAAAAAATTTTAATTGACTTTACTGAGATATACATTTTTCTCTACTCTTCTCCTATCCTCCCCCCTTCCCTTCAACCCTGTCTCATGGTCCCCATGCTGCCAGTTAACTCAGGAAATTTTGACATTTTATACTTCCCTTCCATATTAGATTCATGAATGTCTCTCTTAGGGTCTTTATTGTTGTCTAAGTTCTCTGGGTTTGTGGTTTGTAGGCTGGTTTTCTTTGCTTTATGTCTAAAAGCCACTTATGAGTGAGTACATATGATAATTGTCTTTCTGGGTCTGAGTTACCTCACTCAATATAATGCTTTCTAGCTTCATCTATTTGCCTGAAAAATTCAAGATGTCATATTTTTTTTTCTGCTGTGCACTACTCCATTGTGTAAATATACCACATTTTCCTTATCCATTCTTTGGTCTAGGGCCATTTAGGTTGTTTCCAGGTTCTGGCTATGACAAACAATGCTGCTATGATCATAGTTGAGCACAAGTCCTTGTGGCACAGTTGAACATCCTTTGGATAGATACCCAAAAGTTCTACTACTGGGTCTTGAGGAAGGTTGTTTCCTAACTTTCTGAGACACATCCATACTGATGATATCCAAAAGGGCTATACCAGCTTGCATTCCCACCAGCAATGTGTGAGTGTTCCCTTTTCCCCACAATCTCTCCAGTATAAGTTGTCATCAGTGCTTTTGATCTTGGCCATTCTTACCAATGTAAGATGTAAGGTGTAAGATGGAATCTCAGAGTTGTTTTTATTTGCATTTCTCTGATGGCTAAGGATATTGAGCATTTTCTTAAGTGTCTTTCAGCCATTTTAAATTCCTCTCTTGAGAGGAATCTCTGTTTAGGTCTGTACCCCATTTTTTATTGGATTATTTGTTCTTTTGATGACCAATTTCTTGAGTTCTTTGTATATTTTGGAGATCAGCCCTCTGTCTGATGTGGGGTTGGTGAAGATTTTTTCCAATTCTGTAAGCTGCCATTTTGTCTTGTTGACCATGTCCTTTGCTTTATAGAAGCTTTTCAGTTTCAAGAGGTCCCATTTACTAATTGTTTCTCTCAGTGTCTGTGCTACTGGGGTTATATTTAGAAAGTAGTCTCCTGTGCCAAGGCGTTCAAATGTACTTCCCACTATCTTTTCTATGAGCCTCAGTGTGGCTGGCTTTATGTTGAGGTCTTTGGTCCATTTGGACTTGAGGTTTTTTTTTTTTTTGCATGGCTATAGATATAGATATATTTTTATTGTCTACATGTTCATATCCAGTTATGCTAGCACGATTTGTTTAATATGCTTTCTTTTTTCCATTTAATATTTTTTGCTTCTTTGTCAAAAATCAGGTGTTTGTAGGTATGTGGGTTAATATCTGAGTCTTCAATCGATTCTATTGGTCCTGTTTTATGCCAATACTAGTCTATTTTCATTACTGTAGCCCTGTAGTAGAGTCTGAAGTCAGGGATTGTGATGCCTCCATAAGTTCATTTACTGTACAGGATTGTCTTGGGTATCCTGGGTTTTTTGCATTTCCATATGAAGTTCTTTCGAGGTCTGTGAAGAATTTTGCTGGGATTTTGATGGGCATTGCATTGAATTTGTAGATTGCTTTTGGTTAGATTGCTATTTTTACTATGTTAGTTCTACCTACCAAAAGGCATGGGAGATCTCTCCACTTTCTGGTGTTTTCTTTAATTTCTTTCTTCAAAGATTTAAAGTTCTTGTCATGCAGATCTTCCACTTGTTTGGTTAGAGTTACTCCGAGATATCTTATGTTATTTGTTGTTTTTGTGAAGAGTGATGTTTCTCTGATTTCTTTCTCAGCCCATTTATCATCTGTGTATAGGAGGGCTACTGATTTTTTTGAGTTAATCTTGTATCCTACTACATTACTGAAAGTGTTTAGGAGTTGTAGAAGTTCCTTGGTAGAATTTTTGGGGGTTGCTTATGTAAACTATTATATCATCAGCAAATACAGTTTGACTTCTCCTTTTCTGATTTGTATTCCCTTGAGCTCTTTTTAGTGTCTTATCACTCTAGCTAGGACCTCAAGAACTATATTGAATAGATATGGAGAGAGTGAACAACCTTGTTTTATTCCTAATTTCAGTGGGATCAATTTGAATTTCTCTCCATTTAGTTTGATGCTAGCTGTTGGCTTGTTGTATATTGCTTTCAATGTTCCTTGTATCCGTACTCACTCCAAGTCCTTTATCATGAAAGGATGTTTTATTTTGTTGAAAGTTTTTTAGCATCTAATAAGATGATTATGCGGTTTTTATTTTTCAGTTTGTTTATATGGTCGATTACGTTGACAGATTTTCATATGTTGAACCATTCCTACATCTCTGGGATAAAGCCAACTTGATCATGGTGGATGATGGTTGTGATGTGTTCTTGGATTCGATTTGCCAGTATTTTGTTGAGTATTTTTGCATCAAAGTTCATGAGTAAGATTGGTCGGTAATTCTCTTTCTTGGTAATGTCTTTCTGTGGCTTGGGTATTAGGGTAATTGTAGCCTCATAAAAAGAGTTTGACAATGTTCCTTTTGCTTCTATTGTGTGTAACACGTTGAGGAATATTGGTATTATTCTTCTTTGAAAATCTTGTCGAATCTTGAGCTGATTCTGGGTTTTTTTTGTTTTTTGTTTTTATTTATTTATTTTTTTGGTTGGGAGACTTTTGATGACTATTTCTATTTGTTTAGCAGTTATAAGTTTATTCAATTTGCTTAGCTGGTCTTGATTTAATTTGGTAAGCAATATTTATTCAGAAAATTGTCCATTTCCTTAAGTTTTCCAATTTTGTGGAATACAGGTTTTTGAAATCTAATGATTTTCTCGATTTCCCTCCATGTCTGTTGTTATGTTTCCCTTTTCATTTTTGATTTTTATTAATTTTGTTATTTTCTCTCTGCCTTTTGGTTAGTTTGGATAAAGTTTATATATTTTGTTGATTTTCTCAAAGAAATTTTTCTTTCATTGATTCTTTGTATTGTTTTCTTTGTTTCTATTTTGTTGATTTCAGCTCTCAATTTGGTTATTTCCTGCCATCTAGTTCTCTTGGGTGAGTTTTCATCTTTTTATTCTAAAGTTTTCAAATATTCTGTTAATTCAACTAGTGTGGGATTTTTTTTCTATCTCCTTTATGTAGGCATTTAGTGCTATGAACTTTCCTCTTAACACTTCTTTCATTGTGTTCCATAAATTTGGGTATATTGTGTGATTATTTTCATTGAATTTTATGAAGTCTTTAACTTATTCCTTTATTTTTCCCTTGATGTATTGATGCATCAGGTGAGCATTGTTTAATTTCCATATGTTTGTGGGCTTTCTGGAATTAGTGTTGCTGTTGAAATCTAATTTTAAGCCATGGTGATCTGATAAGATACATGGGGTTATTCCAATTTTGTTGAGGTTTGTTATGTTACCTAGTATGTTGTCAATTTTTCAGAAGGTTCCATGAGGTGTTGAGAAGAAGGTATATTCTTTTATGTTTGGATGGAATGCTCTATAGATGTCTGTTAAGTCCATTTGAGTCATAGCATCTGTTAGTTCCCTTATTTCTCTGTTAATATTTTATCTGACATATCTTTCCAGTGGTGAGAATGGAGTGTTTAAGCCACCCACTATTATTGTGTAGTGTTTAGTGTATGATTTAAGCTTTAGAAGTGTTTCTTTTACACATGAGGGTGCCCTTGTATTCGGGAAATAGATGAAAACTCCTGAAAAACCTTAAGGTATGTGAGGGAAAACTAAAGTGCCTGAAATATTTTAGAATATGAATTGTAAAACACTGTCTTTTTGTTCTTTGAGTGCTTAGGGACTATAACAAGTACATTTTATAATGCTTTAAAATCTATAATGGCAAAATAATTAGGAAACATAATATGAGTTATTCTTAATGGAAATGCTTATATATCCATTAAGTTTAGAAAACAGAAAACATAGCTCTGGGTCTAAACTCATTCTACTTATATTTAGGTGGGGATTCAATTTGAGGAGTAATAATAATAATAATGATGATGATGATGATGATGATGATGGTAATTATGCCAACAATAGCATTTGATGTATTATCTTCATCTTTGCCCCATACTGCTATAAGAAGATCATTTATAAGATGATTACTTTTCTTGCACTCATCTGTTCCTGAAATACTCGAGTGCATGTGTTTTCTACTTCTTGCAATTAATGCAGAAAACGAGTGGTTTCTGATTTTACGTACATTATTTTCATCAGTAGGATCCCCCCTTACATTTTCACAATATGTTAGGAAACTATCTGACTTTAAATGATATAAAAATTATTTACTAAATTTAAAAACTTAATTTTGCTAATAACTTTCTCAATTCTACATTTTTCATATAAACTTATATTTCATTTTTGGAAAAATGATCAATAATGGCACACCCATTACTTTCAATAAACAGAAACATACTTAGAAGATTTAATGCTTGGGATCAATGGCGTCAACACATTTCTCTAAATAATTAAAATTGTGATGTGATTGATTACTCTAATAATTGGGCTGAGTAGATCCCTCTTGGGTGAGACTGCCTTGGTGACTGATGGAAGAGAATTTAGAGGCAAAGCAAAACAACAAAGTTCCTGCTGATGTGACTCAAGCCAAACCCATGCAGATCCCAACACAGTTCATATAACTTTAGTTTCATGCTTTCATTCCATTAGGTAAAGGTATTTACATATAATTTTGGTCTTTATACAAACACGATGACAGGTGATGTTAGCTTACAGAGAATCATGAATAGGTTCAGTTTCTAAAACAGAGAAAGGGAAAATAGCAACCGAGGTTAAGATCCAGGCAGACAGAATATTTCACCACCAAAAAATGAGTATTTTATCTGCTATCATTTCTTATCTTTATATGCTACTATGGGATTCCACAATGGAATCAAAGGCTGGGTGATTTATACAGACAGTGATTTTCACAGTGCTGATGATCCATAACCAGCACGCCCACACTTTTGGGTTGGGATGAAGGCTTTTCCTGTATTGTAGACTGCTGTTTTTCTGTGCCCTTTTCAGTGGAAAGAGCAAGGGGAGAGCTTTGGTCTCTGCATAGACTGCTTATTCTATAAAGGGGACTTCAACTGTGTAACCAATTTACCCCTCAAGATCTCACCTCCCAAAACTCTCACACTGGGGATGAGTATTTCAGCCTACATGTTTTGAAGGGAACATAAACATTCGATCCATTGCAATAAATTGTAATATGTTGCACACTGAATGTACACCGACCACTGACATTGATCCTTTCAGTTTCAGTTTCAATCAAACTTTTCCAAATTCCAAAATAACAAGACACATTCAATAATTTCAGCAATAACCTCTAAACGTCTTTTGCTTGAGTCGACCTTTAATATAGATTTATTTCCTAGTCTATGTGGATTTATGTTCTTTTTATTTTTAAAACGAGTCTCTTTTCTGGATCCCAATAGTGATTTGTTATGAATGAGTAGTAGAGGTTCCTGTTTCTGTAATTTCTCATTTGATTCTACACACTTTATAATTTCTACATCCAAATATAAAATTGTGTATTATATTAAAAACCCAGGGAAAGAAACTAAGTCATGTGTTGCCACCCTTGCTAATGGTGGGTAGTACAGGTTAGGGGATGGTGCCCCACAGTCCCTATGTCACACATGATCACAAGACAGGTGAGAGGCCAGTGCCCCACAGTCCCTATGTCACACATGATCACAGGACAGGTGAGAGGCCGGTGCCCCACAGTCCCTATGTCACAGGTACTGACATAAAAACTTAGAGAGGTGAGTCTGTGTGAGGCATGGCACGTGAAAAGTAAGTCTTCGTGGAGTATAGCTCTACACTAGACATGTATTGATGCCGCTGCTGCTCTTCTTCACTGAGAGCAGCATGCGACTAGCTCAATCAATATTCAATGTACAAATTCACTTTCACTTTTTATTTTGTCTTTTTTGAGATAAGAGTTTAATATGTAGTCCAGTCTGAAGTACCAGGGATTAACACAATTTACAGCTTGCTGAGATTTTTTTTATATAAAAATTTGGAGCAACTCATTCATTATTTCATTCAGCATCTCTTTTTGAAAGCATAGCCCATTCTGGTGGTATTGTGCTTTGTGAAGATGATGGGTTTGCAAAAGCATTTAGTGCTTCTACTTCACCTGTTCTGGTTTGGCTGGTGGAGCTTTCTTTAGCTGTTCTCTTTAAACTTGGGTTCTACCTCATTTCTACCAATTTTTATCCTCTGCACCTGAAAAATGATTTTTACTTAGTCCGCTGGTCTGCTCGCAGATGCCATTTGTTCTAGAACACAGAAATTTCTTTGTCCTTGCTCAGCCGTTACTGAGAGAAAAACTCCCAAATAGCACCATTTCAAAGACAACCTTATGATGAACCACATTAAGTGATTTTCCATTCTCAGTGAGATCAGTTGCTGGTCTGCCAGACAATAAGCTCAGTTGTTCTTATAAACCAAAGAGAACTATGGTGCTTTTGTATTAGCTCTTGCAGTCCTTTGTATATCCTCGGCTGATATTTTTTCATGTTTGACTAAAATATATTTTATTCTACAAATGTATTTTATTCTTATTCTAATTTTTCAAAGACAATTTATTTTTAATATTTTTCAAAATGTTTTCTGATGCCATATGATTAGTAACTGCATTATTGATACATATAAGTCCCTACTAAACTATTTCAAAAGATATATCCACTATATATTAAAAATTTCAAACTGAAAATATAAGCTTTAATACTATCATTTGAAGTGTATCTTTGTAGTTTTAGAGTTTGGATGTTATGTTTGATAATACATTATGAGTTTCTTTACTTCTTGTTGTCATAGGAGGGAGATATTGCCAACTATCAGATAGTTTATGGTTATAAGAGTAAACTCATTCACACAAATTTGATGTTTTAAGATTATAATAAAATATGTTAGTTTATAATTTGAAAATTAGTTGACCTCAATCCAAGCCATTTTATGATACTATTTTCATTCTTTTAGAGAGATTTTAAACTTCTAACTTAATATAAGACAGGCTGAAATTTGACATATATGAGACAAAAGAAATATTTTCTCTGAAACTATAGTCATAACATAGTAGTGATTTAAAGTATGTAACTTAAGACAGCATGATTTCAATTGGCTAAAATATAATCCAAGATCTTTAATTTTTAAGTCAATTTGGACAAATCCTTTACTAGCATTACTTTTGCAGGAACACAATATTGCACACACCATGGGACTTCATTCCCCACTCCCTTGGTTCCTATATCTCTTCCTTTTTTGTCTCTCTCTTTCTCCCTCACTCCAGTCATCTTACCTCAGCCAGAATGCCTATCAGCAAGAAGAGAGACTGCAACGGATGCTGGAAAGGATATACAGAGAGACCTTTATTCACTCCTGCTAGAAGAGCGCACTAGGACAGTCATCACAGAAATCAATAAGGAGGATTTAAAAACATAGAATATGGAATTCTACACAATCCGTTTGTAACCACTCTTGGACAAATACTACAATGTCTCTCTATTCTACCACAGATTGTTTGCATCTGCATGTTTGTTATTGTTTGGATTACAGTAATAAGGAAAGGAGGAAGAAGCTATGAGGCTGTTGGGAAGAAAGAATATGAGGGAGGTCAGAGAAGAACAAACAGAAAAATCAACCAAAACCAATTTTGTTTGAAATATGCTATGGTGAAACATAATGCTGGGTATCCTAGTGAAAAATTAAATAATAAAGAATAATATTCTATTTGAATAAAAGTTTCTAATGTAGAACTAGTATCCTATAGTAGGTTCTTTGGTTCTGTCCATTAAATGTGTCTTTGGCATACATTATTGCTCCTCTCCTAAGTATAAATAAATATGTTGAATACAGCTTGAGGGAATATTATATTTAAAAGAAAATTCAATATTCAGGATATATTTTTAAAAATTTTATAGTAGATTGCAATTGAAATGTATGTAAAGAACATATGTAGTATTCTGGTGACAAACAAATAGCTTCATGTACTATAACCTCATAAAATTAGAGACTGATTATGTCACCCAATGAAGATCATTCTTCCAGCTCTCTCTGTCTCAGAAATTATTTGCTGGCTTTCTTAATATTTATTATTTCCTAGTTATTTTAATTTCCAGTAAAATTTATTTATTTACTATTCCATGTTATCCTAATTTATGTTTTTAAATTTTTCATTGACTTCTTTTTAATAATATGCAGTTAGATACCTTTCTTACTTTATATGTTTAGGTTTCTTTTAATTACACTGCTTTATAAAATATGCTCATTATTTAAAAATTATGTTGAGCACATATTTAGGAAATCTATGTTACAGTCTTTGTAGAAGGACAATGTAGTCAAACAGAAATCGACTGGACATCTACTTGCGGGAACTCTGAGTTTTTCTCCTCAGGATTGGCTGCTATTTCTTAGTCCTGAATTAGTGTCTCAGCTGCTGAACTTGGGAGGAGGATCTTGGCCTTTCCACAGATGCTTTCCGAGGTCTCCTCTTCCCCGGCGGTCTTCTCCTTCACCAGGCATTATTGCAGCATTTACTACTGAGACTTTTTAAAGACAGTAGAAGACTACTGTCTTCTCTATTCACGTTTCCCCCTACTTCTCCATTTAAAATTATCGTAAACTTGCTCACTGTGTCTTTCATGTCTTTTGCTTTTTTCACTCTTGTTTACTGCTTGTTTTAATGTTCTCTTTTGCCTTATTTAAAATATTGTGGAACTAGAAAATTTATTTTTTAGAAGTGGAGCTTCATTAGCTGACAGTTCTGGGAAATGGAAAACCCAAGTCGACACAGGCTTGTGTTTTGGGGCCCTTGCACTAGCATACCATGATGAAAATCATGCTAAGGGTGACTTCTGATGCTAGAGCTGTCAGGAGACTCCACATTCGGGTCCTCATTCCTTCCTCTGCCCATGTCAATATAGCACTAATGGCTGAATGCGGACTGATTTTTTTGATGACTGGTTTTCGTGGTTGCATGTCTGAATCACAGCACTCTCTGATCCAACCATTAATTTTTCATACCTGTCCTCCTTTTTGCTCATTTGCTATTCAGTACTGTTTAATATACCACTTAACACTTCTTTCATTTTCTAAATTTTTTTCTAAAAGTTCTGGTTTTTTTCTTTTTTAAACATTTGAAATTTAGTAGTCTGTTACAATATTTGTAATTTTATGTGATGGCTGCATCGTTTTACTAAAATACAACAGAAAGTATATTGCATACTGAGTGTGCATTTCTTTACTCCTCAGTCACAGTTATATTCACACAAACTTGGTACCTTTGCTGTGATGACTTGCCCTAATTTCAAGTGTTCCAACATTCTGAAAGATTGAGCAGATGATATTATATAGCATGATTACTTAAGACTATTACAGAATGTTAGAGAGACATAGCAAAAATATGCACATAGGATGGGATATGCTGTAAATATTTCAATAACTTTTCTAAAGCTTCAGAAATTAGAATTTTGTTCTGTTATGAGCTATGACAGTTTGTCTTCCTAAAGTTTTGATTATATTATTTTAAGTTTAATATTTTTGTTATGTGGATTAAAGTAATATTATGGGATAGTTTATAACTTTAAATGTATAGTGCTTATTTTTAAACAATTATTTTTAAACAATTAGTTAACAGCAACTAATCAGTAGTTCTATACTTGCTGCTTAGAGTACTAGCATTTTTCTATTTTTATCAATTATTGAATTTCTGATTGGAAAAATAGTTTGACAACTATGTCAGGATGGGATCTCCCTTAGTCAAATGACTCTGAGCCAATATTATTATTGTCACCTTAATTTGGTCCTTTGGGTTGGACTCAGGACTCTGCTTGTTCTTAGCACCCTCTCTGGTCCTCAGTTTGCCTTATGCTCCTGAGTCTGAGTTTAAATTTTATTCTTTGAAAATAAGAAGATAAACCTATATGATCATATGTCAAGTTCTTGATTGGTTTGAATGCATCTTTAATTTATGAGATGGGAATAATATGCTACATTAATATAAACACGTTAAACGAAAAAAAAACATTCTTACCTTGTACTTAGTATCCAATATTCTCCCAAAAGATAGAATTGTGACAGCAGTTCTTGCTATTGCTTTATTAATAAATAACTAGAAACTTAACAAGTTATATAATTTATGAGTATATTCTTTTTAAAATAATAGAAAGTTTGTACCATAAGATAGAACCTAAAATATAAATGAATACCCCAAGTACCTGGGGATGCAGTTTAGGATTAGAGAATTTACTTAGCATGTTTGATGCCTTGGATTTGATGCTTGGCACTGAAACTATGATCACTGTCTATTTCATATTATTTTTGTGTGTGGTAACATAACATTAATAACTGCTATGAAAGTATAGATTTGTGATATTGTAATTATGGTGTAGGCAGTGTCTATCTACCTGTGGAGATGGTTTAAGCATTTACCTCATAAAAATGAACAGAGTTAATGGCTTTCTGAATACATGTGTATCTAGTGTTCATCAACACTCCCAAATTTAAATTTTCATTTATTTGGTACTATATCTTCTACTCTTGGCATGACCTTTTGACAATTAATTAACAAAGTATACTCAAAAATCCCCACCCCAGGTCCTATGAATTTTTCAACATTTTTGGAAATTCTGTTAGTAGAAAAACAATTCAATTTATAACTAGAGCTCAAGCTTTCTGAGTCATTGCCAAACAATCTTTTTTCACACCAAATTATTTACCACAACATATAATTCTTGTCATGATGGAAGAAAACAGGCTCATGTATTTGTAGAAAATTCACTTATAATAAATGCTTTGCTAACAGCTTAACGGCATGGAAATCATTAGGGAAGGAGCTGTAACAAGACAAGGTGTGACTCATAGCAAGTGACCCACACTAAAAGCCATGCTTTAACTATTCAGAAAAGGGGGCCATATCTGGTAACATTCTGTGTAAAAACATATGTAAAATTCATATGTAGATGAGTATGTCTGCACACAATCTGCACACATAAGAGGTTGCTCTTTACCTGAAGAGTGACATATCCAAACTGAGAACACAGGCTCATGTGGGTAAGAACAATTATTTCTATTTTCTGAATATGTATAAAATAAAAAGTTCTCTTCTGCATTCATTATCACCATTCCTATAAGAAAGAATATTTTCTGAGATATATTTGTATTAGTTTTGAGGCAGGGTTTTTCTTAAATTACACTGAATTCAATCTATAGTGAAGATTTTCCAAGCGTGTCACCTAAAGTCTACACAAAATCTAATTATTTAATACATGCTGCACCTTGTCAATTATAAATAGTATTCGATTGTGTTTCTTGTACCTAATGATGAGTTGCCCTCATCCAAATATGTCATCATTGTTGTATCACTTTATAGCATCTCCAATTGCTATGAATTCTACTAGAATGGAAAGGTTGCAAGATTACAATATTAGCTAACAAAATAGTCCAAACAAGAGCTTATTAATCCAAGCATAGCTCCTTAAATATATGAAATTTTGTATGGTCCGTGCGGAACCAAAAGTATTTACCACTCTAAAAGGACTCACTGGCAAGAACACATATTTCTAGGACTTAGCAGACTGGGCCAGGAGGATCTAAGTTTGAAAGTAGCCTTGACTACAGAGCAAAACCTTGTGTACCACATGAATGTGTAACAGTTTAGTTAAAATAACCTACCTAAAGAACAGCATGCATCTAAGAAAGCATCTATCCGTTCTGCGAAATCAGTTGGCCAAATCTGACATATCAAATCATGTAACCACCATCATGTTGACAGGCATGTTTTTCAATTGCTTTTTGTTTTGCCATTGTCCTTGTCCAGCCCATATATCTTTCTATCTTCTCATCTATTTACTTCTTCATGTGTGTTATAACTTGGATGGGTGTGTGTGTCTGGATGCTACATTACCTAGAGTCCGAGGTTTGTTTCAGTAACTGTTGAATTCACAATGCACTCAGAGAGACAGATTCAAAGCTGAGTTGAACAAGAAAATGCTAATTCTGCTGCTGCAGTAAAACACTCAGGGTTCTCAGCTGAAAGTTATTCAGTGGTGTTGGCTAAGTCAGCTCCAAGAACTGTTCGCCTTGCAGATTCCTTTCCGTGTTTCTCCTTAGCCTCTTGGGGTTTCACCCTCTATGTGAACTGGTTATTATTGCACTGTTTCTCTATATGGTTCCTCCTGCTCTCTACACTGCCCTACCAATTTTCAATTCCCAACCTCCCTGAACAGAGAGCTCTGTTTCTTTCATTTTCTGAGACCTCTTGCTCTGTGCCTGGTAAGTGCTGTGGCCAGAACACTGGGATGATTATAGGATCACATTTCCTATTTGTTTGCCTTCTGGGATCACAGCTCCACACTGCCCTTGGTCATTACTGAAAACAATTCCTTTTAAATTTTGCCCCCACTGCTCTTGTTTTCTTTTCTTTTCTTTTCTTTTCTTTTCTTTTTTCTTTTCTTTTCTTTTCTTTGTTTAAACCCAGTGGTGGGGGTGGTATCTGGATCTGCTTTTATTTTCTAATGGATTATAGCACATGCTGTACTTTAGGTTGCTGTTGTTGTTTGTTGCAAAACATATTTAATTGATAAATGTGTATTTAGTATTGTTATAGCTACCTGAAGATAGGGTTATTTGAACTTACAATTAAATAAGAATTTGATTGTAAACGACACAATGATCTATGTTTTGTATGAATCATTTATTGGTGTGTTTTACTTTAAAACTCTATGTAATATGTTGATGGATTTAGTCTTGGGATCTTACTGTATGTTAAATCTCAGGGAGTGTAAGTATATCCAGAGTGGAGGCGCACACACCAGATTGAAACATTTGGTAGTGTGCTTCTTAGAACTTAAGAACCTCTAACTCTACAGTGATTTGAAGAAAGATTCTTTTGTATTTTATTTCCCTCTGGGCATGATGTGTCTTTTCAACTATGCTATAAAAAGACCTCTTCAAAACCCTAATGTTAAAAATGCATATTTCCATCTTTGTTTCCTCAGCTGTGATTTTAATATGTGTCTTGTGCAAAAGCAATTCTGTTTTTGCTAAAATGGAACTTCTGTTCCATTTTAGATAGATCTGGGACCAACAGTTAAGACGATTGCTTAATTCTGTAATTCCCCATCTATTTGATCATGGATCCCTATTGAATCTGTGCCTATTTATAAATCACCCAAATCTACTAATCTGTAGCAGTGTTTCTCAAAGACTAATATCCATACAAAGCCTTTGTTGTTTTCATTAGATGTCAGTTATAACTTGTTAGGCATGACAGGTGATCTAAGATTTTGTCATTTCAGGAAACTCATATTTTTGTTCCTGAGTACAGAACTCTCCTTCAATATTAGTAAGAAAGATGAGTAGAAATTGTTGCTTCTGAACCTTTCTGAGGTTGTAGCAATTGTTAGGCTGAGCAGCAAACAATGACCCTATTTGGTTAACTAGGAAACAATAAAGTCAAAGTCACAAGTTTATAAATAAAATCCTTTACTTGGATTGAATGAAGAAAATTGAATATAAATTGACATGTCTTTAAAGAAGCATCAATTACATGGAATTAATGGTCATAGCTGTATAATATGTGGTGCTATACTTTCAGGAGGTGATTTTTTGTTTGGTTTTGTTTGTTTATTTTTGTTTTTTGGAGACAGGGTTTTTCTGTATAACAACTCTAGCTGTCCTAGAACTAACTTTGCAGACAAGGCTGGCCTCAAACTCACATAGATCTGCCTATCTCTGCCTATCAAGTGCTGTGATTAAACGTTTTACGCTACCACCACAACCTGGTTAAAACAAGGCATATTAGGTAGTTTTAGACCTTCAAATATTACTTCCAAGACAAGACAGCAGTGTTTCCTCTTACTTTCTTGGAAGAAAAACATAGGATAAGCTGTTTCATTATTTATATGATTCTAGAATAAAATTGATAACAAAACTGGATAAATCTGTATAGAAATAAATGTATTGATGGCTATCAATGTGTGGTAAATATTATTTTAGCAGATATATCTGGTGTTTTACCATCCATTTCATTCTAGCAGCTATATGCTTTATCATTTTAAAATAAAGATATATAAATTCCCAAACAACGTACTCAAAAAATAAATAAAAAATACTGTGATTTCAGTGGAGTTTGAAAGAATGATAGGATTAAGTAGCATGGCATCATGGAAACTTCTGAAACATTCTGATAAAAGGTAACTTCCTCTATTCTACAAAGACGATTTTTGTAAGCTTATACAGTAAACATCTCTTTGTCAAAGACATTTCTTTCAATGTCAGAAAGTAGATTGAAATGCTGTCATCATTTCCCCAACTAAAGCAGAAGAGCAAGCAAAAGATATGCACCATAAGCAGCAGGTAACATCCTGTACCAGTCATTGCTCTCGGTTCCCCAACAATCCTGGATACACAGTGGGTTCCCCAGCCATCCTGACTGCACAGTGTTTTTCCCAACCATCCTGGCTGCACAGGGTGTTCCCTAACCATCCTGGATACACAGTGTTTTCTCCAACCATCCTGGCTGCACAGGGTGTTCCCCAACCATCCTGAATACACAGTGTTTTCCCCAACCATCCTGGCTGCACAGGGTGTTCCCTAACCATCCTGGATACATAGTGTTTTCCCCAACCATCCTGGCTGCACAGAGTGTTCCCCAACCATTCTGGATACACAGTGTGGTCATACCTTCAAAAAATAGGTTAGCAAAAATGTAAAAAGAATTGTACAAAAGTGGTAGAATTATTGAATATATACCCACAGAAGATATCTATCCACAAAATGTGCTATCTACCAAAATAGTTCAGAAGTAGTTAAGAATAAAAGAGTAATATCCCATTAGCAGTAGTATTACTGAATGTAATAGCAACCAACTCTAAACTATAACTTTCAAACTTCTGTTTAAAAAAACCATTCAAATTTAGGCAGTAGGATTCAATCTATAGTGGTACCTGATCTTGTGATACAAATATTAACAATTATTAAAATATTGAGAGTACAAGGAATTTCTCTGTAAAATTTATGTATCACACAATTGTTGCCAAAGGTTGCCTGTTCATTCCCTGACCACCCTGACTCAAAATATCCACACAGAAATTTGTATTAATTGCAATACTGTTGGACCAATAGCTTAAGCATATTTCTGGCTAACTCTTATATCTTAGATTAACCCACTTCTATTCATCTCTGCATCACCACTAGATTATATCCTACCAGTTTCAGTGGGCTCCAGCAGGGGTGTCTGTCTCCAGTGGGGCTAACTGGTTTTTCTTTGACTCCACCAATTCTCTCTATCCTCTATCTGCTTAGAACTCCCACCTTGCCCTATTCTGATAAGCCACTGGCCAAACAGCTTTATTCATTAACCAATAAAAGCAACACATAAAAACTTGTATATTTACTTTATCTTTTATCATAACTAAAGAACATAATTATAACTATATTCTTTAGCTCCATCAAGACCACTAGGATATAATATTACCTAAGTTAATAGGAAGTACATTGCAAGCAACTTCCAAAACTCTAGAATTGACAGAGACATCTCGCTGCCTGGACAATCAACTAAAGTTATTCTGTAACATTTTGGGCACCCATCTTCCGCCTACAGGCCCATAGTATGCGGTAGACTTGTCCATAAAGCAGGAAATTTCAAAGATAGTTCCACCTATATTGGCAGTTTGTCAGTCACTTTCTTCTTTGTCCTGCAGAATATCTGGCAAACTCTTTCATGAAGCAGGAACCCTGAAGGT
This sequence comes from Myodes glareolus, assembly GCF_982192425.1. Lineage (NCBI taxonomy): Eukaryota > Metazoa > Chordata > Mammalia > Rodentia > Cricetidae > Myodes > Myodes glareolus. The sequence goes on from NC_142045.1 coordinate 58,133,648, forward strand.
CTCTCTCACCTTCCTTAGGCAACTTCAGTATTATTTTTCTGTGGGCCCTGTATGTCCAGTTCATACAGCACAATATCAAGCAGTCCAGGAAAGAGCAGTTCTTGCCCAAATGGATACCCAACTCCATAAGGAGCCTATTTGATGCCCATTATCCTCTTGAAGTAGATTGGTAATGCCAGGAACAAATGTGTTTCATTATCATGAAAAGTCCTAAATTCTCAAAACATTTAAATGCCATATTCTGTTAGTCTTTGAAAGGTTTGAAAAATACCTATCTAGTTGAAATATATCTCTATATATCTAGAAATATAACTAACATTACTACAAGCATGACTATTATAGATGATTATCTATTAATTTATATTTCTTAATTATATATTACATTTTTAAGTGAGCTGCACAAACACAATACCTTAATCAAGAGCAGAAATATACATATAATAAAACTGACTGAAAGTTTGTATCTATAGATCAAGATCCATACCAATGCAAATCTCTATAGCATATTCCCATTTAAATGTAAGCAAGCATTTATAAACAATATTTGGGAATTTGGGCGTAGTTCTCTTTAAACAACTTTCTCTTGTTTATTGGGCAAAGCATTTCTAGGGTTCACAGAGACCTCACAGGGGCTCTTGTTCAAGCCACATTAGTCTGGAAGGAATATACAAGTTTTCATCCTCTGTGGAAACAAAAGAAGAACCCAAATTTTGAAGTCAAAATACCTTTAAAATATATATATTGGTTTAGTTTAGCAGGCTATACAAGGAAATATGTCTTTGTAGTTAGCTCATTCACAGTCAAAAAATTCAAAGAAAACACAATAATATATATAATCCAGACTCTCTGTGTTTTCCATCCTTATGTGGCTTACTTTTTTTTACTTCATTTAATTCATGACTGTCTGTACTCTGTCACTTTAAAGACTTTACCTCTTAATTTTAAGACATTTACTTCTTTTTATAACTGTCTATATTCTTTTTCTTTTCTCTCCCAAGCCTATATACATTTATTTAACACTATGACCCGTTTAGAAATCTTTTTTTTTCTGAATCTGTCTTTATTGTGTACTTGTAATTATTTTGTGAGCAGAAGCACCCATTTTTATGCTAATCAGGCATGGCTAGAACCAACTCTGCAGCACTGCCTGTTGGCTTCACCCAGTCCAACATGGCAGAGGCATGTTCACTGCCTCTGAGAGCCATTCTCTCTGGCCCAGATCCAGAGTCAGGTCACAGCAGGTCTTATTGCCAATAAGCAAGTTGTAGCACTCTGCACACAAACCCCATCTAAATACGCTGTAGCTGGACCTCTCAAAAGAGTCAGAGTTGTTCATGCAACTAGCACGAACCAGGAAGCCTTCTTAAAGGAGGTGTGCAGTTTTTGCTGCTACGGCTGAGTCGGGAAGCATTCTCTTAAAAGAATCATGCCTCTGCTTGCTTCTAGCAGACAGAGCCCACCTGAGAAAATGCTGCTACAAAAAGCCATGCCTAACTCTATTCTTCTGTGACTAGAATTCCTTTTTAAGATTTTTTCAGGTTTTACGTGGGTATAGTAGACCACATTGCTGTACCAATTTGTTGGCAGAGGCTGCTTGTTCATTTCCTGCCTTCCCAGACTCCTGAAATAATCACACAGAAATCTGTATTAATTGCAATGCTGTTTGGCCAATAGCATAAGTGTATTTATGGCTAACTCTTATATCTTAAAATGACCCGTTTCTATGAATCTCTGCATCACCACAAGATTGTGGTCTACTGGCAAGATTTCACTGGGCTCCGGTGGGGGCATCTGTCTCTGATGAGGCTAGATGGCTTCTTTTTGACTCTGCCTACTCTCTCTATCCTCTATCTGCTTGGAACTCCCACCTTGCCCTATTCTAAGCCACTGGCTGAAAGAGCTTTCTTCATTAACCAATAAAAGCAGCACATAGACAGAAGGACTTCCCCCACCACATAATTTAAATCTTTGGGACAACTCTATTGCTCTCAAAAATTTAGGTAATCATATAATTATAATAAATTTGGGAGATAGTATAATTAGGGAAAAGTAAATGCTTCTGTGTTGATCTGTCAATTTATGCCTAATTTTCTTCAGTCATCCCTACCAACCCAGCATCATGTTATATAAAGGATTTTATTTGTAACTTTGTGGCTTTGTCTTTATTGTTTCCTAACTAAGCAAAGTAAAATAATTATTTAGGTAATAGTATAATTATAAATTTCCACATAAGAAAAAGAGGAACATAAATGCTAAATAACTTGATCAAGTTATAATTTAACTCCTAACTCCTAACACTTAGAATGCTCCTACTAAGTGTTAGGAGTTAAATTATGCTTTCATATTATCATTTTACAGTCTGTTTTAACTAAAAGCACAGCACACATTATTATTCTATCTCTGAATTCTAGATTGCACCTATAAACTCTTGAGTCACTGTATTAAATTATTTGAATCCTTGTTAATTTTGTCTTATACAAAAATAATTTGGGCAGTCATGGTATACTAAGTACCTAGCAATTTTTACTCTGGGGAAAAAACATTGAGTTAGACCATTTTCAGATTGCCATGGTGTAAATATTTCTACCATGGTCAACCACAACATACAAATGTTGCACCCGACAGAGAGTTGAGAAGAGTTGTGTAGAACCTGTTGTTGTACCAGCACAAGCTGCACAATACATCAACAGGTGGAACATGTATGACTCATACTTCTTGAGTAGGTTGTTTGTGATACATGATTCCTATTTATATTCAAATTAAAGGTAAGTCAGTTGTCATGAACTGAATTGCGTTGGGTTCCTTTTAAAGAGCATATAATAATCAAAGTCATATAATTTCATATTTTGATGAATGAATTTTTAATCAAAATTGTATTACTGCTATTCTATTCTGAACTGATGAATAATATTTATAAAAAATGTTTTTAATATGTGTATTTCCAATCTAAGGAATATCTTGCTTATTTGTAAGACTTAGTAGTTATTAATAAAACTTCAATTAAATGTTGATATAAGGTTTTTATAGATGTGCTTACATTTCTTTTGGATCATGTTTAAGAAAACATGATTGAAAATATAAGGGCATATATACACTTACCATTTAAGAAACCTAGTTTTCTGGAGTCATTATGAAATTTTGTTGTATTTTAAAAAAGTACTTGAGCAACATTCACTCAAAGTACTTATAATTATTCTAATACCAATTTTGGATTTAATGCATGAATGAGAATAAAGCAGGATTTTTGTGGATAATTTATTAATTTAGAGTGAATTAAGAGGATGATAAAATTATATCCCTGGCAAAATTAAAATACTGAACATGGTGATTCCTAAACTTTATTATTGGACATTCACCCACTTCAGTGCAGTTAGAACTGAAAGTCAATTATCTATCATCTGGTTCTTGACTATTAGACTTAAAGACTAAGTCTTTATTGGGAGAAGATTAGCCTAATAACTCCTGGGTCATCAAAAATTATAACTAGGGATATGTTAGTTTTTGGTGTAATTTTGAAACATTCATGAATATTGAGAAGAAATGTGTAAGTCTCTGGTGTGTAACAGTGTTCAGAATTTACAGTAAATGGTTTAGTTTTTGAAAAGCTTTTGAAAAGCTCTGTATTGTTGGATTTCATAGATTACTGTCACTAAAATCACCCATTCTTATTAAGTTAAAAATTATTAGGAATGGAGTCAGGTAAGGAAAACACACATGTGTTCATTCATTTATTCACTTATTCATTCAATCAGTAATTATTTCCTGGCTATCACATACTGCACAGGGGTATAGACTCTGGGCTGTAGAGTGTTCAAAGATGGCTAAAGTCTAAGAGGTTAATGAATGAGATAATAATTGAAAATTAGAGATGTAGACATACATTAAAAATACAACAATATAATGTAATATTTAATTGTAATATAGGATATAATAAGCTAATAAGGAAAATTTAAAACTAGTTATCAAGTCCAGAAATACTCTTGATTTGTATGACAAATATTGAAGAAAGACTTTGGGGTCAGATCAATGATCAGGGACAAATTTTGTTCTTACATGTATGGAGTTGTGCTCTTGTAAGCTATAGATAGTTTTGAATTCCATAAGTACTAAAATGTAATTCGTGAAAGAAAGCAACTATCAAATACTTCCAGTTATGTGTCAACTATGCACAGAAGGCACAGCTCAGCTGTTTTGTGTTTGTGTATATGTACTGGTGAAAGCACAACAGTTAAGCTGAAAATTCTTCCCTTAATTTGTATTGTATGATTTACTGTTAGATATACTTTTAGATTTATGAGAAGTACAAAAAATATAGATAGTCTTGGTCTGGGTTGCTAATTCATTGCCTCTCCTGTTATTTTCTTAAGAGAACTTGTTCATTTTGATATATCTAAGCAATGTTTAAATGAAATTCTGCTGCATATTCTGAGAAAAGTAAGAAGAGAATTTTCTCATTTCATTGGTTTGGTATTTGCGTTACTGTGACAGTCAATTGCATTTCTCAATTCAGTATGGAGGAGTGAAACATAGAACTGTGTAATCTGGAGACAGATTTTTTTTTTCCATTAGGAGATACACCCATCAACTTTAAAAATAAAAACTCGAAAACATATAAAAATTTACAGTGAGCTTCAGGCTGATGGCTTAAATTCTTCTTGAAGCCTCTTGCATAAAAAAATATCCCATGACCAGCCAGTTCATTCTCTAGGCAAAACAATAAAATTCAATGCTCAGATTCTTAGCTCCATATTGTATAGCACATTTTATTACAAAATCTGAATAAAGGAATAACTTAAAGGGATAATTAATATGAAAATCTCTTCTTTGTTACTGTGTTTTGAAGAAAATTCCTGTTGGTCATCAAGATGGCTCTTGGGTAAGAAAGCTGATGACCTGCCTTGGAGCTCCAGAACTCCCACTGTGTAACACAAGAACTGACTCCCAGGAAATATCCTATGACAGTCACATGTTTTGTGACATCCAAGCTCTTGTACACACACTCTCTCTCTCACATATCACACACAGTAATAATAAATTATTATTAAAATATTAAAGACCCCAAATGTCTAGTCATACAAACTTAGAGGTATGTTTACTTAAGACACAATGTAAATAAGGGGTAAAGTGTTCCTGATACTGTACCGAAAGCAGTGCAGGTTAATCTATTAGATGATGCCACTGTAAATGAAAACGAGCATTGCACTGTGTTGTCCTCTTTTTTAGTTGTCTGCCTTTTAATCTACAGCTCTCCTAGTCAGCAAGCACAACTCTGCTGCTACCAGCATTGGCTAGGCCACAAGTACCACAGCCTGAGGAAATTCTGTTCTCTCAGGTACCAACTCATTCCAAACTACTAAGAGAACTGATCTAAAGTCTATCCTGCTAAAGAATTCAAGATTCAAAGGTTGAAGTAGAATCTTGCTTCCCAGAGAGGCTGACTAGCAAGCAGCTCACTTAGCTCACATCCTCATGTCTCCCAAGAAGTCCTGCTTTTTCTCGCCCCTCTTTATAAACCCTTCTCTATCTGGCTCCTCTCTATTACTTCCTGTCAGTTTGTTGCTGACTCAGCCTCCAGACCACAGTTTGAATTATATTTAATCAAATACACCTTTGAGTCATTAGAAAATGTTGCAGAGCATAAACAAAAGTAACACAGCTTGCAGTATTATTCTACAAAAGCAGAGTCAAAAAGAAGCAAACTGGTCAGAAATTAGAGATGATGTTTACAGTTCTGGAGCTTGCCATCCAGGGGCTTAGAGTAGGAGACGGAAAAAAATCCCGAAAGGAGCTCTATGAAAATTCTCGGTCTCTGACATCTAGACTACAGGAGAGTTTGTGACTTCAGCAACAGAAGAATGGAAGGGTTTTGCAGAAATTGTACATACTAATCAGGGCAACGATGTTCACTTTGCCAAATTAACTCTTACAATGTAAATTAACCATCTAAGAGGATGATAATTCAACATTTTTTCAATTTATTCTTCATGATATATGTTCTCCAATCACAATTTATCAGACTTTTGAAAAATTAGAAAACTATCAGAGATATTTAGAATGAAAAACAATAGAATTTCACCCTGGGATCACCCAAACCTATGGCTTAGCGGATAGAATTCTAATGATACTTAGACTATAAGAGTACACTCCTACTTATAGTAGGTGTCAATCATAGAAGACAAACTTTCATCCTATTTTTGTAATTGAAATTTTATAGAGTATAAAATATAAAAATATCAATAGAGGTTTTTATAGCAAGTTAGAAATAAAGAAAATAATGCTTAATAAAATTTATAGTTGGTAGAAATTTTGCAGCCTGAACAACACAGACAAGAAAAAGGTTAAAATAATAACATATTCTCAGTAGTCAGTAGAATAACTGTGCTAGAGACAGAAGAGAAAAACCATCAGACAGAAAAGTGTGGGAAGAAATAGAGCTCTTGAATCTCAAATTTTATGAAAATAGTTTATCTTTACATGTAAAATTTGAGGAAAGTGAATATAAAGAGTACCAGTGAAAACATAGAATATTTGTGAAGATATAATCCAAAGAGAAAATAATGAATATGGCTGGAAAGAAACAACTTTAGAGGCAACAGTGACCTCAGCAGAGGAGGCCAGAGTACAGTGGGCTCATTGACGTGCTTAAAAGAAGAATTTTAACTTTAGATCTTATTCTACTAAAAACAGTCTTTAATTTCAAGATTAAAGAAAGGTATTTTCAATTTAAAAGCTATTGGAATTCTGAAGAGCAGGTCTGCACCCCAGAAATTTTAAAGACAAATTTTCAAGGTGAAAGAATTTATAATGAGTGCAACCTTTGATGTATATGGAGGATGTTATAGTAAGCTACATAGTAAAGTATCATCTTGGGATTTCAGCATATATGCAAAGACATCAAAAGTCCTTTTGTTGTTTTGGTATCAACACTATATGTATAAACAGAACTGGATTTGATCAAAATTAAAACAAAGGCCACATTTAAGCAGTGAGCACACTGAAGGTTCTTGATTGAGTCTGCTTGTGGCTTTAGTGACTTTAGTGATGTGGGGAGTCAAGGAAGAAAGAATAGAATTTGGAGACCAGTTTAGCAAACAAAGTAAGACTTTGTATACGATAAGAATAATAAATAGTCTCTTAGATCAATCTCAGTAGTAAAATGCATGCTTGGAAAGAATAAACCACAACCAGAACCAAAATATTTACAAAATATTTTTTGGTGAAGGTTTTATCATATAAGAAAAAGAAAACAAAGAGAAAAAATATTAGAATGCACACTTCCTAATACAATAAATTGTCAAGAAAATAAGAATTAAAAGCATAAAGGAACACTATACACCAATTAGAAGACAGAAATTTAGAATAACACCACTTTTGTGAAGTGGCATTTCATTTGTATTTTAATAAATAAAGCTTGCCTGAAGATCAGTAAAGTAAAACAACCATACTGGCCAGCCTCGTAGACCAGGTAGCAATGACACACACTTTTAATCCCAGTAGTCATAATGACAAACACCTTTAATTCCAGGAGCTATACTAGCTTGCTATAGAAACCAGGCAGTAGTAGTATACACCCTTAATCCCAGAACTAGAGAGGATTTTAAAATGGGAGGAGACAACTCTCAGTCTCAGTCTCATTCTGAGATTCCTGGAGGCAGGATCACCATTTGGACTGAGGTAGAGGTAAGAGTAAGAGGCTGACTGTTTTGCTTTTCTAACCTTCAGGTTGAACCCCAATTTCCGTCTCTGACTTTTTATTAACTGTACTTCGCAATTGGTCACAGATATAAGAATAACAATGAAAATGTTAACATTCATAAAGCAGTGCCATTTACTTATGAATCTGCCCTAAGCTACAGCAATCTCTAGGTAGGTGTGTGTGTGTGTCTAACAGAAAACTTGCTTGTGAATTTTCCTCACATGTTAACTCATTACGGTTCTAATCAGGAATTAACAACTACTACTACTTGAGAATGAACAATTTACATTTTACATACAAAAATTAGCATAAAAATGAAAGTACTCCTAATAAAAGCAACATCTTACAGATGGATATCAGAAAAATGAGGCTGAAGAAAAGAAATTAGACATTCAAGGTAATTTGTGCATTTATATGAACTTTCCAAATATGATCTCTACATGCATGTTTGACAAGGGGATTGTGCTACAGAACGCAAAGGCAAAAGGTGACTTGCTGGGTTAGAAATGTGTTTCTGTCCTGGTGGACATGTTTCTCACTCAGCACCCATTTCTGCTGCTACCTGTTTGGTCATTCGTTTATGCTTATAGTTCTTTGAAGAGAGGAAAGTGACAAGAATATTAGCTAGTGACACCCAGGACTGTGAAACTTTAATTGCTCAAAAAATGTAGTAATGACATGCACATATATTTTTTCATTCAGTGATGTGTTGGCTAGTAGTCTGATCAGAGTCTCAGATGACTACTACTTATTTTTAAGTAGACAAAATACTTATTTTGAGGCTACAAAGTCCCTATGCCTTGTTTCTTGCAAATAATAGACCTATTGAGAGTAAAATAAAGTTAGTTTTTCCTGAAGATTGTTATCTAATATTTCCAGATGTATTGAAGCTAGTTCACATAAAAACATACTCATACCCAGTGAAAAATGAGTTCTTTCTTCGTGCACTTAGATGGAAGGATTGTAGCAGTGAGGTCTGTCATTGCCTCTGAATGATAGCAATGCACAGGAAGGCTGGGAGCGTTGAGCACTGAACTTGGTCGAATCCCACGGGGGTACACTGTGGTTGTGCATGGAGACGCCTCTGCAGAAGTCAGCAGACTATAGCAGTCCTCTGAGGAAGTCAATCTGCCTCATAGCTGGGACCTGAATTCATTTTCAGGGTTACTATTGTCCTAGTTTGAGACTAGATCCGTGGATGAATAAAAATAGAAATAATAAGTATAGTGCACTGTTTTATTTTCTTCATTCAGGATTTAAAATTCCTGGTGTAATGTTCTAACTTTAACACATTAATGCATTGCTTTGTTTTGATGTGAAAGAGCATTATTATGGAGCCCAGATTGTCTTTAAACATCCACAGTGTCAGTAATCACATATATGTGCTATTATCCAAATGAATGGCATTTTTAGGTACATGTTAAACCTTAATATAATTATACTTGTGAACCATCGTCCAAGTTCAGTGTGGAGATGGTGCTATTTTCCTATTCTAGCTTAACTTACAAAATTAACACGAATTAACTAGGAATAAAGTCAGTTATAATGTGGTACCTCATCTTAGGGGTGATTCTAAGAAACAAAAGGATTTCTTCTTCAAGGAAAAAATTTTAATACTTAATGCTTGATTTTAAATGTCAAATGTAAATATTGTATGATTTCTTTATTTTTACTGAAATAATTTATGGAGTTACTGTTCAAGTTATTTAGGAAGTAAAATTCCCAGCTTTCATGGTTAGTGGACACTTGGTGGTTCACATGGTGTAGCATTGTGATTTTAATATCCATATGCTCAGTGATAATGGTATTGAGATCTTTTTACTTTTGAAATTTTTGAAGTTCTAACATGATTACAATACTTCCTTTCCCTTTTCTCCTTACAATTCTCCAATACACCTCTTTTTGGTCTTTCAAATTTGTGTTCTCTTTTTCATTGTTAGTGCATGCCTCTGTGTATGTAAATGTACATGTACTCTTGTGTATTCAGCCTTTTCAATCTGTATAATGTTAGTATCCCTGGTACTGGAAGCCTAGCCAACTACACAATATGAGTGAAGTCAGGATAGTAGAGGAGAAACTACAAACAGTACTTTCCTACACCCGCATAATCCCTAATGGCAACCTAAACCTTTGTCCTTATACTTACAATAGTGTTGAAATATTTGTAATGTTCTGTCACTGTCTATGCGTGAGGAAAAGTCTGTGATTTTGTTCATTTTCATTGTTTTATTTGATATTTAATATTGATATTTTGAGTTTTTTTTTCTAAATTCAGAATGTAAGTTCTTTGCCAGATATACACTTTGCAATTATTTTATCCCAGTGCCTGGCTTATATGCTAATCTTCTGAATAATAGTTTGCATAAAAGCAGACGACTTTTATTTTGTAGTTCAAAGTATCAATTGTTTTGTTAAGTATTCTTTTGATGCCATGTGTATAAGTAGTCTGAAATAGCAAAAGTTCGTATTTTATATTAAGTTTAGTTTGGAATGTACATTAAATTAATTTTTATATAAGTTGTAAGTTTTAAATGAAGGCCCATGAAATTATATAGGATATAAATTGTATAATTACATAGCAGACATATATTTAAGTTGACTGTACCCCCTTTGTCATTCATAAATCAATTGGCCAAGTTCTCACCATCCATTTTTTCAGCCTTGAAGAAATACTGAGGTCTCTGTGTAGCTTTATAGGAAGCCTTAAAAAGATAGTCCTTGATCACTGCTCATTTCTGAAGTTATTTTGACGTTCTTAGTTTTTAAAAACTATTTTATTTCTACAAGGTCTGACATTGGACTACTTTCTAAAAAGTAGTATTGCACTGTGATCATGTTAACCCTGTATTACCCTCTTTCATTACCTTTCTACTACACTGAAAGCCTTCTTTTTGTCAACAAGTCTCCCTTCTTCATCTTTCCTGTCTCTCTTTCTCTTTGAAGGCAGCCACTGCTTCTGTGTGTTGGTGATAGCTGGAAGATGGCAGATCTCCTTGCATCTCCCCATCACTGGTGCTTAGATCTCCCTAATTTCTCATCTGTGCTACTCCTTGGAGTAGGCATTGTAGACGTTTATCTGAGGACTCTGTTATCATTTGTTCTCACTCGACCAGCTAGCAGTCTGTAGAATAGCTGTCAAGTTCTGCAAAGAGAAACTTTTCTGATCAAGCTGAGGAGCAGCATCCGTTTTTGGGTACAAACAGAACCACATGGTCATCTTATAAAGCACCAATAATGAATTGTCCCCAAGATCTGTTAAAACATAAATCCCTCTTAAGCAGTTAACGTAATTTATACACAGGTTCCCTCCCCTTCGGAGGGAGATTCAGGTCCAATCAGAAAGTAGTTACTTACCCCTGAAGCAGCTGTGCCATTATTGCACAACTGAGAACCTCCTGCCAAGCCTCTGACCTGGTATTTCATTGGTGTATTAAATCTATGTCTCAACTTAAGAAAAATTACATCATTACAATATGAGTATCTAACCAATAAACTCTTGGTCTTCCCTTATTTTGGTCATTCTTGATTATTTTTTAAAGTTTTGAGCATATTAACATTTTATGTTTATTCTGCCTTTGACCCTAATTATTTTGTATTCAAAGGTATTCTGTTATTTATACTTAAAATTTTGCACATTTGTTGCTAATTTAGATACTTTTTTCTTTTTTTCTTTTTAAATTGAGCTATATATTTTTCTCCACTCCCTTCCCTTTTTTTTCCCTCCCCTCTACTCTCTCCCATGATCCCCACACTCCCAATTTACTCAGGAGATCTTGTCCTTTTCTACTTCCCATGTAGATTAGATCCATGTAGGTTTCTTTTAGGGCCCTCTTTGTTTTCTTGGTTCTCTGGGATTGTGAATTGTAGGCTTGTTTTTCTTTGCTTTATGTCTAAAAGCCACCATTATTGAATATTCTTTCTTTATTTCATTTTATATTTTTTGGTTCTTTGTCAAAAATCAGGTGTTTCTAGGTGTGTAGATTAATATCCAGGTCTTCTATTTAGTTTTATTGGTCCTCCTGTCTGTTTTTATACCAATACCAGGTTGTTAGATATATATTTTTGCACTAGTGATATGTCAGGAAACCTCACTAATTGTAACACCCGATTCTGTGCTACCCTCTCGGTACAATTCGCGCACAACCTTACCTTATGCGAGTTTGGGCAAAGGACTGGAGATTGAAAGAAACGCACAAGAGACCTTGGTCATTTGAAAGAAGATCAGCCTAATGCCACTTTATTCAGTTTTTTGCAAAACTAATATACTTAGGCCCCAGTAAAGGAATTCCTTCCCAGGCAGGGGGGAAATTACCATACCAAAGATGAAACAGTGCCCTACAGCTAAATCACCAAAGTGAGCACAGGAACTAGCAGGAAGCTTTAGCTGGCTGACCAAAACTGTCCTTGAGATGCACCCCAGGGAGCAAGGGTAGACCTGGCCCTACAACTAATATGCTTATCAGGTGTCACATAGTTTCCATTGTACTCAACGTTCCATCCATTTTTATTTTTGCAGTAAAATTAGACAGAAAGTTTATGCACATCCATATAGCTTTTCATTTTCTATCTATGGCCAGAAATCTTAAAGAATTTTTTTACCAGGTTTATTACTTAATATTCAATGACTTTAAGCTCCCCAAATATTCCTATATTCATGAGTTAAGAGATTTCATTAGAATTGGAGAGTCTTTGTCCATTACTCCTTTTTTCACTTTGAGGAATCTAAGAGAAAGTGTATTAACCACACAGGATCAGCCTTCAGGTCGCTGATTGGTGTTCATTGTTTCTGAAAATCTTCCTTTCTCTTTGTATTTCATTTTGAAGTTTTTTAAAAAATTTTTGTGGGTTTTACTTGACAATTGTTTTTTTTTAGAAAAGTTCAATAATTCATCCATTGTTGTCTTTAACTCATAAATTGCAGTTTTCACCTTAGAAGTTTGTCTTAATTGATCTTTTTTGTGTGTATTGGTTATGTATATGTTTGTGTGTGCTTTTGTGTGTGTGTGTGTGTGAGTGAGAGAGAGAGAGAGAGAGAGAGAGAGAGAGAGAGAGAATACTCCCCTTGGCCACAAAGCCGTCTTCTTAGTCCATGCTTTTATCATGGGTTCTGGAATTAGAAACTGTGCTATGGTTGATGGTGACTGCTATGCTAACTATCTCACTAACAACGAATCTTCTTAACCTTTCTAGTATACAAACTCGTACTTTTTTACTCAATTTTCATAAAATATGTGAATTTCTTTACATTTAAACATTACATTTTTGTAAAAAATGATATTATAATTTTACCTGCGAGATTGAGGCTTTGGGTTTATTGTTATCTTGATCATGTTCATATGAGGATAATTATGTTTATAGTATATATTTGCTTCTATTATCTCATTTTTCCATAAATTTAAAACACGGGTCATTTAGTATTTCATTTTAATGTTATATAAGTAAATTAGGATATATATATATTTTTCTGGTCATTAAATTAAACCAATAATTAAAAATTTAGCAGAAATTTAGCAGAATAATGGTTTTTTCTTTAAAAAGTTGTTCTTTCCTATTAATGCATACCTTAATTGGTTTTTAGAAGTTTATTTCAAAATAATATTATATTTATATAATAAAAAACACTGTTATATTATTTATAATATTCAAGAAGAACATTATAAAGTTCTTTGGCAAAGTTCAAAGGAACTAATTTTTTATAATGCAGATATTTAAATGAAACATTAAGAAGCAAGTCATAATTTATGTTTGATACCAAGAGAGCTATTGAGATTTTTCCATTTTATCCTAGATAAGAGCCTAATGTGAACCAGTAAAATAAAGTAGAACATTTCCTATTTCTATGTTTTACTTGTATGTTTGCTAGCTATGTTTTATCTTATGTTTGGAGATAACAGGGACAGATTCATCATCTTGGGAAGAAATTTGAAATCAAGGTGAATGTTTTTCACATTTCCCTGATTTCTATGTTGAAACCTAAACTCCCCGAAGCGAGATAGCTATAGAAAGAGGAGACATTGGAAGGTGACAGATCTTCAGGGTTCTGTGCTCACGAATGTGTTTGAACATGTTGTTAGAGAGATCCCAGGGAACCTGCTGGTGTCGGTTCTGTGTTCAGCGTGAAGGGCCCATTTTGTGAGATGGGGTGGAAGCAGGTCACAAGTATAGCTTGTGATGCTGTACTCGTAGATTTTCTACCCTATAGAACTGTGTGAATGAAGTCTCTGTTGTTATTAACAACTCTGTGGTATTTTGTTATGGTCCCCAAATGGCTTACTACCAGTGCTCACTGTAATCTCACAATAGAGTATTGCCAACAACCTGGCTTCAGCACCATGGTCAGTTCATGTATCGCTGGGGGGGAAAGCATGTGACTTGATGAAATGATTAGTTCAGCAGAAGAGAAGAGGCACAACTTTGAAATATGGTGTACGTAAAAACTGTAATTCTCCAGAACTTCAAATAATAAGAAATTACTCAGATTTATTATTTTCAAGAATATTATTTAATTCATTAACTTAACATGATGACTTTTGTGATGATTAATGATTCTTCTATGAAAATCTACATGTTTTATGGGAACCATAGTTATCATAAAATGGTTATCACATCTTGTGCATTTGATGTAAGTTGGAGAAAGACATTAGTAGATAGATAACTTAGTAAGTGTCATCTGTAGGGTTATAGTGTAAAATGTCATACTGTGAGAAGCTGAGGCTAGAGCTCATTTTGTAGACAACTTGCCTAGTATGCATGGAGGCAGGAGGATTAGAAGTTCAAAATCATTCTTGACTACATAGCTAGTCTGAGACCAGCCTAATACATGCAAGACATTATCTCCAAAAATAAAACAAAATAATAATACCAGATATTGTTACCCATGCATGTAGTCCCAGGTGCTTAAGAAATTGAGACAGAAAGGTCATTTATGATCAGAAGTTCAAGACCAGTTTAAGAACCCCACAAAATCCTGTTGTGTTTAAATAAGATAATGAAACACCTCCTGTGGTCAGATTGTATTTCCAGGGAAGATGTTAACACAGGTTTACCTTGATTCAGCCTTTCTTCTGCTTCAGACCTCCAGGGCATGAGGAGACTGGTGTGTGCTTCCACACTTGACCTGGGTCAGATTCTGTGTGCTCCAGAACCACTGGGGAAAAATACACTAAATATTTCATATTATAAAGTTATCCTGAGTTTGTCAGAATAGCTCATTTTTCTACTTTGTTATACTGAAATTTATATTATATTCCCTGACAATTAAAGCTTTATTGTTTTAACCCCCATAATTTGAAAATTATTATAGTTCTATTAGAATTCCAAAAGCCTAATTACATTTTTAAAACATTCGTCAGGCATAGGCATTTTTGCTCTGGTTCTTTTTAAAACTTCATGTAGACACCTCATCAGTGTTCAAGATTATAAAAAGCTCACAACTTGCCACTTCTCCTAGTGTGGTGAGATATGAGAAAGAGAAGGAGATGATAGAGAGATGATTCTGAGTTTCCTTATTGGGAGAGTGGACTAGGTAATTATTGTAATACTAAGGTGAGCGTAGCCTAAAGTAAAACAGCACAAAGAAAGTGACAACAAGAAAGCTTTGTCTGTAGAGATAAAATGTTTAGGAGCTGAGACACTGAAATTCCTTCAAAATTCTTACCTTTTGCTATGATTTTTTTGGTCTCTCGATAGATATAATGGTCTTCAATAATATGAAACAATTATTTAGCAACAGAAAAGCATAACTTTATCTTATAATTTTAGAAGCATTTTGCTTTTAATATTGATAATGTATCAATATGATTATTTCAAGTCTTATAATAGTTAAGGCTTCATTTACTTTAAATTGAGATCACTACTGTATAAATGAGGTGTATAATGCTTATACCTACAAGTTTTACTAACTAGTTGTTGATGACTAGTTACAATTTCATAAGTACTCAGTTACTGGGAAACGTCTTTTGCCATTCTCTACAAAAACAAAGGATACATTGTATAATTTGTTTTAAATTAGGAATAATGGAAGAAAGAGAATGATAGTAATTTGCTGAATATTAAATTACTGAAACTGAAGTTTGAATTTACCAAAAGGATTAGACAATGGATGAAGATTATAGAGATAAGAACAAAAGAGCTAGATTTGGTTCAATTTAAGTGTGTTTCTTCCTTCCATCAATATCTTTTCCGTTTGAAGAGCCCCGTTTACTTCAATTCACAGTTAAACGTTCTGCATTATAAATAGTTCAGTATTTTAAAATGCAGACATATTCCTATCATATTCAACTCAGCAGTCATTAATCTCTTACATAATAGAAGGATAACAGAATGTGGTCAAGATGATGATAGACTAAATGGAATGGTTATTTACCACCAATCTTCAAAGGTTCCACGTCATCTTGATCAACATAACATTTCTGTAGCTTGCTTAAAAAGCTTGAGTAAAACTTATTGATATTGTATCACATTTTAAATCAAGATGCTTATTCTGTAATTAATAAAATTAATTTTTAATGTGTGCCATATAGGAAAAATAATTTCTCTAAAATGAGATGGTGTAATTTCAGTGCCTGCTGAGTGCATATCTGTCTTATTAAGTGCTCAGTCATTATATTCATTCTCAAGGCTTTGGATGGTGCTAGAATGATGAGAGGCACTGACGTGAATGAAGGCTCTGAAGTAAAGCAGAGGATTGGAGAAAACATGATAGGAGGATGTCTGGAAGGATGACGTGGCTATTCCTGTGCCTCATATCATCATCCTGACGCTGACTGATTGAGTCAAGAATGGTTAGGCAAAGAGAACAAATAAGAAAGAAGATGGAGAAGAAAGATCAGCAGAGTGGCCTTGAAATTCACACTGCAAGTAAAGCGTTATATGATGTGAAGCGAGTGTAAAATGGATCGAATCTGACACTTGCCTATGCCTCTCTGTATTGTCTGAGTCAGGAATCAGATACCCATATTATTTAACAGTTGTGCAGTAAGCAATAAATTGTGAAAGGAAAAGTTCTTTTGTATCTTTACCAGAATATACCCTAAACAATATTCTAAATAATCCTTTTAATTTGGGGGGATATAAACCAAACAAAATCTTTAGTGCATCCAAGAGAATACCAATTTCTGAAATGACTGCAAGTTCTTCAGTATTAGGAACAAATTTTTTTTAAGTGGTGGAAGTAAAGAAAAACATTAGGAGACAAGGGGGAGTTGGTGGGGAGTCGATGCATGGATTACTTTAAGAATATAGGATTAGAAGTTTTCCAATCAGGATTTGACAAAATCTGAGTAGTTGATTGTTACATTGGCCTTCATCCCACACTGGATAATAACTGGCTCAGGGACATGATGGAATTATATTTTGTAATTATTTGTGCTTCAGTAGAGATTAATGTTAGCCACCGACTTACATAACCTGATGATTGCCATCTCTGTCTTGAATGCTGATGCAAGATTTGTCAGTTTTGTTCCCTCTGACATTGTAGTAGGCAATACTTTGTATGGTTGATGCCCCATTCAGCTCCCTGAATGATTGTTATCTATCTCACTGTGTTAAGCCATTGTTTTGGAATCTGCTTACTTCTGGAGCATAATTGTGTTGTGGCTGAGACAGACGGAATTATGATAATAAAGCAATAGAGCAGGTAGAAGTTTGTTTTTTACTAATAGTACTAAATAAGAAGGCAAAAGATACATCTAGACTAACGAGATGTATAAGAGATTATTTAGTGTAGGACTTAAAATCTTGTGACATCCCAGGGAACCTGGATGTTTTGGTACAAAAAGCAGGAAAATGCACACTGTAGGGTAAATGGAGGGAACAAGGGAAGTCAGTAATGCTGAAATCAGTAGCACGAATTGACGTTCCAGGTGACCACGGAGTGTCTGATATTGTAAAATGGTAACACATCTGTCTCTGTCTTAAAGCCGCCTGATGCATTATCAGAAAGTGTAGTCGGTCAGAAGCATCAAATAAAGAAGCGAGGAAATGACAAGTCTGGCTGCACTAGTAGAAGATACAGGGTATGAAAATTAGGGCATCTCATAGGAGGTACTGTTGCCATTTCTGATTCTTTTAAAATAATACATTTGATTTATATGATAGTGATTATTTATTTTTAGCTTTCACTACTGTTCAAAACACATTTACTTTTTCAGATTTCCTATATTAAGAGATGAAATAAGAAATATAAAAGTCACTTCTTGCTGATAATGCAAGTATGGTTTAACTTGCAAGTGTGATGGTTAATTTCTGTTGCCAACTTACTGAGTTCTGCTTTCACCTGCAGACAGGTGCCTGGAAGCTGCTCCAAGCCCCCGCCCCCTTGCCTCCCATATATGATGATAAGGCGTTCTCTTAAACTAGGAGCAGACCTTTCCTTTGCTGTGTTACTTTTGCAACATGAACAGAAACTAAGACAGCTTTGCCCATTGGGATTGAACTACGAAGGCAAGGAAGACATATTTGTGTCTCTTTGATTGTCAACTACAAATTAAATATAGTGCCTAATACAACCTAAGCAGGAAGTATCTGAGACAGCACAAACCCAAAACGATGGCTGGTTCAGTGTAACTCCGGATTTGCTGCTATCCGTTACAGTTCTTCATTTTCAGTGAAATATGACTCAGTTATGCCTGTGCATTTTTTTAAATTTATTTTTAGGTTTACCCATTTTATTTTACGTGTATGAGTGTTTTGCCTGCATGAATGTATGTGCATCACGTACACCTTACTTTTCATGGAGGTGAGGAGAAGACATCAGATCCTCTGGAGCTGGAATTAGAGATGGCTGTGAGCTGCCAGGTGGGTGCTGGGCCTCGAACCTAGGTTCTCTAGAGAACACTATATTTAATTTGTAGTTGACAATCAAAGAGACACAAATATGTCTTCCTTGCCTTCGTAGTTCAATCACAATGGGTAAAGCTGTCTTAGTTTCTTTTCATGTTGCAAAAGTAACACAGCAAAGGAAAGGTCTGCTCCTAGTTTAAGAGAACTCCATATATATATATATATATGGAGGCAAGGGGGCGGGGACTTGGAGCAGCTTCCAGTGTTCTTAAGCAGTTTCAGCTTATGCAGTTTTAAACATGCTGTGCTGTCTATGAATAATTTTCCAATGGTGTTTTATGTTTTTTTTCACATTTTTTTTCTGTGTAGCCCTGGCTATTATGGAACTTGCTTTATAGACAGACTGGCCTTGAACTCAGAGATTCACCTGCCTCTATCTCCCAAGTGCTGGAAGTAAAGGCATAAGTCACCACACCTGGCTCCAATTATGTTGTTTTAATTACCAAAGTACAATAACTTCTTATAAAAATAAGACATGTGAAGTTCTACTAAAGATCAAGAAGGGCAACATGCCCTTAAATAAAGAAACATGATATCTCAGAACTCAGAAACCACAGCACAGGTACATCAGTGTTGCTTATAGGCTAATTATATTCTGACAATTAAGATGATTACTTATTTTTCTAGTGTGGAACATATTCCAGGTCAGGCTTTTACAGTAAATGTTTTATTATAACAAACTCTTTAGTCTACTCCTTAGGGTTCAGTCTCGAGGCATTTGAGTGCAGCATTGCCTTCCGGGGCTAACAATGTTCCACCTCTGGCATACACAGAGGCAGAAGGCTGGTGGGGTTTTGCTTTTTCTTTTTTAAAGCATTTGTCTATAATCCACAACTTGGTTGGGAAAAGTGGTCTTTCAGTCCTTTCTTATTTAAATATTTGGAACTTATTTCCAAAGTTGAAATTACCATATATATACCTTAAAGAAAAAAAGAACAATTCCCATATGTTTCAGGTCCTTGTATACAACACACACATCAGAAGGACCACATTTCCTTCTGAGTTATGACTCCAAGTTATTGAACAACAAAGAGCATTGTAATTACCATGAGGAAGTGCAACTCAAATACATATGTAAGCAGACATAGTGTATGTTTTGAAGATGTTTTATATAATTTAACTTCCTACAGACTAAATTAAAAATAAATGTGAAAAAGGCTTTCTAACATAAAGCAGTTTTCATTTAGGCTACCATTTTATTGTCCTCAAATTTATGTTTTACATTTTTAATAAACTCCTATTTTCATTTTCAATTGTATATTCTTAAACACAAATAGGAAAATCACAGATTCACAAGATGAAATATATAATGGTTAACTCAGAGTGAGGGCACATTGCTACCCAGATTTATCTTTGTGGCAAAGTTGTTCAAAATACTTGAAATTATTGTTTTCTGTAGGCACTCTAAAATATTATAGAAACTAGAATTTCTTCATTATTTCGAACAACTGTTTTGTTTCTGCTAAAAGAACGTCCCTCCTACCCCACTCTCGTACTTTGGGACCGAGTGATGTGTTCTGCTCTGCGATCACTGGTTCCCGTTTCCTCTGTGGGTATGTGCTATGTGTCTTTTTGCGCTTGGCTTGTTCTTACCTAAGATAATTTTCTTCAGATTTCTGAACATTCAGATGAAAGAAATTTATTCTCACTTACTTAATATTATATTATTTCATACTGCGATCTCTCTATATAAATATTTATAATGCTCTATCATATATACATATTTAGAAAGAGATGTATTGTGTAGGTTTGTATTTTTTAGACACATATAAAATAAATACATAGGGGTATACCATGTTTTATAAGTCATTCCTTCATTAATTGACATACAGTCAAATTCTATTTTATGCTATTGTAACCGTATTTCTTGTTTGGGAAGTCTGTCATTAGCATAACATAGGAGCACTCATTTTACTTGTGGATTTTATTCCTCCCCACTGCTGAACTTATTGGGAAAATTTTTTTCTAAATTTTCTTATAGGGACCTAAAATTTATTTTCATTTCTGGGGAATTCACAAGTAGTGCTTTAGATTGTTACGTGTTTTAAGTGCGGTTATGTGTTTTGCATGACATGTTGTTGTTGTGTTGTTTGTTTCATCTTCAGTAAGAGTCCTAGTTACTTTTCCAGTTGCCAGAAGCAGTCGAAGCAACTTAGGGGAGAAAGGCTAGTTTGGCTTACAGTTTCAGCTTGTCTGTTGTAGTAGGGAAGTAAAGGCAGCAGGGAGCTGAAGCTGTCATCCATAGTCAGGAGCAGAGAACAGCTGCTGTGCACATGCTTCTGTCAGTGCATACGCCCCACTTTTCTGATGTCTTGGACCCAAGTCCAGTGAATGGTGATACTGCCTGTGGATCCTACCCCCTCAATCTAGGTGACTGGGGAAATTCTCTATGCAGCTGTTTGCATATTTTCCTCCACTGAGGTTCCTTTCTCTCATGTTTCTAGAATTTGTCAAGGTGGCAGTTAAACGCAATCGTCACTGGGAGATATTACAGCTTTATTTTGTCACTTCAGTTTTTGCTATACGATGTTGGTTTGTTTGTCTTCTATGAAGTTTCATTAAAACCAAATGTATTGTTTAAAAACCAACATGAGTTGTGTCAGATACAGTTTCAATTGATAAATGAACTTATGCCAATGCACTTCGAGAACTCCTCTTCTCTCAGTTCTTCAGTTTTATGCACATGTTTATCTCTGTGGTCCTTCAAAAATCTCATTACTCATATTTATATTCCCTTTTGATTGAAATTGCAAAACTGGCTTTAGTCAGGTATATAACGATATGCATAGCACATCGCTGAAACTGGCATTTAAACAATTTCATTTTCTGGTATGATTCTGACCAGTGAAGTATTACAGCATGTGACAAGCTATAATATGATTCTGTGAAACTCTTAACCCAAACTGTGCAGCAATCCAGTCTCCAGGGTTGAGAGCTACTGGGTTAGGCTATATATAGGAGCACCAGTTGCCTCATTATATCTATCAACCCCTCCACCCCCACATCAGTTCTAATCTTTGAGGAAAAGGCAGACCAGAGTATAAAAATCTTACAGGAGAAAATATGCATCAATAGCATGACTTCAAACAGCTAATAGCAAAGAAAATGGCAGTAAATTACAGCACTATTGATCTCTTACACTGAAAGATGTCAAGGTCCAGAATCCATTGCTTAAATTTGTAGTCAAGTTGGTAACTTAAAGCATGTGGTTAGGGATGCCAGATTTTGTTCCCTCACTCTGAGTTTCTAGTTCTCAGAGATAAACCATATAGGGCTGTTGTCCCCTGTTCACAATTCATCTAAAGGATAGCACTTTCATTTCTCATCCCTTTATCATTTGCTTCATTTTTATTTTAGAAAATTAAGTTGCTAATTTTCAAGAATAAAAAAATGAAAAGAAGATAAGATTCTAGACAGGTTGAGATTTTTTTCAGGATACAGACTCTGGAGACAAATGGTGTAGATTTGGATCCTGGCTTTTCCCCTAATGAGGAAAACACCCTTGCAAATGTCATTGACTCTGTCTTCCTTCTACTTTGCAGATGCCAGAACGGGGATCCTAATAATCTCTCCATGGGACTGATAGGAGGATCAAATGAGTGACAGTATCCAGGAAGCTTTTAGAGTAGTCGTGTGCACATAAGTTCTCAGTCATTCTTAACTATAGCATTTTACATATAAACAGGTTCATGAGTAACAAATATTGGATAAAGCTACATCACACAATTTAAAATGTTATTGTAGACTTCAGTAATATTTATTCATCTATAGACTGTCCTATTATTTAGCACTGGTGGTGAACCAAAAATTATATTCTAATAACGTTTTAAAGACAGTAAAGTAACTTACTGATCCTCATTGTGCTTCATTCGATTTGACCACCTAGTGATAAATGATAGGAATTCTTGTTTATCATCATAATGTTATGAATAAGATCCCGCTGCTGAGCCTTACCACTAATTTTTTGTACATTTCTGTAGAACATTTCTAGAAACTTCTAGGTTGAAAGTTATGTAGCGTATAAGGCTTTTGTCACTAATTGCCACTCAGGGAGACGGTGCCAGTTTCAGTCGCTTCAGCAATGAATGAGGTCAGAAGCCGGGTCTTTAGAGCACGTTCAGCTCGCTGGAAGAAAACACTCTGAGAAAAATTTTATTTCAAACAGCTGAAAAGTAGGTGTAAGAAAGGTAGAAAAGTAAATGAAAATCAATCAATAAATTAACACATTAAAAAAATTCGTTGCTAAGGTTAATCACTTGTGGAAAGTTTGCAGTAAATGAACCAACTCTCGATTACTAGCTGCTGGAGCTCATGCTGGCTTCCAAACCTTGTTAGCATTGCCTGATAGCGTTTTTTGGTTTTTGTTTTTTGTTTTTTTTAGGTAAGTAATTGTCTACACATTTTACTATGCTATGAATGGAGAATCCCGGTGTTTGCTTGACTTATGGTTTTAACACACTTGGGTATTTTCACATTAATTATCAAGGGACAAAATATCTTGTTGCTTTATGTTTGTCCTTTTTTTTCCAACTGTTTCTGAAAGAATAGTATTAAAAAAAATAAAGTAGAAGATTAATGTTCCTTTTTGTAAAACTAGTCTTATCTGCCTCTTTCTTATGTGGTTCCCCTCCATTGATCAATCATAATTATAGATTATTTCCCATGTGAAGTTGTAAAGAAATGTTTTGATAATAAGTTAACTAGATCTTTCTTACATGAGACATGAAAAATTCAGGAATGTATTATTTGGGTCAAGTAGTAGCAGACAGTTTTCAATCTACATTTTAAGAAGTGATATTTAAAATGATGTAACATTTAGCATCTAACATCAGTTTTTTAAAGATAATATGAAAAGCTTTTCTTGTTTATATTCTTTTGATATAAATTAAATTATATATCTAATCATAAACTATTCATATATTTTAAAAGGCACATGGAAATGAGAAGTTATTTTGCACTTTATATTCATTTTATCAATATCAAGTAAAATTAAATATCAATATAATATCCAATGTTATGAGATATAACTAGAACAGTGACTGGACTCCTCAGGATTATAACTTATTGGCTGGAGCCTTCAGTTCCATTTTTAGTCTCCTTGGTTCTGTTTGCTCATCCCCTGCTTCCTGGGCAGTTATACAGCACAGGTTTCAAGACATGCTAGTGGTGCTCTGGTCATTTACTGTATTTGTCTTGCTAGTGTAAGGACTGAGAAAATGCTTGTGGATAAAATTATTAGACAGAAGACATTGCATAATGAAAGGAAAAGAAATACAGACAGCTTTCTGTTAGTATCTTGTGTTTCCTTTCTTCATAGTTCCTACTGATACAGAATCCAGAAAGGTGAACAAATCCCCCTCCCAATAGTACCTCTACAGGAACAACATCTGTGGCAGAGAAGGTAGAATAACATCTCTTCATGTGGTCTCTCCTTGATGGAGCAGGCTCTATGCAATGTCTGAAGTCTATGAAGGAGATGACAGACTAAGGACCTTGGCTGATGCCTGGAGATAAACAAACTGAAGGCTACTCAACAGTAATTCTATGCATTAATTCTAAGATAAACATGTCTTCATTAGACTTCCATTGATGACCTAACAGTTATCTTTGTTTTCAAATTATCCTTCTGTATGTATTTCTTAGGAAGTAAGGTGAGAATGATGATCAAATACGGAATAATCCAGTTTTTACTGGATGGACAAACAGGAAAAGACAGTCCATGACAAATTAATCATAGCAGAGTGCAAAAAGATTTCCCATTGCATGGTTCTACAGTAACATGTCAGAATTAGCTTTCAAAGCAATTGTCCAGCACAGTGTATTGGACTCAGCGTCATGCCTGTTGATTTGAGCAGAGGAAGGCCTGTCATTTGAAGTTGCTAGAACACTTGATAGATTGAACATGGAAATGAAACATACCGTCATCCTTTTCACCTTGGTGCCTGATCCTAGAATGTGCAAATGGACCAAGACAGAAGTACACAGTTCCTCTTGCCCACTTAAAGCTCTTTAGGAATCTTCAGCTGTTATTGGGAGGACTCTTCTGCTTGATTCTCTTTTCTGTCCTTTACAAGCTCCAATCTTTAAATACTGAGCCCATTCCAGTTCCTGTGACATGTGAAATGTTAGCACACACAGCACAGATATCTCACAGGGTACATCTGTTTAATTTGCTGTGTTCTCTTTATTGCACCAGTTGACTTATGAATCACAGTGTTGAATTTTTTCTAGGATTTTTTTAAGCTTTACTTAGCCATCATATACTAGGGTAAGACTTATGACTATGTCACCCAAAATTTTTTTTTTAAAGATTTGAACATTTTGCTGTTAATTTAATGGTACTTTAAGGAAACTAGTAAGTTATATTTTTGTATGAGATTTCAGAATATATTTCATTTAATAATGAATGTTTCCCAAATTTTCATTATATATGTTAGCTAATTGGGTCATGCTATGTTATGAAGAAAGATAACTTGGAATTTCCCATTCTGTAAACTACTGGAAATTTACTTTTTGCAAGGACTGTTGCTTTTTTGAATATGTAGGAGAAAGTTCATGCTTTTGGGCCATACTGAAAGTCCCGTACCTAAGACGTAACTAGGCAAGCTATAGGGCAAGGTGGGATCATGTTCACACAGATAGAGTTTGATAACATGAGACTTTCTTCTTACATCTGTTTACATTTTAGGTGATATATCAGGTATCACTAGTGAGCATATACACTTAATGCTATAGACAGAGTATTTGAAAGTATAACATGAAGAAATTATTTAAGGACAGCTAAATTATATATTTTGGCTTTTCACTAAGAGAAATCTTCCAATGTTGCCATGTCTTATATAGAACTCATTGGGGGGGGGGCATCTGTAGCCCTGGGACTTAGAAGTGATCCATCTCTGTAGTGTCTGTTATGACTTGTCATTGTTATACTTGTAATAATAACTTCATTAGCAAAAGATTATTTTATTTTCAAACTTTTGAAATCCATGAATGTGTGTGTGTGTGCATGTGTCTGCGTGTATGTGTGTGTATGTGTGTGTATGTGTGTGTGTTGAAGGAGGCCACTAGTTAGTTCTAGCCACTTAGCCCTGAAATAATCACACAGAAACCATATTATTTAAATCACTGCTTGGCCCAAAACTATTTACACTAGGAAAAGATATCAAGTATAAGATTAGAATTACAACCAGTATAAACAATATTAAGCAAGGAACATATACTGAATGTTTTAATAAACATTCTATCCTAAGGAGTCTAATTCTTGTATTGGAAATGGCTTTACTAGATCATAAAAGGACAGTAACTATGACTATCTAATCTTCAACCCCATCAAAGGCCGGAGACAGGAGATAATGTTACTTGAGTAGGCAGGAGGTGCAATCAAGCAGTTTCCAAGATCTGCAGTAGATTACAGAGACAACTGGCTGCCTCAGCAATCACCCAAAGTCTCATTTGCAATGTTGAAGCAACAAACTTTGGCTAAGGCCTAACATAACTGACAGACCATATTCAGTGACAGGGAATTTTGCAAAAACTGTTTTACCCTGTCTTTGAAAGATTTGACAATCTTTTTTCTTGTATCCTGCTTGTCTAGCACTGGCATCATATACTTTTCAGTGGTTGAGGCATGGGCAGTTTCTTGCCCAAAGGCCAGTTGTGCCAAGAAGAAGACAAACTCCAAGTACTGTGTCTCTGGTGCTCAGCACTTTCTTGGGAATAGGTTGGTGCTATCAGGAACAATCATGTCTCATGTCAACAGAATGCTAAGTTATTTAAATGATATGTTTTACAGATCTTTGAAGTGGTTGAAGGTTACCTATTTATACAGAACACTATCTCTATGTATCTAAAAAACCTAATTAGTCTGACTAAAAGCATAACAAACATGAATGACTATTAACTACATCATACCTATGTAACTTAGAGATTAAGACTTCATATAAAAATATTAAACAATCATTAAAAACTGTGCAGTAAAGGAGGACAATGACATTAAAATGTAAACAATGTAAAATATCTTAATCAGAGGCAGAAATATATAATGCAATATGATAAATATATCCTAAAATTGTATTAATATACAAAATGTCTTAAACAGACATAGGTGTACAAATATTGTAAACATAAATAACAAATATAATTTGAACTTATAGCAATATACAAGAAACTATACCAGGGTAAATTATCTATCAATAATAGCTCAAATATTCACTCTGTTACTCGCTATTATTATTATTTTTAATTATTATTATTATTAGTGTGAATAAGTTCATACTAAATTATCTATTATGCCTTTCAGTCTTCCCTTTATTTTGAGATCTCTAGGCCTACATAATTTTTACCCCAAACCTCAACTGTATGGGAGTAATAAGCAAACCCTAAATGTTGTCTCTAACCATGAGGACAAACTTTGTTGGAAATTGGGACGTTGCTTTCTAGACATTGCTTGCTGTTGTCATGGGGTGATGTTTTTCCTATACAATCCTTTAAAAGTAAAATGATGGTTAAGTTTCCAGATTACTGTTTTGTATAATTACAAATTGTCTCTGAGTAGTCAATAGGGTCTTTTTGCTTATTTGTTTGTTTCCAAGTTCTTATTTGGAGATCTGGCCAGTACGTTGTAAGAAAGTGCACCATTTCTGCAGCTGATACCCAAAAACCAGTCTCATCGTAATACTATCAGCATCATGATATCATATCAACCAGGTGGAGTTATTGTTGTGGGGCCCCATCTTCTGGAAGCTTCAAAAATTACTGCAGGAAAATCTACTGTTCATTGTGGAAAACTTAAGCATAATTCATATAGACATATATTCAAAAAAAGTATGATATAAACAATATGGGCCTGTAGAGACTCCAGTTATTGGTGCATCATGTACAATTCATGGAAGAATCCAAGTGGTTCTCTTTATAAAGTTAATTCTATAGCTCCTAAAAAAAATAACACAAGCTCTTTGACAAGGTTCATTGACTTTCCATAATTTTTGTAATTTCATCAGTATTAAAAGGCACAATAATCTCTGCTGTGTCTATATCTATTAGTTGACTAAGTCTCAATTAGAGACATATTCCTAAGAATTCCTTGTCTATAATCCCTTTTATAATAACTCAGAGACTTTTTGCACATAAGTTTTTAACTTTTTACTTGGTTTATGTTATAAAAAGATCCATTCTAAGATAATATCTTTCCTCTGCATTAAAATTTCTGCAGGGGAAATTCTGGAATGCAATATGACTAGAATACAATTAAGATTTGGATTCAATCTATACATGTGCTTCTATAATTTCTCTTCAATGATTATCAATTCTTTTTCTGCTTTATTTGTCAATTCTCTGGGATTATTTAAATCTTAGTCACCATCTAAGGTTTTGTTTAAATGAACTATTAGGTCAGTTGTTATCCCAACAATTGGTCATAGACTGGAAACGTCTCCTAACAATCTCTGAAAGTCATTAAGTGTCTGCAATTGGTACCTTCTAATTTGTGCCTCTTTTGTTCTAATTTTCTGTAGATATATTTTGTATCCTAAGTAACTGACAGAATTTCCTCCTTGTATTATTTCAGGAGCAATATGTAATCCCCGTTTAGGCAAAACATTTTTTACTTCTTCAAACATTCTAAAGTATCTGCATTTGAGTCAGATAGAAATGTCATCCATGTAATGGTAAATTATAACTTAGGAAATTGCTTGCATATATTTCCAATGACTGATTTGCAAAATATTGGCATGGGGTGGGACTATAAAGCATTACCTGTGGGAGGACAATCCACTGGTATCTCCTAGTAGGCTGACAATTATTATAAGTAGGCACTGTGAAAGCAAATTTTTCTCAATCCTTTTCTTGTAAAGGTATAGTGAAGGAATAATCCTTTAAATCAATAACTATAAGAGGTCATACTTTTGGTAAGAAAGAAGGCAGAGGAATTCCAGACTGTAAAGGGCTCATAGGTTATATAATCTTGTTGACAATTCTTAGATCTGTCACCATTCTCTATTTCCCAGATTTCTTTTTAACAACAAATACAGGAGAATTCTATGGGCTGGTTGATTCTTCAATATGGTGAGCATCTAATTGCTCCTGTACCAGCTATTCTAAAGCCTGCAGTTTGTCTTCCATTAAAGGCCATTGTTTATCCCATATAAGTTTCTCAGTTAACCATTTTAAAGGCAAGGCTGTTAGTAACTCTGCAGTTTTGCTAGTTGATTTGTATTCTTGTACAGCCTGAATATCTGTTGACCTTTTTAAGTAATATTTTATAATATCAATCCCAGAAACATGAGTTATGGGGACTGCAGGAATGTTAACCTGGGTATTCCATTGCTGCAATAGGTCATGGCCCCATAAATACACTGCAATATTGGGTATGGCTTCAGCCTTCTTTTCTGTCTTTCTGGCTTTATGTATTCAACCCACTCATGCTTTACTTTACTTGAGATAGGGTTCCAATTCCTAGGAATTGAATATGTGCCTATTGAAAAGACCAATGTGGATGCCATTATTCTGGAGTAATGATAGTCACATTTGCACCAGTGTCTAGTAATTCCTTAATTACAATGATATTTATTTATTTATTTATTTATTTACTTATTTTTTAGTAATTTTATTAAATTATAAAACTTTCCATTTACGCCCCTCTTCCCAACACCCTCCCACTCCCCCCCCTCCTTCTCCCTCTTTGTCCCTAAGGGCAGTCAGGGTTTCCAGCCCTGTGGGAAGTTCAAGTTTGTCCCCCCTCCCTCCAGGTCCAGGAAGGTGAGTATCCAAACAGACTGGATCCCAAAAATCCAGTATATGCAGAGGAAACTAGTCCCAGTGTCATTGTCAATGGCTTCTGAGAAAGACTCCGGGCCAGCCACATCCAGAGAATCCGGCCACATTCAGAGAATCTGGTTGGATCACGTGCTCGTTCAGTCGCAGTCCAACTGCCCTTGGTAAACTCTCATTAGATTCGACCCCTTGTATCAGTGGGTGATAGCATCCCTCGCAGTCCTTCGTCATTTTCTTCGTCCTTCTGCTCCTCATTTGGACCTTGGGGGGCTCAGTCCGGTGCTCCAATGTGGGTCTCCGTCTGTATCGCCATCCATCACCAGATGAAGGATCTATGGTAATAAGCAAAATATTCATCAGTATGGTTATGGGCCAAGGCCGGTTCAGGCACCCTCCCCTCTGTACAGAGAACAATCTGGGGATCACTCCTTGGACCTGGGATCCCATATATAATCAAGTTTCCTATAAGCCCTAAAATGACTCCCTTATTTGAAATATATTCTTCCCTGATACCATATTCATCCTTCCTCCCTTCCCCCCATCCCGGTCAACCGAGCTTTCTCCATTCCTCCCCTACTCCCTTCTCTCTAACCCTCTCCCCTTCCAACAACCCTCCCACCCACCCCCCCATGCACCCAAGGTTACCTGGGACTCTTGACTATTTCCTACCTCCTGGCAAATAGCTAAATAATCTTCATCAGGTTCGTCTTCTTATTTAGCTTCTCTAGGATCACGAATAATAGGCTCAAAGACCTTTAAATTATGGTTAGAATTCACTTATGAGTGAATACATACCGTGTTCCTCTTTTTGGGTCTGGCTTACCTCACTCAGTAAAGCGTTTTCTATGTCCATCCATTTGCATGCAAAATTCAAGATGTCATTATTTTTTACCGCTGAGTAAAACTCTAATGTGTATATGTTCCACACCTTTTTTAACCATTCTTCTATTGAGGGGCACCTAGGCTGTTTCCAGGTTCTGGCTATTACAAATAGTGCTGCTATGAACATAGTTGAACAAATGCTTTTGTAGTATGCTAGGGAATCTCTAGGGTATATTCCCAAGAGTGGAATTGCTGGGTCCTGAGGGAGTTTGACTCCCAGTTTCCTGAGAAACTGCCACACTGATTTTCACAGTGGCTGCACAAGTTTGCATTCCCACCAACAATGGATGAGTGTTCCCCTCACCCCACATCATCTCCAGCATAGGCTATCATTGGTGTTTTTGACTTTAGCTATTCTGACAGGTGTAAGATGGTATCTCAAAGTGGTTTTGATTTGCATTTCCCTGATCACTAAGGAGGTTAAGCATGACCTTAAGTGTCTTCTGGCCATTCGAAGTTCATCTGTTGTGAATTCTCTGTTCAGTTCAGTACCCCATTTTTTAATTGGGTTAATTAGAGTTTTAGTGCCTAGTTTCTTGAGTTCTTTGTATATTTTGGAGATCAGACCTTTGTCTGATGAGGGGTTGGTGAAGATCTTCTCCCAGTCAGAAGGCAGCCTTTTTGTCTTACTGACAGTGTCCTTTGCTTTACAGAAGCTTCTCAGTTTCAATAGATCCCATTTATTCATTGTTTCTCTTATTGTCTGTGCAGCTGGGGTCCTGCTTAGGAAGAGGCCTCCTGTGCCTATATCTTGTAGACTACTTCCCACTTTCTCTTCTATCAGGTTCAAAGTGGACGGACTAATGTTGATGTCTTTAATCCATTTGGACCTGAGTTTTGTGCCTGGTGATAGGTATGGATCTACTTTCATCCTTCTACAGGTTGACATCCAGTTATGTCAGCACCATTTGTTAAAGATGCTTTCCTTCTTCCATTGTATACCTTTAGCTCCCTTGTCAAAAATTAGGTGCTCATAGGTTTGTGGGTTAATATCCGGGTCTTCTATTCGATTCCAAAGGTCGATTTCTCTGTTCTTATGCCAATACCAAGCTGTTTTCAATACTGTAGCTCTGTAATAGAGTTTGAAGTCAGGGATGGTAATGCCTCCTGAAGTTCCTTTATTGTATAAGATTGTTTTGGCTATCCTGGGTTTTTTGTTTTGCCATATAAACTTGATTATTGTTTTCTCAAGGTCTGTGAAGAAGTTTGATGGGATTTTGATGGGGATTGCATTGAATCTATAGATTGCTTTTGGTAGAATTGCCATTTTTACTATGTTGATTCTCCCAATCCAAGAACAAGGGAGATCTTTCCATTTTCTGGTATCCTCCTCAATTTCTTTCTTCAGAGACTTAAAGTTCTTGTCAAATAGGTCTTTCACTTCCTTGGTTAGAGTAACCCCAAGATATTTTATGCTATTTGTGGCTATCATGAAAGGTGATGTTTCTCTGATTTCCCTCTCAGCTTCTTTATCCTTTGTGTATAGGATGGCCACTGATTTTTTGGAGTTGATCTTGTATCCTGCCACGTTACTAAAGGTGTTTATCAGCTGTAGGAGTTCTTTGGTAGAGGTTTTGGGGTCACTTATGTACACTATCATATCGTCAGCAAATAACGAAAGTTTAACTTCATCCTTTCCAATTTGAATCCCCTTGATCTCCTTATGTTGTCTTATTGCTATTGCTAGAACTTCAAGCACTATATTGAAGAGGTATGGAGAGAGTGGACAGCCTTGTCGCGTTCCTGATTTTAGTGGAAAGGCTTTGAGTTTCTCTCCATTCAATTTTATGTTAGCTGTCGGCTTGCTGTATATTGCTTTTATTATATTTAGGTATGATCCTTGTATCCCCAGTCTCTCCAACACCTTTATCATAAAGGGGTGTTGAATTTTGTCAAATGCTTTTTCAGCATCCAATGAAATGATCATATGGTTTTTTTCTTTCAGTTTATTTATGTGATGGATTACATTGATAGATTTGCGTATGTTGAACCAGCCCTGCATCTCTGGGATGAAGCCTACTTGTTCATAATGAATAATTTTTCTAATGTGTTCCTGGATTCGGTTTGCCAGGATTTTATTGAGAATTTTCGCTTCGATGTTCATGAGTGAGATTGGCCTGTAATTCTCTTTCTTGGTTGTGTCTTTATGTGGTTTTGGTATTAAGGTAACTGTAGCTTCATAAAAGGAGTTTGGCAATGACTCTTCTGTTTCTATATTATGGAATCCATTAAGGAGTATAGGAATTAGCTCTTCCTGGAAGTTCTGGTAGAATTCTGCATTGAAACCATCAGGTCCTGGGCTTTTTTTGGCAGGGAGATTTCTGATAACAGCTTCTAATTCTTCACGACTAACAGGTCTATTTAGATTGTTCACCTGTTCTTGGTTCAACTTTGGTATATGGTACTTATCTAAAAAAATGTCCATTTCTTTTACATTTTCCAACTTTGTGGCATATAAACTTTCGTAGTAAGATCTAATGATTCTCTGAATTTCCTCTGTGTCTGTGGTTATATCCCCCTTTTCATTTCTGATGCTATTAATTTGCATGTGCTCTCTCTGCCGTTTGATTAGTTTGGATAGGGGTTTGTCAATCTTGTTGACTTTCTCCAAGAACCAGCTTTTTGATTCATTGATTCTTTGGATTGTTTTCTCTGTTTCTATTTTGTTGATTTCAGCCCTCAGTTTGATTATTTCCAGTCTTCTACTCCTCCTGGGTGAATCAGCTTCTTTTTTTTTTCTAGAGCTTTCAAGTGTGCTGTTAGGTCTCCAATGTGTGCTTTCTCCGTTTTCTTTAGTTGTGCACCTATTGCTATGAACTTTCCTCTTAGCACTGCTTTCATAGTGTCCCATAGGTTTGAGTATGTTGTGTCTTTGTTTTCATTAAATTCAAGGAAGACTTTAATTTCTTTCTTAATTTCGTCCCTGACCCAGGGGTGATTTAGTAGTTGACTGTTCAACTTCCATGAGTTTGTTGACTTCCTGGGGGTAGCATTGTTGTTGAATTCTAATTTTAATCCATGGTGATCTGACAAGACACAGGTGGTTACTAATATTTTTTTGTATCTGTGGGAGTTTGCTTTGTTACCAAGTATGTGGTCAATCTTCGAGAAGGTTCCATGAACTGCAGAGAAGAAAGTATATTCTTTCCTATTTGGGTGGAGTGTTCTATAGATGTCTGTTAAGTCCATTTGATTCAATACCTCCAATAAATCTCTTAATTCTCTGTTTGGTTTCTGTCTGATTGACCTGTCCATTGGTGAGAGAGGAGTGTTGAAGTCTCCTACTATTAGCGTGTGTGATTTGATGACTGCCTTGAGTTCTAGAAGAGTTTCTTTTACATATGTGGGTGCCTTTACATTAGGGGCATAGATATTCAGGATTGAGACTTCTTCCTGATGAGTTGTTCCTGTTATGAGTATGAAATGTCCATCTCCACCTCTTCTCATTGATTTTAGTTTGAAGTCGATTTTGTTAGATATTAGAATGGCCACACCCACTTGTTTCTTATGTCCATTTGCTTGGAAAACCTTTTCCCAACCCTTTACTCTGAGTAGGTGTCTGTCTTTGTGGTTGAGGTGTGTTTCTTGTAAACAGCAGAATGTTGGATCCTGTTTTCGTAACCAATCTCTAAGTCTGTGCCTCTTTATAGGTGAATTGAGTCCATTGATATTAAGAGATATTAATAACCATTGGTTGTTGACTCCAGTTATTTTTTTGGGGGGGGGGTTAATAGAGTGTATGAGTTTTCCTTCTTTGAATTGTGCTAGTGAAGGGTCACTAGATGTCTGAATTATTGTAGTCAGTGTTGGCAATGTTGGATTCCTTGGGATGTTATTTTCCTTCTAGTATTCTCTGTAAGGCTGGATTAGTAGTTATGTATTGTTTAAATTTGTTTTTATCCTGGAATATTTTGTTTTCTTCGTTGATAGTGAACGAAAGCTTGGCTGGGTAAAGTAGTCTGGGCTTGCATCCATGGTCCCTTAATTTCTGCAGTACCTCTATCCAGGACCTTCTGGCTTTCATGGTTTCTATAGAGAAGTCTGGTGTAAGTCTGATAGGTTTACCTTTATAGGTTACTTGACCTTTTTCCTTTGCAGCTCTTAATATCCTTTCTTTAATCTGACTGCTTTGTGTTTTGATTATTATATGGCGAGGGGATGTTTTTTTCTGATCCAATCTATTCGGTGTTCTGTATGCTTCTTGCACCTTCATAGGAATATCCCTCTTTAGGATGGGAAAGTTTTCTTCTATAATTTTGTTGAATATATCTTCTGGACCTTTGATCTGCAATTCTTCTCCTTCTACTCCTATTATTCTTAGATTTGGTTTTTTTATTATGTCCCATATTTCCTGAATGTTTTGTGATGAGAATTTGTTGGATTTTCTGTTTTCTTTGTTCAGGGCATTTATTTTCTCTATGGTGTCTTCATAATCTGAGATTCGTTCTTCTATCTCTTGTATTGTATTGGTTAAGCTTGATTCTGTAGTCTCCGTTCGTTTACCTAGATTTTCCATATCCAGCCGGCCCTCGGATTGTGTTTTCCTCACTGCCTCCATTTCAGTTTTCAATTCTTGAACTGATTCCATTACCTGTTTGATTGCTTTTTCTTGGTTTCCCAGGGTATCATTTACGAATTTACTCATTTCTTCAACCTTTTTGTTATATTTGTCTTCCATTTCTTTACTCATTTCTTCCATCTTTTTGTTATATTTGTCTTCTATTTCTTTAAGTGAGTTATTCATACCCTGTTTAAGAGACTCTATTGCTTTCATAATGACACTGTTTTCCACTTCTTCCGGAATAGGGCGTTCCAGTCCTTCTGTCGTAAGATCGCTGGGATCTGGTGTTTTCATGTTGTTTTTCAGATTGTTGGAGGAATTCTTGCCTTGGCACCTGCCCATCTCTTCCTTCAGATGCTCTCCAATGGCTCTTCCCTCCGCTGGGTCTTCTTCTACTGGATTAGTGTCCCTTGCTATCCAGGAATCACTTTGCCTGCAGTCTTAGCTTGCTGCAGGCAGGCTATTAGAACAAAGGGACTTCCTTCCCTTTGCACTCACCACCTATCCCGACCCGCGGTACCCACCCCGGCTGAGATGGAGGAATTTAAGCCCCAAAAAAGGGAGAGAGGAGGGGAGGGGTTCAAGGCCAAAAGCTGGGATGGCGTAGCAGGAGAGAGGGATTAGCTGAGGGAAGCTGCCCCTTTGGAGCAGCCAGGGAGATAAGGATGGCGGGAATACCGTGTGTACCTAACCGGACTTGTATGGCGGTCAACACACTCACCCCTCCACAGGATCAGAGCCCCTCGCTGGTCCTACAATGATATTTATATGTACTCAGCTTTGGTCTTTGATCATTTATAGAAGTCTATTAAAATATTCATTTCCTATTTCCCACTGGTGTTTTTGATTAATCCTCCAGGTCTATTTCATCATCCAGAACATTATGGTTTTTTACAGTAGGCACTGGATTGTTTAACTTTCCTGGTGAGACATGTCCTCCACAGGAACTGGGAATGAATGGGCCTTGTTTGATAACAGGGTTGCAAGATTTCCCCCTCCCCAAGGAGTTGGGTTGCCTTGTCTGTCTCTTGTCGACCTACATTCCTTAGTACAATGTTGGCCTTTGCCACACCTCCTACATATACCAGAAGGCTCAATCTTCCTATTCTTGCCATTTCTAGAGGAGACATTATTCCTAGGAATTCCTTGTCTACAGTCCATTCTTAGATGTTCTATTCTTCCACAATTAAAATATTTGGCATTTTGGTGTCTCCTTATACTACTGGAAATCACTTCTCCTACCAAGCTTCAATACTATAATCAAATGTTTCAACATTCATTGTATGTGATTGAACCTTTAAAGGCCAAGGGATCTTCTTACATTCTAAGTTGGCATTTTTAGAATCAAGGATTAAATTAGTACACATCTAGCTTCAAGGTTTTAGTTAATCTTTGTAAGAAGTCAGTAAAGGGTTCTCTCTGGCCCTGTTTAATCCTAATATATGACGCAGTCCTCTTTCATGGTTCCTGAATTCTGTCCCTAACATTTAAATTCACTGTGCTACATAGGGACAAACTTGTTCCTAAGGATCAAAGTAATTACCCTCACCAAAAATTTGATCTTGGGAAGTCCCAAATCCTTTTGCTCTCTCCTGTTGCTCTAAAATTTTTGGCTCTTCTCTCCAGTAACACTTCCAAAGCAGTTGAGATCCACTTTCCAGGACCACTGAGATTAATTGAAGTCAATCATGTGGGGTAGCCTTTGTGCTTGAAGCCCACATTTTCACCATTTCCTTGACAAACGGGGAATGTAGTCCATAAGAAACTATCGCTTGTTTTGTTTCTGTTACATCGCTCATACGTATTGGTTCCCATGCATATTCCTTGACTACCTTAGGGTACTTTGTGTCAGGTGGTCTTTCTGAGGAAATTACCAGATATGCAGTTGAAACTCTGTGTAAGTCATCCAGGGGTCTGGCATGTACTGATGAGGCTAAATCCTGTCCTTGTACCTTCTGTCCCTGATCATCAATTTCAATAAATTCCTCAATCTTTTCAAATCGTTTTGCTACTTCCTTCCTTAAAAGTCTGAATCTCCTGTCCAGTGTTCTGTCCCAATGCCCTCACTGAAGATTCCAACTTGTTCAATAAAAATAATGTCTCATCCTTGGATATATCATAACTTTTCAACAGATTCCTATAGTTAGATTCAGACAATTTTGTCAAATTGATGCTATTTCTCTCCATAGTATTGAACCATTTTAATGACATAATATTGAGAACAAAACTAATTTCTACGATCAAATAAAGGGAAGGAAAATAGCATAAGTCTTGCACAATACTTTCCATAATATAAACAAAATCATTATTCAATTCATTAATGTTATCAGTCATTTTTTATAGTTATCCAGATTTCACCTGTTGTAAGGCAATTACAAATTTGAGTAGGTATAATAATCATTATCGACCAGCAGGTGTCACAGTTGCAGCCACATGACTGAAAGGCACTCACAGCCTTGAACAACATGTGTTGCTTACTTAGGTACTGAAAAATATGCTTTGTTAAACAAATTAACAACAGCTATTAAGGTGATTAAACAATTCTGAGAATTGGGGCCCAGAATAAAGTGAAAACCAAAAGTTTTCCATCAGTGTGATTTGTGGACTGTGTGCACCATGGGGATGGCAGGCAGCAATGTGTGGGCTGGCTTGTGGGTTGTGAGCTGGGGAGCACTGAGCGGCAGGCTGCTGTGTCTGAGCGCCTGCTAAAACCACAGGCTGGACAGTCAGTGCCTAATGTGCCATATGGCTGGGGAACCAATCCGAAAAAGTGTGGGCAGGTCCTTATGTTCGGGCACCAGATGATGGCTGAAGATACAAAATAATCCCACACCAGTTCAGAATTATGTATAATAAGGATTATTTATTTAGGGAAAATCTACATATCAATGTCCTAGATCCCAGTCCTCTACATGAACAGGGAAAAGGAACAGAGTCAAGCAGCCAGAAGTGAAAACAGGAAGCTTTGAGCACAGGTTTTACAGCTGCATTTATAGTATAAGAGACCACACCCAAGTGGGCCGGTATCTTAAAGGCTAATAGCTAAAGGAACAGGAGGAGCTCCCACAGCAGGTGCATATCTTGTATTAGTTCATTATCTTTTTCATGCTTCTTTATGTGTGTGAGCTAATTCTGCTTCCCCTGTGTCACAGTTTTTGTCTGTGATAGTCAAAAGTATAGCTCTAGCTATTGTGGAACACGTGTTCTGAGCAGCACCGTAGCAACTCAAGTAGCAATGCTGGGCGAGCAACATTTGAAAATCACATTGATGTGGTGTGGGAGAATTGTCTGTATTCTGTGAATCATGTTTTAAATAAACACTGATTGGCCAGACAGGAGGTGTAGGTGGGAAAGAAGGAACTTGATTCCTCCCATTCCTGCCCATACCACCAAAATAGCAAGATGTGGTCTGTCAGCTGAGAAAGGCACTAAAACATGTGGCTAACATAGTTAAGAAAAATGGGTTAATCACGATGTGAGAGTTAGTCAATAAGTAGCCTGAACTAATGGGCCAATCAGCTTTATAACTTACAGAGATCTCTATGTGATTTTCCTTGGGGCTTGCCGGCCGTGGAGTACCAGGCAGGACAGAAAACACAAGCAAGCAGACCCTTCATGTTACATTGATGTTTTTCATATATATGTATGCACATATATTATGTATGTATATATATTTATGTTTTATATATACATATTACCATATATTTGATTATATATGTGCTATATATAATATAAATTGAAATTGAATTATATCAATTTCTGTCCTTCCTTTTCTTTCACCAAGCTCTCCCAGGAACCATATTTCTTCTCCTTCTGTGTTTCCTTTGCCTCTTTTCCTTTGATTATTTTTGAGTACCACTTGATGCTCACACATACTTTGTAATAGATTCTGACAGAGTCATGCTGGTTGTGACATGTGAAATAATCAATGCTGTTAGAGTTTATCAAAAAGTTCAAAGAATTTTTACTTTACTGTGACGATCCTTGAAAATGAATATCTAAATAGATTTGGTATTTGTATTTTAGATTGCAAAAAGGCAATAAAATGTGCTGAGGATTTTCCTTTGATGTTTCACCAGTTGTCTATAGTGTAGCTTACATGCGGAAATCCTACTTACTCAGTTTACTTTTATTAGAAGATGCATTCATGTTATTAATCACATTAAACCTTGTTTTTTTTTTAGTTTTAATAATGGAAAACATCCTGGGTGTGTGGTAGGAACATGGTGGCATTGAGTTTAATCTTCTTCTTTGGCTTATCCTAAATGTACCTTCAATAGGTTGCAATCACCTCCCTCAAGTCTTCTTTCCATGAGTAGTACTACACACTTAAGTAGATGGGCAACACAAAATGAACCCAGTAGTGTTTTTTAGACTCTTTGTCTCATAAAGCTTTGTTTGGGACATTTTTATTTATTTGTTTTAATGGTCCTTATCATCTACATTTTGGTTTCCAATTTTTGTGGGTTTTGTGTATATGTATGAATGTATGTTTCTTTTTGTTTATTTCTTTTCTGGTTTGTAATGTTTGTTTTTAAAAGAGAGGTGGCATAGATTTGGGTGGGAAGATATCGGAGAAGTTGAAAATACTTTGGTTGGTGGTGTTGGTATACAGTCCAGAGATCTCTCAAGTGAGAAATTTGTTGGTAATGATGTATTATTTAGGCATGTTTCCCCAGCATCTATACACTGTTTTTTTTTTCCTTGAGGCTTACATGTCACCTATTAACACAGATATTGCTTCCCAAGTGCACAATTCTCATTTCTGAATTGGGCTGTGGCTCCAAGCTCTGTTATGCTGATAACTCAGGCCAGTCAGTCACAGCAGGGCCCAACAAGGCAGTGTGGGGCATCTAGTAGCTCATAGAGTTGCCTCTTACTTGGAATTATAGAGATCATAGAGATTTCTGCTTTTCCTTAGATGTTCTTATTCAGATGACCTTGGGAGCAGCATATGTTAAGCAGACATCTAAATAGCTTTGAAGATGAAGCAACAATGGGAATCTTGGAGTTGAGTTTGAGCTTTTATATGAATTAAAACCACATGCTACTTATTTGCTATGAGACACTCCAGGTCTTCCTTCATAGGTATTTAGTACAGATAGAAGTTCTTCTTCCTAAAGCTTTACTGATGGAGTAGACAGTTATTCACCTCATTGTTTTGCTACCTGATAGCATTTCTAAGGCATGTTGATAAGTTTAATAGCCAACTCTCCATAAACTATACACTGTTGGGCTGGAGAGATGGCTCAGCGGTTAAGATCATTGCCAGCTCTTCCACAGGTCCTGAGTTCAATTCCCAGCAACCACATGGTGGTTAACAACCATCTATAATGAGATCTCGTGCCCTCTTCTGGCCTTCAGGCATACACACAGAAAGAATATTGTATATATAATAAATAAATAAATAAATAATTAAAACAATCCCTATACACTGTTTGCTTGTTTCCATGATACAAATGTACTTGCTCTGAAAATTTTCTTTTGACCATCTTCTAGCACCTAATGTAAAGTGCTTAAGTAGTATGAGTGCTCAACTCTCACAGGATAGAGACAGGCTGTTCGTCCAGTTTAAACACGTTTCCTTGATCTTCTGTTTTTCCCTTCTGACTCCCTTCTTTCTTTCACCTTTTTCTACCACAGATTGATCTCTGTTTTATCTAGCCAATGAACAACAAGAGTGGAAAAAAATGTAACTTTAAGGAAAAATCTTTATCATCCAAATGAATGATTATTACTTCCATTTGAATAACCAGCCCTTCTCACCCCTCTCTCAGCTCAGCTCCTCAAACTTTTGCTGCAGGCTTTTTTGCTTTACTTTACAGTCCTTCCTTCCCTTCACACATACATCAGCTACTGCCCCTCTGTTGCCTGATCCTGATGTATACCAAGATATCCCTTACTAAAAAGAAAAAAAGCGATCTAAGAACAATTGTAGGTTCCTATTACATTGCATTTCTTTACATTTAAAATACAGTTTGAGTAGTTGGCTCTATGCATTCTATATTTTCTACTATTTCATCTTTTCTCTTCACCATTTGATTCCTGTTACTACTACTTTAGTGAAACTGTTTTTGATAAAGTCAACATGTCAAATACAATGAACATGTACATGATCTTAAATGACAGGGCGGCTCTACTCCA
Organism: Myodes glareolus; assembly: GCF_982192425.1. NCBI lineage: Eukaryota > Metazoa > Chordata > Mammalia > Rodentia > Cricetidae > Myodes > Myodes glareolus. The sequence continues at coordinate 58,174,543 of NC_142045.1, forward strand.
AGTCCAAGATCATCTTGTCTCATCATGATTTGTGAACTATTGGCCTGGTTCTTTTCAATGTCCTGGTATCTACCCTGACTTTCAGATTTCTAAATAATCTTTGAGGTTGAGGACACACTCATTAATAGTGATTGCCGTAATATGTTTGGGGTTTCTAATTTTCATCTTGTCTTAGGTGTAGATTTACTCACTTTGTTAAACATGCCCTTTCTAGGTGATTTGGTTTCGAAGGTGTTTTCTCATTAACTCTAAAACTGCATTGTGAATCTCATAACCAGTTTTAAATTAAGATAAGCAATGGTGTGCTAGATGCTTCCCATTAAAGGCCCCAATTGCCTTGCCAATGCATCATTTACAGTGGATCTGAAATGTGAATCCTGACTGTGTGTTTTAAATGCTTCTGTTTGTAACCCTAATGGGTCCTCAGATACTCTTCCTTTTTCTAATGCCTCTTATTTGACTTTGTCTCTAAGAATGAAAACCCGTGTCCCATAGCACTGAGAAAATATGCATGTCTGACTTCTACGTTTAGAAAATACAACGTGTAGTTGGCAGTTGTACACATAATCATGACTAGTTCTAGGGACAAAATTTAAAATAACAAACAAACAAAAAAGACCAACTTACCCTGGGAAAATTAAAGTTAAAAGAGAAAAGAAAGAAATACTTTAAACAAAATGCATAAATGGCTTATACATTTCAGAATAAAGCAGGCATACAGTAATAAAGAGATTTGAAGATGAAAAAAATATTGACAAAATATGTAGATGTAATTAATATAGCATGCTCCTAATTCTTAAAGTAATAATGATAACCACACTGGGTCAGTGAAGCTCAGGGGAGACTTGGTATGCAGGATTTTGTCTGAAAGATGGACATTAAAACAACATTTCCTCAGACTTACCAGTGTTATAATATATATGCAGGACATATGCTTTAGTGAAATAGTGGATATTTTTCTCAACCAAAAAAAGTTATTTATTGATATTACAAATAATTAGCTCTCTGGTTGAAAAGAACAATAGGAATACAAAGCTGTACTCATGGGAAACCGTGTTCAGCTTACCGTGACTTCTGTAGAAACTGTGTAATACTCTGTGTGTGTCCAGTGTATGTGGGTGTACATGGAGGCCAGAATTTCTTTCTCTCAGTGTGACACTCGCCATTTGTCTGGAATGCCTGGCCGGAAATTGTCAGGCTTAGGCCTCTCCAGGCTTACATTTCAGGTGTGCACTCTCATGCCTGCTTTTTATGTGGGTTCCAAACTTTGGCTTTCATTGCTTGAGCACAGAGCAAGCACAGTTAGCCACTGTGTCATTGACCCAGCCATTACACATTCTTAATTATAATGAAATCAAAGTGGCTTTCATATTTGTGAGATGAAAGTTAATCAGAGACAACTCAAGTCAAACCTTGTTATGCTATTTATGTAGGTGTGAGTACTTATGTGTGTGTGTTTAATTTCTTTCCATTTTAAAATGCATAGATTTTTGATATCTTCCCTGTATGTGCTCAGAGATGACATCAAGCCGTCATATGCTGCTGACCTTTTAGATGCTAAGCGTGCAATATTGAAGTCATCCTTCTCACTTGAGGAGTCTTTTGGGAATGCGCCATTGTCATCTGGCTGTGACAGCCCTGAGCATGCTGTCTCTAGTTACTGTATGGAGATATATAGTGGCAGCCCATGGCCCATTCTCATGCTGCTTATCTAGTCTCCTGCGACAAATAATTCCACTCAGCTTGTCAGTGGTGACAGCTGAGACTTTTTGCTTAGATGCCTTGACAGTGCTTGTATTAAACAGCCGGTGCCATACACTCCATTAAGTTTCTGTAAAATGAACTGTCTGCATCGTGCTGCTTTGCTGATAGTAGCAGCAGCAAGCTAATCCTCTCCAGTTGTGGACTGCCTAACTGGTGCTCTCACTCTAGGGCAGGGAGATCTCAGCCTGCAGTAGAAGGACTGCAAGGACGGTGGCCACAAGCAGCACCCGTAATTCATTGCAGAGCAGGTGTTTGGAAGAAGCTATTTACTATAAATTAGGATGCAAACATTTCTGAAGTCAGAAAGATTGGTTTTTAGATGATAAAGTATCTGAATTTTTTTTCCAAAGCACAATTATTTATAGGCTCTTGGAACAAAAGGCATAAGCACAATGCAGATGGATCTGCTTAAATATGTCTACATGCTATTCCCTTTGTGTGTGCCTGTATGTGTTCAAATATGTCATGAAATCTCAGCTTCTTATGTGGGGAAGTATATTAAGAGAAGTTTAAATGAGTATTTTTCAATATTTTTAAAAAAACAAGATCACTGGAAATTCTGACATCTGATATTTTTCAGAAATAAGAAAAGAATGTACTTGGTTTGTTTGCCCTTTTAAGTCTTTTGCATGTGACAGAAGAAAATACTTAATATCGACAGCAGATACATGAGAAAAGCAAGTCGTATTTTCCTTAGCTTTGTAAGAAACCTGTTTTTCAAAGTCCCTAATACTCTGAAGATGCTCTTCTAAACCTCCTCCTTCATTTTTGTTTAATTGCCTTGCCTTTATGCCCATTTTGTAACAGCAGGCATTGAGGAAGAAGCCGTCACTGAAACGGTTATTTCACATTGAGCATCAGCACAAAGCTTTGTGCCGCATTGTGTAGAAGAAGATGGCTTTTCAGTGAGAGTAGGGTGGAGCAAGCAGACTCACTGCCTCCTTACATAGTGAGAGTATACGTCACATCCTATGTCACCCGACAGAGAGAGCGAGCATAGGACAGACTGTGGGCAGTCTTTTCTGGATTCACTTTTCTGTATGTGCACAGGCATGCACGTGTGTGTGCATGCGTTTGTATGTGTGCATGTGTGTGTATGTTTGCACTTGTGCACACGTTCATGTGGAGGCTGGAGGACAACCCCTGTTGTTCTTCTTGAACTCTGTGTATGTGTGTTTGTATGTGCACAAGTGAACACAGTCCTCAGAGACCAGAAGAGAATGGCAGGCCCCTGGAGCTAAAGTTAGGCTGCTGTGACCTCCCATGTGGGTGATCTGTACCAAACTCAGGTCCTCTGAGAGAGCAGCATGGGCTTATTACCAGTTCACTTCCTAGAGCCTTCTCTTCTCTTCTCTTTCTTCTCTTCTCTTCTCTTCTCTTCTCTTCTCTTCTCTTCTCTTCTCTTCTCTTCTCTTCTCTTCTCTTCTCTTCTCGTCTCTTCTTTGTCTCTTCATTCCTTTTTTTTCTCTTTTCTTTGGAAGCAGTCTCTTACTCTCCTCAAGCATAGGTGCTGGGCTGAATAGCCAGTGAGCCCCAGAGTTCCCTGTTTCTGATCCTCCAGAGGGATGGGATTACAAGTGCACCATCACACCTGGATTTTTTTTTTTAACATGAATCAAACTCACACTCTCATTCTTACAACTGAAACACTTTACTGACTGAGCTATTTCCTGAACCATTTATTCCCTTGCTAATACATTAGAAAATCTTTCCTCAGTCTACTAGGATTACTAGTAGATAAAGCTGTTTGTTGACAAGCCTGCTGACCTGAGTTTGTTCCCTGGGACCTACATGATGTGAAGAATCAGCTACCATCATTTGTCTCTGGATCTCTATTCATAGAAAGATAAATATCTCCATGCATACAACACAACACAACACACACACACACACACATCATATAATTTTTTAAACCATACTAAAAGAGATACATTTTATTTTCCAAGAGAAGCATTACCTAGACCTGTCTTACCTTAGGAAATTATACGTTTTTATCCATGTATGATAAACATATCATATAAAGCACTGAATATCACGTAATTTCACTTTCCTCCGTGTTTCCTTCCTATAGCCTCCTGCTCTTCTCATTAATCTTCATCTGTGCCAATCTTGTTTCTGCCTCTGTTTTTAGCTTTTCCTCAGGTGTCTGCTTTTAGTTCTGTTTCTCTGTCTTTCTTACTGCCACATTTAGGATCAGTACTAGGAGTTTTCTATAACCTTTTAAAAGTTGAATTAAATTAATTTTACCTGATGAATGAAAATATTGCTATGTGTGAAGCCTATGCACATGCATATCCCTGTCATTTTAAAATCAGAGCAGACATGCCTACACCCGTTACTGTTTAGTATTTCTTCAGGAAATAATAAAATCATTTAAAATTATTTCTAGCTTTTCTATAATGCATAGTACACTGTTCTGTCTAAATTCACCACACTTGGACATCCTGCTTATATGTAAGATGGTACCTCCTGATCAGCCTTATGCTGCCTGGCAGCATCTGGTAACTCCCATTCCATCCACAGCTCACAAGAGCATCTTTCTTGACTCCACACAGAGTGAAGCTGTTTGGCTCATTAGCTTCATGCTGAGCTCTCCAGTGCCACCCAGGTTGTAGCAAGCAAATGACAAGCATCATTTTTCACGGCTGAGTTGCATTCCACTATACATTCTGCATTTTCTTTATTGATTCGTTCACTGGTGGACTTTCAGGTTACTTCTCTAGTGTTTGGGTACTGAAAATAGTGATGCAGTAGTCAGGCAGTACAGATGTCTCTCCAACATACTAGCTTAATTTCCTTGGTTTATATACCCAGGGGAGAGACTGTGAACTGTATAGTATTTCTATTTTTAACTGATTGAGGAACCTTCATTATGCTTCTACAGATGCAGTACTAATTAACATTCCTGTCAACAGTGTGCAAGGCTTCTCTATCCTGCATCCTCACTAGAACCAGCTACCTTCAATCTTGTTTGATGATAGATGGTCTCCCTGGAAAGAGATAATGTCTCATTCTGTCTTTGATTTGCATTTCCCAAGAGATTAGTAATGCTGAATATTTTTTCAATGTGCCCATTGGCCATCTGTATATCTTCTTTTAATGAATTTTATAGATATTTAAATGTACCTTTTAAAATCACTATATACCTAGTACCTAATATGAAAGGGCACTTAATTTTTTCTAAATAATTTTGTAAAATAATTCATTTTTATTATGACTTTTATTCTTTAAAATCAGTGTGTGACTCTGTAGCACAGAATTTATAGCAGATAATACCAAAAAGTCTTATTAGGTGACCTAAAAATGAACTGTAGCAGTTTGATCTTTAGTAAAGTTGTCATATGGAGCACATGACACAATATTTTAATAATACAAGGTCCATGTAAATACAAAGTAACTGCTTTCTGTAGGAAGAATACCTGGCTTTCTTGGCTTGTATTCCCAAGATGCTCACAGCTTATACAACCAAGCTCTGAAGCTCGAATGTTGGCAAGGGTATGATTTGATAAAAAGTATCAAATGGGAAGTACAAAATGTGCTTATGACTAACCAGTTCATCCAGACTCCTTAAACTGAAGAAAAAATATTAATAAAGCATAATTTATTTTGTTTTCTGTATAACATGGCATTGGCTGAGAGCATGGTATATTTTGCCTAAAGTATAGGGTAGTTTTAAGTGAAATTGAGGCTAGATTGATGAATTTTGTAATTCTCACATGTATTCTTGTATTCTTTAATTAAGAATAGCAGATATATTGTGTGGAACCATATTTAGAGGGAAATTGGAGTTTTAGTGGTTGTCTAGGACTCCTCCCTTCAAGTCTCTAAGTTCAGCTGTTAACTGCGTTTCTGTCATGGAGAAGTATGCATTCCCCTGCATATAATGGGACAAAGTCTCTGCTGCTGTGGTTGATTCATCTCCAGAGGACACATTAGCTCAGCATTCAGCCTGCTAGTATGATCACACAGCCACTTCAGTTCAGGAACTTCTCAAAGACTCGTCAGCATTCAACCAGCAACCCATGCATTTGGGGCCGGATGTTCCTGAGATGGAATGTGTTCCCCTCTCCCCCAACTAGAAGCTTATCTTGTTTCTTTATGAGGTCATCTTAAAGTTGTTGCTACTTATGAAGTTAAAAGTTCAGTGTAACACATTCAATTTTTAAATTTTAATTGTTGATACTCACATATGAATATTTGTGAGAGTTCTAATACTCTGTATGAAACATAGCTGATCCTGATGTTCAAGAAAAGCCAGTGAGTTTAATAACAGTTTGAACTTTCAGTTATTCTTCTGACTCATCATTTTGGGTTCTTGCTAATATGGGAGAAAAAGACAAAGAAGGGGAACCCACATGATTAGGTAGCAAATCCAGTGGCGGGGCAGGAGGACCTGTCCTGCTGAGATTTATGGCATCCCGTTGAATAAATCTGATTGACACTACGTCTTCAAAATTTCATTTGAATGACATGTCTGTCTGTTTTGATAATCTCCACACCGACATTCATACTTCTTGTTCAGCAGTATATAAGCTCATCTCTTTCCCATATCCTCACTAGTGTTTGTTTCCTAACAGACATAAAATCTCAGAGCAGCTTTAATTGGCATTTCCATGATGGGTAATGAAGTTGAACAGTTTGTGAAATATTTGTTGACTATTTCCATTCTTTTTATTTTGAGTATTGACTTCATTGGCCCATTTATTGTGTGGACAATTTTTATGTTTAATTTTTTGCAATATCTTATGTATTCTAGTTAGTAATCCCCTGTCTGATGTATTGGCATTTTTCTCCTATTCTGTAGATTGCCTCTTCATGCTAAAAATTATTTCGCTTGCATTCGAGATGCATTTTAATTAAATTTCTTGTTATTTGCAATCTTGACATTATTATAATGATATACACAGGGGATTTTACCTCTCTGTAAGAGACAACAATTAGGCCTGTTCACTGAATGATTAAAATTAAACGTTCCTCTTAGATTGCATAGAACAGTACTGATTAATGATATTCATAGACTAAAGAAAAATTTATCAAAAATAATTTATAAGATAAATAGAAATTGTAATGTAGTTTTGATACACAAAATTTAACTGCAAATTATGATATATGTTTAAAATAGATTGTAATTGCCATTTTTCATAATCACCAAAGTTCAAAAAGCTTAAAATAATCTTATTTTGTACAAGGAATACAGCAATTTAGATGTGTAAAATAGTTTCTCAAACCTATCAAACCCAGACCTGAGCTTCTAAAGACGTTTAAAGTTTTTCTTTCTAGATAACTTTTAAGAATGTAATAGACAGTAACTCCACAATGATGGCTTAAGCAGAGCCATTTTCCAATGGCTATGGACAAAATGAGTTCCAAAGGTTAGCACTGCCCCACAATTCTGTGCTTTCCTGACCTATTTCAAAATTTGTTCCATCAATTGCTCCTCCACTTTTAGCAAATTGCTGTACTTCACAGAGAGAGTTGAATAAAGATTCTCATAATTCAGCAATGCTGTATTATGGCAAGAACTAGATGTAGGGTGTTGAAGTTTTTAAAGTCTGCCCCATCTCCATAATCTCCTTCTAGTAGAAGGAGGTGTTTTCTTTGTTTGCTTACTTTTCAATCACTGTGCTTAATAAGGTATCCCAGGTATAACGAAGATTTCCCTACCATGGCACAGCAGCACCAAGAGGAAGAGCTGGTTACTGAAGTTAGCTATTTCCTGAGTTATGGTCTGTATGAGCCCATGAGTTCAGTACTCACTTAGGGTTAGTCAACTGAGATCTAAAGGAAAAGACTGGAAATTCGTGCATATTAGAGGCTTAAAATGTACACATATCTGTTTGGGGCCCAGTCTGTTAAAGTTTACAACATAGCTACTATAGGATTTGGTGATAATAACTAAGGAAAAGTTCAAAGTGCTTTGATCATCTCAGTGCAATTCTTAATAAAGAATCCCTTCTCCTCCCTGCTACATTACAATTCAATTTTCATAAGTGTTATTTTGGTTATAACAACTGTTTGAAATGCACAATGACTTAAGTAATTATAGCAACCTCTTGTATTATCAAGAGTTTTAAAAGTTAATAGTCATTATAGTAAAGCCCAAATCAAATCAAGGGTTTTAAAAGATTAAGTAGGTCCATTAAACACTTAGTGAATATGACAGAAAAATTAAAACAAATAATGTTCCAAATTGAAATGGCTGTAGCTGTGTGTATTTGTTTTTTTGATCTTGGTTCTTTATTGGAAAAGAGACATTGGGTTTACCAAGTGCTGCTGAGAAATTCAGCACCCACACGTATAATGTGGAAACTAGATCACACTAACAGTGCAAAAATAAACTCAAAAATTATTTAAAAAACCATTAATATCAGATCTGAAGCTTGAAAGTGTCAAAGGAAAAGCAAAGGCGACCCCATTATGGTATCAGCAGAACTACTGAGCTTTTGTAGGATGCCAATAGCGCAGGAAGTCATGGCAGAGATGTCTAAGGAGATTGCAGGAATTAAAGCATCCACAAAGCACACAGCAAAGGAGGGAACAGCTAGCATGACAAGATGGTCTATGAAGGGAAGGAAATCTTTATACTCATCTAGCAGGGAATTAATATGCAGGATATATAAAAATTCAAAATATTAAACACTCTAGGAAGAATTAATCTAATTAGTAAGTAGGGAAAGAAATGAATTATATAATTTTTACAAGAAGAATATAATGTAGAAAAAACTTGGGCATGCTTGACCATTAGAGAAAGGTAATTCTACATTTGTGATTTCTATCACACCTACTCCAAATGTCTAACACCAGGACAACTAAACCTAATATAACTGGAGGGGATAAATTGGGTGGGTGAGGTATACAAGGCAGAATTGGAGGTGATGCGTTCACTGGGGTGGAGGGGATGCATTCACTGGGTTGGAGGAGATGCATTCACTGGGTTGGAGGAGATGCATTCACTGGGGTGAGGTGTGGAAGGACAGAACTGGAGAAGATGCAGTGGGTGGATTGAGGTGTGGAAAGAACACTTGCACATTGACTGTAGGAATATTAAGCTTTGCAGCCACTATATTTAGGTTTCTAAGCAAAGAACCTGAGAAATTAAGTTAGGTTTTATAAGCCATGTTTTCTTCACCTTGATATACTTCTGAAGGAAAGAAAATTAGCTCATAGTAGAGGTAACTGCACACCAATATTTACTAGAACAATATTCTAAGCAAGTCAGGAAATTGGTCTAAATCTCCATAAATTCGATAAAAAAATGTCACAAGCACATGCAACCATGGGAAGATTTTATTTGTGAAGAATTATAGCACTTGAAGGGAAGTGGTTGAACTTGGAGATCGTTATGGTAAGTAAACATAGCTCAAATATGCAGTCAGAATCAAGCTTTCTCCATAGGCAAAGTCTAACATAAATAAGTAAATAAGTAATAAAAGCCATGACAGTAGGAGAAAGTCAGCTTTTAAGAAGGAGCAAAAGAGACTGGCATAAAGGGGAATAAAGGTAGGTGAGGTCAATGTAGACGGGCCATATCCTCAGTGTTTTATATGAATTCTTGAATATATAGGAACGAATTATTTGTTACAATCACCATGCAGCAACAAAAAAGCCAAGGGTAGGAATAATACTTGATGACATCTGAGTATAATTCCTTAATCTAAATCACATAAGGTACCATTTTCATGAGTTACTTTGACTTGAATTGAAGGAGAAGTCTAGTATAGATACTTAAATTATATTGATGTCACTTCTTAATAGTAAGAAACAGATGGGCAGGTCATAGTCCTCCTGTCTTGTTGCAGATATTCGGTTAAAATGTGAAAATTCAAATATGTATTTTCTTTCATCATTCTGAGCAGGGTTTTCCTCTACACATCACATTTTAAATTAGCTTGGGCAGCCTTTCCAGTCCTAGCTCTATGGGTTTTCTTCAACTTTTTATTGTTGCCTTTCCATCTCTTTGTATTCACAGTTTAGAAGTTGATGCCAAATTTTGTAAAACATGTTCTCTTCCATGCTGGGATCCTTGATGCCAGCTGTCTCCCTGGAGTGCGTGCTTTAGTAATCAGTCCTGAAAAGCAGTCCTGGTAATGGAAACACTGGCAGCCTCCTCTACAACAGGGGTGCTAGCCTGAGTCGCTGTAATTAGGAACGTGATTAGGAATAAGTGATGCTTTGGGTCTTCAATTTCAAACCATGAAATGCAGGGATTTGAATTTGTCTTATGTTTGGCACATGACAAAGTTTAGAAACACTAGCTTCCTGAGCCTGGCTTCAAATATCCTGTTGTTTGATTATGTATTCCCCAAACATAGTGTTTTCTAAGCATTTTATCTTGTTTGCAAGTGCAAGTCATTGTAAAAAAAATACTTGCTAGTAAGTTAAAGTTGTATGTTATTTCTAGACAAAATTGTGGAATTAATATCTTCTCCTATATGAAGTAAAGCATAAAATAGTAATAGTAACAGCAAAATTTTCAAAAGGCTATGATGCACAGAGCTTTGTGCTATGTGTTTTGAGTGAGTTCCCCTGTCAGCATTATGAAGTAGGTACTGTTCTGAGCTCATAGGAATATAAGATACACATTTATGCATGACAGAGCCTATGTTCTATAACACTGTGCTCCATCCTGCAAAGTGCCCAACTGCAGACAAGGATTTTACTTAGGTCAGTACTGAAACTTTTCTCAAATGTTCATTCTATTGTCAGTCTTTTGATAAATATTTACACCAACCACGTGCCAGACACTGTGTAAGACTCCAAAAACATAAGAGAATTTAGCCTTTGCCCTGATGAATGGAATAGTATGCATTTAAGATCATAGATACCAAAGTGCACACCGAATCACTCTAGGTGCCACAGCAAAGGTTCAAAGGCATTGCAAGTTTTTTTTAAATAATGTGTATGGGAAACAGCAATATCTATAAACTATCATTGTATGTGTCTGAGTGTTTCAAATCACTACCATATTAAAAGACACAAATACTTCTCATGTAAATTACTAAGGACACTGTGGCAGTTTGATAGAAAATAGTCATCAAAGGGGGTGACCCTGTTAGAAGGTGTGATTTTTTTTGTTGTGGGTGTGACCTTGTTGGAGGAAGTGCATCACTGTGGGTATGGGCTTTGAGGTTTCATATATTCAAGATACCAACCAGTGTACTTCCTGCTGCATGCAAGATGTAAGACTCTCTGCTACTTCTTTAAGACCATGAATACCTGCATGTTGCCATACAGCCTGTAATGATGATAATGGACTGAACCCTGAATGTGTAAGCAAGTCCCCAATTACATGTTTTCTTTATAGACTTGCCTTGATCTTGGTATCTCTTTACAGCGTTAAAAGCCTCAACTAAGACAGACACCATGAGAGATTTTCTAGTCTACAATGACATACATACACAAACACACACACACACACACACACACACACACACACACACACACACACACACATTCACTATTTAAAGAACCTCAAATAAAATTGAGTGGGGCACTCAAATTATTCATGGTGTCTCTGTGCTCACAGGAGCAAAGTGCTGCAAAAATTACAGGAAAATGATGAATATCCAATAGAGAATAGTATTTATAAGTTTTACTCACACAAGTATTTTAAAATTTCTTATAGATGAAAGTAGGTTCAACATAATAATTAATTTGAATTACAATGACAATATTTGGGAAACAGAGAAAAATATTTACTGTTAGAGATATAATTGTGTGATTTAGCTTATATTTAAATAAAAATGATCTGTCAAGCTTGTTAATTTCAAGATGGCTCTTGATGTTTTATTCTTTTGTCTTTATCCTTAGACAAAATGAATGTTATGCTGTCTCCCTAAGAACACATAATGACAGCAGTTCAGTGGAGGGGCACACATTTCAGAAAGTAAACGTAACCTGTGAGAGATGCGATTGACAACCAATTTTCTACACGCTGGTTCTCCTCGCCCCAAGCTGCTTAGACTTCCCTAACGTTCTGAGACCTGTAGCATGTTGAGATAGTGAACCGTATTACCCTAGCTCCTTTTTCAAGAAAGTGTGATTAGGAGATGGTAAGGTTCATTGTTGACTGGAGCAATCATTTTCATTTGAAAAATCTGTTATTTTAAGTGTAAAAAATATCAGCAAACAAAACAATTGACAATTCCAGAAAGGGGACTGGGCTTGCTGTGGAGTTGGCTCCCTCCTGCGTCAGAGCTCAGAGTTTGCTCTTCTGAAAGAAAGATCAGTTCCAGAGAGCATCAGGACAAGCCAGCACGTGTGAAACCAACAGTCGATGTTCAGATTTGTGTGTGCATGTGTGAAGGGCAGTGTGAAGGGTAGTGTGAAGGGTAGTGTGAAGGGCATGTGTGAAGGGTATGTGTGAAGGGCATGTGTGAAGGGCATGTGTGAAGGGCATGTGTGAAGGGCAGTGTGAAGGGCATGTGTGAAGGGCATGTGTGAAGGGCATGTGTGAAGGGCAGTGTGAAGGGTAGTGTGAAGGGCATGTGTGAAGGGCAGTGTGAAGGGTAGCGTGACTTTGCTTCCAGATGGGATCTGAGCCTTTTTTCTGTAATTTGCTTAGAATTATGTCTTTAATCTTTATGACCACACTGAATTTTTGTCTTCATAACTAGAAAAGGACAGAGTGGGAAGCCGTGAGTAAGATAATATAGGTCAGGACTTTGCACATAATCTTAAATGGTCAGATAAACCTGCTTTAAATAGAATATATAAAAAATGTTTAAAACAGAAGTTCAGGTTTTCAAAATAAGAAAAAAAAAGAGGGACAGAGACAGTTCAAGTTCACGCTGATAGAATATCTGGGTAGTTTCCTTAGCAGGTAGTGTTCAGATTACCATCCGTTGAGTGGAATTTTCATGACCCCATCCTGATTTATGCTGTTTACCAAACTCAACCCGAGGCCCTTTCCTTGACGTTTGCTGAAAACCGTGTCCAGAAACTCAGTATATTTTATTGGTTATAACCTAGTGACGACTGGGATCTGCCTCTGAAGTCTGTGAGTGATCCTTGGTCAGACTCATGAACTAAATTTACTAAAACTATCTCTCTGGCAGATATGTATTTATGAATGCTTTATTTTCTGTTACTTATACAATTCAAGACTTTGTTTCACTCTAGTTGGAGTTTATCAGCTTACTAAGTTGATAAGAAGATTGCATAATACTATATTGGTTTTATTTGCAAGAATCTTTAATTGACATTGATAAGCATTCATGGGTAGACTAAGACACCTTCTCAAATACATGTCCCTTTAAAAACTGAAAAACTGCTGTTATTTCTCATACTGTAATCATCCTGTTTAATATTATAGAAAGTTTTGTTATCAGAAAATAATCTGTTCATTTTGAATGCATTTTATAAATTATCTAATTGATTAAGAGATTTTATTAGTGAATTGAGTGAACACTCATTAGTGAAATGAGCCAGACTTCTTTCATGTAAAGTAAACTAAATCGTTAAATAGAAAGCATTGCAAATGTAACCCACTGGCATTTACTGGAAAACAGAATTGCACTTTGATTTATAAATTCGTGTCACTATTATAATTAACACAAAATCATAGTGAAAGTTATAATAATATTCAGTTACATTATTATTTTACTGTGTCCAACTTGAAACATTTGATGTTTTTCAATCATCAAGATATCTTATTTAAAGATGTTTAAAAGATGCCATGTCACACAGATGTCCTCTGGCTCTTACAGTCCTCTATCTTCCTGGGCCATGACATTCACTGTATCTTAGCTATGGGAGTTGTGATGTAGATGGACCACTTGAGGTTGTACTCCCCACTCATTTCTTCTTGGCATTGTGACCAGGTGTGGAATTCAGTTGACATAAAGAAGCTTCTTGGATAGAGAATAAGAGCTATAGCTATCTCTAGGTACCGCGGATGTAGATAGCAATTAGATTGGTCTGCTTTTTCTCAAAGGCTATCTGATGTGGTTTTGGGAGGCTGTTATGTTAAAAATAAAGAAAAAGCGACGAGGAGAGGGGAGAGAGAGAGAGAGGGAGGGAGGGAGGGAGGGAGGAAGGAAGGAAGGAAGGAAGGAAGGAAGGAAGGAAGAAAGAAAGAAAGAAAGAAAGAGAGGAAGAAGCAGTAGTATGTTCTCTCCACTAGGGTACATGACCTTAACCTCCATAGGTAACTGGCTTGGTTGACAGAGCTAGGGATGAATTCTGTCATATTGAGTGGGCATTGAGTCAAATTAGACAGCTGTTGATCATTGTCAATATAAAAATGTTATTATTATATTCTTGTGAATGTCCTACCTGGCCAGTCATTGTGGCACAGCACCTTTAGGTACTAGAAGAGCTGGTTCTCAAGGCAGATACCTCCAGATCAGTTCCACCTAAACACTCAAAGCCCTGTATCTGAAGTTTGTGGCATTTTCAGCACTTGAATTTTTGGGAGCCAACTGGGCAATGGCAATAGAATGGTTATCTAAACAATACAACACCAGTTGACAAGGCAATGCTGATGGAGGTAATCTCACAAGGCACCCTCCTGAAATAAGGAGCTACAGGCAATTAATGGCTACTGAGAGAGGGGCATTCTGTCTTCTACAGGATGGGGCCACAATAACTTTGTCTAATCCAAGTGGTCAGCTCTTCTTTTTTTTAAATTTTTTTTTATTGATTATATTTAGCTATACATTTTATTCTGCTCTTCTCCCTACTTCTCCTTCCCCTTCTACCTACTCCCATGACCACCACACTCCCAATTTACTCAGGAAACCTTGTCTTTTCCTCCTTCCTATGTAGATCTATGTATGTCTCATTTAATGTCCTCTTTATTGTCTAGATTGTCTGGGGTTGTCGACTGTAGGTTGGTTTTTCTTTGCTTTATGTCTATCGCCACTTCTGAGTGAGTACATATATTATATTTGTCTTTCTGGGTCTTGGTATGCCATGCAATATGTTTCTTCTAGATTCATCCATTTGCCTTCAAATTTCAAAATGTCATTATTTTTTAACACTGTGTAGTACTCCATCATGTAAATGTACATTTTCTTTATCCATTCTTTGGATGAGGGGCATCTAGGTTGTTTTCAGGTTCTGGCTATGACAAATAATGCTGCTATAAATGTAATTGAGCACACGTCCTTGTGGTGTCTTTGAGCATCTTTTGGGTATTTGTCCAAGAGTGTTTTTGCTGGGTCTTGTGGTAGGTTGCTTCCTAATTTTCCTGAGAAATTACCATACTGATTTCCAAAGAAGATATAGAAGTTTGTACTCCCATCAGCAATGGAGGAATGTTCCCCTTATCCCATATCCTCTTTAGCATAAACTGTCATCAGTGTATTTGATCTCAGCCATTCTTACAGGTGTATGATAGAATCTCAGAGTTGATTTGATTTGCATTTCTCTAATGGCTAAGAATGTTGAGCATTTCCTTAAGTGTCTTTCAACCATTTGAGATTCAGGTGTTGAGAGTTTTCTCATGTAACCATATGCATATGAGTAGCATTTAATGGAATCAACAATATATGTATGTATATACATGCATGTATGTATATATAATATATATATTTATTTATACATAATTTAAAAAGAAGTGATCATGAGTTTGAGTAGGAGCTATAGAGACATGGGAAGACAGAGGAAAGAGTGAGGGACTGAAATAATATATATACAATATTTGCATATGTAATTGTAAAAATATTTTTATTAAAAAGCAAAATAATAATAATAATATCCTTGTCATGCATATAAAAGTTCAGGTTTTTTACTAGTGTATTAAATGTTATATTAATTTTTATCCTTTGGATTTATTTTTAAAATAGTCTTAATTAAGTAAGCCTCAGGAACATGAAACTTCATCTAAATCACAGCAATTAAGCCTGTTTAGCTATAATTGTGAACTCAACTTTCCTGGTTTTCTCTCATTGTCACTAGCAACAACATCTGTACATACTGGTAGGGTTCTATTTAAATTATCAATGTTTAAATTAATTGAGGAGTTTAGGAAAAAGAGTACGTTTAAATAATTTGTAAAGTAGTTTATAACTATTACAATTGACAATAGATACACTAATCATACTAATGAAACCAGAAACAAAGAGAATTAACATTTCTAAGGAATAAATTTCTAATTGTTTATCCCGTATAATGTGGTCAGCCCTGAAATTAAATGCTTACAAGCAGTGGACTCAGCAGGACCCATTAGATTCATTCAGATATTGAATGCATGTATTTGAAGCAATAATAAGAAAAAAATTGAACTTATAGAGAGGGATTGAGGGGGACAGAGGAGAAGATGGGAACATGGGAGGATGGAAAGAGAAGGAAGAGGTAACTTAAATTGTTGTTTTTAAAATATTTGCTGAAATATATATAAAATGGAAAGGAAAATAAGAAGTTGCTGAAGGATACATGGACAACTTTAGAAATATTAAATGAGTCTCCATTTTCAAAGTCTAGCATACATTTCATTTGATGACAGCTTCTCTGTTTTGAATATTTGGTGCAACACTATTTGATAACACGGAAATCAGTTTTCATGTCATGTACTTGACTTCTAAGATTTGGCCTGGTTTGTAGCTGACGGGATTGGAAGTTCAACTACTGAGATCATGATTCTTATACATCTTTCAAAGTGTCTTTCAGTTTTCACTCAAATGTTTCTTGAGTAATATTTAGTTTTCTTTAATGCTGTCATAGAAAACACTCAGTGATTTGAAATTAAGTTGCTTTTCTGACCCATTATTACTTATTGATATTCACAATGATAACATTTACAAAGTGATGCTGAGTTCTTCAGTTTCTTTAGAAATACGATTTTGTTGATAAATTTTACATAGGTATTTAATATTCAGAAATATTATTATGTCCATAATATTATCAAATTTTTAACTAGACCGATTTGATGATAAATCAAACATGCTAATTGTTTTACTGCTTATGGTATTTATAATATAATTAAAATCAAAATCATATGAACGTTGGAAAACTAGTTTTACTTAGTATTGTTCTTTTCTAAATTCATATTAGTCTTAAAAACTCAAGTAGTACCAAAACTTTAATAATATTGAAAAATAATTTAAGCATCAGAAGTGAATGCTTAAAAATAAAATATTTAAATAAAAATATAAAAGAAGTGAGTGTTTACCCTTAGTTAGAAATATTCACAGATGCTCATATATTGTTCAGTGAAGTATATTTGTAGTTCTGAAAAATCTTTGTGTATAATAAGTATAGGTAAATAATTGATAGTAAATGTATTTAACCACTATTATACAACTTTTAGAACAATGTGATTTTTTAAATTTTAATTAAAAAAATAACATCACTTTCCTCTTCTCTTCTCCTCAACCTCTTCCAGATCTCCTCCCTTCAACCACTCTCTTGTGTCCCCACTCTTAAACTAATAGCCTCTTTCCTTTGGATATTATTGTTATATACATATCCATATGTGTATATAATTGAACAAATACATAGATACAACTTGTTGAGCTCATTCTTATTGGTTTTGTGTATATGGCTGAAGGGTCAACCGTTCTGTGTTAGGAAACCAGTAGACGCTCTGTCCTAAAAATGGTTAATATTGTTTCTTTCAGAACTTATTAGTTGCTGAAGTTCTTTGCTTCTTGTGAACCCTGTCATAATTTTCCCTTTTGCCATTAACACATCCATTGATATTGCTGTTGTTCTGGTCTTATTTATGCAGGCATATGTAGGAGAGATTGATGTGGAATGTCGTTCTGTACACTGAAAATATATGTTGCTTTTATTAGTTGATGAATAAAATTGCTTTGGCCTTCAGCAGGGCACAATATAGCTAGGCAGATTATCCAAGCAGAGATATAGATAAAAGGTGGGGTGGAGAGAGCTGCCAGTGAGTTGCTGGAGCAGCAAGATGTACAAGAAAACAAGTAATCCCATGAAGCCATGCGGTGATACACAGTTTTTTAGAAATGGATTAATTTATATGTAAGTGCTAGACAATAATAAGCATGAGCCATCAGCCAAGCAATTACAACTAATATTAAGCCTCTGAATGATTATTTTTTTTTGAAAGTAAATTTTATTAAATTATAAAAGTTTCCATTTCCGCCCCTCTTCCCAACACCCTCCCACTCCCTCCACTCCCTCTCCTCCTCCCTCTTCGTCCCTTAGGGCAGTCAGGGTTTCCTGCCCTGTGGGAAGATCAAGTTCCTCCCCCCTCCCTCCAGGTCCAGGAAGGTGAGAATCCAAACAGACTGGATCCCCAATGAATGATTATTTTATAAGCAACTGTAGGGACAAGCACGCAAGAGAGAAACCAGTCCAGGGGAACTAGGAAAGATAGAGAAAAAACAAAAAACATCTGGCTACATTTGGCATGCCAATGTGGGGCTAAGAGTTTCCAAATAAAATCTGAGAAACCTTTAAAAAAGTGGGGTGGTTCTAGAACACATAGATGGAGCTGAGAACAGCTTCCTGGTTGTATCTTTCATTCAGGTCCAGGTTCAGAGGCAGTGGCTTGAGCACAGCATTGTAGATTCCCACCAGAGTACACAGAGGTGTCTCTAAGACTTACAGTGCGTTGTGTGTGGATTTAGCTTTTGCACATACAGACAAAAAGGGTTTATGGGCAACATGCTACAAGCTGTTTGGTGGTACCATGGACCTGTTGCTTTGTAGAGTTGGGGCAATGAGCAACCTCTGCCATGTTGAAAAACCCAGTGGTGCAGAGCTAGCAGCCAAACCCTCATATTTGGTCTTAGCCAAGTCAGCTTAGCAGTTTAAAGCAGTGATCAAAAAATAATTACAGGGCAGGCAGTGACAGCACACGCCCTTAATCTCAGCACTTGGGAGGCAAAGACAGGCAGATCTCCGTGAATTTGAGCCCAGCCTGGGCTACAGAGTGAGTTGCAGGACAGGTCCCAAAGCACAGAGAAACCCTGTCTCATAAAACGGAAAACAAAACAAAACAAAACAAAAAATGATGGCAGATATGCAATAAAGACAGATTTCAGACAAAAAGAAACTCTAAATGGGTCACAGTGTGTTTTTAAAAAATATGTGGGCTTAAGGACAAAAGAAAATGGGTATAGGTAGTTAATGAAAGAAAAATCAAATAGCATTAAAACATAAAACTAAAAAAAAGCCATATAAAGATGAGAAATACACATGGAGTCTGGATCCTTTATAGTATGGTTTTGATTTTGAAATTTTTGATTGCTGAAAAGCAAAGGACAGTTGCTGAGAGACATAGGATTAAAAGAGATGCTGATGCTGATAAAACATACAAATCTAAGTATTTTAAGAATGCCTTCACTTTGAAATAAAAATCAAAAACGAATTTGTAAAATGGACCTTAAAAGATGTATTGCTTTAGACAAGCACAGAAAATGAGTGCTGTGAATTCCTTCCAGGCTAATGTGGTCTGATCAAACAAGAGCTTCTGAAAGGTCTCCAATGGGAACTATGACCCAGGTAACCCAATATTCATAACAACTTCAAGGTTACTGACTGAGATGGACCAACTACACAAAATTTGTTAGCTAGGACTTGGCTATTATCTCAAACTTTCTCAAAGACTCTCAAGATACTTCATCCACAGACATCAGGAAGCCAACCATATTCCCAAGAGTTGGGTGGGGGGATGGATGCAATGATCATTGGCTATTTGGTAGGTTATAGATGTTTGCTATATTTCAGGGAATATAAGAACATAGGATAAAAAGGAAACTATTAATCTCAGATATTTTATATTGACGTGGAATTTGGTATAGTGATACAAATTAAATGTTATTTTTTACCCTGTATATTTGCCTTTTTTCTTGTTTAAAGGATTGTTGTATATTGATATAAATTTAAGGTCAGTTTTGTTAAACTATACGTATATTTCTAATATTGTTTAAGATATGTTTATGCTGCTCATTTAAAAATTTATAGTGAATAAATACAAATTGATAGTCATCTATAATAGTCAAACTTATAGTCATCTAGATTTTTTAGATATGCAGAGATATACTTTAGATGAATAGGTAATCTAGAAACACTTCAAAGACCTACAGAATATGGTATTTAAAATGTTTTAAGAACTTAGACTTTTCTCAACAGTGAGACACTGATGTGGGATTCCCCTCTGTATGCTATGAATATATTTTATTACCATTGGTTATTAAAAAAACTTTTTTGCTCTATGTCAGAAAATCCAAACAGAGATATAGAAAGGAAGTAGGTGGAGTCAAAGAGATACCATAGCTGCCAAAGGAGAAAGAGTTCAGCCAACAGCTAGAAACTTACCAGTAGGTCACAGCCTCATGGTGATTCATAGATTAATAGAAATGGGTTAATTTAAGATGTAAGAGTTAGCTAGAAATATGCATAAACTATTGGCCAAACAGTATTGTAATTAATATAGTTTCTGAGCAATTATTCATGTCTGGGAAGCCAGGAAAAAAACAAGCAGTCTTCATCTACAGGGCACATCTGCTCCTGGCAGCACCAATTACTAGGCTTTGAAGAAGCTCCTTATGGAGTTTGGTTTCAATGTTACAAGGCTAGCCATTTGGGCAAGAAACAGCTCTTTCCTGGACTGCTTGACTTTATGCTGTATAAATTAGACATGCAGGAACCACAGAAAAATGACTGCTGAACTTGCCAAAACAAGATGGGACAATCCTTCAGGATTCCTGCTTCATGAATGACTCTGCCAGACATTCTGAAGGACACAAAGGAAAATGACTGACAAACTGACAATATAGGTGGTACAGTTTCAAATATTCTGCTTTCACCAAGAAGCCTGTTAGACAGACTAGACTTGTCACTCAAGATGGATGCCCCAACGTTACAGTAGAACTTTAGGTGATTGTTCAGACATCCAGATGTCTCTGTCATTCCTATTGTTTTGGAAGTTGCTTCCAATGCACTTCCTGTTTGCACAGGTAATATTATATAACGTTCTGGGGTCTTTGATTGAGAGCCCCTAGTTTAAAAAAAAATACAAACAAAACAAACAAAATACAAGGGTAGAATGGGTGATTTGATGCCCGGCCAAAGAGCGGCTCAAATGCAGGTAGTAAAGTGCCTGGTAAAAAATAAGCAGGGATTAAAGTATAAATGTTTGAGTTAAAAAAGATTTTAATCTGACAATCTAAAAATAAACCTTTGGTTTTCTGCAAAGGTTCTCTTTGATCTAGAGCTGTGGTGGAGAGATTTGGATAATGCATGGAGAGAGGAAGGGAGGCTGGACATTCCTTTGTGAATCTTTCTATCATGGTATATGTATACTTATTACCATATGGTAGCAATCAGTGCCTGCCTAGGGCAGGGACAGAAAAGCACTGCAGAGTTCCTATTAGCAGACAGACATAGAACAGTGCAAAGAACAGGAGGTAATCAAGAAGGTGCTGAGAGAAATTCCTATCCACAAAAGAGAACACTTTTGGCAAGAAGAAGTCTCAGTTAGGTACTAAGGACAGTACAAGTTAAAGTATCTTGGTGCTACCATCTTTATACAATCCTTCAATGCATTACTTGAATGCTGTGGTTTATTAAGCAGAGAGTATCAGCTTTAGATCCCTTTTCACGGCTTTGTGCATTTTGTGATGATTGCTGGCCAATGAGCAACCCAATGTCTCTGCTTTTCCAGTGAGTTTAAATCCTCTCTTGCAGAGCCCTTTAGCATGGTACCTGTGAGACCTTAAGCATTAAAGTCTTTGAAGGCTTAGAACCACCAACAGTTGCAGAATGCTTGTTGGGATGATGGATACCGGCCTCTGTATGTAATGCAATTATTATAATCCATAAGCATGACTTTAAACATGCTGGAGGATTGCAAACAGCTGGCCCAAGCCCGCATGAACCCTCAGGATTTTATTATTTAGATGGCACATTATTATGATCACTGGGAACTTAAATCTGAAAGGATTTGAAACTCAGGTGTTGCCTTGAATGTGGAGATGTTCCAGGGGAAGGAGCATTCTCGCCTGCTGAGATGGCTCCTGGAACTCCTCAGTATTTTGACAAAATTCTTTTCCTGTGTGACTTAAGGACTTGCACACAACAAATTTCAGATTTGTTGACTTGAGTACAAGGGTCTGTTAAACAGAAAGTGCAGCACAGAGGTGGCTAGCATACTTTGCACCAACTTGCTCATGGTGGGGTCTTCACAGAGAAACAAAGGTACAGTACTGGATCTGGTAATGAATGGTCTTCTGGATAATTGGATCCTGGCATGTCAAGAAATAGGGATGGCTTTGCTGAGGTCTTCATTAGCACTACAGTCTAATGCCCCCTATATAGATACAACATTAAAACAACAATCATTAAAACATAAAAAAGAGGGAGCAACAAAAGATATTCAAGAGATCAAAAACGTTTCTCCACAGAACAGTATGAACGACCTTGAAATAATTTTGTCACAAATGGAAAATTGAACATGTTACTAGGATTCCTCATAATCCCCCAAATCAAGCTGTAGTAGAAAAACCTACAAACAATTAAAAGTATAAATTGTAAAGTACACAGGGAAGATATGGGTCTGAATAAGACTCACCCTCAACATCTTCTTAATATGGCATTATTTACTTTAAAATTTTGAAAACAAAAAATTGCTTACTGTGAAATATTGCCGCTCATAAACATTGGGCAACTTTGTTAAGGCCTTTGAGATCACCTCTGCCATTAGCCCGTTTACTAATCACTGGGAGAGGTATCCCTGTGTCTTTCCAGAAAATGGATCACAGCTCAACTGTGTCCTGGCCAGGCTCATCAGACCCTGGACAACTGATACCAGCTAAGAAGCAGATGAAGTTGAGCAGCCACAAAGATGGCAGCAAGCATCTCTCCTGCTCATGTGGTTGCTTCCTGTACATTTCATGCCAATGCTGGAAACTATTGGTTGTGGTATCTAGCCCTCCTTAGTTAACAGGGGTGGAGGTCAAAGGACCTTATCTTCAGGTGTTTGATAATGCCTTCAGTCTGTTTTCTGTTATGGGTTTAGAAGAGAAAATTCTAAAATTTGGAAAGATTTCATTCCCATGCCCAGATAACCTCTTTATTTTCATACCCCTTATAACCTATTTCCCTATATTACTATCTCTTTAGTTGCAATATATTGGTTGGCATATTCTGCTTGTTACTAAGGAGGTACTGCTCTCAGGAAAGCGAAATCATATAGAGGGGAACACATGCAGGCATGACATGGCAGCGAGCCTTCATGGCACATTTCTAAATAAGAAGCATCTACTAAGCATGGCACATCATGCTCTCGAAGTCAGAACACTCAATTCTGAACCAGCACAAGCAGCCCCTAGCTGGCCTGAGGATAGGTCTGTACTCTGTGTCTACTTTTATCTGCTTCTTCTGAATAGAGACCCTGACAGTTTGAGCTCTCACTGTCCAATCCAAAATAATGTTCTACCCAATCACAGTAATAGACTCTCACTACGTAAGTAGTTGCTCATATGCAGCAAGGCAGAATTTCATTTCCACACCTTTTACAGACCTACAAGCGTAGCTGTCTTGTCAAGGTTCGCCCTGACAATGCCAATTTAGTAATAAAAGAATGGTCAAGATGCTGAAGTCAGTTTCAAATTTGAACATGTCACATGATATCCTATTCCCCACACTTTAAAAATTTTGATTTTTGTAATCTTATCCATCTTATCTACCTGGTACAGGAGCAATTCATTTCACTTGCGATTCCATTTATTGGCTATAATGAATTTGAACTATTATGTAAGAAGTTGAACATATTTTATAGCATAACTATTTATATACTTGCCTAATTTTCTATGAAGATGTTAAGTTTTAATCTATTGGTTTATACCACTTTTTGTTTTACACACAATAAAACTTCCTTTAAATGAAGTCACTTTTCTTGGTAAAATTTTAAAAGTTTTGTTTATTATAATATTTTTACGCAGTCATCACACATTTTTAAATAGTTTAGGTGTCAAGTTTTATTGCAGATGCAGAATGGATTTTAAGAAACATTTATCACCAGAGTACAGAAAATATTTACTAATCTTCCCCAGTATTTCAATGTGTTATTTTGACAAATAAAACTTTTGCTTTCTCTGTAATTTATGTGTCTCAAATAATTGAGCAAGATATGGAAGAAATTAATTTTAGTTACATTGTTGAGTAGCTATTCGGAACTCTTGGAGGCATGTTTTGCCATGACCGAGATCCAGTTTGCTGTAACACAAGTGTATCATACATAATTCTCGGATCGTTTTCAGTTTTTGAGGCTGGAGTTTCTTACTTGTTCTGACTGTACTCCTTCCCCCAACTCTTCTCTTATCTGCCCCTTCCCCAACTTTGAGTCCTTTAAACCCCTTCGAGATCAACCTGCTGTGCCCTGAATATTCTTAGATTTGTGATCTGCTATTGAAATCAACTTGCCAGAGGCTAGACTCTGAGAAAACTGGCTTTTTCTTTCCAAACAGCTTACCTATCACCTCATGGTTAGGGATGGAGTTATGTACCCCACTCTCTCTGTATGCTAGGATATATTCTGCTTGGACTAGCCCAGGGTTTGTGCAGACATCCTAGCCATTGTGAATTCAGATGTGCAGAAAGGCTGATGTAGCATGTTTTATATTATCTGTGGAGCTAATTTTTAATATCCAAATACATGTGTTTCATTTGGAATACTCAGAGTGGTCGGGAAATATCTAAAGGACCACAAGGAAGAACATTCAAGTGGAGATAGAATTTATTAGCATCAGGGACTAGTAGGGGAATTTCTTTGGGGTGTGGTACAGGCCACAGCATGTCCAGGACCGGGACAACTAATGCACAGTATTAAAAATACAGATGGAGTCGAGAAGTGGAAGACAGGGCATGAAGGACGGGAAAGAGTAAACAACACTGAAGACCTTTCTGACGATTCACATGGAAACCTTGTTGTTGTGTCTATGATAAATTTAAAAGCCCAGACTATCACATCGTGAACAATTTACAAAACTGACTGGATCATAATGTCACTGACGGTCATCTCTCTTTACTCTTCCTCACTCAACCACACTATACAAATTTATGAAGAATCCTGTTTAGTGCAGAGACTGAAATTCTCGTCCTTTTCACTCCAACATTCTGAGTCAGGACCATTCTTACTATCTTGCAAATTATTAGGAATGAATGTATCTGCACAGTGATGGTTTTTGTCCTGGAATAAATTAGCAATGAAGAAACTGTTTTTGAGATACTTTATCACTGAAGAAATTATTTCAAGATAGTTTATCAAGAGAATAGGTTTTTAATAATAAAAAATTCTAATTAAAATGTAAAGTCCTTCATATGTCAAGTGTTTAAATATGTGGCTTATAGAAGTGACAGTGATCTTCTGGACTCTATTTCTACCACCTTTGCACTTTTGCATGTAGGAAATTCATGACCAGATGATTTGACATGACCTAGACATTGCTATTTTGAGTTGACTGCAGAGGTTGTATAGCGACTCACAGTTTGGCTTTCTGAGGAATATCTGTAGTCTGAACATCCAGGTGCAGAGATGCTCTTCCTACCTGCACTTTGGAGACCTACTGTAGACTTGTGAGGGGAACCATGTATTTTGTCCTCTGCAATGAACTTTTAGCATGCATGCTTCTTGCTTCTAATGCAGTGGTTTTCTGGTTAGGTATATTAATTTTGTATATATATCGTATTGTCAGATTGGTTCCTATGCCAGATGTGATTCATATGTCCATGAAAGGGTTCCAGGAATATGTATCAGTGTTCCTCTTCTCCTGTCATCACATGCATGATTTCTGATAGCTGGCCACATAATACATGGGGGCTTGATGATGAAATACAAAGACCAAAAGACACAGGGTTGCAAACTCAATTACTGCCAAACTTGTGTTTAATTCTTTTAAATAAAGCAGCCCTGAAAGGCAGTCCTCCCTAATGAATTAGTAGGCTCACCGTTGCACTTCTCACCATTATTCTTCCTGCCACAGGATAAATGAGTGTGCCATTGAGGCACTGATACTTCTTAGAAGCAGACGCAGTTAAAACCCTGGTTTTCTTTGCTGTGAAAAGAATGACTAGAAACATGAAAGAATTGCTAAGTGGGTATGTCACTGATTAATTAGAGGGGTGAGACCTTTAGTTGCCATGCCCTTAAGATGAGGTCTGAACAAGTGTTAAAAGCAGTTTATCCTTCAAAGACAGCAGCAGTGTTTCAGTTAGGGGAAAATAAATAGCTGGGTCTTTGGCCTATTCCTTTCCTTTGACTTTGAATTTTATTCTGTTTAATTCTTTGCAATCTTTAGGGACTTGGAGAACTTTTAATTGCTATATACACACACACATGAAATCACATGACTTTTGAGCTTGTATCTTATGCTGGCATATGTTTATAATATAATTTTAGTAACAAACAATCATTTAAAACTGTCGTCTTCCAGAAAAGTACATCTTCTTCGGTCCTGAATTGACAATGTGCCTGTCAATCATCCACAAGAAGCAAGTTCCCTTCTCCAGGGCCAGTCTTTAATCTCTTAGGAGTGCTTGTTGAAGGGCTTAACATTCACTTTGATAATTATTTCTTACTCATTTATTTATGCATATGCTATAGAGATTATATGAATCCCATGTATGCGCAACCACTTCCCAGACAAGTGTGTGTCTTTCGATAAGTGAGGAAGAAAATGAAGAATTTCACCCTGGACCACCAGTGACTGATTAACTCTGGAATTCCGAAGTTGAAAGGGTAGTTATTAGCATAGCGCTTTGCATAAGGAAAGCAATGGAAATTGCACAACCCGTTCAGCTTAATATTCAAGTGGAAGCGCTTTTGAAGCATGTTATGGTAAGGTGCTTGCTTTTAATTAGCTGTCCCTAAAGAGCAGAAACGTATTATATTTATAACATTTACTTGAAGAAATGTTATCCTTCTAAAATGCAAATATTATTGTGTGTTTTTATTTTATTGGTTAAAATATAATATTAATAAGGTGCTATTGAGGTATGACTTTATCATCTAGTGTTGTGCCTTGATAGATAAGAGGTAACTGCTGAGATGGACTAAGAGCTGCTCCTTGCTGGGCTGGTCAGTTCTCCCTTAGGAAGCAAGGCTCTTCGTTTATTGCTGTCTTTCAAATTACAGTGTGAAAAGTAAATTTTAGAAGCACTTTTAAAACCTAATAAGAAATCTGTATAAATTAGTGATATCATCCTGTTTCAAAAACTCATTTTACTTTCCTGGTATTTGTCATGTGTAAAAGCACAAGCGTGGGAGAAAAGTACTCAGTGCCTACAGTATTGCTCCCTATCATGCAGCATCAGGACTGCTCCCTTGGCATGTCCTGCTGCTGCTCACCATGCAGCATCAGGGCTGCTCCCTTGACAGGTCCTGTTGCTGCTGAGCCACTGTTTGAATTTTCTAGACCTAGTGTCACAGAAACACGCCAGGAGCTAGTAAGGAAGGGTAGTGAATGATTATTTTTATCATGTTAATAGTTCTATGTTTTTTAAAGAACTTGTTTTTTAAAAAGGAAGTAAATTACATTCATGTCAAAAGCATTTCTCTAATGTATCCTGACACCTTACAGTCAGGGGCCCAGTTTTGGATTAAGCAAGCTATTTCCTCTATCTAGATGAGAGGCTTCCTGTAACAAATTATATCTAGGTAGGTTGCACAATTTCATCATTCTCTGTGTAGAAATGTCACTCAACTTCCTTTCTCCTTTGAAGGATTCTGCAGTGTATTTTTTTAAAGTAATTTTATTAAATTATAAAAGTTTCCATTTCCGCCCCTCCTCCCAACACCCTCCCACTCCCCCCAATCCCTCTCCTCCTCCCTCTTCATCCCTAAGGGCAGTCAGGGTTTCCTGCCCTGTGGGAAGTTCAAGTTCCTCCCCCCTCTCTCCAGGTACAGGAAGGTGAGTATCCAAACAGACTGGATCCCAAAAATCCAGTATATGCAGAGGAAACAAGTCCCAGTGTCATTGTCAATGGCTTTTCAGAAAGACTCCTGTCCAGCCACATTCAGAGAATCTGGTTGGATCACGTCCTCGTTCAGTCCCAGTCCTACTGGCCTTGGTAAGCTCTCATTAGATCCGTCCCCTTGTATCAGTGGGTGATAGCATCCTCGCAGTCCTTATTTCCTTTTTCATTTTCTTCGTCCTTCTGCTCCTCATTTGGACCTTGGGGGGCTCATTCCGGTGCTCCAATGTGGGTCTCCATCTGTATAGCCATCTATTGTCAGATGAAGGATCTATGGTGATAAGCAAAATATTCATCAGTATGGTTATGGGCCAAGGCCGGTTCAGGCACCCTCTACTGAGTGAGGTAAGCCAGACCCAAAAAGAGGAACACGGTATGTATTCACTCATAAGTGGATTCTAACCATAGTTAAAGGTCTTTGAGCCTATTATTCGTGATCCTAGAGAAGCTAAATAAGAAGATGAACCTGATGAAGATTATTTAGCTATCTGCCAGGAGGTAGGAAATAGACAAGAGTCCCAGGTAACCTCGGGTGCATGGGGGGGGGGAGGGTGGTTGGAAGGGGAGAGGGTTAGAGAGAAGGGAGTAGGGGAGGAATGGGGAAAGCTCGGTGGACCGGGATGGGGGGGAGGGAGGAAGGATGAATATGGGATCAGGGAAGAATATATTTCAACTAAGGGAGTCATATTAGGGTTTACAGGAGACTTGATTATATATGGGATCCCAGGTCCAAGGAGAGATCCCCAGATTGTTCTCTGGACAGAGGAGAGGGTGCCTGAATCTGCAGTGTATTCTTGGTGATCTCTTATACTGAGTGCTTAAGAGGAGGCCTCCACAGCAAGGAAATAGCTATGACTGGAAATGCCTAAAGGGAGATTTCTGTCATATCTGATAACTCCCTGTGTGTCTTTAATGATTACTATTAGCTAGGTTCTGCTTCTTGTGACTGTATGTTATTTGTGTGTATGGTGAACTCTTTTATGATACTTTCCGTATCATAAAGATGTATCTATAATTCAAAAGAATATATAACATTTAAGACTACTCAGTCTAGGCAAGGCAGTGATGCACAGTCCTTTAATCCTGGTATTAAAGGATATTTAATGCCAGAAAAGGAGGCAGAGGCAGACAGATCTCTGAGTTCAAGACAAGCATGGTCCACAGAACAAGTTCCAGGACAGTGAAGGATACACAGAGAAACCCTGTTTCAAGATAATAATAATGATGATGATGATAGAATACTCAACCTTATTAGTTATAAAATTCCAGTCTTAAAATTTTCACCATAATCATAATAATAATGTCACTCTATCCAAAAATTAGGAACTGCTGGGTAACTCCATGTTTCTGCACACACTCATCCTGCACACATCTAATCCTCACACACTCATCCTGCACACCTCTAATCCTCACACACTCATCCTGCACACCTCTAATCCTCACACACTCCTCCTGCACACCTCTAATCCTCACACACTCATCCTGCACACCTCTAATCCTCACACACTCATCCTGCACACCTCTAATCCTCACACACTCCTCCTGCACACCTCTAATCCTCACACACTCATCCTGCACACCTCTAATCCTCACACACTCATCCTGCACACCTCTAATCCTCACACACTCCTCCTGCACACCTCTAATCCTCACACACTCATCCTGCACACCTCTAATCCTTACACACTCCTCCTGCACACCTCTAATCCTCACATGGATTTCATGGCTAAGGCACTGTCTTTGAACAAGGCAACTGATTTTTCAGTTTCACAAAATGCATCCTTCCTCGCCATGATCCTCAAATGGGATTGATTATGCTGCTATCTTATATAATTAAACAATAATGACAATAAACATGACATAAGAAATGAATGAGTGGAACATATATATTTCATATACTGAGAAATACTGAGTGACTTAACTTTGCTTTTAAAATGTACCAGGGAGGTATAAATATAAGATAAAGAAGGCTTAAATATGTGTCACAGATGAAGATGTTGTTGTATTAAATATTTGTTATCTGAGCTGTGAGGATTTCATATGTCATCTTTCACTATTTTCAAGATAAGGTCCTTACATAAAGTTAAATAATGTGTATACATGTACTTTGTCTCAGCAAAATGGCTTAGGGCATTCAAGTTAGGAGAGAGAAGGGAAGGCAACGGTGACATCTATCAGCACATGGATTCCCAGGCCTGATGCAGATGGTCTGAGCCGATCCCAGGTCCCCACACCACCTCTCCAGAGCTACAGGCTTTTCCAACACGATGACCTTCTGAAAGAGAGCCAACTGTGAAGAAAATTTACAAGGCATATTAATTTTGAGTCTAGGTTACCTGAAAAAAAGACAAACCTGACAGTCAGAGAGACAATCTTTGGTTGCTGTAATTCATTCAGGCAGTAGCCAAACAAAGAGAGAAGGGTGACCATGAGGGCTCATTTACTTCTTGAATACTTAATGACCTCATCACTTCAGTAAGTTGCAGATATATTCATCTCTAATTTACTACTTTTAAACTCAAGTGAATATTACAAGCAAAAAATTATACACCTAAATTAACTAAACACAGAATCTCTACATTTCAATAAATACTTCAATGCAGTTAAAATATGTACTCTAAGTCATCTCTAATTTATGTAACCAAATGGGCTCCTGTTTTAGAAATGATTATTTCATAGAGATATCAGCTATGGAGCATATATTGATACAGGCAGTGAAACTATAACATTGTGGTAATTAATCATCAATTATGCATGTTTATATGGTGTTTACATGCAAATGTGTGGTGACAGTCATTGGAAGGCAGCTATAAATTCTATATTTTATGTTGATGCTACCCAAGCACGAGACATAAAGAAAGAACTTGCTGAAGCACAGACACGCACACAGGACGTGCCCAAAGATACATTTGTTTTGTTCAAGGGTCAAAAGTAATTCTTAAAATATTGGAAAAGAAACTAACCTTTAAATGTTAGTACAGAAAGAGATACTAGAGAGGTTTGCAAAAGTATGCAAAACTTGTTTTTACCTTATTATACAAAGAAAGCTAAAAATAGATGAGCGTGAAACATTCACTTTTATCCATCTTGAATTTCATGAAGCATCCAGAGTGCTGCATCTGTCCCTTCAAATATTTATCCATCACTTCCAGACAAGTAGTGTATGAGGCAATAAATAACAGACAGCAAGAACAGGGGAAAACAGTTTTTAATGCCTTGTGCTTAAACTGTCACTCTGGCAGGAAGTAATAACTGCATGCTGCATTATTTAAGGCGAGGTAATAGACTACTTCCTTCTACAGGCAAATTCCTCGGTGATTGCTGCCTGACTCAGATGCCACCGTTTCCTCAGTGAATCACTGGAGGTGTAGGTGTGATGCGATGTGATGGTCTACTGAAGCCCCATGCTTTTTTTTTTTTTTTTTTTTTTTTTTTTTTTTTTTTTTTTTTGAGGCTTCTACCCATCAATCGTCATTATGGGGAGAATTTTCTCAAGTGTGAGGTGTTTCAAGCAGAAGACGGTGGTTTGTAATAGAAATAGCAGGGAAGAGACTAGAGCGATCTCTGCTTGCCTTTCCTACTCATTAGCTGTATGATTCAGAGTCAATTACCAAGTGCCCTCGACTCCGTTTATTTACTTAGGAAGTAGAAGCAGTGACGCTGACTCAGCTGAGCCGCTCAGAGGAATAATGTGATGAAGTCTTGGACCTTACTTTGGGAGCCCAGCAAATAAAAGTTTACTGCTTGACAGATGAGTTAAAGATCTCTGGTTACAAATGAATTTGCAGACTGCAGTCGTTCAGCATCAAGTGTGGCCTCAGGTTCTGCTCCAGCTTTGGAGGTTGGGGCGGACACAAAGGACCCGCATTCTTGTCTGTTTCCGCATTCCTCTGTGTTTTCTTTTTATTATGTGTGGTTTATTTTTTTTCTCCGGGAAGAGATAGAATAATCTTCTACCTGTACAAGTCTCAGTGATCAGGTACCCATTCAGTTGCAAACTTTTCTTTGGTTTTGAGGAAAGAGAGCAGAGTGTACAGTAACATATCTGGGGACAGCCATATTGTTTAGGTAGAGGTTGCGTCCCTTAGCATCACCATTTAAAGATATATGTGCCTTCATTCATGTTCGTTTGAAAGATCAGCTGTCTTGCTCCGCTTTATTCTCTTGCTATCTTCAATTCATGTTCACAAACACTATGTCTTTGTTGGAATGCATCAGTAATTCTTTATGACTAAGGCAGAAAATCGTATATGGTTAGGCTATCCTTCAATTACTAAATATTCAAAATGTTCAGTGTACTTAAAAGAGTGAAATACAGTAACAGTAGCATTTTCAAGTAAAAATCATAGTAACTGAGTAATTTCACATCCTAAAGAGATTGCCTTTTATTGCCCTGTAGATGAATTTAAATAAAATCTTCTGTATTTTGCCTATTAAAGTGCACAATATGAGCTTATCGCATTATTTTTATCACAATATCATGGTTTTCATGCTTTTCTACATGGCCTCATTCCATGTGCATAATTATGGAGTGTCTGGTTCATATCAAGTTGGTGGGTAGACCTTGGAGATAATAAAATGAAAAAGGAAATATTTGTCTTTTGTTAAGAAATATAATTTACAGCATGCCAATTTTATAAAATGGCATTTCTTTTCTAATATAGTAGAAGCAAATAGGGGAAACAATGTGGGAGAAGGCCTATAATCTGCCTGGGGCTATCAAAAAAGGTAAAAAAGCAAAATGCATCTCACTGATGCTGGCACTCTGCCAAGGGTGTGGGGCCGGTTACCGTCATTTTCCACACAGAGAATGACACCGGCAGAGGTGGAACTGTGGATGTGGGGAATGTTCCAGAAGGCACACGAGGTTTCCTACAACAGCAGCACTGTTGTGTGAAAACGGCCAGCAGAGTTAAGTGAGGAGAGCACATGGGAAAGTCAGCTGCAGGCAGGGCAGGAATCTCCTCCACATTTCCTCTCTGGAGTTAAGCTGCTGGCAGTCGGCTGTGGCCCGGAACTGTGGAGGGACGCAGACCGTAGGTGACACTTTATAATTACTACTCATATATTTGTTTTATTTATTGTCAGTTATAGCTAATCGATCACCTGCCAGTTTATAAGTTAAATTTTATCTTTTAT
Organism: Myodes glareolus; assembly: GCF_982192425.1. NCBI lineage: Eukaryota > Metazoa > Chordata > Mammalia > Rodentia > Cricetidae > Myodes > Myodes glareolus. The sequence continues at coordinate 58,207,342 of NC_142045.1, forward strand.
GCTTACGAAGCTGAAAAGGCACATGGTGTGGCACAAACTGTGAATTCAGGCATCCCATAGAACTTTGGAACATATTTCTTGTGTGGTGCGGGAGAATTATCTGTATTCTGTCAATCATATTTTAATAAAACGCTGATTGGCCAGGCAGGCAGTATAGGCAGGAAAGCCAGACAGGAAGTAGGGGTGGAGCAAAGAGACTGGGAGTATTCTGGAAGCAGAAGCTCTCTCTCAGCCATTCCTGTACAGACCACCGAAGAGGCAACATGTAAGCTGTCACACCGAGAAAGGTACCGAGCCCATGTGGCTAACATAGATAAGGATAATGGGGTAATATATGTTATAAGAGTTAACAAGAAGCCTGACCTAATGGACCAATCAGTTTATAACCTTATGGAGTCTTGTGTGTGATTTTCCTTGGGACTTGCTGGCTTGTTGGGGTACTGGGCGGGACAGAAACCCCAACAAGCCGGCCCTCATGTTACATATGGCACCCAGACGTGGATAACTGAATCCACAGAAAGCCTGAGAAAGCTTGGAAAAGAATAGAGTAAAGCATGGCTTCTTGGTAGCAGCAATTTCTCAGGTCTACTTTGCTTGCTAGAGGCAAGCAAGCGCTCTCTTCTGAGAGAGGCTTCCTGACTCAGCTTTAGCTGCAAAACCTTGCAGCTCTTTAAAGAGGTCCTGCCACAAAACACTTAAATGTTGTTGATGACAAGCTGAACGCATTCTTTTCAGTTTTCAGCTGTAGCAGGAGAAAAGCTGTGCTGTTTTAAAATGCCGGCTATCTGGGCTGTCCTGCCAGAGCAAACTCTGACTCTTTCAGGCAGGCAGTCTGACTGAGTGTGGTCTGTGAGCAGAATGCTGCAGCTTGCTTGCTGGCAAGGACCTTGAAACGCCATAGAGTTGTGGCAGTGAACACAGCTCTGGCTGGTACCTCAGCCTTGAGGCTGAAAAGCTAATGAATGAGCTGGATCTAGCCGTCAAAGCCACAGCTCTCCATATTGCTTAGTAAATTAAAGACTCATATGGTCAGAAAAAGAAAAATATACAGTAAAGAGAGATTCAAAGAGGAAGAAAACCTCTAAATGGTTTACAGTGTGTATATGCAGACTAAAAGTTAAAGTTCTTAAAGTTAAAAGGAAAGAAAGAGAGTAGTTGGGTGTGGTGGTACACACCTTTAATCCCAATGCCTGGGAGGCAGAGGCATATTGACCTCTGTGACTTCAAGGGGTAGAGGTAGATTGACCTCTGTGACCTCAAGGTGTGGTAGTACACGCCTTTAATCCCAATGCCTGGGAGGCAGAGACAGATCTCTGTGAGTTCAAGGTGTGGTAGCATACACCTTTAATCCCAACACTGGGGAGGCAGAGACAGGAGGATCTCTGTGAGTTCAAAGACAGCCTGGTCTACAGTGTTATTCCAGGACAAAGATATACAAAGATCCTGTCTCAAAAAGTAAAAGTAAAAATAAAAGAAATAGAGGTTAAAATAAAGCCACATAAAGATGGAAAACGCACAGAGAATCTTCATACTGTATGCTTTTATGCTCTCTTTAAATTGTTTGATTGCTGAGGAAGGAGCAACAACTGCTAAAAGACTTTTGTTTATAAATGCTGCTGAACTAACCCAAGATAGGAATTTTGAAAATACCTTGGCTTCAAAACTGAAGTCAAAAGGTATGTTACTTTGGAGAAGAGATTTTGCTTTTGTTTCCACAGAAAACGAGAGACTCTGGATTTATTCAGAGTTAAGAGTAATCACCTTTGACCAAGGGAGGCCACCTGAAAAATCTCCAATAGGAACAGATGGCCCAGATGACAGAGGTCTACATCCAGAACTGATCCAAGACTGCTGCCTGAGATGATCGAGACTCACAGGATACTCCAGTCATGACTTGATTATAACTCTAAATTTTCTTTAGGTCCCCTTAAGACTATCAGCGCCCCCAACCAGCAGGAAGTAGCCTGAAATACTACGCCCACATTCCCAACAAATGGATTATGGGTATTTTCCTTTGTTTAAAAAAAAGAGAGAGGGAAATGGTGCGGGAGAATTATCTGTATTCTGTCAATCATATTTTAATAAAACGCTGATTGGCCAGGCAGGCAGTATAGGCAGGAAAGCCAGACAGGAAGTAGGGGTGGAGCAAAGAGACTGGGAGTATTCTGGAAGCAGAAGCTCTCTCTCAGCCATTCCTGTACAGACCACCGAAGAGGCAACATGTAAGCTGTCACACCGAGAAAGGTACCGAGCCCATGTGGCTAACATAGATAAGGATAATGGGGTAATATATGTTATAAGAGTTAACAAGAAGCCTGACCTAATGGACCAATCAGTTTATAACCTTATGGAGTCTTGTGTGTGATTTTCCTTGGGACTTGCTGGCTTGTTGGGGTACTGGGCGGGACAGAAACCCCAACAAGCCGGCCCTCATGTTACACTTGTGGGCAGAAGGGAACAACTAGATAAGAATATGCTTTTAGCTGTTACATATTAATGGAATACAAAAATATTGGTGAAGTTATTTTTCCACATGGATGAATTTTCTAATAAAGGCTAAAGAAAAGAAACTTTAATTTATTCATTCTTGATAAAAATGTATTTCACTTTCTCCTTGCCTCATTAGTCAAAGTGTAAAAACATGTGTGCCTTCCCCTCATAGTTTTAAACTTACTTTAGAATTTGGAGTTTGGAAAAATATAAAAGTAAGATTTTTTTCCCCCTTAGCATAAGACTCGTGTCTTTCTAGGACGGTTTAGAACACTAGAACTCCTTACTCGTTTCTGTTTAGTATTTTATTTATTCATTTGTTTACTGTGGGGATATCAGCAGAAAATCTTGGGAGTCATTTCTCTCCTTTGACCTCAAAAGTCTCAGAAAACAAACTCGTGTCGGTGGTAAGTCCTTTTACTGACTGGACCATGCCCCCAGTCCTCTTTGCATTGTCTCTTAACGGTCGTGGGTTGTTCCATATTTTTGTATTTGTTATCATACAGAACTGCCTTTTGCCATTTTTTCCCTTTTAAAAGCATTTAAAACCATGGAAGTTTTTAAACCACGTTTGAAAACAGAAAACCTTTGTAATTCCTTTCTGTAATTTTTAAAAAATAATTAATTATTTATTTTTTTTGCAAGCATAACCAACAGAGTTTATTTATTTATTACTCAAATGGGCTTAACAGACATCTATAGAGCATTCCACCCAAACACAGAAGAATATACCTTCTTCTCAGCACCTCGTGGAAGTTTCCCTGAAATTGACCACATACTCAATCACAAACCAAATCTCAATAGATATGTTTTTTTTTACTAATTTATAAAAGTTTCCACTTCTGCCCCTCCTCCCAATACCCTCCCACTCCTCCCACTCCCTCTCCTCCTCCCTCTCCAGCCCTAAGAGCAATCAGGGTTTCCTGCCCTGTGGGAAGTTCAAGTTCCTCCCCCATCTTCTTCCCCGTCCCTCCAGGTCTAGGAAGGTGAGCATCCAAACAGACTAGGATCCCAAAATTCCAGTACATGCAGAGGAAACAAGTCCCAGTGCCATTATCAATGGCTTCTCAGACAGACCCCGTGCCAGCCACATTCAGAGAATCTGGCCACATTCAGAGAATCCTATTTGATCACATGCTCGTTCAGTCCCAGTCCAGCTGGCCTTGGTGAGCTCTCATTAGATCAGTCCCCTTGTATCAGTGGGTGAACGCTCTCCTCACGGTCCTGGCTTCCTTGTTCATGTTCTCTCTCCTTTTGCTCCTCTTTTGGACCTTGGGGGCTCAGTTCAGTGCTCCAGTGTGGATCTCTGTCTCAATCTCCATCCATCGTCAGGTGAAGGTTCCCTCTGATCCTGCCTTCCTTGCTCACGTTTTTCCCTCCTTCTGCTTCTCATTTGGACCTAGGGAGTTAAGTTCAGTGTTCCAATATGGGTCTCTGTCTCTATCTCCATCCATCGCCAGATGAAGGTTCATATTCCTCTTACCAATTCCAGCTACCACTCCCGCTACCTCCACCTTCCCCCACTCCCCCCCCCCCATTTACTCCCCTGAGAAGGTGAGGCTTCCCATAGCGAATCGACATTTTAGTGTGAAAAAGCCTTGGTGTGAGCATGGCTGAGGGAGACGGTGTAGACTGAGTCTGTGCTTGGAGCTAGGGAAACGTGACCTGCATTAGGTCATGTGCCGGATACATAATTAGTGAGAAGGGAACAGTATGAGAAAACTATCTGAGGGTTGCCTGATGCTAAGAAACAGTCATGGCACCCAAGAGCTACCAATAGTGAGAATTATTTTTGTGAAGATCCAAGTATGACTTTTGCTACAGAGGTTATAATGTACCATTGTAAAGAGAAGCTTGTAAAGTTAGTCATCTTTTCTCAGAGATAAGCCTCATGCCTAAACAAGACCAAGCATTGTCTGTGCCTCCCCCATTTAAAGTCCTTGCTTGAAAAATTGTGTTTACTTTAAAGGGCAGTGTTAAAAAAAATTACCCACCACTAGCTGAGGACAGTTTCTGGGGGACAAAGAATTAGGTTTCTTTATGGTTTTAGCTTCTGGTAGGTCTACCATACTCCAGTAGTTGGCCAGTCACATTGCTGTGGTTGGTCATACACCCATGAGTATATGGATAGCACAAATTGGACTCAGGATTTTTTAAAAATTGTGGACCCAAAGTTAGTTTAATATGGAAAAGGGAGTAGATTTTGAGAAAGGGTGAATATGATCAAAATATAATATGTGCAATTCTCATAAAATAAATAAATCATTTAAAAATCTTCATCTTTTTAGCTTCAAGGCTTTTGTATTTACATGTCTAAGTATAGCGATATGAAAAAAGAATATACGATTATTCTGAACAATATTAGATGAGATACAGAAAAGAGAAAAATTTACACTCTTGGTGTGAATGTTTATTTATACAATTATTATAGGAAACAACACACACATTACCTGAAACACTAAGAGTAGTATTCATAATATGAATAATTAGTTTTATATATATATTATGAATAATGGAAAATTACTTAGTCTTGAAAAAAATAAATTTACCTTACAAATATAAGCAAACATGGAGGATATTGTATCATAAAAATTCCAAGTTTTAAAAGAAGACTAACACATGGTACAATTTTAACATGGAATATAAGAGGTTGAACCAGAGTACCAACAACTCTATGGGTGTTGTCAGTCAAAGTATATAAAATTTCAATTATTTGGAATGTTGAAGTCCAAGGAAAGTGTGACATTCTCAATAGTTGAAAAAGGACTTTATTCAGTCTCTTCTGACCAAATCAAACAAAACAGAAATGGAAATATTTTAGAGCATATTTTATAGACAAGAAAGCAAGTGAAACACTTTAAATATAAATATAAAATATATATAAAGCATGAGTTATATTTAGATTTTAATGCTAGAAGAGGACAAGAAATATCTCAATTACTAATAATTTAGAATTTCCTCTGCAATATACAATTTCTATGAAAAATAATTTGAAAGCACACTTTTATCATTCATTCTCCTATTAAAACAAATTTCTTTCATATATATGTACATATATATATATATTCTGATTATGAGTGCTCCTTCCCCAACTCTTCTAAATTCTCCCCACAACTCCAGCAATACAAATCTACATCCTGTCTTGATCTTTCTCTTTAGAAAACAGGCATCTAAAATAAAATAATAATAATAATAATAATACAATATTAGATAAAAACAATCAAAACTGATTAGAACATCAACAAAATACTCCAAACAACAACAACAAAAGCAAATAGAAAAGCAGAGAGTTGTGACAAAAAGAGGGGGGGCCTTTGTTTATTCCTCCCACCTGGCTAACTTACACCTGAAATAATCACACAGAAACTGTATTCATTAAACCACTGGTTGGCCCATTAGCTCTAGTTTCTTATTGGCTAATACTTACATCTTAATTTAACCCATTTCTATTAATCTGTGTATCACCATGCAACTGCAGCTTACCGGCAAAATTCTAACCAGCATCTGTCTCAGGCGGGAAAATCCATGGCTTCTCTCACTTTGCTTTTCTTCCCAGCATTCAATTCTGTCTTCTCTGCCTACTTAAGTTCTGCCCTATCAGACCCAAAGCTGTTTGTTTATTAATTAACCTATGAAAGCAGCACATGAAAAGAAGAACCTCCAACACCATTTCCCTTTTCTGTTTAAACAAAAAGAAGGCTTTAACTTTAACATAGCAAAGTTACATATAACAAAACAGTTATCAAGCAAGAATTACAGTTACCATATTTATATCTATTTAATCTTTTATCATAACTAAGGAAAACTATAACTATCGATCTATTCCTCAACTCTACCAAAGGCTCCAGAAGGATATAATATTACCTAGTAAACAGGAAGTGTATTGTAATCAACTTCCAAAACTCTAGAATTGACAGTGATATCTCGCTCCCTGTACAGTCACCCAAAGTTCTTCTTTACTGTTGGGGCATCCATCTTTAGCCTACAGTCCCATAGTGTCCAACAAACATTTCCATCAAGCAGGAAATTTCAAAGACAGTTCAGTCACTTTCTTTTGTGTCCTGCAGAATATCACACAGACTCTTTCATAAAGTAGGAACCCCAAAAGACCATCTCACCTTTAGGCAATTTGAGCAGTCATCTGTCTGTGGGTACTGCATGCCCAATGAAACAGTCCAGGCAAGAGCAGTTTCTAGCCCAAATGGATAGAGAACTTCTTTGATGCTCATCTTCCTCTCTAACTAGTTTGGTGCTTCTAGGAGCAGATATGTCTCATTGTCATGAAAAGTCCTAATTTTTTAAAAACATTTAAATACCATATTCTGAAGGTATCTGAAAGATTTAAAGAATATCTAACTGAAATATATCTCTATATATCTATAAAATCTAACTAACATGACTATAAGTCTGACTATTAAAAATGACTATTAACCTATATTTCTTAATTATGCATTGCATTTTTAAATGAGCTACACAATCACAATACCTTAATCAAGATCAGAAATACATATACATATGACAAAATTGACCTTAAATTCATATCAATAAAGCAAGATCCATACCAATGCAAATTTTTCATATCTATATTATATCCCTCTTTAAATGTAAGCAAACTGTTATAAACAATATCGGGCACAGTTTTTTTTTTCTCTCCAAACTGTTTCTTAGTGTATGGGGGCACTATTAATCAGATCTTTCATGGTGTATCCTGTGTGCTAGGTTCATCTCAGTCAGCAGTTGAGCAAAGAAATTTTTTGAGGTGTTCACAGCAACCTTTCAGGGGGGCATGGTCTATCATACCATATTGGTCTTGAATCAATCCACAGGTTCTCATCCTCTGCAAAACCAAAAGACAAACCTCTTTTCCAAAGCACCATATCCTCAGACCCAAATTCTGAAGTCATATACCTTTATAATGTACATACTGGTTGACCTTAGCAGCCCATACAATGAAATGTCTCTCTGTACTTAGCTCCTTTACAGTCAAAAATTTAGAGAAAGCACAATAATATACAGAACCCAGACTCTGTAAATTTTCCATTTTTACATGACTTATTTTTCTTTACTCCTATTAATCTATCACTATCTGTACTTTGTCTCTTAAAGACTTTACGCCCCCCCTTTAAAACATTAATTTTATGACTCTCTATACTCTTTATCTTTTGTCTCCAAAGCCTATATACATTTATCCAACAATGTGACCCATTCAGATATCTTTTACACTTGAATTTGTCCTATTGTGAATCTGCAATTTTTTACTGTCCAGCAGCACTTCTTACAATGCTAACCACTTCTTAAAAACTTAAGTTGTGCCAATAGTAGGGGCAATATGGTAATCTGTTTGCCTGTCTCAGGCAGAAGATTCATGGTATCTTTCACTCTGCTCTTCTTCCCAGCATTCAATTCTGTCTTCTCTGCCTACCTAAGTTCTGCCCTATCAGACCCAAAGCCGTTTCCTTATTAATTAACCAATTAAAGCAACACATGAACAAAAAAACCTCCTACTTTTGACTCCAAAGAGTCAAAGGCAAAACACAAGACACATATGCAGTTATTAGAAACAAACGTATTGACACACACAGAAATCCCCTAAAACACAAAATTGGAAATCATAAATAAGAACAAAAGACCTTTGTGGGGAGAGTGAGAATAACAGGGTAAAACCACACATAGAAAACATGAGACAAAACGTAACCCTCAAAAATAACAATGAGTTCATTTTGTGTTGGTCATTGTCTTAGAGTTTCTATTGCTGTGAAGAGACAGCATGACCATGGCAACTCTTATAAAGGAAAATCATTTAATTAGGCATGGGGACTAGGTTGAAAAGGTTTGTGTATCTAGTAAGACTCCAAGAAAACCAGTTTCCATTTGTGAGTAGCTATTAATTGGAGATAGCTTCTGGATTAGGGGTGTGGATTTGTGACCTCCTCTCCTCTAAATTCTGGAACCCCTTCTGGAGCAGACCCATTCAGACACTGTACATGCTGCCACATGTGTGCTGGTCCTGCTCTGTTCAGAAGACCTGTGTCCTTGGTGTTCTTCATCCCCTCTGCCTCTTGAAATCTGCAGGGTTCCTCTTCTTCAGGGTTCCCAGAGCAATGACGGGAGGGAATTGGTGGAAAAACCTCATCCAGGACTAAGTGTTCGAAGGTCTCTCTTCTTTTCCAGTTGTGGTTCTCTGTATTTATTCCCATCCACAGCAGAAAGAAGTTTCTATATTTTCTGAGTCTCATTGGAAACTCTGGACTGAGTTTTGACCTAAGACAGATTCTTTCTTATCTAATGAAGGAAGCCATGACAGGATAGCGTGCCTTCTCTCTCCTACCAGACCCAGAGGCTGTGATGCAAATGGGAGGAGCTGAGCTGACTCCTGAATCATCCAGATAGTGTTGACAACATTATGGTCTGCTTCACAATGGTAGGACACTGTGGGGAAATCTAGGCATTCCTGGAGAGTCAATGAGTAACTGTAGGATATGATGTGTCTCAGATTAGCAGAGTCTTGCAATTCTACTCTCAGGTAAACAGTCGATTTAGTATGGCCACAAAGTTCCTAATGTGACTCAGGTCAGCTCTGTGGATTTTTTTTCTCTCAAATTTGCAGCCAGATAAAGGAGTGAGGTCTTTGCTTTAGCAGATCAGTTTGAACAATTGGCAAGTTTTATGTGTTTTGATGTTTTGATATAATAACAACTTCCTTATAGATCAAGAAGATTAGTTTTATATTTATGAGAAAAATGCTTTTGGAGAATAAATGTTAGAGCTAATATGTATGAAATTGTCTTACTTTATCTTACAAATGTTGAATATTTTCTCTATGGAAAGATAACTTTAATTTCCTATAGTTAAAGCAAATTATTTAAAAATTAAACTTTTTCTTATACAACACATACACATGCATGTGAACATACATTAAGATTCTGAAAAAAATGCAAATGTTAGTCCTTTCTAGTTAGATAGTCATATTTGCCTGTATAGGACTAAGATAAAGTCCATTTTGCATGTATTTTATGGAATATTACTTATGTACATATTAAAGGGAATTACAGTATAGGACAGATTCACAATGATATTACATTAATTACATTTTATGGATCAATGGGCATTATTAGACTTTCTGGTGCCATATTCGTTTTATAAGGCCCTTAGCTATAGAAGGAGTGTTATTTCTTTCTGCCAATTCTAAGGTCTTGTATGGTAGATATCAGATGATGAGAACTTCCATGTTGTATTACTCAGTGTAGAAAGAATAGCATCCTCAGTGTGTATTTTTTTAATGAGACAACTAAAATGTGGTATTTTTACAGCCCTCCATATCAGTTTATCTATTAGGATTCACACACAGCAAAAATAAACAAACAAAAAACAATCCCCCCTCCCTGAAAACACAAATGCTTGCCGGTGATATTTATAAGAATTAATTACCAGGCAGTTTAACACAAAACTCTTATGCAAATTCTTTCAAACCTCCCAATTTTGTAGATGCCATGTGGCTGTGAAACTCGCCATCAAAAATTAATAAATTGGTTTGAAAATCAGTGCTCTACTCAGCCATGCAGTAGTGTGTGATAGAAATTAAAACGATATGGTAGAAGACAATACACCAGGGCGCCTTTCAGTTACCTTTCTACTTTGACAGAAAGAACACGAGGTAACATGGAGTAATGCTTTCCGAGGTGGCAAGAGATGAGTGATTAACAGTGTCGGAGGAGAAGATATACTGCCAGGTGAACCAAGCCTTTTATTTTTATTCTTTTAAAGACTTGTAAAATGTACATGGGCACAAAGTTTCTCACTTTTCCCAGTGTCAGGGTTCAGTCCCGTTCACACCAGACACATCCATTCACACTGCCGCAACTGCTGCAAAATATCACCACTCTCATCCCAGAATGTCTCAGCTCCATACTTTGTCTCCTACTGACCCTGTAACAGGCCGGTTCCTTGTCCCCAACATGGCTATCACTATTCTATGTTCTGGCTTTCCTGATCTGACTGCCCAAACATCCATTTTCTATTAACAGATTCTGTTTATCATATTGTCTTCAAGTTACATAGTTGCTTTGACACGTCAGATTTCTGGTTTTGTAATCAAATTCAGTATAAACATGCACAAGGAAGGGACATTGAATACAGTATAAAAATGGTTGTCTTTTATAAAAAAAATGCTTCTTACTATTTTTGATTTACTAAGAGAATCAGGAAATAGGCCTCAGTTACAATGAGTCTTTTTGTGTAACACATATGTCTATCACTGAGTGCTACCATATTTAAGGTTTCACTCAACTTATGGTAAGTTCAAATATACTATTTGTATAAAGAGGTAACTATCCGTGCTTTATTTTCCAGCATCTAGTATTTCCATAAGAATATCTGTCCCTTAGAAATGCTAGGACTTATCCTGTTGTTGTGGCAGATCACGCCTTTAATCCCAACACTCAGTAGGCAGAGGTTGCCGGATCTCTGTAAATTCGAGGCCACCCTGGTCTATAACAGATCCAAAGCCACAGAGAAACTCTGTCTCCGAAAACCAAAGGAAAAAAGTGTTAGGGCTGGTATCAGCCCTAAAGTCAGAAACAACCGTTAGAAAGCAGTTCTTGGGGAAACAGCCTTGCTTGGCTGGAGCTAACGGCGAGAAAACGATGGAGGGCCTATTATCTGAAAAGAAGCAGGTATCTCTTTGCCATGGGAAAGATGATTAAGTAGAGGGTAAGTTCTTACTTAACTTTTCTTAGGCTGCACTCTCTGGGCGTATAAACAGATGCTGTAATGTGCCCCTCACAGCTCGGGCAAAACTCAGTGATGTGGTGTATGACTGAACGTGGTGACAATCCACCAGGAAAATACAAGAACTCTGCCGTCCTATGAAACGGTTCGTGGACAGCAGATTCTGGTCTGGTGCACAATGTCCATTCAGCGAGTGAATGAAGGAAAACTTATGTACATTCGCAAGGGAAGATATTTACATGTAACAACATGCCCTTCCTTTGCGTGTATAGATAACACCACCAAAATAGCAAACAAAAGTAGACTTCTCAAACTGTGCAGCCATCATTTTTACTAAAAAAGAGAAGGTCAATGAGGGGGATATAAATCAAAGGTGGAACACAAAAATTGCAATTCGACTGCCTCTCTCCTCCCCTTCAACCCTCTCTCAAGGTTCCCATGCTCCCAATTTACTCAAGAGAATTTGTCTTTTTCTACTACCCATTAGATCTATGCATGTCTCTCTTATGGTTCTCATTGTTGTCTAGGTTCTCTGAGATTGTGATTTGTAGGCTGGTTTTCTTTGCTTTATGTTTAAAAAACACATACCAATGCTCATTTTTAAAATGTGTGTTTATGCATCTATGTGTGAGTTTATGAAAAATATTTGAAAATAGTATCAGCAAAAGGGACTAAACAATTCAAATTGATATTGCTAAAGATAAAAATTTAACATCTTAGTTAATAAAGTAATATTTAGATTTTAATTCTGTGATTCAATAAATTTCCTTAGTATTGCCTAAAGTTACATATTACCTGAATTCGAAGCAGAATTTCTCTTCATGCACGTAGCATGCGCTATCAAACCCCACCTTCTCATCCTCATCCTGTCCCAGGCTTTAGTCTCACACTTGTGGTTTCCACTGCACTGGTCTTGGCATCCACAGCAAGAGAAAGCATGAAATGATGTTCTTTTGGAATCGGACATGCCTTTTTAATACAAAGACCTTTATTTTTATACATTTATTCAAATGGAAAGATTCTATCCTTTACAGTTGAATCATATTTCATTTTATAAATATACAATAATTTTTGCCTATTCATATTTGATGAGTAACAAAGCCAGTTCCACAGCAGACAGTGCACAAGTATAACTCTGGCTCCTAATTGCATTGCTTTTGGACCTATACTCAATCTGAGAAAACTAGAACATATATAAATTAGGAACAAGAGAGATATGTCAGACTTATTTTTAATATTATTTATTTTTAATAGAAATAGCTATTGAGATAATATGTCCTTTTAAATTTTGTACACTGAAATGAATGACTTGTTTCAAACTATTATAGCTAAATATGAAAAGAAAACATGACAAGAGATGCAAATAGAACTCAGAAAATCATGAGGCATGCCTTAATTTATTTTTAATTCATATATATATATATATATATATATATATATTAGATTTATAGCTTGGGATTTCCATCATGACTCTACTAATACACATTCCCACCAACGGTGTATGTAAATCCCTTTCTCCACATCTTTATCGGGCTTTTTCTTTCCTAAATATTAGATGTTCTAGCTATAGTGAGACAACACTGCATCATAGTTTTCATTGATATTCCAATTATGGCTAATTACATTAGTCTATTTTCATAATTTTCTTAACTTTTAAGTTCTTCTTTTTAGAAATAATGATTGAGCTAATCCCTCTTTTTAAACTTTTGGATAATAAATTGTGAATGACTCGTTTCAACAAGAGATGCAAATAGAGCTCAGTAAATCATCAGGGCATGCCTTAAGTCTTTTGTTCTACTAAACTGAAATCCTTAAAGAAATGGATGAATTTCTAAATCAGTGTGTCATGCAAAAATTAAATAAATTGTCTAAACAGATCTATGTTTCATGACAAGATTGATGTAATAATAAACATTCTCACATCCTAAAGGTTGTCTTGGTTTTTTATAGCATTATTCATAGCGTTGTTGACTTTGTTCATGACAAATTAATATTTAATGTGTTCAAAATCATTGTAGATGTTGTATATTCTGAAAGCAAATAAATGTATTTCAAAGACAAAACGTGAAAAGTGAATGAGTGAAATACCTACATACACCCCTGTTTTATGTCTTTGATCTTAGTAAAATAGTATAACATGAATTTTGATTAAATAATATTACAATTAATCAATTGTAGCATAAGTGGATTCAACAAAGTAACCTCTAATATGATGACATGTTCTCTTTTTATATTCCAAGAATCACCAACTTTTTAAAAATCCATTTGGTTGTGTTGATGCATTTGTGTGGGGGTTGGTTGTGCACCTGTGTGGAAGTCAGAGGGTATCTTCTGGAAGTTAACTCTCTCCCTGCAGCAAGTGTGTTTGGGGACTCAATTCAAGATGTCAGTCTTCGTGGAAAGTGTCTTCACCTGTTGAGTACAGACTTTCAGTGATACATGGATGGTACTATAACATTCATTATTTCTTTTCCTACTTACTAATTTTGGACCTTTAAATTCCAAAACATTTAGAAATATGTTTATAAGTGGTTATTTCTTTACTTACTAAAAATTCAATAACAAATGCCTTATTCGTATATTGACTTCAGAGGTTCCGAAATCTTGTGTACACATTCTCTTTCAGTTGTGATAGTCACCCTGTGACTTGGCAGGGGATTTCTTTCAGTCTTATATGTAGTAATTAGACTCCATGATTGTAAATAACTTGTTCATGGCTATGGTACGGGTAAGGATCAGAATGAGATTCGGTGTTAGTGTTAGAAGTGGACGGTGTGTTAGAGACACCTGCATGCCTGCAGTGACCAGGAATGAATATGGTGTGTGTTGGCAAGCACAGGACATGGGGGTGACGTACTTCAATGTATGCCTCATCTGCAGGAAAGTGGAGTCTGCTATGACTTCATATTGCATTGAACAAATTTCCACATAGGATTTCTAAGTTTAGATTTCAAAAAACAGCTCAAAATCCAAATTTTGTGTGATATGTCTTTGTTTTCAATGGTGATTAATTTAAATTGATCAGAGTAAGAAACATCCGATGGTGACAGAATAATCATTTTAAGCTTTCTATGTACCTCACATTTGTGGAATATGTAGGACGTCCATAGCTACAGTGAACTGGGAAGTGCTAAAGCCTCATTCCCTGCGTCAGATGCTGCTTCTGTGGACCACAGTTGGGTTTAGTTAGGCACTGGTTTCCCTTGGCTCACTCAGAAGCCTGCTGCCTCTATCATTTGTGTTTCCGAAAGAGTGGCAACCCTGTACTTGACATTATGCAAGTAAAATTTTGCATTTGTTTACCCTGAAGTCTCATTGCAGAAGCTTTCAATACTCAAGACAGTCCAAACAATGGGAAACAAAGTGCAAAGTATCATAGGTAATTTGACATTGACAGCCATTGTTTCCTATGTAAACCCTCACCTTAATACAAAAGAGTAAAGTTTACTGGGTATATTCAACCATATACACTGGCAATCACAAATCTGTTTCAAACATCTATTTCATGATTCCTTATAGCGCTAAATCATGCAGGCACTCATGAATAAAAAGCATATTACCTTGATAAAAATCTGCTTCCAATACAGTAACATCATTTTCCTGGATAGTGACGGTAATGCTGGGTGGACTGTTTAATGCTCACTCAGAATTTACTATGTCCAGTGCATCTGTGATGCACACCTTCTAACAATACATTTAATATTATTAGATTCTGACACAGAAGGTTTTCAGACCTTTATTCATAGCCACTGTTAATTGAAAACATAAGCCTATGTGAAATGTATAATTGATTAGAAGTTAAAATTGTGTGATTGACTCTCAAATTTGTATTCATTGAGATTGTATGCATATCTTTTTGTATCTACTTGTGTACATCCCTACATGTGGGTATGTGTAGCATGCCTGTTTTTGTGTATATATTTATGTGAATTTGCATGCATGTCTGTGTGTATGCCTGTATTGATGTGTGTATGTTTCATTGTGTGTTTATGAGAGTATGTTTGTGTGTATGTGTGGTTATGTGTATCTATGTGTATGCCTTGTGTGTGTCTGTAAAGACAGAAACTGATTTTATAACATTTCACGGCTTGTGCTGGGTAAATTAATGGAAACATGGTAATTGTGTTATATTTCTATCATTCTTTTTTGTGTTATCAATGTTAAAGTAACATAGTCTTACCAATTACATTGACTTAATTCCAATTTTTCTTTGTTGTGTTTTTAAGTTATATTTTCCTCATTTATATTATGTAGGGTGCCAGTCTGTTACATTTTTCTACAAAAAAGACAGGCAGAGGCTAACAACACATGAGTTTTTAATATTTGCGTTTTATTTTTATCACTTCAAATAGTCAGGTGGGTCTTTCTTATGAAATCTGTGACATTATGATTAGAAATATGCTAAGAAGCATTAGGACAAAGAAGAGATAAATACATTACCCCACACATATACTTAGCTGAGGGGTGCAGAACAAGAGAAGAAGAGATAAACACACCACCCCACACGCCTACTTAGCCGAGGGGTGCAGAAAATAAGCCTTTTCATCTCAAATGTCAAAAGACTTCACGTGCGAGCTGGAATTGAGAGCTAAGTGTCTCATTTCCTCAATCTGCTTTGATCACAAATGTTAGAGTATTGAGACTGATGATTAAAGACCGGTCTAGGTCTTTCTGAACAGCATTGCTCACATTTATCTTGTATACTATATATGCCAGGAGCATATATATGCAGTCAATCTATAAAATCCACTGTAGTAGAATTATTTCACTAGAAATAGAATTATTTCACTGGCAAGAATATGAAGTAAGAATGGATGTGGTACCAATATTTAAATTGCCCTATACAATGAGCTAACATTGTCAAGGGTAAGATGGGGTCGAAGGAGTGTGTGAAGATTTAACCATTAAATCAAAGGTTCCTTCTACTTAGAAGAATCTAGTTGTATATTTACTCTTGAAACTGTTCTGACAGATTTTATGTATTTATGCCATAATCATTATTATAATGATCTTTTTCAAGACATTCCATGGGAAAGCCGATCAAGCAAATGTGTTATATGATAAATATGCATGTCCATTTTAGATGTTCATAATAAATGGATTAATAAAATCTCTCAGAGCGGGCCCAATATTTGGAGAAATTGTTAAATTGACCCAGTAGATCCCCCGCTGTATTTGGCTGTCAGTTCCATGTATTTCATGTACAGTGGTCAGGTAAAGTTGCTAAACATCACTGTTCTTAGGTCTTGTATTTCTGTTAATAAAAGTTTTTTTTTCTTTTTAGCAATTATTGTAACAGTAAATGGGTCATCGGATGCATGGTTGCCTTAGAAATGAGTTTGCATTGCAGGAATATGAACAGAGAGCCCTGCATTATTAGTAGAGGAGGCAAGCAATGAGAAACCGAGGAGGCAGGAGCACCTGACCTCAGCAAAAAGCTGGGCCCTCCAGGTCACCATGGAGGCTCTTTTGCACACATCCACAGTCACTGGAAGTTTTATGACATCCTATAAAAGAACTCAATGTAAAACCACTTCACTGTGCTTAGCCTAACTCCTTGTCTTTCTCCACATTTGGCCTGTTGACTTATTTCATCTCTATCAGGAGACTGATGAGTCAGTTCTTTAATAAAATCGTTGTGTATTTTAGCCTTCTCCAGAAGCAAAACAGAGCAATGCTAAATTTTCAAATTGTGCTTCTTAATCCTAGGTACTTTTTAAAAAGCATTTTATCAATTTTGCACTGTGCTCATATTTAGAACAGGAAAACTGTTGTTTGTGAAATTTGTTGACATGCCTCGTTGAACGAAAATGGTCTCCCTTGTAATCTGAACTTAAAGTTATTAATAAGGTTCCCTAGGACTAGACATGATTATTGCTGAGTGCCTTTTTTGTTATCGCTGGATTCTAAGCCTTCGGAACATTAATGACTAGACAAAACTGCCCATCAGAGACAAAGTCTGGGTTGGTACACTTATTGTCAAACTGGGTCTGTGTTTGGATGGACAGTGTTGGAAGAGGCCCTGATAGAAGATTGGGAAATAATTCTGAGCATCTCTAAGAGCTTTTTGCATTCAAGGAGCACACAGTAAAGCTTGGCTGCATAAATACTTATGTTTTCTTTTAAATTAAAGCAGTTAATTAAGCCTTGTTGTCCTTATTGTTTGAAGAAACTGGGACATTGATATTTGAAGTAGTTTACCAAATTTATGGTTAACAAAGTGTACAGAACTTAGAATGAAATATATTTTCTCACCTTTGTTTTGTATTTTTCTGGAGTACTCACACTCTTCCAATTGTATGTAAAGAACACACCCTATTTATTATCTCTTCCTCCCCCACACTTGAATTAATGGCTTCTTCTGCCACCAGTTACTTTAATTACCCAATTAGTTAGCTGTCTTTGAGATAAGATCTTACCTTGTAGCCTAGTTTGGCATTGAACTCATGTTCCTGTTTCCTCAGTTTCGTAACTCCTGGGCTTGCAGATGCATTCCATTTTTCTTCCTTCTTTGTCTTGAAACAAACATTTAAACTAAACTTATTTATTGAAACATGTAACAGACATTTGAAAAAGTCCCCAAATCCCATGTCTAGCTATTCAATAATTCCCATTAGAGAATCTAGTTCTACAATTCTGATAATTAATAGCAAAGCTGAATTCTGATGGGAAGACCACCTCTCAACCCTTGTCAGATAAGACAAGCGGAAGTTGTGATTAATACAGAAACCAACAAGGACTTGGCATGCAGAGAATAAGGGATGACAGAGTGCTCATCTAAAAGTAAAACTTTATATCACGTGCCCTCTCTGCAAGGTCCAGAAATCATGATAGGATGGGGCAGGAAACACTGCAAAAGCCACAGGGAGTTAATGTCTACAGCAAAACAGTATTCGTCAGGCATGAGAGCCCAGTCCCACACAAGAACTCAGAAAGGCTGGAACTACATACACACAAAGGCAACCAGACTTTCAACATGGATGGGGAAGGGCTTTAGAAATTCTACCTTTACCTGGGCAAATCTTCACAGTAGGTGACTGCTGAAAGAGGAAGAGCCCCCTTTCTTCAGAGATGCGTTCCCTGAAAGGCCACTTTATCATCCCAAACCCCTACACTTAAAAGCAGCCCAAAAGGGACTCAGTGGTGTTAAATTAAAATAGAGTAAGCACATGAAGTTAGGATGGAAATGGTGGGGGCATTGGGAATAGAGTGGTGGTATCCAGTCATATGTATAGGTTGATATTGAATTATTTTTTAAAGATTTAAAGATGTGTTTTTTATTAACTACATTAAATTTTCTAAAAGACTGTTATCATTTTCTATCATAATTAACAAATACTATCACAGGCATCAAGGAGCCACTATTGTTTCTGCTCCTGGCAGAAACTGTTGAGAAGGAAGGAAATTGAACAGAAAGTGGTCTGAGAGAGTTCAGCAGTGTGGACAGTGCTCCTGACTGATGACCTAGGAAAGCAGAGTCAACAGCACTCCTGGATGAACATGCGGAAGAGCAGTGTCCACAGTGCTCCAGACTGAGCACCCAGGAGAGCAGTGTGGACAGTACTCCTGCTGAGCACCTAGGAGCATAGTGTCAACAGTGCTCCTGGCTGATGACTTAGGAGAGTAGAGTTGACAGTGCTCCTGGATGAGCATCAGGGAGAGCAGAGTCGACAGTGATCCTTCTGAGTGCCCAGGAGAGCAGTGTGGACAGTGCTCCCAGCTGATGACCTAGGACAGCAGAGTCAACAGTGCTCCTGGCTGAGCACCCAGGACAGCAGAGTCGACAGTGCTCCCGAATGAGCACCCAGGAGAGCAGTGTGGACAGTGCTCCTGGCTGATGACCTAGGAGAGCAGTGTCTACAGTGCTCCTGCTGAGGACCCAAGACAGCAGAGTCAACACTGCTCTCAGATGAGCACCCAGAACAGCAGTGTGGATAGTGCTCCCAGCTGATGATCTAGGAGAGCAGAGTCCACAGTGCTCCTACTGAGCACCCAGGAGAGCAGAGTCAGTAGTGCTCCTGCTGAGCACCCAGAGAGCAGTGTGGACAATGTTCCCTGCTGAGCACCCATGAGAGCAGTCTTTACCCTCAGAGTGTCTTTTGTGTCTGAGCCATATATAGTCATTGTGGGAAAACTAGTGCCTCTGAACATGTTAATCATTTTAGAATACGACAAATGGGCTTGCAAGTTGATTGCTAACTAGAGTTGTAGATTGTGACTTTGAATATGTCATTTTTGATATTTTCATGTCTTTCTCATTGACAAATGTTTCTTCAATATGACAGAGAACACAAACTTGAAAAATTCATGTTACAGACAATTGAAAGATTTTACAAATCAAGAGATATTGATAAGAGAGAAGAAAAACTTTGCAATGCAAATTAAAAAAGAAATATATATATAATTATATTTCACAAAAATAAAATATATAAGTTACACAAATGGTTACACAAACACACATACACACACACATATAGTTTGTAACTTTTTTTATCTTACACCAGTATTAAAGTTTAAGAGCAAAAGAAAAATTGATAACAAATATTGGTATGGATGTGGGGCAAAAAGAACCATTACTTGCTGCTAATGGGGGATGCAAATTGGTGCGGGTACTCTAGAAATCATTACGGGTAGTCCGCCAAAACTAATAATACATCTACCGTATGATCCAGCTATATCACTCTTTGGTATATACCCAAAGGATGCCACATCCTACTCTAGATATACATGCTCATCCATATTCATTGCTGCTTTACTCATAATAGCTAGGAAATCATAACAACTTAGGTGTCCATCAACTGATGAATTGGTTATGAAAATGTGATATATTTGCATGATGGGAGGCTATGCAGCTATTAATAAGAAAATGGATTTTGTAGGTAAATAGATAGAGATGGAAACAATCGGTCCGAGGAAGGAAATTCAAACATTAAAGTCAAAATCATGGATTTTCTTTCACCTATGGAAATTAGCCTTGAATTTTCAGATATGTGTGTCTGATTTGGAATAAACATAAAGTTCACTTCATCTCTCATTCTTTGTTCGAGACATCTCTACATTCTTAGTGGCAGTTCATATAGATATACACATCTGGCCAAGATGCAGAGAATAAGGCAATGCAGAATGATCAGCTCTTACCGAAAAATATAGTTCACAGTGCTCCTAACAAGACAGAAAGAGCAGCAGAGTCCGAGGCTGTGGATGGCTACATTATCTCCTGGACAGAATAGAACAGTTTACAGTGGTCTTGACAGTGCATACAAATGTGTGCAAGCCCAAGTAAGACTTATCCTTGAAAGAAGAGAGAACCTTAGGTGCACAATCCTACTCCCACAGCTGGAAATCTGTTTGACATCTATAGCTGCTGGGACATGGAGTGACTTTCTCTAAGAGTATAGCCCCTGTTAGGTCAACAACACTCCACTAGAAGCCACATATCCTAGAATATTTGGGCAGCACAAATTGGTGTTGATTCAAAATTGGGTGGTAATGGAAGAGGGTAAATTGTAGAGACTTTCAGGGAAAGAGAATATGACAAAAACGCATAAAATTCTCAAACAAACAATAAAATAAATGATATATACAAATTAGAAAAGAAAACAGTAGTATGACTGAAGAGCAGAAAGCATTTTCCTAGTCTACAGAATCAGCTACCAAATGACCAGTAACTACATGAGCAGCGCAGTGACTGTCAAGAGAATGTAAGGAAAAATACATTGGAATCCACGTTCACCATCAATATCACAGGAACAAAGAGCAGGTATAGATAGTTCCATGGCTTTGGGGGAGAAAGCACTCATTCTGTGTGAGGAGATATGTACATCAATGAAACTGCTTTTGAAAAACTGAACAAATACATTTTAGAGGAACATAGTCTGTTTCTACATATCTGTTTTTTTTTCTCCCGAAATCATATGCAAGAATGTTGTAAACAGCAATGTTTACAGCTGACCCCAGCCAAAACATCTTAGATGTGATCAATAAATAACAGTAACTCATCCAATAGATGCTGTGAGCTGTAACCTTACTCCAAACTTTTTCTACTCTCTCTCAGTCTTCCTTTTCAAGAAAGGTTTCTCTGTGTAACTTTGTCTTGGAACTCACTCTGTAGATCAGACTGGCTTCAAACTTGCAGAAATCCTGTTGCCTCTACCTCCCAAGTGCTGGGATTAAAGGCATGTACCACCACTGTCTGACTTCCTCTCTTTTCACTTCTTAAGTCTGAACTATTTCCCATTTTGTGTTTGTCTGTTGACTTTAGTTCATCTGTCTTTTTGTTTTGTCAGTAAAGTAAGCCTTAAGTCATAATAAAAGAAAAATTTTTGTCCATTGGGAATTTATAATTTATTACAAAAGAAAAAATGTGTAAGTAAATGATTGAGTATCAAATAAAATAGACTAAACACATTCTTTGAGAAATCTATGCACAGGAGAAGCTTTATGATGACACTAGGCTGTGTTTTCTGGGGCACAATGGATGATCCAGTTCGTGAACTACTTTAAACGATCACTCAGAAGGTGTTGTTCCAAGCCTCAGTGGTATGAGATATGCACTGCATACAGTTCCTCATCTGGTTATTCCCACGAAGACAGCGGATTTGTATTTCTAGCCTCCTCACTGTCTGTCAAAACATTCAGTAATTGCGTGATTTTATTTTGCCTGTTATAAACATTGATTAAATCGTTTTTGTCTTCAGCTAATTTTCTCTTGGCAAACTGGGACGAAGAAAATAGGCAACACCTTTCTTTAAGTCCTATACTGCTATCCTAAAGCTCTTTTCAGTCTATGGCTGTTCTAGCATCTCTTTGAGTTAGTACCTCATTAATGTGAGCAAAATATGAGTTCATTAGCACAAAAACATATTAAAGTTAGATTTTTAGCCTTTTTATGTCTGAGTTTGAAACCTATCTTGCTGTGTAAGCATGATGAGCTGAGAATTCACATAGATAGAGGTGACTCCACAAGGTCGTTTGCTGCCCTCCATGAGGATGCTGTGACAGACGCATCCGCATATACACAGATATACACACACAATGGTGATGACAGTAACAAGACTATAAATAGATCAAGACTAGTCAGAGGCTTTATTAATGACTTTCTTGGCAATTCTAAATTAAATCGTACATTGTCTTGAATTTAACTGGAAGGGTTTACCATGGCACTAAACAGTGCCCTTTTCAAGTGTTGTGATGAATCCTATAAAATAACTGTCAGAAACAGGTCAATTACACAAAACCTGGAAAAAGGAACCATAAAGACTCTGATTTTTGTATTTTGGGGGGTGTTGCAGAAGTGTGCTCTTGAGCTAGAGTTCTCAAAAGCACCTATTAAGAATTTCTCTGCTCTTTCACAGTGGAGCTCATGTTTCAGTCCTCTCTAAACTGCTATTGTTTCTTAATTCAAAATTGGAGAGATCTTATGCTGTCAGACTTCAGTGGGTGGTCCCACACAGAGAAGTGTATGTACAGCCCAACTTGGATTTAATTGGTTATTAAAATAAAATATGACATGAAGGTGGTTAGGATAAGTTAGGAGTGGACCTGAGTGGAGTTATCTGGAGTAAGGGTATAATATTCTTGAAGAACACTGTGTGAAATTCCCAAGAATTAGTGATGTATTAAGGAGAGTTTGTTTTCAGTAGCACAGTAAGCATTGCTTTCCTTGTATCTCCATCTTCTATCTACTCCCATGTAAAAATGTTACTTAGTTTTACAAAAATTTCCAAACAATCATAAAAAGAGTCATCTACTTTTGTCAATTAAAGCTCACACTTTTCATCTGATAAATTTTTGTGTTATGATTTTAAAGATTTGAGAGAGTTTATAGTGTTATCTATATTTCTTATAGTCGCATAAGATTTTCAACAACCTTGACATTCTGTTCATATTGTTTAACATGTATATGTTTGAGTGGTAGAAAGAAAAGAGCTTCTAAGGATGAATTATTAAATTAGGCTAGTAATTGACTCTTTTTTTTCAATTTCTGGTTCCAAATTAGTAGTTAAAAAGAGTAATTTTGCGCATTCTGTTTGCTCCTTTTATATATTTTCTTGTTTTCTCCCTTTCTCCATGCAGTGGAGTAGTACTTAACACCCGGAATTGCAAAGCATTCTAACTGCTGTGTTCAGCAATGCAGATATAGGCTCTCATTCAGAAGGTGGAAAGGCAGAGCAGTCAGGATGCTCATCACTGTGTATGTTGGGCTGTGTTTGTCACATAGAAACAAAGCTACCTACTCAGGCTTCATCCACTGCCATTCTTTCCAGCTCTTCCTACTCTTAGTTTTTCTTCCCCTGGTCTCACGACGACTTGTGAGCTCCATCCATGTCCAGTGCCTACTCACTGTTAGCTCCATGACTTCTGCTTCATCTCTATACGTGAACACCTTTTAGGGAAATACCTTTGAACATTTACTATTCCATCTAACTCTTTGAGACAAAATTTTGAAATAAATGAATAATCTGACATATAAGACACAATAAATATTTTTTGTTGAAAAAGACAACAGAAAAAGCATGCCTTCCATGCTTATAAACATGCTTCTTAATAAGGAAGACTTTTTTTTTTTAAGTTATAAAGCTGATTGGCCCATTAGCTCTAGCCTCTTACTGGCTAACTCTCACATCTTGATTATTAAGGAAGACTATTTTATGCTGCTTAGCTATTATTTGACAATATTTTCCAATTTCATGTTTATAATAAGAGAATGTATATTTTACTTTTTCACAAGTATTAATAAAAGAGAATTTATTTCAATTATATGTCTGTGGATTTCGATAGTTTAGTATTCAGTACTTCTTTGAAACCATTTTGACAGACAAAATTCAATTTTCACTAAGTAAACTTAATATATTCAGTGTTAAAATATACATTTTTCCTAAATGATTTTCAGAAACTATCTTTACATTAGAAATCTTCCTTATTTGTTAAGTCACCAAAATATAACAGGCTTTGTTCAAGATTGTATTATTTATTATAATCTGTGCTTTGGTTTTGAGTATCAGTTTTAAAGATCCTAATTCTCATTTCATTGTGACAATATGCGACACCATTCAGAATGTCAAAAGTTGATTTCTCAGAGTTGTCATATGTATTTTTAAACGCTAATTATTTAACTCTTCTTACTTATCATTTTTATCATGCTGGATCCATTTAAAATGGATAATATTTTCCTCTTAATGATTCTATTTAGAAATAAAATCCATTGCACCTCTTCAATAAATATGGAGCCATAATATTTCTATTATTAATGCCAAATATGTGCTTTCATTTTGGAAAAAAGTGTAATAGCATTCTTAGTTAAAGGAGAATCTGTTGACCTAGTGGCTTTTTCTAAAAATAATTAGAAAATCATAAAACGAAGTATTAACATTGAGTCTGTAATTTCTCTTGAGGTTATTAATAGAAAAAATTATTTGTTGCTGTCAGGAAAATCAATAATGAAACACTTAAGACCCAGATATAAGGGCAAATCATTATCGATGGTTGTTCAATAGGGGAAAATGTAGTCATTACATATACGGAGGTTTTACCCTCAATTAGATTTGCTTAAATGAAAATATCTAACTTAATTAAAGTCAGTGGTTACTAAATTGCTCATTTATGATTAGAACAAACCTATAATTATTTCCTAAGTTTAACTTAGCCTTGTCCTCAATTTTTTTCTCAGGTGGCATCTTTTCAGAATAACTTATGATAAAAAGTATTTAATATCAACACTGGGTTCTGTCTACTTAGTTTCTTATCAATATCATTAGATATTACATTCCATTCTGGCAATATATTATTACCCAACTCATAGCTGTACAACTTTGTCAGTGAATTCATCTTTATAGTTAGTATTAAAGAATAATTACTGAGAGAAATGTTATGTGTTCATTTGGGTTCTTGGTACTAACACAAATGATGTTTTTACTTTATGTGTTTGAGGGATGGCTCATTTTCCAATTAGTTACTGTTTATTGAAGTGACATAAAACTGGAAGAAGTTCACATAGACAGGATGGGTGTGCATGTTGGATGCAAAGAATGAGAAATCCTTGTAAGCCCAGAATTCCTATTGTGCGATATTGTATTTTTCCTGAAGTTCAGAAGAAATGAAGACACATTATCTAGGAATAGACAAATCGATACTTAATATTTGAGGTGATCTGAAAGAATATGAGAAAAAAATCCTTATGAAGAAATATGAAAAAATTCTTAATGATAGAAGAGACCGCATTATCTTGAAGGGCTTTAATTATTTGCTACCACACTTACTAAGACGCATTACTCTGGATAATTTATGTTGAGTAGTCTCTGTACTAGTAAAGTAGAGTCATTGACAGATTTACAAAATAAATAACACCCTTGGCAACCATGCAGTCTCAGGACCTTCTAAGTTGCTCTATATTTACAATGTTCTATCTTTTGAGCAAAGAGGGTACCTATCTACCCAAGAAACTTTATCATAAATATACATTAATATTATTTGTCTCCTTTTTTAAGGAAGGTTGATATGAGGTGATATGGGATTCCCTTCTGTATGCTGTGATTATCATTAATGAATAAAGTACTGCTTTGAACCTATAGCAGGGCAGAACTTAGTTAGGTAGGGAAAATTAAACTAAGTGCTGGGAGGAGGAAGGTGGAGTCAGAGAGAAGCCATGGAGCCACCACTGGAGAAAGACTTGCTAAAATTTTGCTGGTAGGCCATGAACTTGTGGCATTACACAGATTAATGGAGATGGGTTAAATGCAGATGTAAGAGTTAGCCATAAATATACTTAAGCTATTGGCCAAACAGTACTGCAAACTATCTTGATACAATAATTGAGTTAGGAATACCTACTCTAACAGTGGGTTAGAGCATTCCCTGTGTTGGGGTCTGGGACTGCATAAAAAGGGGAAAGCTAGCTCTCCGAGCATGAGTACTTATTACGAACACTGGTGCAATGTGAGTCACTACCCTATGTGAAATGGTCTGTCCTGTCCCTTTAAGAGACAAGCCCTGCCTACTTCCTCCCCTGTCTGCCCAAGCAAGCAGATCTTCCTTCTGCTTCCAGCCTGAGCCCCCTCCTTTTCCATCTCTCTCCCAAAGAGGTAACTGCTGCCATGGTTCTTTCCCCACCCACCTCCCCCCGATTCTCCGATTCTCCGATTCTCTCTCTCTCTCTCTCTCTCTGTCTGTCTGTCTCTCTCTGTCTCTCTCTTTCTCTCTCTGTCTCTCTCTTTCTCTCTCTCTCTTTCTCTGCCTCTCTCTCCTCCTCCCCCTCTTCCTCCTGCTCCCCTTTCCCCTTTCCTTCCATAGCCCACTAAATAAATATCCAACCTTACTCTGCATGGCTTGCCTACCCAACTTTGTCTCTCACCCACTGTGTGGCTCCCTTCCTGGTACCTGCTGGCCCTCTTGGCTTGGCGCTGGCCCTCTTGGCTTGGCGCTGTGCCACTCAGGGAACCACAGCGTTTTATGTAAACCATTACACTATGCACGTGGTGTCAGGACTGACCTGCAACAGTGGAAATGATCTTAAACTGCGACCCACAAATAAATTCATTCTTCGTTTGGTATTTTGGTTAGGGTATTTTATCAGAGCAACAGAAAAGGAACTCAGTACAGTTACAATGTTAGACCAGTTGCTCCCACTGAAAACATAAAATCATGGGATTCAAAAGTAAACTACACAGTTTTCGTGGGAAATTATTCAACCTTCATAACATTTTCTGTAGTTTCTCTAAGCATCCTGTACCATTTGGGTAGAGCTCTGATAGCTGTGTTGTTTACACTGATTTAAGATTTGCCTCATTTAATTTTGGGTTGATAATCCAAGTAGTGCTACTTGATCCACACATACTACACGGGAACTCTGTCCCATCTACTACACTTTTATGCGTTTGAGTCCAGCTGAAATGTTCTGCTCCTCAGACTCTGTCTAAGAGACCACAGTCTTTCTCTGAACACTGCATAGCTCCTTGCCAAGCCATTTACTCTTTAGCACATTGTTCTCTGCAAAAACTTGCGTTTGTCATTGATTGTATAAATCTGTGAGGTGCACAGTTACACTTTAATGCATGTCTTCCTAAAATACTGAGTTGAAACTGCTATTATTAATTTAAAGTGTAATTAAGTACTATAATTAATGGGAAGCAGCTGTGCTCTTACAAGGAAAACAGTCTCTAAAAATATGCTATGTTTTGGATTTTAGAATTATATCATGCTGTGCTGTAATTCAGGAAGGGAAACAGGTTAATTGAGTCTAAATGTGAGAAAACACAGTTAACAAGCACCCTAGACTACTAAATAATATCTTTACTTGCACAGAACATTTTATATAAGCCATCATTCTGCAAACTATATGGCTTTTGTCACTTGCACCAAACAGCAAGGGTTGAGAAGAAAAATTATGAAGAATGATAAGTATTAATTATAAAAAACGAATTGCAAGGTTACGTTTTGTAATAAAATAAACCATTCAAATAAGTAGTAGATAAGACAGGTCATAGGTGACATGTTTTCTCTAATGTGTTCTCTAGTATCATGTAGGAGAAAATGCAGCCATGACCTACAGCCAGACTGCCTGGCACACTGAGTTTAGTGAGGACACTCAATTCTGAAGTGGTGTGAGTGGCCAGTAGCTGGCCTGTGGATGAGTCTGCATGCTCCACGTCTCCTCTAATGAGCTACTTTCACACAGAGACCCTGGTGGCCTGACGCACCGTCCCGTCCTAAGGAATGTGCTATCCAATCACAGTCGATCAGCTTCCACTATGTAAGTGGTTGCTCATATGTAATAAAGCAGATGCTGTTTCCTGAAACTGTCTCCCAAAAGGTTCCTTTCTGTGTCCTTTACTGATCCGCAGGCACTGCTCCAATATCTGCTCAATATCCAATATTGACACTCCAATATCAATGACAATATCCATTTCATGTTAGACAGTTGGCATATGTGGAATATATGTTCAACCATTTGAATATTTTTTATTTAATTTCCCTTGATGAAGTAGGGAAATAAACATATTTACTTTCACATAAAGAAAATATGCAATTATATAAATATATTTATGCTTTCCACTCTGCTGCATGTAACCTCAGTGCTCACCACATTTACGAATTTGTTGGACTTCCGCTGCAGTCAGCATAGTCATGGATATCACAGGGGCCTGGAAAGAGGGGGATGTTAGACACAGACACAAGACTCCAAACCTCAAGAATAAACTACTTATTTTACTCACTGCTGTTCATGTATTGTTGAACTAGACACCAAAGATAGCATTGCAAGCAGACAGCAGTGTCCACGGGTCAGTAAAGGACACAGCGATGAACATTACCTAAGCAAATGAGATATACATGGTGTTGGTGGAGGAGACAGAGATGAATAGTACCCTTGTATAATGCTTTCTGCTGTCAGTATTAGAACTCATTCACAAGGTTCACAACGTACTTGGTAAATGCATTTGACAAGTCCACTTAATGTGGGCTGTTTTTCAGGGTCTGAGGCTAACAGGTAATTGGCACCATCCAAACTTATCATTTAGCTATGAGACAAATTCAGTTACATAATAAAACAATTTCAGAGATCCACGAAGAAGAAACTTAGTTCAGAATGTGTGTCTTGTTTCTATAGTTATGGTAAAACACCATGACCGAAAGAAAGTTGGGAAGGAAAGAGTTTATTTCAGTTTACAGATTTCAGGTCACATTTCATCACTAGACAATGTCAGGACAGGAAGTGAAGCAGAGGCTATGGCAGAGTGTTGCTTAAGCTTTGATCCCCTTGGTTATTCTACCTTCCTTCTTTAATAGTCAGGACCACCACATGTGGGATGGGTCCTCCCATGGCAGTAGTTATTCAAGAGAATGCCTCCAGGCTCCCCTAAAAGCAAGCTTACTAAGGCATTTTCTAAATCAAGCTATCCCTCTTTCCAGTTACATCTCAGTTTGCATCAGGCTGACAAAACCAACCGGCACACTCTGGAATCTGGGTGGCTTCATAAATAGGAATATGTCTGATATTTGAATTGCTTGAGTACCAGGAAATTTTTACTCTGAAAAAGCAGGGATGTGGGCATTCCACAGCATGGAGTCAATATTATGTCCTATTACTGTCGGTATTAAAAATCAAGACATACTAGATAAAAATCCAGTTTTTTTTTTAAGGAACAGTGTTTCATTTTTTATCAACATCTTTATCATTCACATGTAACGTCTGCGTATTTGTAAAGGCTCCTCACGTAATTCTGCAATACGAGTTGAAACTTAGTGTGCTCGTCCGAAAGTCTGGTCAATTCCCACTTAGTGCTGCCTATTTCCTTCCTATTGAGCAGATGCAGGAAACCACAGGTGTTCATTTTCATCTCGCTCTAGACTTCTACCCCCTTCATGCTTTGTTCTGCCATTTTGTCTGATTCTGGCTGGGCTCCTTCCAGAACACACTACGTGACCTGAGGATAAAGCACAAGTCTATGCTATTGTGTATATTCATGACTGACTTTTCCTATTTCCTTTTTAACAAGATAAATGTGTATTTTTCTAATAAAAAATGATGCCCAAGGGAGATGGGTTGGTGAGTAAGAGTGTTTTCTTTGAAAACAAAAGGACCTGACTTAAAATCCCTAGGACCTACATAAGAAATATCCAGGCATAGCTGCAGCCCCAGTCCTGGCCAAGCCAGCCATCTGAAACTAGGCTTCAGTTTCAGGACAAAAACAAAAACAAAACAACAACAAAAACAAACAAAAAAAAAACCAACACAAACCCATTTTTTTTTTCAAAAAAGTGAAGAACAGTCGAGACAGCCAGTCAACCTCTGGTCTCTGTATACCTACTCAAGCTTATGTATACCCTAGAAACTTCTGTGATTGCAATACACACACACACACACACACACACACACACACACACACACACACACAGAGAGAGAGAGAGAGAGAGAGAGGGAGAGAGAGAGAAGAAAACTGGGAATGTTATTATTGGTTTTACTTCCTGCGACCTCTGATGCATGAAATCTCTCATTTTGGTTGTTCCATAGATTATGTACATTACTAAAATTTCATTTTTGGTTTAACATTTTCTTTTTGAATTCTTTCTGCTATGAGTTTGTAAAAAGGTATACATTGTCTGATTATTATTATGTGGCAGTTCTTCCATATATATATGAAACTTGAGAGATGGTTTATTTGGATAGCATTTTTGGAAACAGTTACTCCCTAAGCGGCATGTAGGCACTCAATGGAAGCTATGAGTTCATTTGCAGTTATAAGGAAGCTGTTTGGACATAATATTTGTGCTTGAGAGATGCTGTATAAATAGGTTCATGAAGTTAACCTTCCTTCAAATTGACATCCTCGACTTTATCCTACAAAATAAATGGTGAAGGAGAAAATGCTAATTATGAAGCTTTTCAAGATTATTTTTTTTTCATTTGGAAAAAGTAGAGTGTTCACCACTTTCCATGTTAAATAAGGTTCCTTGCTTGGTAACGTAGGATCTGCTGCAGTAATTGTGTGCTTGGAGCGAAAGCTTGATGGTGGAGAAGACAAGTGCAAAAAGCAATTTTTGCAACAGCCAACCAGAACAGCCTGTTCTGTTCCCAAGAAATTAATGGACTTAACCTTGCAGCTGCAACGGTGTTATTATGCAAATATTCTGAGGATTATGAAAGCCAGCCTGTTCTCTACAGAGAAAGTTGATTCTTTCTTCCTGAGAACTCTAAGTGACTAGATAATTGACACATTGTATAACCACATTAGTTAGAGGAAATATATTTTAAATCTACTGATTTTCATTGTATACTGCAGTGTTTTCAGCAATTTATTGAGGCTTTTAGCTAGAAAAAATGCTATTTAGCTTAGTGAACTCCAATGTCCTTGAAAAGAAAAGGATTGGAAATGCTGGATGACTATTTTATATTATATTTGTTTTATTTCAGAAAGAAATAAAATAGCCCTTAAATTTTATTCAAGCGTAGTGATGTGGTTATATTGAATGTGTTCAAAGCAATGTATTTGCATTTTGATTGGCAACAGTCTAGAGATTTATGATCTAATTATTTGATCAAGTTGATAGCCACTTTGGTTTTTGAAGCCGATCTTAGATTTATCATGCATACAAAACACTTGCAATTGAAGGTTCACTCTTTGTAATTGACCAATTGTGAATATCATTCAGAGTGCTCTTCACTGAATTGAAACTTTGTTCTAATAAAATCTTTGATGATTTTAAAATAATTTAAATGAAATATATAAGGGTAAGGAAAACAGTAGCTTCGCTATAGTAGAACTTAATTTACACACATAGAGGATGATAATCAATTCAAACATTTTATATGACAACCTGCAGGCATGATCTTGGGAGTGTCAACTTTATGCAGCAAGGTCATATATACCCATCAAACCTGAGGATATACGCTTTAAATTTATGACACACACACACTAATTCATAAATGCAATAATTATAACATTATAGATGCTTAATTGAAAATATACAAAATTTGAAATCTACAAATTTGTACATTGATTTGAATAATATTACTTCATTAATCTATAAGGAACAGTCCTTAAGAATTATGAGACTGAATTGAATGATAATATATGTAGAAGTGTCTGAAAACCTAAAAAATATGAATATTATTTAGTGATATTCACCATTTTTATGCTCCTCATCTTTCACCAAATACTTGTAAGACACTTTCTCAGTCAAGTTTTGAGTGCTTATTCATCCAGTACAATGTTATGAAATTTTATTTCTTAGTTTAAAATTTTATAGTGTATCAAAAATCAATGTGAGAAATATTTATAAAAAATTACAATGAAATTAATTTAAGTAATACAGCATTACTTTTAAAATTCCAGCATATCATAAAGTGTCTAATAAAAATCCTATTACCAGGCATGAGCAACCTTCTTTTGAATTGTTGGTCACAGGATTTCTAGAGACTCAAAACTAATACAAACTATTGCTGTTGCCCTAGATTTCCTCTCAGAGATTGAAGGTAAATTCCTATTGCAGGAGAGACAAAGCACTTCAGACACAGGGCTGGAAAGGTCCAAGCTGGCTCTGACCTGAAAATCTCATCCCTCGAAACTAACTTTTGCATTCTTGAAAGTTGCTGTATGAGCTGCCAGTTGTGCTACCCAGTAGTGAAACATATGTATTACAATAATGGCCAACACGGCAAGATATTCTAAAGGTGAAATATGTCCTGGTCGTGAAGAACAGATGGATGTCTAATTGTACTTCAGACATGGTCAACAGGAGGGAAATCATGTCTGGAACTGGAAACCTAGCCAGCTACCCTAGTGTTCAAGAAGCACAGACCTGAGGGGGATCAGCTGCTGCCACTTCACTAAAGCGACTATCCCCTGCTTTCTCTGAGTCACTACCCCTATACTCACAGCTAAGGGAGGTTCCAACCCTCATCCAAGAAACTTCTCATGTGACAGATGGAGATCATTGCAGAAAACCATAAGAAATGCAGAGAAAATGAATCCTTGTTGAGTTTTGTCCTACATAACTGCTACATCTAATGATGAAGAAACAACATAAGAGGAGCAGAGAGATGTGTAAGAGACAGAGGACAAGAAATCTTAATTTTACTTTTACTCCTTTGAAAGCCTCATAAGCAGCTTACAAATTGTTCATGTTTGATACAAACCGTAAGTCAAGCAAGGTTCCACTTTGAAATGCTGACGGCTGAAGCAAATCCTTTGAACTGTATTCATAAATACTTTCAAAAGTAACCAATTCTAGCAAAATTGAAATGTGCGATCTAACTGTCGTGACTGACTTAGGCAACAGAAAGTCGTTGCATTTTTCTTGTAGGTGTTATGCCCAGATCTGTGAAGTTCCCAAAAATCAGCAAGGAGATCGAGTCCTGTATGTAAAAACAGAGTCTTTATTTTATACAAGTTTGCAAACTCGGTCTCTCCATGTGTCCAAAGTACCGAACTGATCAGAGAGTCCTGAGCTCAGTTAGACTTGGGTTTTATAATAGTAAAGGTGGGAGTGAGTGGTTTCTAAGGTTCAGGACCCCTGATTGGCTGACATTTGTCCAGGGGTGTCCTGGTGAATGTGTGCTGACTGGTGATGATCCTATCTACAATGGTTGGAACGTTAGGAATTTCCTTTGGATGGTCTGTTCTTGGATGGTGCCTGGGTAATCTCAATTTGTGCTTCAGGGTAAACTACTGAGACTCAGGCCCCCATTAAGTTTGTCATGGCAAGGTCCTGCACTGGCAGCTGATAATGGTTGGAAGAGAAGAACTGTCTTTGGGTGGTTTGTTCCTGTTATGTTTTCATAGTTGGCTCCTACAGTAAGTTTTCTTTTTCCTTTCTTTCTTTTTTTGATTTTGTTTTTCCAGACAGGGTTTCTCTGTATAACAGTTCTGACTATCCTTTAGCTTACTTAAAGAACAAGCTGGCCTCGAATTCATTGAGATCTGCTTGGCTCTGCTTCCCAAGTACTGGTTTGAAAGGTGTGAGCCACCAACGGCCGGTTCTTGCAGTTTCTCAAGAAAACATATTTTAAATACAGATTTAGAATCTCAGGTTATACCTACATTGATGATGATTAAGGTGTTAATGTAGAAAATAAAGTAAAACAAATCTAATACTTGATTAAAATAAAATGTTTTATACTTAAAAAAAAATTTTGCCAGGCAGTAGTAGCACAGGCCTTAACTCCCAGCACTCAGGAAGCAGAGGCAGGTGGAGCTCCAAGTCCATAGCCAGCCTGTGTACAATGTGAGTTCCAAGACAGTCAGAGCTGTTACACAGATAACCTCTGTCTCAAAAAACAAAGAAAAAATAAAAATAAAAAAGGAAAGAAATCTTCAGTAAGATTGTGTCTCCTAAAAATGGCAGGGAAACCTCACCTATGATCCCTCAACAGCATAGCTGCCTAAACAAGATCCGAACAAGGACACACCAATAGACATGCTAACTAATGTGAAAGGGACAAGTCCCAAGGAGAATTACAGGCAACTAAGGGAAGCCAGATAGAGAGTGGGAGAAGTAGGTTTCCCTTAGGGAGGAGCTCTGAGGTTGGTTACCCAATACCAGTGCTCAATCCTAAAATAATGTACACGCAAGCAGCATTAAGTAGATTCAGCAGGCTATATTTTTTATATTTATACGTGTGTATGTGTGTGTGTGCATAAACTCAGCATGGAAGGAAAGGTAATGGAGAGAAATGATATAATTATATATATTTAAAAAAACTCTGACACATATACTTAGTCTTCAAAGTTTTTGATTTATAATGCCATCCACATTTGAGTAGCTTCTGCCAAGGAAGCAGGATGGTTAATCATCTGTTTTTATGTTTGTACTGTACTGAATGCCTCTTTTCACCGTTTTGCATGTCCTTCTGCCTATGTGCCTCTGTCTTCCTCTAAAACTAGAGTGACTAATTCCACATTACTCTTTCATTATTTTTTTGCTTATGAAATCCTTAGTGTTACAAGTATTTGTCCTTAAAGGATACATTGCTTATTGCTATGTGCTTTTGAAATTTATAATAATATAGAATTGGTTTTCACTCAATATTCACCATGACTTTAAAATCACTGGGTATACATGAGGTAAATTTTCACAACTACATTTTATTTCTTACTGTGAATATTCTTTATTGATTTTTTTAAAATAATAATTGTTTTTTCCATAATTTTTAAATGTAGACACAGTTTTTATGATGCTTTTGTACATATTTAGTTCTTACTACATGTTGTTGTTATTTTATAAAAATCTAACTGAGAATATTAAACTAGTGAATATTAAGTCAACATCTCTAGATAAAATACAGGTTAGATTAATCTGAACTTGCACTCACAATTTTCCTGAAACAATCAACCTGTAACTATGTTGTGTGTGTATTCTGTTCAAAGACATCTTATTTAGTATGTAATGTTGATTCGTTGTTACTGAGTTCATGATTAACTAGGTTCTCAACTCTTCCACGATTGTGGCTTCTAATATGCGTATTGTCTCCACATGGCACATTATAGTTTTTCACTACCGGGAATTAGAAATAGACAACATGTCAGTAGCTTGGAAGGCATATACAGCACACACAAACACACAGACAGACGGACACACAGACAAGCATGAATATCAGATTCGAAGCACAAAAAGACATTTTTTTTTGAAATGAGGTGGGCAAACTGAGGAGACTGTCTTTCTTAACTCTAGATTCAGGATTGGGTGCTCGCCTGTCTACCTGTGCTCAGGTCTGTCAACAATGACATGTATGCCACAAGGGCTGATTAGTTATAAAACATTTGTTGAGTTGAATTCACAAATCAACCATGAATAATGAAACAATTTCAGGTCTTAGTATTTCCCAAACATTACCTTGGTAAATCACATAGAAAACTTGTTTAACCTATGGTCTGGTCTAGCCTTAAGGGAGTTCTTTAGATCAGGGTCTCAGTGGGACCTGAGAAACTACATCTCCAATTACCGTTAGACGGGGTCCTGGAAACAACAGCTTACGAATACACATTGCTGAACTCTACCTTATTAAGCAGCTGTGTCTTTCTGCAAGGCATATCTCATCTCTTAAATGGCAAGCTCCACACTTTTGCTCCTTTGCCAGGTCATAGTTTGTTCTTTCTTCTATTTTTATTACGATGCCAGAAACTTTTTCAAATTGGCAGTAAGAGTTTGTATTCCATTTCAGTATTGTAACTGTTCCATCTCATTACAACTCTTTGATATAATCAAACTTCATTTATGCCAGTCATTTAATGTCTATTTGTTTCCTAACCTCTGGAAGATTTAGTACTAGTCTAAGATATTTGCTGTCTTTCCACTTTTGCAGTGTTTCAGTATAAACAAATCCTTTGCATATTTTGTGTAGGCCATTATCACTATGTAAATTTATGTTAATAAACACATACAGGGTTACAACTTGCTGAGAAGTCTATCTTTTGCCCTCATGTTAGCTATCTTTGTTAACTATGTTGCTTACGATATATTATTTTAAAGTTATGATACAATTATACCATTTTTTCCTTCTTTTTCTTCCTTTGAAACCCTTGCATATACCGCTCCTTCTCTTTCAAATTCATGGTCTCTTTCTCCACTAATTGTTATTGAATGCATGTGTGTACATATATGTAGTCCTAAATGTAGCATGTTTACTCAGTATAATATTATTTGATGGTTACTTTCATTAACACACCACAGACACTCTTTAGTTAATTTCAAACTTTGATGAAGTTCACAGTCTGTGGGATACAGGGAGGGTATCCCTGTTTAGCAACCCCAAATACAAAATGTTTAATACTGAACCCTTTGAAAATGATACCACGATGCCCTAAGTATACAATTCCACACTTGGCCTTATGTCATACACAGGGTCCTAAAAAATAACAGATGGGAATACTCATGCCCACAATCAATGAATTTCATGTTCAGGGCTGGGTCCCATCCTCTTGAAAGACTTCTCTTTTAAATATACACATGCCAAAATTTGGGGGCGGGGAAACTAAAGTACTTTTGGTCCCAGACCCTTTTAGCAATGGCTTGCTTTTCATTGTGTGATAGTCTATGTCTATGCTTCAAGTTTTGTTGTATTCCTTAGCATTCATTGAGCCTTGGAACCTTTAGCATTTCGTCAGCTCTGAATACTCATTCCCTGTGTACTCTGACATTGCTGTTCTCACTTTCACTTTTTATTTCCTTCCTTCATGCACTGACTTCTCAGCTGCATGGTAGATTCCCTCATCTCTTTGAGCTACATGACCATAATGTCTTCACGTATATGCATTTCCTAGTTAACTAGTTTTCTCTCCTTCTTTTTCTAAACTGTTTTTTGCAATATATGAGATTCAAAATTTAGTTCTTATCATCTCTAAAATTTCTTTTTAGTCCTTTGTCATGTTATATAGATGTGTGTATATATATATATAGGTTTATAAAAATTAATTTCTTCTTATATT
Organism: Myodes glareolus; assembly: GCF_982192425.1. Taxonomy (NCBI): domain Eukaryota; kingdom Metazoa; phylum Chordata; class Mammalia; order Rodentia; family Cricetidae; genus Myodes; species Myodes glareolus. Next base: position 58,244,478 of record NC_142045.1, read on the forward strand.
TACTTTCTATAAATATATCAAACATAGTCTATATTCTCTTTCTGATTATTCTGGTGTTGTTAGTTGCATTACTATATGGTTGACATTTGTAATTTACTTTGTATCATTCTAGACACTTCCTGAAGCAGGAGATAAAGTACTTTGTTGAAGGACTCTGGAAACTAGTGACCAGGGAGCCAATCCGACTGATTTCCCCTGAGTTCCTTCATTTGAGACAAATTTTCTCTCATATAGAGGGGAAAAGAATGTAAAAGTGGACACATATAATAATTATTGTTCTATGGGCTCGTTGGCCAGTGCTTGAAAAAATAAAGCAAGCTGGCAGAGGATAGTAGGAACAATGAACAATGTGTGTGGTAAATAGCAAAGAAGGTCTCTTTGGTGATGAGCAATTTTACTTCAACTCTAAATAAATGAACCATGTGTAGAAGAGTGTTCGGCAAAGGGCAAGCAGTATGTGCCATACAGAAAGGCAAAGAACGGTGCATAGTGTCTTGGTACAAACACGAATCACATCAGCTTCAAGAAGGCATTCTGGAAGCAATAATTAAGATTAAAATACATAAACTCTTGTCTCATAATCTTACCACAAGGACTTTGTCACATGTAGAAAATATGCCAGATATACTAATATAAGTATTATAGCTTTATATCATCATTAAAACAGCATTTCAATTTTAATAGCAGAAATTCAGAAACAAAATGATTGCCTATTAGTGACTAAATTAATAGTACACTATTCTATGAAGTAAAACCCAGTCAGAAACACCAGTCATAACCATAATTACCAAATGAAGAGGTTTTCTCGTGTTCCTTTTCACTGAGAGAAGAAAAGACAGAACAGTGACTATTTTATCACCCATTTTTAAAATAAGCAGACACAGCCTAAATACTTGCAAATGAATATGTTCACAGAATAAATGTGTGTATATCTGTATAATTTTATCTGAGAACATGCACACAGAGACAAACACATTGACATCATTAAGAAACTTGTTTTGAAAAAAGCAGAATAACAACAGAAAACAACATCTAACAAATTTCATATTTTCACAGACTCTCAAACTGTGCTCATTTTAAAATTCTATAAAAATTTTAAATATAAAAACAAACATAAGTAACACATCAATATTCTGCTGTTTTATCATGTTTTTGGTTTTTCCTGGGGACAGGCAATTTTGTAGAAATTAGATTCTAAGGTAGTTTACATTGTCATATTGGAATTTAATAAACTTGAGATCATGAAAGCCATAATTACTGTAGAGTGTTTAATTTTGCTAATATTAAAATAAAATGTTAAATTTAAATTACATATTTGATTCATTTTAATACAATTTCTTGGCATTAAATGTTTAAAAATATTAGCTAAAATTTAAAATAAGTGAAAACTATACAAGAGATTAAAATACCCAAACCAACTTGTTATTACTTCATTGTTTTCTCTAGTTTTATTGTGCTTTATTTAAAAACTGCACAAATGATGACAGTATCAGGATAACTTAAGAAGGTAATAGAACTAATTGAAGAACCATGATATGTAGGTGAATGTTTATTCCCTATGATGATATAATCAGATGTGTATACATTGAGAGATAGAAGAGAGATTTTGATATATATGAGTGCAACTAAACGTATTTATTTTAAACCTCTTGAAACATCTTGAACTCTTCTCTGGCACTGTAAAATCAAACAAGACGGAGCAGTAACTTCTACATAGAAAATATTGGTTGAACCTGACACCCAGTCCTTTTCTTTCCTACTAGAAAGTGATGTTCTTCATGCTAGAACTCAGCATTAAAGAAGAATCCATTATTTTTCAAAACTAGAGTTTACAATAAAACTGTTTAAAACAGCTTGGGTATTATGATTGTATTAGATTTTTTAAGAAAACATCCAGATTAATTTTATTTTAATATTATATGTTAGTCCTTTGTGCATCACATTTTAGAAATATATAGGACTTAGTTTTTTTATTTTCTCATGAGCAGCTCTTCATTAAATTAGATCTGGTATTTGAGGTATCATTTTAACATGTTAAGATCATACACAGTCTTCACTAAATCATTTAATCTCATTTATACTTGGTATACAGTAGATTCATATTTTTCTCTTTAATGAGATTTTTAAATTTAAATGCATTATTTCTTGTAATATTATAGAACTAATATGCATAATGCTTTATAAGTTATAATTCATAGGTTAAGCTTATCTATTTATTGAAATTTTTCTATAGGTATCTGTTAACTTTTAATAAAGCTGAATTTAATTTTATAAGCTAGTTTGAATAGTTATATAGTAATAATGAATTTGGATATCTTAAAATATATTCACTCTTTTCAGTTATTCTAATCTAATTACTTTGATAAATAAGGATAGGTTTTTACCAGATTTCACATACTGTAGTCAGTTTGAGCTGTGTTTCCTTGTGAATTCTCTGAGGATAGTAACATGATGGTGTGTTGAAGTTAACCTGCCTGTCACAGCTATAATGTATTACCTACAGACCATAGCTGCCATGTGACAGGCACTTGTTGGTTGAATGTATAATTCTTACAATTTAATGCGCATTCCTCATCAAAACATTCAAGAAAACATGAATAGAAGATTTTCACAGCAAGGAGCCTCACTGAAGCCAACAATGAGGTTTTGAGTAATCAGTGAATAGGTGCAAGTTCTCTTGTCACCGCTGAATACATTGGATCAAAGAGACAGGGGACTTGTTTCTAAATTGTCACTGTGCTTCCCCTCCACTGTTAGTGTCTGGATAGATGTAATTTTGCCTTGTTCCTTACATCACCTCACCTTGTTGTCACCCCAAGCGACTCAAGGTTTATTTTCCAAGGTTTATTTAGCATCCTAAGGGGTACACTTTGCAGACATCATATTCTGAATTGTCTGAAATGAATACTACAAGGTAAAGTAAAATAGTTTCTTCAAATATGACTATGAACATACACTAGATATTGTAAATAGGAATAATTAATAACAAGAAATTACAGCTATATGTTATTAATACTTACAGAACATAATAAACATTACAATTCAAAGAGGCCAAAGCACATGAGAGAAACAAAAAGAGTTTTAGTACTTTCTCAGTTTTGTTATGACATTCATTGAATTTATATATACCATCTTAAAAGAATGGCTTTTCACAGAAAGCAGTAACTTAGATTACAGGCTTAACTCAGGGGTAAAGCAGCTGTGCAGCATGCATGATGCTTAAATCCCCCAAACACAAAACAAACCCAAAAGGTCCCTATACCAAATCTTACTATTATTATCATTATTGCCAGTATGAAGTTCAGAAAATTGACTTTATGAAGAAATTGTAACAAGTATGTATATATAGACAAGACTGAATAATGTTTGTGAGAGGGCTGTATATTGTTCTGGTGGATGTTGGGACTTAAGGCTTTAATGTATGAATTTTATCGGGTTATAATAATAATTGCATTTTTTACAGAGAAACTAGAATATCTTTGTTATGAATACAACCTTTTAAACTGAAGACCAGAGAATGTTTTCCTTACTTCATAAATGATCAAGGAAGAGAGTATTTTTTTTATGGCCAGAAATTTTTAAAGTCCAGTACTGACTGTTTTACCTTGATTAAGATATTTAACATCTTATCTTCAGAATTTATTTGTGATCAGGTTGCAGCATTCAATATATCAAAGATCAATCTCTCAGAATCTTTACAAGGACACACTTGATATTATATACCAAAAGTCTTTATAGCAGGCAAAAAGTGATAGATGTGTTATTTTAAGACAAGCAATGAAAACACCGGTAATGTTTTATTCACTTTTTGCTAACTATTTCTTGCTCTGTTTATCTTGTCATTCTGTCTGGAGGTTTTGAGTTTTATTTTCACTTCTCTTTTCTTGTAATCATTTTGATTTTCAGTCATTTCTTTGTTTTAATATCTCACTTACCAAAATCTCTTGCCTCCCCAACCATCCATGATTCAGCAGTAAGCTCATTACCAAAAAGATTGGTGAAGACTCAGCTTCTCAGTGTGCTCCTCAAACAGATTTCCAGGTGACTCACATCCACTGTGTGGTAAAGAGCTCTGCTCTCCTAAGTCACAGCTTTTTTGATGGTGGGGATGTGGGTGAAGGATTGAGTGCCTTTTAGCATCTTCCCCAGGGAACTGACTCATAAAATTATTTGCATATCACAGGTGTTCGGTTAGTCATCATGTACCGAATTAACTTGAATTTCTAATATAATGGGTAGAATCCAGTATGTTATAGTTTAGGACAACTACACTGTTAAAAAAATATGTCCTAAACTTAGAGCAATAAGCACCTTATTCATTGCTGATGTTGCTCACGTTAACTAATCAATATTTCTTGGCCATTGACTACTACTGCACTTTTTTATGCATGAAGTTTTAGTAAAGATTCTCGACCTTGATACAAAGTAGATCTTCAGTCTAACCTTCACCTGCAAAGAATTCATTTAGAAAAGCTGAATCAAAATGTGGCACCTACATCATTCTTATAAATATTTAATATGCAGTACTTTTATCATTCTTTTATATAGATTTAATATGTAGTACCTTTATCTTTCTTCTAAATATTTAATATATGCTGTCAGTAATTAGAAGAGAGATGAGGTACCATGAATCAGAAATGACTCGTAAGTGTCAATGTGCGATTTCACTCACTATTTTAGCATATCAGCCTCACTTGTCTTGATTTTCTATAAAATGATGAGCAAAAGTCACAAATCATAGTTATGTTTTATTTATTGTTTATATTTTTCAAGACAGGGTTTTTTTTTGCATAGCCCTAGGTGTCTTGAAACTCCTACTGTAGATCAGGCTGGCCTCAAAATCAGAGATCCTGCTTCTGCCATACTGCTGGGATCAAAAGTATGTGCCCCCACTGCCTGGCGACAGTTTCTTATTCATAACTGAAGTAAAATAATCATCCAGGATCAAGTATTTTCTCTTTCAATATATATGATTTTAAATCAGTTCCGATGCTGTTCTTATACACTTTATAAGATTTTATACACATTAATATATGAAAATGTAAGAGGTTGATGAGTACCTAATTCACCCTGTCTGTATATGCTGTTATTACAGATTAAATTACCCACATCTTTAATTGCAGGTGGTTTCTTTCTAGTGCTTAGGAAGTTGCAAGTCTGCTCTAGCTGCTACCAACTGATGAGTGCCTAGGGAATTGAAACTAATTTTCACATTAGCCTAGTAAAATGTAATTAGGACAGCTAATCTGCTGAAAAATACACCCAGCAAAACCCCTATTTTATGTAATGTCACTGTAAGGGAAATAGCATATTATGAAATACAAGAAAGAAGGATTTGAATGGTGATTGTTAGTCTTCATTTACTATTGTTTTCTTTAATTTTATTCCAAGCTTGCTAATAATAGGATGGGGTAGGAGTACTCTCTATAATTTTAGACATGGAATACATTACTAAAGTAGAAATTTTAATAGAAAATTTCAATTTTAACATAATTTTTAATAATAACAAATATAGGCCCCAAGTGATTTTCTATTTGAAGGTGTGTATGTGTGCATGTATATGTATGATTTTCTATTTGAAGGTGTGTATGTGTGCATGTGTGCATGTGTGCATGTGTGTATGTGTGTATGTGTGTATGTGTGCTTGTCTATGTATGACAAAGCCATAAAAAACAGTTGGTAATTATTGTCTGAGCAGACTTTACCTCAGTATGAATCATTCCTTCACTTTGCTTTCTAATTCCATCTTTTCTTCATTTTTAAGAGTAGATATATTGAATTTAGGATTTGACTCCAAAAAACTTTTTATTATTTTTTCCAATTAATCTGTTAATTTACTTTCATATTCAAATTTTACATTTACCTCCTAACTCAGTGCTGCCACTTACAGTAGAGAGGCAGGCATGGATGTGACCACTTTCCTTTGAGATGTCTCTAGAGAAGAATGTCAGGCTTCATTATTTAAATTTGAGTTGCTGACATTGGCATGTAAAATTGTAAGTTTTTGTATTGATTTTTGTTCTTTTTAGGCTGGGTCTTATCCCTGTAACCCAAAATAGACCAAAGCTCACGATGTGTTCTAGCCTAAAACTCACAGTCTCTCCTCCCTTCAAGTGCCATCTCAAATACCAACCCTGTCACAAAAAGTCTTTAAAATCATCATAATTGATAAAATACACTGTCCTTTTACTTACAGTTAATGTTAGCCGAGAATAGGTATTTTTGTACATAGATGATACTTAGACAGAAACATTAATAATTTACTTGAAAAAGTTTCAAGTTTTATTGAAGAAATGCCAAGTCTAATCGACTTTTGTTTCCTTGCTTAACCAACATAGCAGGTTTTGCTAAGCTGTTGACTTTACATGGTTTCCATGCCTAGAATTTGGTTCTAAATTAGATTTATACTCATGTAGTTATAAAATCCAGGAGAAGATTTAAGAGATGAAGGTGAAAGCGCCTGTGAGTAACACTACCTTGGGTTCCTGAGAGCAGAGGCAGCTTGTTTGACTCCACAGCGGCTGAGTCACCAGGATGACGGACAGGTAAAGGAGAACTTAAGTGGATAAGCAGGGCACTGCTGATGCAGGAAATGAGGTCACTGTGAAGCTAAAGGCTGCACTGGGGATTACGCCACTTACTGTTTATCACACCAGCACAGTTTCGGTGTCTGGTTCAAACACAAATATATAGGCACCCACTCCTTGATTAAAAAGTACTGTAATGTTCTAAACTTGAAGATACAGATGTATTTCCTCAGTTTATAAGTTTTGTGTAACCATAGAACAAATAGAAATGCCAATGAATACATGAAATCAATAAAATGAAGGTAATTATGTCCTGGATAATGCTATATTCCTGAAAGTGAATCTTTGACATCAAATGTAATGATAGAAAGTGTAGTTTTGAGTTAGTTCCCTTACTTAGATGCTTCTGCAAAAGTTCATTTTCACTTCGGGAATTCTGGTGATAAATTGTTTTCACTTTTGTCTTGGTGTATTAGAGTAAAGCGACTTCCAGAGTAACTACTCTAGGGTCATTTGCTGGAGAGTTTATATAATATAAGAACACAGAAAGCGTGCTTTCTAAAATTTATATTTTGAATGTAGAGAAAAGGAAATAATATAATTGATTTTTATGTATTTGTATTAATATGTTTTACCTTATAATTGATATTTTTTAGGAAAATTTAGCACATTGATATTTTACAATTATTTGAAATTGTTTAAATGTGCATCACATTTATAAATCTATTATGATTGTTACATAAAAGAGTTCCAAACATACAAATTGCTTAGCAGATGATAGAAAGGGCTCAGAGACTGTGTGCTGTTTAGAAACCCTAAATTGAATCTTTTCGTGGATGATCTTTCTCAAACAAAATGTATAGATATATGGCTTCCAAGAATCTATAAACTTTTCTCTTAAAATTGCTATTTTATGCAAACATGATATCCCCCCCAAATATTTGCAGTATATAATTAGAGAATTTTTAACGTTATGGCCACATATGTGATACTGTTTTTAAGTCAAAATAATAAAATACACATTGCTGAAGAGAATTTTCTTGATTCTATTTATCCCAGGCTCTTATATACTTTCCAGCCCCAGACAAGTGATCATACATGCACTATCACTACTGATTCATTTTGTCACTCAGCAATAGAATGTCACATAAACAGAATCACTTACTGCATACATCTGATTTGTTGATTTCCTGGAATCATTCTCAGATTCATCTCTGTAGCAAAGAGTATCACTACACCATGGCATTTGGTACTAAGTCATACTCCACTGCATGATTGTGCTATAGGTCTAGGCATTCACTTGGTGTATATTGGCTTGTATTCAGATTTTTATAACTATGAAAAAAATATTTTTATCATTCACATCTGTCATTTTATGGACTGTTGGTTTACTGCACTTCTATTAGATAAATCTCTGGGAGCAAAGGAGTTAATTAGTTTTAAGAAACTTTCACATGATTTTCAAAAGTTGCCACAACATCTCATTTCTCATCAGTCAAGTGTGGTTTGCTGACTACTCTGTACCAACCACATTGACAGCATCTTACTTCTGCTCAGATTGAAGATGGGGTACATGTTTTCTTGTGCCTCCTTAAGTCTTCATTGCCTGTTGATGTTAGTCTTGCTACCACGTACTTATTTGCTTCCTGTATTTTCTGTAGTTTACTATCAACTCAAATATTTCTTCCTCATTGTTTTTATGTTGTCCTGGATGAAGGTGTTCATTTTCATTGCATTTACAGTTGCATTTTTTCTCATCCTATTATTTCTTTTCTGTTTCTTCAACTGGGTTTTATACCAGTATACACAGTATAACCAGATTTTATACTGTGGCTAGTGCTGTAGTGTGAAGGTGTCGGTGAAGAGTGAGACTCTATTACCCATTACAGTATATATTGAAATATTTCAATAGCCAATGACAATAATAATTGTCAACTGAAATTCAACTCAAGTATAATATATTCTCTTTGTTTATTCATTTTGATGTATATTATTTATTCTTGATGATTATGTGATGTTATTGCATTAAGCTCTGTCTTAGTTTTGAGATTGCCCCCTTTATTCTTGGCTTAACAAACAGCTTAAATAAATTCTTAATAAAAAGCATGGGACATATATGTCCATATCAATAGTCACATTTAACTGGAGGGAATGTGATCTTCAGATTCACAAATTTAGAACTGTCCATGGAGGCACAGACTTGGGATCTAGACTCTGGGAGGCTGAGGCAGAAGAACTGTAAGTTCTGGGCCACTTAGTGAAGTCAAGGCCAACCTCTCTGAACAAACCAAACCAAGAAAGCAGAAGAACTGATAAGATTTCAGTAAGCATATGATATAGGGAGCTGGTTCTCATGGGATTAGGTAAAACTCATTAATACTTTTGAAAAGATGCATTGTATTTAGGTGGGATTCTATAACACAGCAGAAATATTTGTCTACATAACATATATGTAATCCCCCAGTTACACTAGAGAGGTAAGTGTAACTTAACTCTACACTAGAGAGGCTGAGAATCTAGTAACTGCTTAGTCTGCAAACCAGGATGACCAGAAACCTCAACCTGGCACTGAAAGAAAGCCTGGGTTCCCCGGAAAGTCACTGGTACTGAGCCCATAGCAGAGGCCAGAGCCCTGGAATGGGCATGCTCTCTCGGAAAGACTAATTTTACCTCTGACCTCTTAATCTGTGTGGGCCTCGGAAAACAAGGTGCTGCTGAGGGCCAAACAGTTAATCTTCTTTGGAAATGCTTTCATAGGTACATCGAAGGCTTGTCGCCTAGGTTACTGTAAATCCCATTGAGTCATGAATCAAAACTAACCATGACAAGCAGGCTGAATAACTTTGTAAACCTGTGAGCATTCCTCACAAATGTCATAGGGAATATTTGCAGCTCTTCGGGTTTAAATGCTTGGGAACAATTACCAGTGAAGCATATAATTGAAGAATCTTAATCCTATAAATCATCATATTGAAATAATAGAATTTGGAAATCAAAATGTAAAAATTTAAAAATCATCATCATGCATAGTTTAGAAATTTGTTAGCAGTTCTGTTTCTAGTTACACAGAACTACCCAGGAGATCGAATAGTCCCCTTAAGGCCAGGCACTCAGCACAGAAAGGAGGTGAAGGAATGAGGAGTCTTCGAAAGGAAGTTTATTTGTTTTTAACCCACAGGCATCCTTAAAGTGCACTGTGCCTGGCTTTTGTTTTCTTGTCACACCTGCTTCATCCTGTAGCAGCAAAACAACATACTAAAACTGGGAGGTGTGACCTGTGACTTCTTCCAAGGAACTTTATGTGCCTCAGCGTTCTCTGTGCTGAACTGAGCATCAGGGGCTGAAGAAGAGATGCTTTACTTAAGTATTCAGCAAGCTAAAGGAGATGAGCGCCAAGGCACAGAGATACTCATTCTAATGGGATGAACTGTGAGCTGGGGAAGCTTCACATTCAAGGTTATTTAGTCACTGCAGACAGTTGTGTTATTTTTTAACTTTTCATCTTTTATTTTTTCAAGTGTTATGAAAAAAATGTTCCAGCATGAGAATCTCACTATTTTTATATTTTTATAGTGAGATTCTCACTTGGAAGAACCTTGGAAGAACCAACTATTGAAAGAAAAAATTTGTCTCAGTATTCTGTTTTCTACAGTTGCAAATAAGTGAATTAGAAAAGATTATAATCAAAGAATAGTCCACTAGTGAATATATATATTATGGAATTTTGTTATCATTGAACAAAGAAGATTCATGAGTACAAAGGAAAGATATTTATTGGGTGTGATATGTTTGTTAAATACTTTGATATCTTAAATTAGCATTTATACATTTGAGTTTTAATTATGAATTAAACAGTTATATTTATAAAACCAAAATGATCATATAGGAAGATCCATTAAAGGTAAAGTTATATACTTAGAGGATGGGTGAAATAGACGAACACTTCAGAATACAGAAGACTATTTTCAGTTCATAAGTGTAGACTAGCTGGGTAAAACCGCATTCCTTCACTTCCTAACAGTGCTATTCTGAAGAACACAATCTGTTGGAACATACTATGTCTTTCCAAATAACTGAATGCACAGCATTCCTTTCTATTTCAGGACCTATTTAGTATGAAAGAAAGAATTCCTGTGAAAATCCAGTCTGTATCGGCTAGATTGCCCCTGTGAGAGGCACACCTGTGCACTGCCTGGGAAGGTCACTGTCTCCTCCATGGAGATATGCAAGGCAATTAACTGATGTGTGTGCTGGAGGGGTCATCAGCAGACCTTTCATGATTTGATGATCTTCACTCAAAGACGCTCATTATTCTGACTCCTATTCAATCCTCACTTACATTCTTAGAACCTCTCTGTTTGGTCAACAAATGTCTTCATTATAGCGACTCATTTCATGAATAATTAGGGGAAAGGAAGCTCCTTATGTTAGAGTAATTGGTAGTAATACAAAGCTAACACAAAGAAAATGTAAAAATATTGTAGAGATCTCAAATTTATATTCAGTTAAATTTTGATTGATCATCTGAAGAATGAAATACCACGTATGAACACGAATTCAAGTTGACTAAATATCTAAAGGATAGCTGAGACTAGGGAAAAAACCATGATTTCTTGACTTTTGGTCTTAGATGACAGGAAAATGACAAGCTGACATGAGGAACAGGTAAAGAACAGCGTGTTGGAACTTAAAATTCTACCCAGGACGCAATCATGAAAGTAAAAATATTGCCAACCCACATATCAGGAGGAAATATTTGTAAATCAAGTGTCTGAGAAGGGGTGGGTGGCAAAGGGTTTGTAAAAGGTAGGACTGTTCCTACTGTTCCTACCTCGGTGCATTTTGAAAAGTTGTCGATAAGGCCAAGATTTTCAACAGTGTCGGACGGCTTCATTCATGGTCTTTTGGCCTCTTTTCCCCCACTGCGCCATCTCACTGGGTTTGATTGTGGAAGGCTAGAGATACAATAAATGTAAGTGGAAAATGGCTCATTTAGGCCAAATAAATTCACTGTCCACTAAAAAAAACTGTTCACAAACCAAGCAGAGTATAATTATAGCACTATAATATTTAACTGACAGCCACACATATTTTATTATCTTCTAATGTGCCCATTAAATTTGAGATTTAGATAATGAATCACACAACACCTGTTCCATTTTTAAAATCCAAATCTTATTCAGATAGGCAAACTTTGAGTTGGTAAATCTGTTCTGGGAAAATGTTATCCCCCTAAGTACCTTATTTTCTGATAGTGGCCTCAGGCACCAGTACGTAGTTAGAAGTAAATGTTGTTCTATGAGTCGTAGAACTGAAGCCTATGAGCATTGAGGGTCACATGCTGAAAATGCTCTGCTGACCTTAGCTCTGCTCCTCGGCTGTGTCTGCTCCGCCTAATGAAGTGCTTAGCTCACCTTACATTGCAATTGCTTGCTCAAATGGACTCCTCAAATGTGTTTAAATTGATAGCAGTGTGTATCATTTTCCTGTGTTTTAACTGATATATTGAAAGATTTATAATTTGAACTTTAGGGAAGCCGTAACAGAAATGCTCATGGTCAGGAAACACAAAGTGGCTCAAGGAGTGTGATCACATGCTGGCATCCCCATAATTTAGAGAGCCACGTCACCCTAAGTCTCCACACATGCACCATGTCATATTTGCATTAACAAACAGTGATGCAAGCACATAACATAGCAATAAGAAAAGAAATGAACACAGGATATATTCAGTTCAAAAATTAATTTTTTGAGTTTGAATTTTTAATATGTTATTTTTACATAACAATGATTTTATATTTTTAATAAAGTACATTCTTTTAATAGGCTATGTGTGTAGGTGGGAAGAACAATTTTCATAATGATTTCTCAATATAATCTAATTAATTGGATTTTCTAAACAATGATTATTGTATATTCTGTTTCATATACAAAATCTACTTTTTCATACTTTAAATTGTGCCTAATATGCCACAATATTTGAGATACTCATGGTATCAGGAAGAAAGAAGTATGATCATAAATAATGTGGAAATTAGAAAGAAAATATGAATTTGCCCTTCTCAGATAATGCCATATTTTACTCCAAATTTTCTTGCAGTCAAAATACAATAGGTATTTGTTATTTCCTAATAATTCACTCCTATAATTTATAAACTCTCTGGCTATTGTTTCTCTAAGAGTGTTTGGTGTAGGATTTTATAGACACTGGCAAAGGGTATGGTAAGGTTTTTTTTTTTTTTTGCAGTGATGTATTCTACTGTTTAAAAAGGACTGACACAAAAAGACAACCTCAGAAGGTTGCTGGAGCTCTGTAAATGCAATAGAATCAAATTTTAATTTTGTAATAATCTGCCTTGGTGCAAGGTAAGAGGATAAAATATAAACCAGTGTAGCTAAAGTACAGCTTCTAAGTCCTTGTTCATAATTCCAATTTATCAGTTGAAGCCGGAAAAGCTACCAATGCCTTTTTGTGTGGTCATGGTGGCAAATTTATTGTTAGTTTTAAGATAGGAGCTTTAAGTATTGACAAAAATATTTGTTTCTTGGAAAGTTTCTGTAGCCAGCTGAAAAAGGATGAGAACAATGAAAGACAGTAGGATAGAGCGGTATCTTTAGATTTGTTCCGTAGCATGCTCCATTGGCGGTCTCACAAATGGAGGATGACTCTCCTAAAGACAGCGGTGCCTTCTTTCAGAGTACATAGCATTCAAGGCATATTTGCTTGTAATAACTCGGCTAAATATTAAAATAAACTTACTGACTCAGCAAGTAGGCAGAATTCTAAGATAATCTATTTAAACTTGGAGTCCCTGGCATATACCTTCTCACAATTAACTGGTCAAACACATCATAGTACTGTTGGAAGGGGACTTTGTAGACTTAACAGGGGTCTCTAGTCGGTTGGCCTTAAAGCCAAGATATCTGCTTGGTGTTGATCTGGTCACAATGAGCTGTGACAGTATGAAAAGAAACTACTCTCTGCTGCTTGTACATGAGGAACTCAGAACTTTGAGGCACAACAATGAGAATCAACGTCTCATGGAGGAAACGGGATTTATCCCTAGGTCCTTCCCTACTAGGAAATAACTCAGCCTCCTCAGAACTTCAACTGCAATATCACTGTAGCCTGTGTCCAATACCTTTGCTGAAGTTTTGATATCTCGAACGGAGATAATGAACGTGTGTTATTTACAGTGCATATTTGTGGCTTGGTGTTACTCAGCAGTAGAAATCTAAGCTTGCGAGATCACTGAAAATTCCCAGAGCAGAATGATCTCTAAATTCTTTCAATGTGTTCCTCTGGAATCCTCATGGCTCTTTCTCCAGGTTTTACTTCTCTTAGGAACCTGGTTGCCACAGCTGCCATATACAATGCCCACACAGGTTCTTTCAGAGGTGAGGTATAGCCCCTTCAGGGGGCGTGTTTTTGCCCCCTCAGATTGATACCATCAATGAAGCACCTGACAGTAGATTAGCAGCTGTAAAAACAAAATTTCTAATTGGCTACTAGAGTAAAGTAATATCAAATATAATATAAAAATTCTCCTAAAAAGTTCCTGCATGTTCATTCATGTATTCTAGGGGAACCTGAGAATTCTCATTTCACAACAAAGCCCACCATGCATCTCTAAATATGAAACTGTCAGTAATGAAAAGGCTCAATTTTCTACAATCAAGATACTGACGGCATATTTCGAAATACGGCAGTGTTCTGTCCGGTTTCTTTGTCTGGTGAGAGTAAGCTTACAAGCACACTGTTTTTCTTATTAATAACGTGCTTTAGTGAACCACCCTTCCCAAACTGGAAACAGTTTCCCCTACTAGACATCCTTTGCACACTATATATTTATTTATTTATTGGAAACTCACAAGTCTGGGATCAATACTGTGCACGAGTCTGCTTTCCCAGTGTCTCCATTGGCGTACACAGACTTGAAATATTTTAGGATAAATGCTTCTTCTCAGAGATCTTATACATTTTGTCCTTCCTTTAGAAGTAAGCTCGCCATTTAAAAGTGTATGTGAGTTATTGATTCTAAATGTGACCTTAAAATTACTTTGAAAATGTGGATTAGTCATAATGGTTCCTCGAACAATTGTTTAATCATTCCAAACACAATAAACAAATATTTAACCTGTGCCTTTTCTGAACCCATCGTATTATGATGATACAGCTGGCCCTCCATATCTGTGAGTTCTGTACCCACAGAATAAAAACATTCAGGAAATACAGTAACACTGCTTACAGATTTTTTTGTCATTATTCTCTGGTCAATAAAGAATAGCAATTACTTGTATGATTTTACTCTCTCTATATTAGTATATATAGTAAATATATACATATATCAGCTATGATAAGAAATATATGGTTAATTTAAAGTATACAGAAGGATATACATTTGTTATATGCAGTTAATATGTCATTTTAAATGAGAGACTGAAGTACTGTGGAATTTGATATCAATATGAATGGGAATCTAGAACCAAATCCTTCTTTTTTTTATTAATTTATAAAAGTTTCCACTTCCACCCCTCCTCCCAATACCCTCTCATTCCCCCCACTCCTTCTCCTCCTCCCTCTCCAGCCCTAAGAGCAGTCAGGGTTTCCTGCCCTGTGGAAAGTTCAAGTTCTCCCCCCTACCTCCAGGTCTAGGAAGGTGAGTATCCAAACAGACTAGGATCCCAAAAATCCAGAACATGCAGAGGAAACAAGTCCCAGTGCCATTATCAATGGCTTCTCAGACAGTCCCCGTGCCAGCCACATTCAGAGAATCTGGTCACATTCAGAGAATCTGGTTTGATCACGTACTCGTTCAGTCCCAGTCCAGCTGGCCTTGGTGAACTCTCATTAGATCAGTCCCCTTGTATCAGTGGGTGAACGCATTCCTCACGGTCCCGCCTTTCTTGTTCATGTTCTCCCTCCTTCTGCTCCTCATTTAGACCTTGGGGGCTCAGTCCAGTGCTCCAATGTGGGTCTCTGTCTCAATCCCCATTCATCATCAGGTGAAGGTTCCCTCTGATCCTGCCTTCCTTGCTCTCGTTCTCCCTCTTTCTGCTTCTCATTTGGACCTAGGGGGTTAAGTCCAGTGTTCCAATGTGGGTCTCTGTCTCTATCTCCATCCATCGCCAGATGAAGGTTCTAAGGTGATATGCAAAATATTCATCAGTATGGTTATGGGCCAAGGCCAGTTCATGCACCCTCTCCTCTGCTGTCCAGGGAACAATCTGGGAATCTCTCTTTGGACCTGGGAACCCCTCTGTAATCAAGTCTCTTGTAAACCCTAAAATGGCTCCCTTAGTTGAGACATATGCTTCCCTGCTCCCATATCCATCCTTTCTCCCTCCCCCCATCCCAATCCCCCAAGCTTTCCCCAATCCTCCCCTACTCTCTTCTCTCTAACCCTCTCCCCTTCCATCCACTCCCGCCCCGGTGCACCCAATGTTGCCTGACACTCTTGTCTACTTCCAATATCCAGGAGGAAAACAACATGATTTTCTTCAGGTTCAACTTCTTATTTAGCTTCTCTAGAATAATGAATTATAGGCACAAAGACCTTTAATTAAGGCTAGAATCCATTTATGAGTGAGTACATACCATATTCCTCTTTTTTGGTCTGGGTTACCTCAATCAGTAAAGCGTTTTCTATTTCCATCCATTTGCATGCAAAATTCAAGATGTCGTTGTTTTTTACCGCTGAGTAAAACTCTAATGTATATATGTTCCGCACCTTCTTTAACCATTCTTCTATTGAGGGGCACCTAGGTTGTTTCCAGGTTCTGGCTATTACAAATAGTGCTGCTATGAACATAGTTGAACAAATGCTTTTGTGGTATGATAGGACATCTCTTGGGTATATTCCCAAGAGTGGAATTGCTGGGTCTTGAGGGAGGTTGACTCCCAGTTTTCTGAGAAACCGCCACACTGATTTCCACAGTGGCAGTACAAGTTTGCATTCCCACCTACAATGAATGAGTGTTCCCCTCACTCCACATCCTCTCCAGCATAGGCTATCATTGGTGTTTCTGAGTTTAGCTAATCTGACTGGTATAAAATGGTATCTCATAGTTGTTTTGATTTGCATTTCCCTGATCGCTAAGGATGTTGAGCATGATCTTAAGTGTCTTTTGGCCATTCGAAGTTCTTCTGTTGTGAATTCTCTGTTCAGATCAGTACCCCATTTTTTAATTGGGTTAATTAGAGTTTTATTGTCTAGTTTCTTGAGTTCTTTGTATATTTTGGAGATCAGACCTTTGTCTGATGAGGGGTTGGTGAAGATCTTCTCCCAGTCGGAAGGTAGCCTTTTTGTCTTACTGACAGTGTCCTTTGCTTTACAGAAGCTTCTCAGTTTCAGGAGGTCCCATTTATTTATTGATTCTCTTATTGTCTGTGCTACTGGGGTTCTACCTAGGAAGTGGTCTCCTGTGCCTATGTCTTGTAGACTACTTCCCACTTTCTCTTCTATCAGGTTCAAAGTGGTCAGGTTAATGTTGAGGTCTTTAATCTATTTGCTATTTACAGCAAGCCGACAGCTAACATCAAACTGAATGGAGAGAAACTCAAAGCCATTCCATTGAAATCAGGAACACGACAAGGCTGTCCATTCTCTCCATACCTCTTCAACATAGTGCTTGAAGTTCTAGCAATAGCAATACGACAACATAAGGGGATCAAGGGGATTCGAATTGGAAAGGAAGAAGTTAAACTCTCGTTATTTGCAGATGATATGATAGTGTACATAAGCGACCCCAAAAACTCTACCAGAGAACTCCTGCAGCTGATAAACACCTTTAATAATGTGGCAGGGTACAAGATCAACTGCAAAAAAACAGTTGCCCTCCTATACACAAAGGATAAAGAAGTAGGGAGGGAAATCAGAGAATCTTCACCTTTCACGATAGCCACAAATAGCATATAATATCTTGGGATAACTCTAACCAAGGAAGTGAAAGACCTATTTGACAAGAACTTTAAGTCTTTGAAGAAAGAAATTGAAGAGGATACCAGAAAATGGAAAGATCTCCCCTGCTCTTGGATTGGGAGGATCAACATAGTTAAAATGGCAATTCTACCAAAAGCAATCTATAGATTCAATGCAATCCCCACAAAATCCCATCAAAATTCTTCACAGACCTTGAGAGAACGATAATCAACTTTATATGGAAAAACAATAAACCCAGGAGAGCCAAAACAATCTTATATAATAAAGGAACTTCTGGAGGCATTACCATCCCTGACTGCAAACTCTATTACAGAGCTAAGGTATTGAAAACTGCTTGGTATTGGCATAAGAACAGAGAAGTCGACCCATGGAATCGAATAGAAGACCCGGATATTAACCCACAAACCTATGAACACTTGATTTTTGACAAGGGAGCTAAAGGTATGCAATGGAAGAAGGAAAGCATCTTTAACAAATGGTGCTGACATAACTTGATGTCAACCTGTAGAAGAATGAAAGTAGATCCAAATCCTTCTTAAATGGAGGTTCAATTGTACTTTCAATTTAGGTCCAACAGCCATGCACTTATTAATACATAGATGTCCCGCGCTACCGTCTCGCCAGCAAGAACCACGCGGTACACATAGGATACTTCTGCAGTAAAGCTTTAATGCCCCTTGGGAGAGCGGGCATCAGCCAACATGGCGGAGACCCAGATAAGATGGAACCCATCCCTTATATAGGAAACAGACCCTGCTTTGGACGTGTCACTCTTGGATAGGTCCATTGTTCCCAGTCCCAGGTGATGCCTCGGGAGTAGGCGGGGACTCAGTGGGAAATTACCGAGCACATGTGCGTTCACCTGGCGGTGAAGCCGGATGTCAGCGCCATCTTGATAATGGAGAATGTGGCTGCGGCCTTCTACATCTCCCCCTAATTTTACTTCTTTGCAGAAAGGCAACTCCCTAGGAAGGTAAAGATAGAGGTCGCACTTCCCAAAATGAAAACATTAAAATGGGCTTACACGGAAACTGTCCCTAGGCTCATGACACCTGGAGCCTATCCGGCCTGCCCTCTGCCAATTTTCTGGGAAAGGGAATATACGGCAGAAAACCCTTAAGCAAAGCGACTTATCTCTCAGAGAGGGCCATTCTCTGTGCGATGCTCTTCAGCTCAACAACCTTCAGGGCTAGCTAAGCCAAGCATTCCACCCTGTGCAATGGACCACAGTCCTAGGGGTGCAGGAGCTGGTTGGCTTAAACCTTACTGCTTTAACATAGATAGCCACATATCAGTAGAGGCCCCTGTTCCAGGGCAGCCAGCGCTTGTGTAATAACCACTTTGTCCCTACGATTTTGGGATTTGAGTCAGCAGACCATCCAGAGGAGAAACATTAATCCATAGCATAGGACTGTTCCAAAACATTTCCACCCCCACCCATTCTTTGAAGTAGGGGAATGAGAGACATGGCCCAGGACTGGAGTCCTACGGCCAAGCTTA
The DNA here is from genome assembly GCF_982192425.1 of Myodes glareolus. NCBI lineage: Eukaryota > Metazoa > Chordata > Mammalia > Rodentia > Cricetidae > Myodes > Myodes glareolus. The sequence goes on from NC_142045.1 coordinate 58,263,448, forward strand.
TAAATCATCTCTAGGACGGTAGGGAGGGGGCCCAGAGTCTTATTGGTTGTAAAAAATCGGGGAGACACCGCCATCCTATGGTTGACTGGTAACAGCTTCAGGAAGGCTGAGAGTGTCCTCCATCGGTGCTCTGTCATCCATCCGCAAAATGGCAGGAGGAACAGCAGCCAGGTCCTCAGGCGAATCCGTGTGTTGTGGATCACTCTTCACTGTTCGGGTCAATCGCTCTGGCAGCCAGAATGGGCTTTCTTGATCCTGTGGGAAGACACAAACAGCTCCCCTGGATCTCAATAAGATGGGATCCGGGCCTTTCCATTCATTAGAAAGCACATCTTTCCATTTAATCAAATCTTTGGGCCGCTGCGGATCCGAACAATGTCGTGTTGCAGCATTTTGGCCATTATCATCCAGATTTAAAAAATTTATGGTGAACAGAGCCATGGCGATGGCCACCCTTGGTGTCGTGGGCAGCTCTGTCAATATTCCCCCTTTCTGTTTAAGTAGATAAGATTTGAGGGTGCGATGCGCTCGTTTTATGATACCTTGTCCCTGGGGGTTATAAGGCAGGCCTGTAATGTGGGTGACCTGCATCTGTGCGCAGAACTGCTTAAACTTTTGAGAAGTATAGGCAGGCCCATTATCCGTTTTTAAAGATGTGGGCTTGCCCCAAGCATTCCATGCCTCAAGGCAATGTTGAATGACATAAGAGGTTTTTTCTCCTGTAAGTGGTGTGGCATGAATAATGCCAGAGCATGTGTCAATTGACACATGCATATATTGAAGTTTTCCAAAGGCAGTGATATGAGTTACGTCCATCTGCCATATTTGCAAAGGCGTAATCCCTCTAGGGTTCATGCCAGTGTGTCTGATAGGAAGAAACTGGCAACAGCTATGACATTGAGTTACAATATCATGAGCCTCTTTTCTGGTAAGAGAAAAACGTGTGCGCAGGGTTTCAGCTGTAACGTGAAAATTGTCATGAAAGGTTTTAGCAGTCTGCAACGGGGAGGCAAGAGCTATTGCAGCAAGCCGCGTAGCACGATCAGCCAGGTCATTGCCCAAACTCATTGGGCCTGGAAGCCCCGAATGTGCTCTTATGTGTGTGATAAAAAATGGAGCTCTCCTATTTAATAAGCAATCCTGTATCCTCTGGAAAAGAGCTGCCACTGTACTAGTAGGTTTTATAATTCCAGCGGCCTCTAATAATTTAACAGCGTTAACCATATAGGCAGAATCAGAAACAATATTAAGGGGACAAGGAAATCTTTGAAGAACCTCCAAAACCATCATACATTCCATCATCTGGGGCGAGGTGGCGGAAAAGTTCTTTATATATGTTTTAGAACCGACAACATAGGCTCCCACACCATTCTTGGAGCCATCTGTATAAACCGTTATCCCGTCTTTTAACGGAGCAAAAGATGTAGCTCGGGGAAACACAATGGGATGACATGCAGCAAACTGCAATAGAGGATGTCTAGGATAATGATTATCAATTTTCCCTGAAAAGATGGTGACCAAAATGGCCCAATCGTCAGAGGCAGCGGCCAAAGTTTGTACCTGAGAGGAGGTATAAGGAATTATCATAACCTCTGGGTGCTTGCCAAAATGACTAATAGACATTTTAAGGCCTTTAAGGGCAATTTGAGCTATAGCGGCGGGATACCATTCAATACTTTTGTTAGGAGAAGCATGCGGATGGATCCACAGTAATGGTCCGTCCTGCCATAGCACAGCGGTGGGTAACTTTCTTGTTTTAAATACGCATAAAGCAAATGGTTGAGTCTCATCAATATGGCACAGCTGTGCCTCCTTAATGGATTCCTCCATTAGCGACAAGGCTGCTTCTGCTGCCGGCGTCAAGGCCCGAGGGGAGGTAATATGAGTATCCCCTTCCAAGATATCAAACAATGGCTTTAAATCAGCGGAGGGGATTTTTAAGAATGGTCGCAGCCAATTAATATCTCCTAACAACTTCTGGAAATCATTTAACGTTCGCAAATCATCTCTATAAATTTTTATTTTTTGAGGCAAAATCTTTTCAGGAAGAATAACAGAACCTAAAAATTGGCCAGTATCTGCAATCTGGACCTTCTCAGCGGCTATTTGAAGACCCCATAGTTGTAAGCTTTTAACGAGCAGCGGGTAGGCTTCCTTTAGGACCTGTAAGTCCTCATGACATATAAGTATATCATCCGTGTAATGAACCATGAGCAAACATGGAAACCGTTCACGAAATGGTTTAAGAGCCTCCTGCACAAACATCTGACAAATGGTCGGACTGAGACACATACCCTGAGGGAGGTTTTTCCATTGAAAACGTTTATCAGGCTCTATATGATTAATTGAAGGAACAGTAAAAGCAAAGCGAGGCCTATCAGCAGGATGCAATGGAATAGAAAAGAAACAATCCTTAATATCTATTATTACCAGACTCCAATTTTTGGGCAAAGCTGAAAGCATCGGGAGTCCTCGCTGCATAGGCCCAAAGAGATGCATTTGTTCATTAACGGCTCTCAAATCATGCAGCAAGCGCCACCTTCCGGATTTCTTTCTAATGACAAAAATGGGTGTATTCCACGGAGAGGTGGATGGTTCTATGTGTCCCAGAGCCAACTGCTCATTAATTAGCTGATTCATTGCTTCCAGTTTTTCAGAGGTAAGTGGCCATTGGGGAACCCATACGGGGGTCTCTGTTTTCCACGGTATGGGCCATGCTGCCCCAGTGGCGCCTAGGAAAAACCCAGGCCCTGTTTGCTGATATTAGGTTTAGGATTTATTGGCTCCCGTATTCCCTGCTGGGAGCGACCCAAGCCCCTTCCTGGCCTATGACCCATTCTGATCATTATATCTTGGGCCTGAGATGAATATGCATTAGATAGGGTCAATCCCATGCCCTGCATCATGTCTCTTCCCCATAAGTTGACCGGCAGGGGGAGGACATATGGTGTAAAATATCCTGACTGCCCTTCATCTGTTTCCCAGGTTAATCGGGTGGAGCTAATGGTGGGGTTTGCACTGTAGCCCAAGCCCTGTAGGGCATGAGACGACTCAGTAACTGGCCAGGACTGTGGCCACCAGCGCGATGAGATAATACTTTTGTCCGCGCCGGTGTCCAAAATGCCTTCGAAACATTTACCATTGACCCAAAGGGGCAGTTTGGGTCGATCTTGAAGGCTAACAACCAAGTAGGCTGAATCCTGTCCTGTTGACCCCATTAATCTATTCTCCGGCCTCTGGTGGATGTCTGCCGGGAGAAACAGTAACTGAGCTATCCTGTCTCCTTTACTGATGGAAAAAACTCCACTAGGGCAAGAGCATAGGGCTTGTATCTCAGCAGTGTGCTGACTATCAACAAGACCTGGGTGGACAATCAGTCCCTGCTGGGTAAGCGAGCCACGCCCTAAAAGCAGGCCCACGCTTCCAGGGGGTAGAGGCTCAGGCAGCTGCACAGGGACAGGCTGCACCCCCATTTGGGGCATCAATAGGAAGTCGGTGGAGGCACATAAGTCCATTCTTGTTCTGCCTCCGAGGGTTCCTTGGTCGTTGCCCTGACGAACTTGTTCCCATATTTTTGGGGGCCCTGGGACCGAGGGCCCGTCATCCCGTTTTTTGGATCACCAGTCTGTGGGTTTCCTAATGGTGGGAGGATCTTACCGTGGGCATCCCTAACGGAGCGGCAGAGCTCCGCCCTATGATAACCTTTACCACAGCGTGAGCAAGGCGTAGGGGGCGCTCTCTCCTTTTCTGATGACCTACAGTCCCTTTTTAAGTGTCCTGGCTTCCCGCATTTAAAGCAAACTCTTGCCTCTGGCCCTTTAAAAGGGCGTTGTTGTGACCGCAAGATGGCTGCAGCCAAACCTGCATTCGTCAGGGGTCCTCCTAGTTCTCTACAGACCCTGAGCCAGTCCTGTAGCCCTTTATTTTTCCTAGGTGCTATGGCGGCACGGCACTCCTGCGTGGCTTGCTCAAAAATGAGCTGCTCAATTAGGGGCGTGGCCGTATCAGTATCGCCAAAAATGCGTCCTGCTGCCTCAATCATTCTTGCCACGAAATCTGAAAAAGGCTCCTGAGTCCCTTGTATAATCTTAGTGAGCGGAGTGCTCCCTTCTCCCTTTTTTGACAAGGCTTTCCATGCTCTTACAGCTGTATCGGCTATCTGGCGGTAGGCGCCGTAAGGGTAGTTTGTCTGGGCAGCGGCATAGTGCCCTCGCCCAGTCAGGAGGTCAAATGTCCATTGCTGTTGTTCTGGAGTTAAGGCCTGAGCGTTAGCTCTGGCCTGTTCCTGGGCTGCCTCGTGCCACAGCGCTTTCCATTCCAAATATTGACCCATGCTGATGAGCGATGCTTTTGCAACTGCTTCCCAGTCCACTGGAGTCATGGCGGACAAGGCCAATCTGTCCAACTGGGCTAAGGTAAAATTAGCAGTCACTCCATACTTTCTGACTGACTCTGCTAACTCTTTGATTTGGTTGTACTCCACAGGTGCATGTACTCGCCCGTTTTCCCCTTCATAAACGGGGAAGGCCAAGTGTAGCTTTCTCTTGACCTTGTCAGGGATAAATGAAAAGGTCTTTGGCCCAAGGCGTTCCTCATAAGGAGGCGCCGAAGGGGCAAATGGGGGAGGGCGTAGCCTATAAGGAGGCGGATGGGCCGTTTGGGATGACCTCATGGCCCTGCCGTTGGCTAATTCTATTTCCTCCTCTGTATCCAGTTCTCCTTCCTCTTCTCCTGAGCCAGAACTTTCGTACTCACTTTCATGGTCACTTTCAAGGTCACTTTCAATCTGCAAATTACTGTTCTTTCCTTTTTTCTTATTATTGATATCAGAAAGCTTTTGGCCTTGTGGGCCAATGTTCTCCCCCATTTTTACTTCCTTAGAATTTCTGGAGGGTCCTCTTTCCTTAATTTTTTTTCTCACGCGCGCGTCTAACCTCCCATTGCATTCAGTTTCTGATATTTTGTCCTGAATTTCCTCCGCCTTTGCAACAACCGCTTGGCAAGATTCATCTTTTAAGCAATTTCTGGCGGAAAATAAGAGAATTGCTAAGATAAGCATCAAGGCCTGTATGAAACCTTCCCAATGCGGAGACAAGTCAAACTCAAAACCGAAAAATCCAGGAGCAGACATTACCTCTCTGATATGCAGACCCTGTAGTTCTGAATCCTTCCTGAATCCAAGGTGAATCCAAGAGATCCCCGTCGGTGCGGTGGTCAGGATTCCTCGGCGTCCCGGGTTTCGGCACCAGTTGTCCCGGGTTTCGGCACCAGTTGTCCCGCGCTACCGTCTCGCCAGCAAGAACCACGCGGTACACATAGGATACTTCTGCAGTAAAGCTTTAATGCCCCTTGGGAGAGCGGGCATCAGCCAACATGGCGGAGACCCAGATAAGATGGAACCCATCCCTTATATAGGAAACAGACCCTGCTTTGGACGTGTCACTCTTGGATAGGTCCATTGTTCCCAGTCCCAGGTGATGCCTCGGGAGTAGGCGGGGACTCAGTGGGAAATTACCGAGCACATATGCGTTCACCTGGCGGTGAAGCCGGATGTCAGCGCCATCTTGATAATGGAGAATGTGGCTGCGGCCTTCTACACATAGACTCATTCCTACTTTTAACCCAGCAGCAGAGATCGGGAAGACAGAAAGAGAGTGGTAGAGAGGAAAAGTGTGTGGGTGGGGGAGAAGGAGATGGGGAAATTGGGGGAAGGGAGAGTGAGAAAGGGAAAGAAGGGGTTGGTTGGAGAGATCTTTTTAATAGCGAAAAAGACTTGAAGGTGAAAGCTAAGAATAGTCCTTGATTGTCAGTAGTCTTTGCTATTTGACTATTAACCAGAAAATAATTAAAATGATCCAATCCCAAATGTGCATCAGTCCTGAGATATGTTCTTCACAGTTTCCTTGAGGTAGAGCAATCACTCATTTACAAGATCCCTGCTGTCTTAAATACACAGACACACATTTTGCAACCTGCTTCTCTTAGAGGATTTACCAGATATTATATTACATCAAATCAAAAATTATTTATGTACAGGATTTAAATCATTCTCTACATTGTTAATTGCATGTACTTTTAATGTTTTTAACTTATTATTTTACTAAGATCTTCATATAACATGTTAAGTCATATTTCTCTCCTTTGCCCAACTTTTCTCAAATCCACATCCCTTTTCCCATCTTCTCAAGTTTTTCTCCATTTTCTTTTTTCATCAAGTCCCATTTGTGTTGCCCAAATATTATCAGATGTGTGCATGTGTGTGTGGTATGTGTGTGTATATGTGTGTATTGTGTGTATATGTGTGTGTTTGTGTATGTGTGCGTGTTTGTGTGTGTCTGTGTATGAGTATGGTTGTGTGTATGTGTGTGTGTGGTGTGCATATATGCGGTTGGTGTTTATGTGGTGTGTGTGTGTGTGTGTGTCTGAGTTACCAGAGGCTACACTCTTAAGGAAAACTGACTCCCTCCCGTGGACCCTAGCTATTATCAGCAGTCCCACTGCTAGTGTAGGATTCCTGTCCCTGCTTTTGAGAACAAGTTAAAATTAAAACTGTTTATTCATCGATGGAAAGAAAACTATCTAAGACAACCTTGATGATGTCCTAAGTGTTTTCTGGGCTGAATGAGTAGATACTCTCAGGTTTCCCTAAGAATCAGCCTCTCTTCTCTCTCTAACACTGGAACCCATTAAATCTAACCTGCGAATTATTATCAACTAAAACCAACATAAACATGCACACACACACACACACACACACACACACACACACACACACACACACACACACAAACCCTGAAAAACAAAAACAAAACAAAGAGAAACATTTCAAGAATCGCTATGAGATAGCTTTGGGAACATTTTTGTGTTTCATTGTTCTGCCCCTTTCCAGTGTGTTAATGATCCTGTTATAAGGGTCCAACTTAGAGAGATCAGTGAAAGATATCACAAGACTGATGTTGAGTCTGTGATTGGATGTAAGATAGCAAACTGGAGGATGAAGCATTTCATTTCACACGGGCATCTCTGTGAGGACATGTGGACAGTAGTTTTCTAGATGCCAGATGCAGGAGATTGGCAACTTTTCTTCAGACAACTTGTTTGCTGTTGGAAAGGGGAAGAACGGTGTGGCTCAGCGTTTCTCTGATGCTAAAGTAGTCTCATTGGATTCTCATTTCCTGTGTCTTACTCTAAATGCTTCTCTCCACATTTGACTTTTCTAAGTCTGCATTCTTCTTTCCCTCCATCATCTTATTTATTTCATCATATTTATTCTTTGAAAAGTGCACCTTTCTTGAGAAGGAGATCTGTTAGCTAGAAAGGCTAGAAATCCACATTTGTGTTATATTTTTAGATACTGCAATATAAACTTATAGTGGTTAAAACAAAATATAGAACCATGCTTCCATTACAATTTACCAATGGATGGATGATTATTTAGAGTGAATCACTCCCTCAGGTATTTTAATTTAGTAATTTTTTTTTCTTATGAGTTTTGGTTGAGGAGAAGCCAGACCACGGCATTTTCAATTAAAAAAAAAAGTAGATGTGTGGCTTATATATTATTATTACAATCTACACGGATGATTCTGATGGGCAGAAGAATTTACAAAATCAGTATATTCAGCATTGAGGAGTCCGAGACAGGAGGGTTACGGTGTTCAAAGCCAGTATGGATAAACAGTGGGGCACTGACTCAGAAACAAAGAAAAAGCAAAAAAAAAATAAAATGAAAAAAATAAAATGACAAAAAATGACAGACCCAATTTAGCACCTGCTACAGAAGGCAGATCCTTATTGGAACAGTTGCAGAATAAATGTTGGCATCTCCATACATACTTGGTATGTATTACTATTCTCAATATAAAGAAAATGAAGCTGAGAATTTAGAATCTGTTTTCATCAAAATAGAACTGCAGTGCCTTTGCTCTGAAATACAAGAGTTGAGAATAGCTTTTCTCCCTCAGTGGTCTGAAAACTTAAACTGTCTGAATGAAAGATCATTCTTAGAAGTAAACATTGCTCCTGAATACTAACTAATCTAACGAGCCTAATAACATAAAGGGGAGAAAAAGAAAATATGGTTTACAGCCGACTCCCCTTCTGCCTTGCTGATGGCTCCTTGATTTATTTATTTATTTTCCTAATCTTGCATTGCCCAGAGAGATTCATTATTGAGCTGAGATTGAAGTTAGTAATTAATTCAGGATAGTGGATATTGGTCTGATGCACCAGAGACTTTTGGTCCGTCTGCTGAAGTGTGAAAATGATGCCGTGAGCTTCACGATAAGAGAGGAATGACCAAGTTGACTTGGCAGGCACCTAACAACTATTTCTTAAGGACCTTCTAGTTGTGAGAAAGGTATCTTAATTAGAACACAGGGTAGAGATTAACCATTTAATCTTTCAGTTTAGTTGGCTAAATGTGTGCTTTCAGAAATCCATGGAAAAGGAGGTCTAGGATGTATTTTCCTGAAATTCTGAGTCACATTCCCCATAGCATCCCACCTACGGAGCTGTATTCTCAGTTTGGCAGCATGCCTTAAACAACTCCGTTCTCTGTGCAGTATTGTATCTAAGAGGCTTACTCTCCTGTCGTACTCCATATTATAGACCCATTGAGTCCATGTACCTGTCTTCACCGAGGACATAGAAATCTGGTCTCTGAGAAGGGTGAGGATACTAGCACAGGCATTGGATTCTTAGGAAGACCAGCTACCTTCCGTGATGCAGAAGGAAGGGATGTCATGAGGTTTCCAATTTTCTTCTGTGGAACAAATATTCCAGACATCCAGAGGTTAAACAGTTTAGATGACAGTCCCAGGACACTGAGTTGTAGAACCTGAATCATATTCTTTCTAAGTCCCAAATGTCACTTCCTAAAGTCTGTGGGATGGCAGCCACGGCATGAGGAGAAGCTGTTTTCATCACAGTTACTCTCAGAAACACATGATGTTCATTTTTTAAAAGACTTGTTATGGTTTGGGTCATTGTTTTACATAAGTAAGCAGGTGAGCGAAGCAGGCAGGATTCAGAGAGAAGTAACTGGCATTGATGGTGGCTTTTGCTTGCAGTAAACAGCCAGATTTCCTATTGTGGTTCTTGGCGTTCCTAGAGCTAGATAAAAACAATCATATGATCCAAGATCTTCTGGTGTCAGTGTGTAAGGTGTGGTCACACATGACTGACTGAATAATTCAGAAAACTAATCCACCCTCAACATAAACCATTTTATATGACATAATATCATCTATTAAAAGCAACTCTATGTGACCCTGCCAAAGCCAGGGTCTGCGTTGTTGTACTAGCATCATGTCCACCGAACGCCATGCTGATGCCAGGGATCTGGGCCACAACCTGTGGCCATAATGGTGTCCAAGGATGATGCCATCAAGGGGTCATGCTGATTTGAGTGGCCTGCACTGCCATCTGGGACGATGGTGACATCCAGACCCAAGCTGCTGCCTAGGACCATGTCTGGGTTCATGGCCTTACAGCAGCAAGGATCGGAGCTGATGTCTATGGCTCCTGTTACCACTGAGGGTCGCCGTACAGATGACCCAGGTCTGATCAGCCACCTGAGACCGTGTTGGTGTCTGAGGTCCATGCTGCCACCAGGGCCACACTAAGTGCATGGCCTTTGTTGCCAATGCGGTCATGTTGACGTCCAGACCTGAACTGCTGCTAAGGCCATAGCTGGGTCTGCAATCCTGCTTCCTGCTACAGCTAGGTTCTGTGATGATATCCATGGCCTGTGCTAACACAGAAGATCATAGGAACCGTGCTCCGCCGAGCCAGCCTTACTCTTCATTGGCCCTGCCCTTCGCTGGATAAAGCAGCAGGAGAACTGCACCACTCCTCAGCTGAGAGATGGTCTCCATGCTCAGAAAGATGGGACAACCCTTTACCATGGGCGTGCACCGCACCTAATCAGCACACTAGATCTCTCAGGGGAACAGGGGAGCCAGCCCTAAAGGCTTGAGAGCAACAGAGCTAAACCCCGAGCTTGTCTGCTTTGTGGTGGCATGGATGAGAGAAAGATGCACACCCCGCCCCCTAGCTACTTGTGGCAGGCAAGAGAGCTGGATCATGAGATTGAGAGTTAACACTTGTAGCATGTCTCATGCTGGTGATACTGACATTTAACAGGCCATAGCATAACAAAGTTGCATGTTAATATTTTTGTAAGAAACTTTAAATGCCCTTAAGCATTAAGCAGTTGTTTTCAAGAACTGAGTTTATCACTATTAGTGCTTTAAAAAGCAGTTTTCTTAATTTCAAACAGAGTTTGTAACTTTAACCAGGTGATACTGTCCATGACTTCTTCTACTAATTGTTTTGTAAGTGTGTGTTAACAACCTCGATGTCTAAGTATTTGCTAACAACTGAGATGTCTAAGTGTGTGCTAGCAACTATTGACAGAGGTTTTTGTCCTGACTGGTTCCACAGCTGTTCAGTCCCAAAGAAACACACAGAGGCTTACATTAATTATTAACTGGTTGACCTATTAGCTCAGGATTCTTATTAACTCTTATAACTTATTTTAGCCCATAATTCTTGTCTGTGTTAGCCATGTGGCTTGGAATCAGTGAGGCATTTTCATCTTGTTTCCTCTGCGTCTGTGTTCCTCTGTGATTACTGCAGACTGACTCTTTCCTCTTCCCAGAATTCTGCTGTTCTGGTCATCCCACCTATACTACCTGCCTGGCTACTGGCCAACCAGCATTTTATTAAAACAATATGATATAAGTGACAGGGTACGTGACCATTGTCCCACAGCAAGCAACGGAGGAGTCTATGTGTGTGCTAGCAACCCAGGTGTCTAAGTGTGTGTTAACAACTGAGGTGTCTAAGTGTGTGCTAGCAACCAAGGCATCTAAATCTGTGTTAGCAACCAAGATATATAAATGTGTGTTAGCAACCAAGGTGTCTAAGTGTGTGCTTGCAACCGAGGTCTAAGTGAGTGCTAACGCCCATGGTATCTGAGCACTAATGAGGCCTGAACAAGAATATTTACTAGTTTAATAGGACTGGGCTTAACATGCTTGTCATAAATATGACTCTTGATTAATTTTCTTCTTATTTTAACCTTAAACAAACTTATGAAAGTATTAAGAAAACCTGAATTGGAGACATTTAAGCAAATTACAGTCAGATAATGGAGTGGTAAGCTAATATATGCAATCAGGAACTCTGACTGAGTCTGACAGTAATTATATTAAAAATATCAAGAAATAATTTGTTTTATAAAACACAATGCAGTTTTCATTTTTCTTTAAGCAAAGGATTCCAGAGTATCCCTTCTTTTATCCTTTTATGAAAGTAACCTTTACAATGTAATTTATTATTACTCTCTGAAGACAACTATTGGCTTATTATATTTAATGAAAGCAGAGTTCCCTGTATTTATTTTTTTTAAAGGAAGATATTCATGAATCGTATATGCCCTATGTGTGTTCACAATATACAGGTATTAATATGGCACATGCAATTATACATTAGATTGCAAGAGGAAAGTCAAGATATACATATAGGTAGGAGAGGATTTTTGAATATGTGTTATTGCTTATTTAAACTATACAGGCTCTTCTGGTCTGGAAAGCACAGCACGTTTGCCTTGGACTCAACCACCAGAGCCTTGTTGTTCAGCAGCATTTAAATGGGAAAAGAAATCCTTACAGACTGAGTGTCAGGGCTGTAGAGGAAGCAGTTGTTCTTCAATTGTGATCAGATTAGTAAAATACAGTTTTTACATTTCATTTGAAACTCATCAGTAGGGAACACATTTCAGTACCTCTTTGGGTGTCTTCAGGATAATAAATTCTTGCCTTTTGAGTGTAAGTATTTGGCTTCAAGTCTCAGATACAAGTTTATTAAAAATTATAATAGTTCTTAGAGAGTATAGCATAAAATAAAGTGCACAAAGTCTGTGCTCCTAGTGCTTGACTTTAAGGCGATTTTACATGACTAATTTCAAAATTTTCAACTTAAGCAAGCTGTTGCTGAATTTAAACTATTATTGAATATTTAGAGAATATGTCACTTTTCTTCTAGCTCATTGATATTATTTTTAATAATAAAACAAAATATGTGCCCTCTAGTAACATTTTAGACATAATGGTTGGAAATCCACTAACATTTAAGTGAGACGTGCTATACTGTAGACACAAATTAAGAAAGTATAGCTCTTGCCATTAGTAAGGAAACAGCTATGAGAAAGATTGTGTCAGATGATGTTTAACAGATGATAAAAATACCCATTTTTTACATAAAGCCATTTGGAATGTGACGTTATTTTTATCTTTAGCATTATTCCAATAAACAGGCTTTCTTTTCAAATCAACACATGAAAAAGACTGCTAAGATCTTACTTTAATAAGTAAGTCCCTGCTGCAAAATCAGGTTTATTTCTAGTGCAATGAAAAAATGTGAAGGCGTGAGAGAGACAAAATCAGCAAAAACCTTGAACTTCATAATTCTGAACAGAAAGTAGCCAATGAGACAGGTGAGACTGGTGATTGACTTTCCTCCCCAAGATGAACCCATTGCTGAGAAAAATCCTTGGGAAGGCATTGAGCAGGGCTTATCACAGCAAGATTCTCACTAAAATGAAAAACAGTACACATGGAAAACTGTTCTGTCACAGTTCCTGTGCCTGAATACATGACTCCTGAGGTATTCACATAAGTAGAAGCCTGAGAAGTTCTGTGTCATTTCTCCAATGCCCAATAGATTGCTTTCAAATGGAGGCAGAATGAGTAGTCAATCGAATGCTTATGAATGCTGAGATCAGAAGACCACTGAAACAGCTCACCAACTAGCCTAAGTGGGCCTCATATTAATGATCATCTTTGTTCAACTCCCCATTCATGAGCTGAAGGTATAGACTGATGCGTGACCTGCCTAGACAACTTTGTTATCTGGGCAGAAACATGCAAGCTCTCCCTCAGGGATTCCTTGTGATTTTCAGTCTCCATTTCCCTTATGTTCTAGGTGTCCAGCTCCATAAAGAATGCTGAGAAATGGCCCACGTAAAGAGTCTGTAGAAGAAGCAGTGGGCCACTTCCCACTGCCCGCCCGGCTAGCTTTATCCGAAATAATTACACAGAAACTGTATTCTTTTTAAACACTGCTTGGCCCATTTGTTTCAGTCTCTTATTGGATAACTCTCACATCTTGATTAACCCATTTCTAACAATCTGTGTAGCCGAGGTGGTGGCTTACCCGGAGGATTCTAACCTGCAGCTGTCTCAGAGAGGAGAGTCATGGCGACTGCTTCACTGCCTTCTTCCTCCCAGCATTCTGTTCTGTCTACTCCACCTATCTAAGCTGCTGTCCTATCAAAAGCCAAGGCAGTTTCTTTATTAACCAATGAAAGTAACACATAGACAGCTAACCTTCCTCCATCATTTTCCCTTTTTCTGTTTAAACAAAAAAGAAAGGCTTTAACTTTAACATAGTAAAATTGCATATAACAAAACAGTTATCAAGCAAGAATTACAGTTACAATATTTATATCTACTTTATCTTTTATCATAACTAAGGAAAACTATAACTATCATTCTTCATCTCCATCAAAGACTTCAGAAGGATATAATATTACCTAATTAAACAAGAAATAAGCAACATCAAACTCTAGAAATGACAGAGACATCTCTCTGCCTGGACAGTCACCCAAAGTTCTTTTGTACCGTTGGGGCATCCATCTTCAGCCTTAGGCCCATAGTTTCCAGCAGACATTTCTATGAAGCAGGAAATTTCAAAGGCAGTTCAGTCACTATCTGCTGTGTCCTGCAGAATGTCTCGCAGACTCTTTCATGAATCAGGAACCCCGAAAGACCATCTCACTTTAGACAAGTTCAGCAGTCCTCTCTCTGTGGGTTCTTTGTATCCAGTCTATGCATCAGTCCAGGCAAGAGCAATTTCTTGCCCAAATGGCTATCAAACTCCATAAGGAGTTCCTCTTCAATGCCCATCTTCCTCTTGAAGTAGATTTGTGCTGCCAGGAACAGACATGATTCATTGTCATGAAAAACCCTAAGTTATTAAAACATTAAATGCCATATTCTGAAGTCTTTGAAAGACATGAAGAATGCCTATCTAACATGTATCTAGAAAATCTAACTAACATGACTACAAGATTGACTATTATCGATAATTATCCATTAACAACCTATATTTCCTAATTATACATTACATTTTTAAATGAACTACACAATCTCAATACCTTAATCAAGATCAGAAATACATATACATATAACAAAATTGACCTTAAATTCCATACCAATGCAAATTATTCATATCTATATCATATCCCCTTTAAATGTAAAAGAACATTTATAAACAATATCTGGGAATATGGGCACAGTTATTTCTCTCCAAACTTCTTCCTGCTGTATAGGGGCGCTGTTAATTAGGTCTTTCATGGTATAACCTGTGTGCCAGGTTCATCTCAGTTGGCAGTTGAGTGAAGTAATTTTTTGAGGGTGTTCACAGCAACCTTTCAGGAGGATGTGGTCTATCATACCATATTGGGATAGAAGCAATCCACAGCGTCTCATCCTCTGTGAAAACAAAAGAAGACCCTCTTTTCCAAAGCATCATATTTTTAGCCCCAAATTCTGAAATCATAATACCCTTATGATATCCATTCTGGTTTAGCTTAGCAGCCATATAATGAAATGTCTCTCTGTACTTAGCTCCTTCACAGTCAAAAATTTTAAAGAAAACACAATAATACAAAGAATCCAGACTCTCTGTGAATTTTCCATTTTTACGTGGCTTATTTTTACTCTATCACTTTACCTTATTCTGTCTCTTTAAAGACTTTATCCTTTTTTTTTAAGGCATTAACTTTTTACTTTTCTGTCCCAAACCTACGTAGTCATCCAACATTGTGACCCATTTATAGGTCTTGTATGTCTGAATCTGTAATTTTTTTAGTATCCAGGAGCACTTCTTAATATGCTAAGCAGTTCTTAAAAACTTAAGTTGCACCATGTAGAGGTAATATGGTACCGCCTGTTTCCTGCCCAGTCTAAACCTTAACTGCACTTTTATTATGATAATTACGATCTTTCCTGCCTAAGGTCAGCACAGTTTAGCATGGAGGAGCAGAGCCAGAGCTGCTCACAGTTCCAGGCACACAGCAGGTCCACACTGGAGCCGCACTCAGCAGTTTAATTCTGAGACTGAGCGTGCAGCACAGAAACTCTTTTCATCCAAGTTACAGGAAATCTCTCTACAGCACGTCCTAGCAAACTGCAAAAAGCTGTGTTAAACTCTTTTTCCCTTTTTTTAAAGCTCTCTCAGGTTTTTAAGTGGATTTAGTTAACGCGTTGAGTGCCACTCTGTAGAAGGAGCAGCGGGCTGCGTTCCCACCTGGATCCCAGCTAGCTTACCCCAAAATAATTACACAGAAACTGTATTCTTTTTAAACACTGCTTGGCCCATTAGTTTCAGCCTCTTATTGGCTAACTTTCACATCTTGATTAACCCATTTCTAATAATCTGGGTAGCACCACAAGGTGGTGACTTACCAGGAGGATTCTAACCTGCAGCTGTCTCAGAGAGGAGAGTCATGGCGACTGCCTCACTGCCTTCTTCTTCCCAGCATTCTGTTCTGTCTGCTCCACCTATCTAAGCTGCTGTCCTATCAAAAGTCAAGGCAGTTTCTTTATTAACCAATGAAAGTAACACATAGACAGTTAACCCTTCTCCATCAAGAGTCTGTCTAATTCTAGGGCTTCACAAGAATGCAGCTTCCCAGGAGACCCATGGTGGACAGTCTTCCCACCTTCCTCCTTCTCCTTTTCTTCTTCTCCATCATTATCATTCATAAATAGATTCCTCTCTCATGCAATATATCCTGATCAAAATTTTCTCTCTCTCCACTCCTTCTAGCTCTCCTCCCACCTCTCCTCTTGCCCAGATCCACTCTTACTCCACCTGCCATCAGAAAAGGGCAAACCTCCAAGAGAGAACATCTAAACATGGCAAAACAAAATACAACACAGCGAGTCCAGAGTCCTCACACAGAAGCTGGATGAGGCAAACCAACAGGAAGAAAAGAGTTCCAAGAGCAGGTAAAAGAGTCAGAGAGACATATGACCCCACTGTTAGGAATCCTATAACAACACCAAAGGTATAGCTACAGCATGGTGCAGACCCATGCACGCCCCATACATGACACTTCAGTGTCTGTGAGCCCATATATTTCCTGCTTGATTGATTCAATGGGCCCTAATCTCCCCGTGACTTTCATCTCCTCTGATTCTTACAATCCTTCCACCTCCTCTTCTGCAATGGATTCCCTGAGCCCTGGGAGAAGGACCCAATAGAGACCGGCTGTCTAAATCAATGTCTGACTGTGTATCTCCGCATCTGTTTCCATCGGTTGTCAGAAGACAGCTGGTGACAACTGGACAAGGCACTGGTCTATGAATATAGCAGAATATCATTAGGAATCATTCTATTGATTCTTTGAGACCAGTCGTATTTGGTTCTATGTTCTATGCTAGGTCTCTGGGCTACCTAGCTCCTGGTTCCTGGCCATCAGAACAGTGTCAGGCATGGGTCTAATGTTGAACCAGACATTAGTTGGCCTCTCAAAAGAGTTATATGATACCAGAGTCCAAACACATCTTGCAGGCAGTACAGATTGTTGGTCAAAGGTTTTGTGGCTGGGTTGGTGTCCATGTTTCTTTTTTTGGTAGCCTGCAAGGGTTTATTCCCACATTAATGATATGAGAGAGCATGGGGACATAGGAGTGCAGGCATCACCCCAAACTCCCTATGCCCAGTGATCTGTGTGGATGTTGTCCCCAGCAATGGAGACCCATGGACAGTTTGTGTAGAATCAACTTCTGTCCTACTAGCATCAGCTGGGGTTGTTTTGTTTTGAGACCTCCACAGGATCCCCATGACCAAAAACTCAACTGAATGCCACCCAGTTCCACCACGGGGAGCTTTTCCTGACTGCAAGAGATGACCAGGTCAGACTCCATATTACCATTACTAGAAGTCCTCACTACGATCACCTTCATAGATTCTAAGGAAGTTCCATTGCACTAGGTTTCCATACTGTCCCCGAAAAGCATGTCTCCCAATTCCAGACACCTGTCCCCCATAGTTTCCCCTTCCATGTCATCTTCATATACACCTGATCCTTCCTGCTCCTTCTTCACCTGCTTACTTCCATTCGCAAAATGTATTCGATTTCTGCTTCCCAGGAATATCCATGTGTGTCTCCCAAAACCTTCCTCTTTAACTAACCTCTCTAGATTTGTGGATTGTAGCTTGGTTATCATTTACCTTATAGCTAGTACCCTCTTATAAAGTGAATATATACCATATTTGTGTTTTGGAGTCTGGGTTATATCACTCAAACTAATTTTTTTTCCTAGTTCCATTCATTTGTTTGAGAATTTCATGATGTCATTTTTTTTCTTACAACTGAGTAATACTCCACTGTATAAATGTACTGCACTTTGTTTATCCATTCTTCTGTTGAAGGACATCAAATTTGTTTTCAATTTCTAGCTGGAAGGAAAGCTTAGGTGAACATAGTTAAGGGAGTGTCCTTGTGATGGAATGGAGCATCCTTTGAGTATATAGCTGGGTCTTGAGTTAGATTTCCAGTTTTCTGTGCCACCACCACATTTATTTCCGTAGTATCTGTGCAAGTTTTCACTCCTACCAGCAGTGGAGGAGTATTCTTTTTTCCCTACATTGTCAGGAGCACGAAGACACATTTGTGTTATTGATTGTAGCCATTTTTAGAGTTGTAAGATGGGGCCTCAAAGCAGTTTTGATTTGCATATCTCTGATGGCTAGGGTTGTTGAATGTTTCTTCAAGTGCATCCCAGCCATTTGAGATTCCTTATTGAGAACTCTCTGTTTAGATCTGTACCCCATTTTCAAATTGGATTATTCAGTTTTTTTGATATATAATTTCTTGTGTTCTTTACAAGTTTTAGAAATTATATTTTTATTGAATGTACAATTGGTCAAATCTTTTCCCATTCTGTAGGCTACCTCTTTGGACGATTGACAGGAACCTTTGCCTTACAGAAGGATTTCAGTTTCATGAGGTCCCATTTATTAATTGTCAGTCTTAGTGCCTGAAATATCAGTGTTCTGTTCAGAAAGTCATCTACTGTGCATTCAAGACTGGTCAGCACTTTCTTTTCTGTCAGATTCAATGAGTGCAGTTTTATGTTGAGGCCTTTGATTCACTTGGAACAGAGTTTTGTGAAGGGCGATGGGATGATGAATAGAGATTTTTTTGTGCATTCTTCTACATACATAGATCCAGTTTGACCAGCACCATTTGCTTTCTTTCTTACATCATGCATTTCTGGCTTTTTTAAAAATCAAAGATCAGGTATCCATAGGTGTATGAATTTATATCTGGGTCTTCAATTCCACTGATTCATATATCTGTTTTTATGCCAATGACATGTGCCTTTATTAGTATAACTCGTAGTAACAACTTGAAATCAGGGAAGGTGACACCCCCAGCAGTTCTTTTATTGTTAAGGATTGCTTCAGCTACCCTGGAATTTTTGTTTTCACATATGAAGTTGAGGATAGGCCTTCTAAAATCTGTAAAGAATTGTCTTGCAATTTTGATAGGGATTGCATTGAATCTGTAGAATACTTTTGGTAGAATGACCATTTTTATTATGTTAATCCTAATGCTACATGACCATAGCCCATCTTTCTACCTTTTCATATCTTCTTCAATTTATTTCTTCAAAGACTTGAGGTTTTTTATCATTCAAATCTTTCAGTTGTTTGGTTAGAGTTACCTAGACTTATTTTATATTATTAAAGGCTATTGCAGAGGGTGTTGTTTCTCTGATTTCCTTCTCAATTTGTCATTTGTATATAGAAAGGTTACTGATGTTTTTGACTTAATCTCTATCCAGGCAATTTGTTGAAGGTGTGTATCAGCTATAGGAGTTCTCTGCTAGACTTTTTGGTGTTGCTTCTATGTGTTCTTGTGTCATCTGTAAATATGGTACTTTTAATTCTTTCTTTCCCATTTGTATCCCCTTGATTGCTTTTGACTGTCTTACTGTTCTAGTTAAAATTTCAAGTACTATATTGAAGTACTAGATATGGAGAATAGACAACCTGATTTTACTGTATTTGTTTTGAGTTTCTCTCTATTTAATTTAATGTTGCCTATAAACTTGATATAAATTGAGTTTATGTTTAGATATGTCCCATGTATCCATTCCTAATCTCCCCAGGACTTTTATCATGTTGGGGTGTTAGATTTTGTAAAAATATGTTTGACATTTAATGTGATAATCATGTTTTTATTTTTTCTGTGAGTTTCTTGATATTGTGGATTACATTGGGAGATTTTTGTATGTTGAACTATCTCTGAGTCTCATAGCATGAAGCCTACTTAAACATAGGTGATCTGTTTGATATGTTGGATTCAGTTTGCAAGCATTTTATTTAGTATTTTTACAACAATTTTTATAAAGAAAGGTGTTCTGATATCCTCTTTGTTGAGTCTTTAGTGGTTTGGGTATCAGGGTAACAGTGGCCAAATAAAATAAATTTGGCAATGTTGCTTCCGTTTCTATTTTTCAGAATATTTGATATTTGATTAGTATTAGTTTTAGCAATTCTTTGGAATTGGTAAAATTCTGAAGTAAAACCGTTTGGTTCTGGGCTTTTTTTTTCTTTTTGGTTGGGAGATTTTTAATGACCACTTCTATATACTTGGTATATATAGGTCTATTTAAATTGTCTACCTAATTTTATTTTAACTTTGGTAAATGATATATGTCGAGAAAATTATCCATTTATTTCAGATTTTCCAATTTGATGGACTAAAGGTTTTATTTAAAAACATGTCCTTATGTATCTTTGGATTATCTGCTGTTTTGCCCCCCTTTTCATTTCTGAGTTTATTAATTTGGATGTCCACTTATCTTTCAGTTAGTTTGGATAAGAGTTTGTCTATCTTTTGATTTTCTCAAATAACTAAATCTTTGTTTCATTGCATCTGTGTATTGTTATTTTGGTTTCTATTGCATTGATTTCAGATCTTACTTTGTTTCTTTCAGTAACTCCTTCTGGGTGTGTTCACTTCTTTCTCCTCTGGCGCTTTCAGTGAGCTATTAAGATGCTACTCAGAGATGACTTTTTTTAAAATTTATAAAAGTTTATTAATTTATAAAAGTTTCCATTTCTGCCCCTCCTCCCAACACCCTCCCACTTCCCCCACTCCCTCTCCTCCTCCCTCTCCATCCTTAAGACCAGTCAGGGTTTCCTGCCCTGTGGGAAGTTCAAGTTCCTCCCCACTCCTTCCAGGTCCAGGAAGGTGAGTATCCAAACAGACTGGATCCCAAAAATCCAGTATATGCAGAGGAAACAAGTCCCAGTGTCATTGTCAATGGCTTTTCAGAGAGACCCCGTGCCAGCCACATTCAGAGAATCCGGCCACATTCAGAGAATCTGGTTGGATCACGTGTTCGTTCAGTCCCAGTCCAATTGGCCTTGGTGAACTCTCATTAGATCAGTCCCCTTGTATCAGTGGGTGAACGCACTCCTCACGGTCCTGCCTTTCTTGTTCATGTTCTCCTTCCTTCTGCTCCTCATTTAGACATTGGGGGCTCAGTCCAGTGCTCCAATGTGGTTCTCTGTCTCAATCTCCATCCATCAACGGGTGAAGGTTCCCTCTGGTCTTGTCTTCTTTGCTCACGTTCCCTTTCCTTCTGCTTCTCATTTGGACCTAGGAAGTTAAGTCCAGTGTTCCAATGTGGGTCTCTGTCTCAATCTCCATCTATCGCCAGAGGAAGGTTCTATGGTGATATGCAAAATATTCATCAGTATCGTTATGGGCCAAGGCCGGTTCAAGCATCCTCTCCTCTGTCCAGAGAACAATCTGGGGATGTCTCCTTGGACCTGGGATCCCCTTTATAATCAAGTCTCTTGTAAACCCTAAAATGACTCCCTTAGTTGAGGTATATACTTCCATGATCACATATCCATCCTTCCTCCCTCCCCCCCCATCCCAATCCCCCGAGCTTTCCCCATTCCTCCCCTACTCCCTACAACTATGAGATACCATTTTACACCGGTCAGATTAGCTAAAGTCAAAAACACCAATGATAGCCTATACTGGAGAGGATGTGGAGTGAGGGGAACACTCATCCATTGTTGGTGGGAATGCAAACTTGTGCAGCCACTGTGGAAATCAGTGTGGCGATTTCTCAGGAATCTGGGAGTCAACCTTCCTCAAGACCCAGCAATACCACTCTTGGGAATATACCCAAGAGATGCCCTATCATACTACAAAAGCATTTGTTCAACTATGTTCATAGCAGCACTATTTGTAATAGCCAGAACCTGGAAACAACCTAGGTGCCCCTCAATAGAAGAATGGTTAAAAAAGGTGTGGAACATATATACATTAGAGTTTTACACAGCGGTAAAAAACAATGACATCTTGAATTTTGCATGCAAATGGATGGACATAGAAAATGCTTTACTGAGTGAGGTAACCCAGACCCAAAAAGAGGAATATGGTATATATTCACTCATAAGTGGATTCTAGCCATAATTAAAGGTCTTTGAGCCTATAATTCGTGATCCTAGAGAAGCTAAATAAGAAGGTGAACCTGAAGAAAATCATGTAGTTATCCTCCTGGAGATTAGAAGTAGACAAGAGTGCCAGGCAACCTCGGGTGCATCGGCGGGGGAGTTGTTGCAAGGGCAGAGATGACTTCGATGTTTTGTTTTTTTTTTTTTATTTAGGCACTTGATGCGATGTACTTTTCTCTTAGCACCACTTTTATGGTGTCTGCTGTGTATTCATTTTTACTGAATTCTAGAAATTCTTTATTATTTCTGTCTTGACTGCATTCATTCAATAGAGAGTTGTTAGGGCTCAGTGAGTTTGTAGGCTTTCTATTGTTACTTAAATTCAACTTGAATTCATGATGATGCAATAGAGTTCAGGGAGTTATTTCAATTTTTTTTTAATCTGGTGAGACTTGCTTTGTATTAAAGTTTGTGGTCAAATTTGGAAAAAGTTCTGTGAGCAGTGAGAAGAAGGTGTATTATTTTGTGTTTGGGTGAAATATTCTGTAAAATCTTTTAGGTCCTTTTGGATTATAACAACTGTTAGCTCCAGTATTTTTGTGTTTAGTTTTTGTCTGGCTGTCTCTTGCTCAGAGTGGGATATTGAAGTCTCCAACTATCAGGTTGTTAAGGGCAATATGTGATTTAAACTGTAGGAGTGGTCCTGTTACAAATGTGGGTGCCATTGTGTTGGGGGCACACCATGCTGATGGTTTTTCCCTTGATATATATGTAGTGTATTTCCTTGTTAGGGAAATTCTGGTAATGATCTGATAACCAGAAAGGAGCATTTTGGCCAAAAATAAATGGTAAGTTAATCTTTTGACCATTATTTATCATTTCCCTACCTATTTTTATTAGTTTTTGTTTGAAGACTATTTTATTAGATATTAAAATGCCTACACCAGCTTTCTTCTAAGGTCCATTTGCTTGGACGATATTTTTCCAAACCTTTGCCCTGAGGTAACGTCTATCTTTGATACTTAGATGTGTTTCTGATATGCATCAGAAGGATGGATCCCTTTTTCACACCCATTCTTTTAACCTCTTCCTTTTTATTGGGGAAGTGAGACCAGTGATATTGAGAGATATCAATGACCAATGATTTTTAATTTCTCGTATTTTGTTGTTGGTGATAGTTATGATAGGTATGGTGTGTGTTTCTATGTGAGTGTGCACGTGTGAATGCACTTCCCTTCTTTTTATTTAGCTTGTGTGAGATTATTTATTTTTTGTGTTTTCATGGGTATTGTTAACCTCCTTGGGTTGGATTATTCCTTCTAGTACATTATATTTAGTGGATTTGTACGTAGATGGTGTTTAAATTTGACTTTATCAGGAAATATCATACTTTCTCCAATTATAATAATTGAAATTTTTTCTGGGAATACAAGTCTGGGTTGGTATCTGTGGTCTCTTATAGTCTGCAGGACATTTCGGTAGGTCTTTCTGGCTTTTAGAGTCTCCAATGATAAAACGTGTATTATTCTAATAGTTCTGCTTTTATATGTTACTTGATCATTTTCCCTTGCAACTTTTAATATTCTTTCCATGTTCTGTATGTTTAAAGTTTGTTTATTATGCAGTGAGGCGACTTCCTTTATTGGTCTAATATTTTTGGTGGTCTGCATGCTTCTTTACCTTTACAGGCAGGAGACTTCTTTAGGTTAGATGTTTTCTTCTATGGTTTTGTTGAAAATATTTTCTGGGTCTTTGATTTAGGATTTTTCTTATTCTTCTCTTGTTATTTTTCTTAGGTTTAGTCTTCTCGTGGTGTCCTAGAGTTCCTGAATGTAGTGTGTCAAAAATTTTTAGATTTAATTTTTTCTTTGTCCATTGTATCCATATTTTTCTATTGTATCCTCAGTGCCTGACATCTTTCACTTCATTCTCTTGTATTCTGTTAGTGAAGCTTGTATCTGAAGTTCTTGTTCAAATTCTTAAAATTCTCAGTTCCAGAACTCCTTCAGCTTATGTTGGTTCTTTGCTTCTATTTCCACTTGAAGATCTTGGGAAGTTTTTTTCACTTTCTCCAATTGTTTGTGTTTTTCTGTCTTTATTTGAGAGGTTTATTAATTTCCTCTTTAAGAACTTCTGTCATCTTCATATAGTTGTTTTTAAGGTCTTTTTCATGTGATCAGTTAGGTTCGAATATTTAGGGTCTGCTATGGTAGGATAACTGGGCTCTAGTGGAAGCATATTGCCCTGTCAGTTATTGATTATGTTGTTACACTACATTTGGAATGATTATATGTCTAGGTGCTGATTTCTGAGTTTGTCTTTATTGGGTGGGTATTTTGTTTCTTGTTTCTATTACCTCTACGAATTTTCAGAGAATTTGTTGAGTGTGAGGCCTGTTTTACTGGCCTACTTATCTGGTGTATTCATGGGTAGTGCCTGCTGGTGTTGGAGGCTGGGATTCAGTTTGGAGTCAGGGGATGGAGATCAGGAGGTGATGGCCTGTAGGATCCACAGAAGGATGGATGGGATGGATGAAGAGGCTCCAGGTGGTGTTCTGTTTCAGCTCGATGGACTTCCCTCAAGGAACAGAAAGTGCAGAAGGCCTATTGGCAGACCACCTGGTCTTCTAATAGATGTGGTCTGTGGTTGAACAGAGGGCATCCCAAGTTGGAGGCTGGAACATAGCAATGAGTTGGGTAAAGGAGGCCAAGAAGCAATGGTCACCATTTTCTTCTTATTATTTCTTTCCTGCTATTTTTTAAATTTTCTCTGCTACTTTCTTCAATTACATCCCATGTGAAGGTAGAAAGATACAGCTTTCATTCTTCTACCATCCCAGGAAAGCTTTGGTCCCCAACAGACTTGCTTATTTGATTTGGTTTTAGGGCTCCTTAACATTTTAGGAGATATTTCAATTTATTTAGGAGAATGTTCGATCCCCATTGTAACATTTCACACTCTTTATTTAAAGGAAATCCAAAATTTCCAAAATTTTCTTAACTCTTCCAAATTATGATTAAAGCATGGAAATACAATTTTGCTTTTTGATGAAGTTCTTTTAAAACTACAAATTAACAAATATTATTCATAGAATCCATTGAACAATACAAGTGTAATACAAATAAATTCATTTAAAATTGCTTTTATTTCTGCCTTTAATTTTTAAAGATATATGAGTAGCTTGCTTTGAAGCTAAAAGACACAAAGCATGAATTTAATGATTCAAGAGAAAGGACTTTTAGCCTCATGACATCTGTGACATTCTAGAGGTAAATTTGACTGTATTAGATAGATACTAGATAAGTTTCAATATCATCAATTCATGCATGAAGTTATTATAATTTCAGTGCCTTTCTAAAAAGATATCTCAAAACAATTGCAAAGAATATTCCTTATAATAGCCACCTCCAATTTGTGTAAGGTGATTTCACCTGCAGATTTAATCTGCATCTCACTAAGAGTTCATGATGCTAACCACAGTCTTATATATGTAGCAGGTGATTTAGATCTTTGGAGAAATTATTTTCTGCCCTTTGGACCATTTTAAATTGAGCGACTTGTGATTTTGGAGCTCTTTCCTTATTGTGGATAAGAAACCTCTGTGATGTCCTGGCTGGTTTTACGTCAACTTCACATGTTCTATGGAAGAGAAAAGAAAAAGTGTGTTTGTGTGTATATGTGTGTGTGTGTGCATATGTGTGCATGCATGCAGATGGGCATGTGTGTGTATGTGTTTGTGTGTGTAAGCATGTGGATGGGAGAGAGACTTAATATCTTTTAATTTGCCTGTAAGTGTACTAGAGTGGTTAGGTGAGCCTACTGTTTAATAGTTTATCCCCTTATAATTGCATACCCTTGATTGAGTTAATTCATCTTTCTAAACCTATCTTCTGTTTGTTGGAACACAGTCAAAAGAATGGTGTATGGGGAACAAACCTTCGGCAACTGTGGAAGAGGCTCCCTGAGAAAGGCAGAGGGCCTTTTCCCTCATGTGCCTTCTGTTCCCTGGATGTTCTTGGGTATAGATGCGTGACTCCTGTGGCAGACGTTTACACTCAATTTATAAGCCATGTTTATTCTTGTTGGATGTCAGAACCCAGCTGGAGAAGCCAATCTGGTCCTTGTACCCTGAATCTGGGTCTGGCCTTCTGCCTTGTTTTGTGCTTTCCCAGATAAATCTATGGTATGTACCAAGCAATTGTGTTTAAATTTGTCTGTTCTGAGAAAGTTCGCATAATATTTAGTATGTGTTTACCGACATTTGTTTAAATGGTTCTCTGAACTCAAACAACCTTCCTAGGATCATTTCTTTCTTGGTTTCTTATATGTAAAACTGTAGACAGTAGCTGATATGAAGTTGGCTGTAGCATTAGACCATAGTTCACTCCATTATTTCAAGTCCTCAGACTCCCTGTCTCCAAGACACAGATCTGCATATGCTGAAAAAAGTTGACACCTGTTCTATAAAGTGTGATCACAATAAAAATTTTATGAGACAATTATGATAGTATTCAGGGTTGAGTTGTAGCTATGTCTGTTGCTTAATGTCAGACAGGTTTCTATTTAAGGAAGACATTGCAGTGGCTCACAAATCAGAAAATAGATAAGGGATGAGGAAAACTAATTAGGATGAGTTACTACTTATAATATAATAGACATTTGTAGGAATATTTGTTTGACATGTTTCCTTGTTGTTTAAACATCTCATCACTTGGTGACATCTATGTCTGTTTTAAGTTGGGAATGGTAGAGTACTCTCCCTTAAACTAATGATAATCAAGCATAGAAATCATCCTCCCTTTAAGATGATTTCTTTTCAAGATGATATATTTCTCCATGTCTCCCTTTTCTAAGACTGGATGTATACCTGGTGATTGTAAAATTTGTCATGAAGGAGTAGATATTGCTTATGAGACTGAATAGGAAAAACTTAGACAAATAAATGATGTGGCACTTACTTACATTTTATTGAGCATCATTTGAAATTCACTTCCCCAAGGCTGCAGACAAGACTTCTTTTATGGATGCTATGAGCTGGTGATAACTGTGTGCTTTTATGTTTTAAATTAGATTATGAGAGAAGTAATTCGATAATTCTTAGTTGACCTTTTAAAATGCTGAACTCTTTTGAGTATTAGAGTAAGTAAATGTTGATTTACTAATAAGGAAATCTGGAGTTCATATTTATACTTTTGCCTTTAATAGCAGAATATTGCCATTTTAGTGATTGACTAATGAGAGTAAAAGATATTTAATTTTGAAACACTATAAAATATTTAAAAATTACACTGAGTGCACATCAGTTTCTTAGAAGTATTTGCATACTAGATTTATTGAATAGAATGAAGATTCAACTAATAATAATTGATTGTATTTTACTTGTCATTGTTATTGATCTCATGCATTTAAAGCACTGATTACAGTATTTATGTGATAGCTTTGATGGAATGATACGCCTATTTATGTATTAAACTTATACGAGAAATCATTTCTAACATGTTGAGAGTAACAGTGGACTAGATACTGTAAACAGGAGGGATTATTTTACTTTCTATGTTCCTTAGAGTTACACACCTTAAGTCACTTGGGGAATTTTAGTCAAAAATGAAGGAACTGGGATTTACAAAGTGGCTCAAAGAGTAAATCAGTTGTTAGGCAATCCCAAAGACCTGAATTCTAACCCTGTAATCATCACAAAATGGAAGGAGAGAAATAATTGCCCCAATTGTACGCTTAACTCCAAACACGTGTTCTGGCATGCATGCTCTCCCCCAAACACATTGCAGACAATGGTATTAAACTGTAAATAGAATGAAGGTTCTGGTGCCCATCCATTGAGAGTTTATTGTAGAGAGACTTAGAATCTGACTTCCAAAGCATACACATTTAACTGCTAAATTTAGTTTTAGCAAACATTGGCGGGATCCATTCATTTTCTAATATTTGCATATTACCAACGGTGTTGACTGGTTTTTCTTAGAATGGTTCCTGCAGGCAGGCATCTAGTTCCTGCTAACACAGCAGCTGCTTCTCCATTTCTCACTTAATCGTGTTAGGACAGCAGAATCTCTGTTGCTCACTTGACCATAAGTTTTGAGAGAAAGTAATGGAGAAAGAAATTCATGACTGGTCCAGTAGATGTTTACCTTTGTAGTTTACACCACAAAAGGAAAGCATGTTCTTCATATGTAGTCATTAACTAACAGTTTGGAAAATACTTCTGTAAGAAGACTGAATCTGAGAATCCATCTGTGAACATCTACTAAATGGTTCAAATCAAAACTAACTATTTAAAAATATGTTTTTAATTAAAATAGATCACCTATATATTTATCTATCTACCTATCTATTTATTTATTTATTTATTTATTTTTGGTTTCTAGAGACAGGGTTTCTCTGTAGCTTTGGAGCCTGTCATGGAGCTAGCTTTGTAGACCAGGCTGGCTTCGAACTCACAGAGATCCTCCTGCCTCTGCCTCCAAAGTGCTAAGATAAAGACAGGCCTGAGTAAATTGGGAGCATGGGGACCATAGGAGAGAGTTAAAGAGGAAGAGAGAGGGAGGGAGGGGGCAGAGAAAAATGTAGACCTCAATAAAAACAATAAAAAAAGAAATAGAATCCCAACACTTCCCCCTTCTTTTTTTTTACTGATTTTTATTGAGCTCTACATTTTTCTCTGGTCCCCTCCTACTTCAACCCTCCTCCCAAGGTTCCTATGCTCCCAATTTACTCAGGAGATCTTGTCTTTTTCTACTTCCCATGTAGATCAGATCTATATAAGTCTCTCTTAATGTCCTCATTGTTGTCTAAATTCTCTGGGATTGTGGTTTGTAGACTGGTTTTCTTTGCTTTGTGTTTAAAAACCACCTATGAGTGAGCACATGCAATAATTGTCTTTCTGTGTCTGGGTTACCTCATTCAAAATAATGTTTTCTAGCTCTATCCATTTGCCTGCAAAACTCAAGATGTCGTTTTTTTCCTGCTGTGTAGTACTCCATTGTGTAAATGTACCACATTTTCCTGATCCATTCTTCAGTCGAGGGGCATTTACGTTGTTTCCAGGTTCTGGCTATGACAAACAATGCTGCTATGAACATAGTTGAGCACATGTCCTTGTGGAACAATTGAGCGTCCTTTGGATATATACCCAAAAGTGGTATAACTGGGTCTTTTTTTTTTTAGAGTGAATTTTATTAAATTATAAAAGTTTCCATTTCCGCCCCTCTTCCCAACACCCTCCCACTCCCCCCACTCCCTCTCCTCCTCCCTCTTCGTCCCTTAGGGCAGTCAGGGTTTCCTGCCCTGTGGAAAGTTCAAGTTCCTTCCCCCCTCCCTCCAGGTCCAGGCAGGTGAGTATCCAAACAGACTGGATGCCCAAAATCCAATATATGCAGAAGAAAAAAGTCCCAGTATCATAGTCAATGGCTTTTCAGAAAGACTTCGGGCCAGCCACATTCAGAGAATTCGGCCAAATTCCGAGAATCTGGTTAGATCATGTCCTCGTTCAGTCCCAGTCCAACTGGCCTTGATAAACTCTCATTAGATCCATTCCCTTGTATCAGTGGGTGATAGCATCCCTCGCAGTCCTGATTTTCTTTTTCATGTTCTTCCTCCTTCTGCTCCTCATTTAGACCTTGGGGGGCTCAGTCCGGTGCTCCAATGTGGGTATCCGTCTGTATCGCCGTCCTTCGCCAGATGAAGGATCTATGGTGATAAGCAAAATATACATCAGTATGGTTATGGGCCACGGTCGGTTCAGGCACCCTCTCCTCTGTCCAGAGAACACTGGGGATCTCTCCTTGGACCTGGGATCCCATATATAATCAAGTCTCCTGTAAACCCTAAAATGACTCCCTTATTTGAAATATATTCTTCCCTGATCCCATATTCATCCTTCCTCACTCTCCCCCTCCCAGGCCACCGAGCTTTCCCCATTCCTCCCCTACTCCCTTCTCTCTAACCCTCTCCCCTTCCAACAACCCTCCCACCCCCCCAATGCATCCGAGGTTACCTGGAACTCTTGTCTATTTCCTACCTCCTGGCAGGTAGCTAAATAATCTTCATCAGGTTTATCTTCTTATTTAGCTTCTCTAGGATCACGAATAATAGGCTCAAAGACCTTTAATTATGGTTAGAATCCACTTATGAGTGAATACATACCGCGTTCCTATTTTGGGTCTGGCTTATCTCATTCAGTAAAGCGTTTTCTATTTCCATCCATTTGCATGCAAAATTCAAGATGTCATTGTTTTTTACCGCTGAGTAAAACTCTAATGTGTATATGTTCCACACCTTTTTTAACCATTCTTCTATTGAGGGGCACCTAGGCTGTTTCCAGGTTCTGGCTATTACAAATAGTGCTGCTATGAACATAGTAGAACAAATGCTTTTGTAGTATGTTAGGGAATCTCTAGGGTATATTCCCAAGAGTGGAATTGCTGGGTCCTGTGGGAGGTTGACTCCCAGTTTCCTGAGAAACCGCCACACTGATTTCCACAGTGGCTGCACGAGTTTGCATTCCCACCAACAATGGATGAGTGTTCCCCTCACCCCACATCCTCTCCAGCATAGGCTATCATTGGTGTTTTTGACTTTAGCTATTCTGACAGGTGTAAGATGGTATCTCGAAGTGGTTTTGATTTGCATTTCCCTGATCGCTAAGGAGGTTGAGCATGACCTTAAGTGCCTTTTGGCCATTCGGAGTTCATCTGTTGTGAATTCACTGTTCAGTTCAGTACCCCATTTTTTAATTGGGTTAGTTAGAGTTTTATTGTCTAGTTTCTTGAGTTCTTTGTATATTTTGGAGATCAGACCTTTATCTGATGAGGGATTTGTGAAGATCTTCTCCCAGTCGGAAGGTAGCCTTTTGGTCTTACTGACAGTGTCCTTTGCTTTACAGAAGCTTCTCAGTTTCAGGAGGTCCCATTTATTCATTGCTTCTCTTATTGTCTGAGCTCCTGGGGTTCTGCTTAGGAACTGGTCTCCTGTGCCTATATCATGTAGACTACTTCCCACTTTCTCTTCTATCAGTTTCAAAGTGGTCAGATTAATGTTGAGGTCTTTAATCCATTTGGACTTGAGTTTTGTGCATGGTGATAGATATGGATCTATTTTCATTCTTCTACAGGTTGACATCCAGTTATGCCAGCACCATTTGTTAAAGATGCTTTCCTTCTTCCATTGTATGCCTTTAGCTCCCTTGTCAAATATCAGGTGTTCATATGTTTGTGGGTTAATACCCGGGTCTTCTATTCGATTCCATATGTCGTCTTCTCTGTTGTTATGCCAATACCAAGCTGTTTTCAATACTGTTGCTCTGTAATAGAGTTTGAAATCAGGGATGGCAATGCCTCCAGAAGTTCCTTTATTGTATAAGATTGTTTTGGCTATCCTGGGTTTTTTGTTTTTCCATATAAACTTGATTATTATTCTCTCAAGGTCTGTGAAGAAGTTTGATGGGATTTTGATGGGAATTGCGTTGAATCTATAGATTGCTTTTGGTAGAATTGCCATTTTTACTATGTTGATTCTCCCAATCCAAGAACAGGGGAGATCTTTCCATTTTCTGGTATCCTCCTCAATTTCTTTCTTCAAGGATATAAAGTTCTTGTCAAATAGGTCTTTTACTTCCTTGATTAGAGTTACCCCAAGATATTTTATGCTATTTGTGGCTATCATGAAAGGTGATGTTTCTCTGATTTCCCTCTCTGCTTCTTTATCCTTTGTGTATAGGAGGGCAATCGATTTTTTGGAGTTGATCTTGTATCCTGCCACATTACTAAAGGTGTTTATCAGCTGTAGGAGCTCTTTGGTAGAGTTTTTGGGGTCGCTTATGTACACTATCATATCGTCTGCAAATAACGAAAGTTTAACTTCATCCTTTCCAATTTGAATCCCCTTGATCCCCTTATGTTGTCTTATTGCTATTGCTAGTACTTCAAGCACTATATTGAAGAGGTATGGAGAGAGTGGACAGCCTTGTCGTGCTCCTGATTTTAGTGGAATGGCTTTGAGTTTCTCTCCGTTCAATTTGATGTTAGCTGTCGGCTTACTATATATTGATTTTATTATATTTAGGTATGTTCCTCGTATACCCAATCTCTCCAGCACCTTTATCATAAAGGGGTGTTGAATTTTGTCAAATGCTTTTTCAGCATCCAATGAAATGATCATATGGTTTTTTTCTTTCAATTTATTTATATGATGGATTACATTGATAGATTTGCGTATGTTGAACCAGCCCTGCATCTCTGGGATGAAGCCTACTTGATCATAATGGATAATTTTTCTAATGTATTCTTGGATTCGGTTTGCCAGTATTTTATTAAGTATTTTGGCGTCAATGTTCATGAGTGAGATTGGTCTGTAATTCTCTTTCATGGTTGTGTCTTTGTGTGATTTTGGTATCAGGGTAACTGTTGCTTCATAAAAAGAGTTTGGCAATGATTCTTCTGTTTCTATATTGTGAAATACATTAAGGAGTATAGGTATTAGCTCTTCCTGGAAGTTCTGGTAGAATTCTGCATTGAAACCATCTGGACCTGGGCTTTTTTTTGGTGGGGAGGTTTTTGATAACAGCTTCTAATTCTTCGCGACTAACAGGTCTATTTAGATTGTTCACTTGCTCTTGATTTAACTTTGGCAGATGGTATTTATCTAAAAACCAACCCATTTCTTGTACATTTTCCAACTTTGTGGCATATAAACTCTCGTAGTAAGATCTAATGATTCTCTGAATTTCCACTGTGTCTGTTGTTATGTCCCCCTTTTCATTTCTGATCTTATTAATTTGAGTGTTCTCTCTCTGCCGTTTGATTAGTTTGGCTAGGGGTTTGTCAATCTTGTTGATTTTCTCCAAGAACCAACTTTTTGTTTCGTTGATTTTTTGGATTGTTTTCTGTGTTTCTATTTTGTTGATTTCAGCCCTCAGTTTGATTATTTCCAATCTTCTACTCCTCCTGGGAGTCTGCTTCTTTTTTTTTCCAGAGCTTTTAGGTGTGCTGTTAAGTCTCCAATATATGCTTTCTCTGTTTTCTTTAATTGGGCACTTAGTGCTATGAACTTTCCTCTTAGAACTGCTTTCATTGTGTCCCATAGGTTTGAGTATGTTGTGTCTTTATTTTCATTAAATTCAAGGAAGACTTTAATTTCTTTCTTTATTTCTTCCTTGACCCAGGGATGATTCAGTAGTTGACTGTTCAACTTCCACACATTTGTAGGCTTTCTGGAATTTGAATTGTTATTGAGTTCTAACTTTATTCCGTGGTGATCCGACAAGACACAGGTGATTACAAATATTCTTTTGTATCTGTGTAAGTTTGCTTTGTTACCAAGTATGTGGTCAATTTTCAAGAAGGTACCATGAGCTGCAGAGAAGAAGGTATATTCTTTCCTTTTTGGGCAGAATGTTCTATAGATATCTGTTAAGACCATTTGATTCATTACCTCTAGCAATTCTCTTATTTCTCTGTTGAGTTTCTGTTTGATTGATCTGTCCATTGGTGAGAGAGGTGTGTTGATGTCTCCTACTATTAGTGTGTGTGGTTTGATGACTGCCTTGAGTTCTAAAAGTTTTTCTTTTACATAAGTGGGTGCTTTTATATTAGGGGCGTAGATATTCAGGATTGAGACTTTCTCCTGATTAATTGTTCCAGTTAAGAGTATGAAATGTCCATCACCATCTCTTCTGACTGATTTTAGTTTGAAGTCAATTTTGTTAGATATTAAAATGGCCACACCAGCTTATTTCTTAGGTCCGTTTGCTTGGAAAACCTTTTCCCAACCCTTTACTCTGAGTAGATGTCTATCTCTGTGGTTGAGGTGTGTTTCTTGTAAACAGCAGAATGTTGGATCCTGTTTTCTTATCCAGTCTCTAAGTCTGTGCCTTTTTATAGGTGAGTTGAGTCCATTAATATTAAGAGATATTAATGACCAGTGGTTGTTGATTCCGTTTATTATTTGTGTGTGTGTGTGTGTGTAGTAGAGTTTGTGTGTTTCTCTTCTTTGAGTTGTGGTTGTGAAGGGTCACTAGATGTCTGAGTTATTGTAGGCAGTGATGGCAATGTTGGATTCCTTGGGTTGCGATTTTCCTTCTATTACTTTCTGTAGGGATGGATTTGTGGCTACGAATTGTTTAAATTTATTTTTATCCTGGAATATTTTGTTTTCTCCGTTTATAGTGAACGATAGCTTGGCTGGGTATAGTAGTCTGGGTTTGCATCCATGGTCTCTTAGTTTCTGCAGTACCTCTATCCAGGATCTTCTGGCTTTCATGGTTTCCATAGAGAAGTCTGGTGTAAGCCTGATAGGTTTACCTTTATAAGTCACTTGACCTTTTTCCTTTGCAGCTCTTAATATTCTTTCTTTAATCTGGATCTGGATGTTTTGTGTTTTGATTATTATATGGCGAGGGGACGTGTTTTTTTTTTTTTTTTTTTGATCCAGTCTATTCGGCGTTCTGTATGTTTCTTGAACCTTCATAGGAATATCGTTCTTTAGATTGGGAAAGTTTTCTTCTATAATTTTGTTAAATATATTTTCTGGGCCTTTGATCTGCAGTTCTTCTCCTTCTTCAATCCCTATTATTCTTAGATTTGGTTTTTTTATTGTGTCCCAGGTTTCCTGAATGTTTTGTGAAGAGAATTTGTTGAATTTGCTGTTTTCTTTGTCCAGAGCATTTATTTTCTCTATGGTATCTTCAGAATCTGAGATTTGTTCTTCTATCTCTTGTATTCTATTGTTTATGCTTGATTCTGTAGTCTCCGCTCGTTTACCTAGGTTTTCCATATCCAGCCGGTTCTCATTTTGTGTTTTCTTCATTGCCTCCATTTCAGTTTTCAATTCTTGGACTGTTTCCTTTACTTGTTTGATTGTTTTTTCTTGGTTTCTCAGGGTCTCATTCACGGATTTACTTATTTCTTCAAACTTTTTGTTATATTTCTCATCCATTTCTATACTCATTTCTTCCAACTTTTTGTTATACTTCTCGACCAGTTCCTTAAGGGAATTATTCATATCCTGTTTAAGGGACTCTATTGCTTTCATAATGGCACTTTTTCCCACTTCATCTGGGTTAGAGTGTTCAAATCCTTCTGTTGTAGGGTCGTTGGGATCTGGTGTTTTCATGTTGTTTTTCAGATTGTTGGAGGAGGTCTTGCCTTGGCGTCTGCCCATCTCTTCGTTCAAATGCTCTCTATTGGAACTTCTGATAGCGGGTCAGGTTCCCTTGTTGGGCAGGGAGTTCACTGATAGAATGCCTACCTTTCCTCAGGCAGGATATTGAAGCACATGCACTCCCTCTTTCCGGGATGCGCCTACAGAGCAGGCCCAGTGTGCAAGGCAACTGAGCTGGGGAGATTTTATGGCCCCAGTGGGAGGGGAGAAATATAGAAATTTGTACCTGGATGGAAGCTGGGATGGCAGGCGGGAGAGTTTAGCAGGATGGAGCCAGCACTGCAGGTTGACCTGGGAGTCTATGGGGTCAGGGAAAGTCCTAGGTCCTCCTCGCCGGGCCCCTGCCGCAGCCTGAAGCACACTCACCCCTCTGAAGGCCCTCTGGATGGAAGCTGGGATGGCTGGCGGAGGCGCTATCAGGGTGGAGCCATCAGAGCAGGCTGACCTGGGAGTCTATGGGGTCGGGGAAGGTCCTAGCTCCTCCTCGCCGGGCCCCTGCCACAGCCCGAAGCACACTTACCCCTCTGAAGGCCCTCTGGATGGAAGCTGGGATGGCTGGCAGAGGCACTAGCAGGCTGGAACCAGCAGAGCAGGTTGACCTGGGAGTCTATGGGGTCGGGGAAGGTCCTAGCCCCTCCTCGCCGGGCCCCTGCAGTGGCCCGAAGCACACTTACCCCTCTGAAGGCCCTCTGGATGGAAGCTGGGATGGCTGGCGGAGGCGCTATCAGGGTGGAGCCAGCAGAGCAGGCTGACCTGGGAGTCTATGGGGTCGGGGAAAGTCCTAGCTCCTCCTCGCCAGGCCCCTGCCGCGGCCCGAAGCGCACTTACCCCTCTATTACTGGGTCTTGAAGAAGGTTGTTTCCTAATTTTCTGAGAAATCACCACACTGACATCCAAAGGGGTTGTACCAGCTTGCATTCCCACCAGCAATGCAGAAGTGTTCCCTTTTCCCACAACCTCTCCAGCATAAGTTGTCATCAGTCTTTTTGATCTTGGCCATTTTTACAGGTATAAGCTGGAATCTCAGAGTTGTCTTGATTTGCATTTCTCTGATGACAAAGGCTGTTGAACATTTCCTTAAGTGTCTTTCAGCCATTTTAGACTCCTCTGTTGAGAGTTCTCTATTTAGGTCTGTAATCCATTTTTTAATGGATTATATGATCTTTTGATGACCAATTTCTTGATTTCTTTGTATATTTTGGAGATCAGACATCTGTCTGATGTAGGGTTAGTGAAGATCTTTTCCCATTCTGTAGGCTGTCATTTTGTATTGTTGACCGTGTTCTTTGCTTTGCAGAAGCTTTTCAGTTTCAGGTGGTCCCATTTATTAAGTGTTTCTCTCAGTGTCTGTGCTACTGGGGTTCTAGTCATTCCCTGTGCCAATGCGTTCAACTGCTCACACTCTCAAGCTTACATTCTCTTTCTCATATATATGATATAATAATAATAATAAACGATCTCAACACACAGTCACACATCTGTGGATGTGTGCCTAAATATCAATTCACAACTTGAGGAGTCTCAAGTCACAACTTTGTATCTATGCGAATTCAGGATGACAACTCTGCATTGGCCAACCAATAAGGCAGCTTATTCCCAGGAGAGCTAATCCTTCTCCTATTAGTTATTACTTGTCTGTAGTTCTTTGCTTAGTGGTAGGACAATTTTTCACTCTTCAACATTAATATGTTGTTGATTTTTTTCATTGTCTTGACCTTGTTTGTATATCAGTTTCTAGTGTTGCTATTCACTGCAGACTTCACTTTTTCTGGCTCTTCAAATCTTTCTGTCCCTTCTTCCTTAATGTCCTGTGATCCCTCATTACAAGAATTACGGTATATATGTATCCTTTAGTGCTGAATTCATAAGACCTATTGTGTTCAATTTCATATCCTATAACAGTCTCTATTTGCTTTTTAAAAAATGTAAAATAAAATAAAAAAGCTGTCTTTGGTGACGGGTGGTTTTCACAATTATCTGTGAGCATAAGGGTAAGATTTACAATGTAGTAGAGAATTATGCTCCTCTAACAATCTAGTATAGTCTGTTCTAACGTCCATGCTCTCACTGCCCTCAGGAAGCTGGCTGTTTCCAGTACCAAACATGCTTTCTGTCCTGTTGAATTGGGTGTAATTCATTCAGGCAGCCTTTGGCTAGCTGTGATGCTTCTTGCATCTTTAGTAATATCTTGCCATGATGCTCATTCCTGTGGTTTCTGTTAAGTTGCTTCCCTCTTTTGGCAGATTGCAGAGTATTTTTTTATACCATAAAGACTAGATGGCAGGACAGAGGATTTTAGATCAGTCCCAGTTTGAGTCATCCATTTTCTGTGTCAGTATTTTTTCCAAACCTACTTCATTACAAAAATTTGTTAATGTTTTTTAATTCAATTAAGTTTTTTAAAATTTCACATATGAGTAATGCAGTTACATCATTTTTGGTATTCCATGCTTCTCCTCTCTCTTACTCGTCCATGTCCCCATTTCCCATACATATATGATATACAATATATTAGAATTGCAAACTGTATAATGTTTTGTATATAATGTACAATGTATAGTATATACAACATATTGCAATGTATGTATTAAATCCAGAATATAGTATATACAACTGCTAATATATAGATATAATTACAGCTCTGAATACTATAAATATATATATATATATATATATATATATATATATATATATACATACACACATAACAATTAACAACTGCTTCGAGAAAGTAGATTAGTCCTTCCAAAATATGAGATTTCATTAGTACAAACATATACATAGAATAAAACTGATTGGGCTATCAGCTTGTATCTACACTACAGACACACACACACACACACATATGTGTGTGTGTATATGCTGTATATAAATGTAAATATAAAGAGGGAGCAGAAGCTACACTTACTTGTGGCTATAGTCATAATTATTTAGAATGTATTTAAGCATCATGATAGTTGAAATAGGTTGGAATAGTAGGTTTTACCCTAATTTCATGACCTCATTGGCTAGAGGAAATTAACTGGTTTCTTGTAGCAGGTATGATCAGCTGGGCCCAAAGTCATTAAATAGCTGTTGGATACTTCCAAGATATAATTGTCACTATTGTACTTTTAGAGATATTTTGCCATGCCGGTCATTTTTGTGGTTGGTTGGTGTTATTGACCACTGTCCTCCCTTGGCAGCTTGCATGACACCTTCTGATACATTGGAAGCTCATTTTCAGGGAGACAGATGGAACACTTTTAACATAGGAAGAAAAAATGACACCTGTTAGGAAAAAGATGGAAGCAGAAGGCATGTTGAGTGATGCAAGGCAAGCCCAGTAGTGTATGTGGCACATGTTTTCTCCCACCCGAGGTGTGTATCCTCAGGTGTAAGTTTATAACCCGCAGCAATCACAGAAATCAGAAAATTAAGAGGAGTCAGGGCACATGTGGTGTTAGGTGTGTACTCTAAAGATGGAAGTAGCAGGATACAGAAGATACGAAGGGAGAAATGGGAAAACTTGGGTCTTAATTGGGGATCTTGGAGGGAGGACAATACAGAAAGAAAGGGAAAGAGAAGGTATAAATAACATGGAAAAGGCCATAAGGATCATACTGTTTTATATGTATCTAAAATTAAATATGATACCAAAGTGTACATATATACAAATACATATGTATAGTATATATAGATATATTTTATGACACACATATATTTATACTTATGGTTAACACTTAGTGTGATAACTGTCCCTACAAGAGCCATAGATTATCTAACAAACGTCTCAGTACTAAGCATGGGAAATTTCCCTAGGTGAAAGAGGGAGAGTCCAAGAGACTCTGCAAACAATATGGGTCCTTGCTATTACACTTGTTTGCCCCCCCCCCCATGATGTAGTAAGTCCATATTGGTGACAACACCACACAATTGAGATGCAGGACTAGGAGGAATCAAAGTGAATCTAAACCTGTTTCTTTATAGGTTTTAATATAATTATTTTTATCAGATTATTCCTGGGACTCAACATTTGTAGTTGCCAGAAGCATTTCATTACTGCTGTGACTAAAACCCTCTGTCAGGTGCTAGTTGGCACAGACCATAAGTTATTGCTGTAATATTGCTGTGACCCATAGCTGTCTCCCAAATGGCACAAAAAGGATGAATTGTTACAACCAAAAGTCTGTGGTTGAGTACATGGCTCAACGACAGAGAACTTGCCCAGAATATAGAGTGCCCCTGGTTCATAGATTTGAGTAGAGAAGTTTAACTACATAAGCAGTTTAAAGTAAGTGTTCATGGATTATCTACTCCCTTTCTGCTGACTTAAATGCCTTCTCCCTATTTTCTCTTTAAAGACTATGGTCCCGTTTCTCCTTAAAACTATCGACACTTATGCCAAATC
Organism: Myodes glareolus; assembly: GCF_982192425.1. Classification (NCBI taxonomy): domain Eukaryota; kingdom Metazoa; phylum Chordata; class Mammalia; order Rodentia; family Cricetidae; genus Myodes; species Myodes glareolus. The sequence goes on from NC_142045.1 coordinate 58,302,578, forward strand.
ACTTGTAGCCCTCATATTGCTAAATCAATGACAGGTCTCCTGGTGTCAGTGTTGCGACAACTGGCACAAAAATAAAAGTGCAACCTCGATAGTCGGAGGAAATACCATCCTATATTTTCAATATGGTGGAAACGTTAATAATACTGTTATAAAAAATGTCAAACTTCCAAGTTGACCAATGTGTTGTTACATTGCTCTTGCTCCCATAACCCTCCCCGCTTTGGGAACCCTGAGGTTGGGCAGATTGAGGAAGAGGAGACAGTCCTGACTCACAGTAAATCAAAACCCACAACAGACCTGGCTTTAACTTTGGGCTTTGATACATTTTTAGCATGAAGTCTTCTGTATTAATTTTGTACTTTTGTACTAGTTTTGTAATTTTTTGTACTGATATTTAACATAACTAAATTAAATATTGTTTGGGTTGATTGATGAATTTTTAATGTATCTTTACACACTTTTTTTACAGAAGGCAAATGTGACACTCATCTTTACCTTAATCTGAGCCCTACACAGTACTGACATTCAGTGGAGAATTGGCTGCTATTTTGTTAGTGTTGCTGTTTGTGTCTTAACTGTGTCTTCTTGGTGACACTGGTGGCTTGTGAGTACATTTTGTTCATTAAGCTCAATTCTCATGATTGATCTGAGGTTTTCCTGCCGTTCACACTTTGGTGCACAGTGATTAGCACGCAGCATGACGTAACCACTGTTGCTTACACACTTCTTGGTTGCTTTCACTCTTTTACACTGCTATTGTTTATATCACACTTACATTGTGGGTAGTAAGACTGTTACAAAAGCCGCTAGTGAAACCTACTCTTCTCTAGCCTCTGGAGTCCACAGTGTAAGGTAATGGTACCTTTTCGTTGTGAACATCTGATTCATTTATTCAATAAGCACATATTTTTCCTTATTTTTAAATCAGTCACTGTTTCAAACTCAAGATATAAATTAGGAAATGAAAGAGAAAAAAAATCATAAAATCTCTGATTAGCTAGACCCTACATCCAATTTATCTGGTTGAAATTAGCCATTAACTCTGCTATGCACTTATCAGTGAAGTATAGTGAGCTTTCATGTGTTATTCTAGGTCGCACAAGTAAGTGTCATCACTCCAGTTTGTACACAGTCTTTTTCTAGTGCACTTCAGACCTTTTAGGTTACCTGCCTTTAAATCCCCAGCATAACCTGATTGATATAGTTTTCCCATGTTATATGTGAGAAAAGAAGCCTAATTGTCATTGCATGAAATTGCAGACCTCGTGGCAAGTTGGGGTCAATACACAGATTTTTATTAACAATCTGCTTCTATAATCTATTTGAAAAATGTCACTAGGAAACCTAGTCACAGATGTGAGCTTCAATGCATGGATAGCTGACATGGATATTAGCATAATAAATATGAACACATAGGGATGAGAGAGATAAATGAGGAAAATTAGTAATCAGAATTCATTTATACATTATGAAATTATAAAAGAAAAATATTAAGCAAGAAAGCAAAAGAATGGAACCCAGAAATGTACAGTTTGGTGGTGTTTTAATGGGAACCACTTGGGTTGCTGTAATGGGACCAGCAAGCTGATTCTAAAATACTTAGTGAATCTAATCGTTTTATTAGGCTGTAACATATTTTTCTATGTTTATTTTACAAACACACATGCATGACATCTCATTATATAATTTTTCATTAAATTTGTTATTTCAAGTTGGCTTTTCAAGAGTAAACTTTAGAACTCGTATTTTTTGGTCCAACATCTCCTTCATCTTTTGAAAAAGTGTATGTAATTTATTGTCGTAGATTAAAGTGGGGAGACCTTTGTAGGAGTCCCACCTTCTGTCTCTTAAAGCGTGAGAAATGATGTGAGGTCCAAATGCAGGAGACGAATAAGAGAAAAGCATAGTTCAGTTCACACACTTTGCTGGTACTGAGTAATCCTCTATGGCATTCTGAACAACAGGAGCTCTTGTCTGGTTGTAAGTGATGCAATTGGAGACACTGTTGCTGGAGGTTGGTTTTGCAGGCTAATGGCCTTGTTACAAAATGCTGCTAACATTTACCCTCATTTTTCTGCTTTTTAAGCCACCAGAGCACTGGTTTTAACCATTCTATGTAGCTGACCCAGCCACTCTGCCTCCTCAGCTCATAGCATCCATGACCTTCTGTCCTCCTGGTGAGGCACTGATATTCCCCACTATGAACAAATTCTGAGAGAGGAAGGTTTTCCATCTCTACAGGGCCTGAAAGTTTCTCCAAAGAGGGATGATTATGTAATCTTTTTTTTTCTTTACATGGTTTATGTTGTCTACATGTGTGCTGAGTTATACATTCCTTTTGGTTTAAATATGTAAACTAAGAATTCTAACATATCCTCTGAACTATAATTATTTAGTCAATGCAAAGCTTTAAAACCTAAGTCTTCCATTCCAAATCATCCTAGGGCATAGAATGTTTGAGCCCTTATTGTGCTTTTCGTGGGCTTGTTGAAAATTTAAAAAGTATCATAGGTAAAGTTTAAATAAAACAATTAATCTGTATTAAATGTGTAGAAGTCTCATGGCACTTTCAAAGGAGAAAGGCTTAGACTATAGTGGGGAGACAGGATTTTTATCTCTTGGAAATGATGTGAACATTGAAATGCGGCCAGTAAGTAGCTTATTCTTACTGATTGGCAAGTTCCTATAACTTGTAAGCAGAAAATCTTCAATAGATAAAATAATTTATTATTTATTTCCTGGCATAGATGTTAAATATATGTAATTGAAAATATAATACCTTGAGAATTAGAAGTTCTGCTCAGTGGTGGAGTGCTCAGCTTGAATGTGTAAGGGAGGTGTGACTTTTCATCCAGGTTCCAGGATCAAAAATTTCTCTCCTTGTTTATCTGTCTGTCTTTCTATCTATCTATCCAGCTACCTATCTATCATATGTCATTAAACTATCATCTAATCATGTATCTATAATGTATCAATCATATATCTTTGTCAAGCAATGGATTACATGACCATCATCTATTCACCATCTATATTTCTATCTTTATCACCTATCTTCTATCTATTACCTGTCAATCATCTCTAAAGTGTTTCTCTCTCCTGCTCTTTCTCACAGGCCACTTCCAAATAATCACTCAGAGGCTTAATATTAATTACAAAATGCTTTTCCAACAAGTTCAGGCTTATTGCTAACTAACTCTTATCTTTCCATTAATCCTTTTCTATTAATCTAGGTTTTGCCATGTGTCTCATGGTATTACCGGCACTCTAATACAGCTTGTTCCTCCAGTGACTGACAGGCATCTCCCTCTCACTCCATGTTTCTTCATCCTTTATCTCCATTTGAGTTTCCTACTTAGCTATTTATTTTGTTTTGTTATAGGCCAAAGAAGTTTTTATTATGGACCAACGAGAGGAACATGTATTCACAGTGTTCAGGAGGTTTATCCCTCAGCAATCTTTCATCCAGAAATTATTATCTATTCATCTATAGATCTAGAAATTTTATCTAATCATTTCCAGCACTTACTATCTGTCACCATCACCTATTTAATCACCTATTTAATCAAGACAGTAGACTCCCAAGAAGGCATACCTTTGCTGTTCCTGGTTTTTTATTAATTACTTGCCATTGTTTGATAAGTTATAGTCCTTTCAGCTTATATCCATAGATGTTGGTTTTGGTCTCTGTTTTTGAAAAAAATAAATAATGAAAACTTACTGACAAGTTTTAATAGATTATTTTGTGAAAGCTGTATATTATATGTCTTATAATTAAAATGTTTTCTTTTCCTGCTGAGTGTTGGCTAGTTACTCCTCAGACTTGGTGGCAATTACAATTTATTTTTGCTGTCACAGCGTCATGGAAGGTCCTACCTAGCCACTACGGTAACTCTGAACTACAGATATGTATGCTAGAGCAAATGTTTGATTAGCTGCATCCTACACTTGGTGTCTTTGCCACTTTTTCCATGTTTCCTGCTGAGAATTGTTGAACAAGGTTTGTCTTTACAGGAAGTCCTATGAGAATTGTAGTTTATCTGCTCTATTTCTGTGACATTTGATCTACTTTGGGACTGGATTTACACTTTGGCACTTGTTACTTGGCTGCTGGCTGTTCAGCCCTCAGTGGACGCTCTGTAACAGCCCACACATCTCAGTACTGCCTCCCTTGGAAGGTTTTCACAGTAGGTACAAGATATCACATTTCAGAGAACGTGAGATGTAGTTAATATCTTTTAATTACTTAGAATGCTTGTGAAGAAACGAGAGCTGTGATAGCCACACAAAGTTATTATTGCCAAGTGGTAAGGAGTGTTTTTGTACCTATCTAAGCAAGAGTTGCGCATTACAGTCACTTGAAGGTCTGGTGAAAACACAATTTAATGAGGCCTGTCTCTAGGGACTTTAGATTGCAATCCAGTATAATATCTGGGGCCTGGCAAGTTACCCAGTACGACTGACGCTGTGGGTTTAGTCAGCACTCTGCATAACTGAAAGAATTTGGAACATTTGTAGCCGCAGTGCTTAAGACTATGAGCAATGGTAAAACATGCCTAGTGCTTACAACTGAACCGTGGATGTGGTCTATTTATTTTCAATCTTATTACAGTATTGAAATAATCATAAAGAAGATTAACGCCGATGCTACAATAGGTCTCACATAGTAGATACTCAATCTTGGAAAACAGGGCAAGTCTCAAAAAGCTAAGGCAGCAAAATAATAGACATGCAGAGGAGAAAAAAGGGTTTTCCAAAAATATGTGGCATGTTTTGGATAGAAAAGCTTTTGAAAAAAGAAGTTTTGAACCGTAAAGTCATACACTGTTTATTTGCACATTCTACATATTTGTGTAGCTATAGGACCTGAAAAGATGTCTAATCAATCAGTAGTTTTTTCTTGGAAGAGTTTTAGGGGTGGATTACAGCATCAGAGAAGCTCAGCTCCATATGGAGCTGTAGAGACTCAGAATATATAGCTCATTGTGGCCTTCTTGTAAATGTCAAACTGAAAATGAAATTTATGTGATTAATCACCAAGAGCTTTTATTAATTCTTTATTGGTGAAGTGGTATGAATAAAGCTGCTTAATAAAAGATAATCATATTCTATAATCTAATAAAAGTATAAAGTTACAAAAATGTTTTTGATAATATAATATTGTATTAACCCCACAGAAAAACTCTTAAAGTAGAAGCATCGAGTGCTCTGTTAGGTTGGATGGTTTATAGTGTTCTTTGTTTAGAAAACCCAAAACTAGTATACTAATATGCTTAAAAAGGCAGCTCATCATCAAAATTAAATATCAAAATTCAAGGTTAATTTTATCTGTACTCTATATTTTTCCTCTAAAAATACACAAATGGTACATGTTTAAGAACAAAATAGAAAACAGACCCATTACCTATCAGGCATGAGCATCTGACATGCTTAGGTCGCATCCTTCATAAATTTTTTCTTTTTAATATACCTGGCAGTATAAAATGATGGAACTTCTCTGAGAACTAATAAAGCCACAGCCTGTGTGAAAGGGATGGAAACAAAATCAAAGTAAAACATCCACAGTGTCCAGCACTTTGCTCAATCCCATATTTGTAGCTGCTATGTCTCTAGGTTAGAACCTGGACTCTATGCTTTGTGGGATGTTGTGTCCCAATGGACATAAAATAGTGTTTACTGTACAAATTCTGTGTCTCAATGTAGTGACATGCCTGATGACTCAGGCAATCAATGTGATAACTTTGCCTTCCCCTCCCAAGTATCCCATCATACTTCAGATGACATATATACAAACCACATCCTCTTGGATGAATCTATTTTAGAGAATGACAGGAAAGCTCTCTAGAGAGACAGAAGAATGGCAAAGGAACTATGTCTCCTCAGAGCTGAGGGAATTGTGTTTGGGGACACACCATAACAGACTTGAGACTCCAACCCCAGGTTCTAGAGTTCCTAGACCAGGACTTAAGGAAAGGAAGAGTGAACACAGGGAAGGATTCTTGGAAAATTCCTTGGAAGGCTGCAGCTTTCAGAGCTGTGGAAGAGTCAATAAATGTCGTATGGAGCGATGAGAGTGAAGCTGGAATATTTTATCCTAGCTGAAAACTAGGCATAAAAAGACAGATAGAACTCAATCTAATTGACATGTGGATGTAAAACAAATGGATCTTAGACTACCAAGGTGGGTTGCTTGCTGCTGAGCTAGTTTGGTGACCTGAGTTTGATCTACGAAAATCATATAAAGGTGGAAAGAAAATCAATGCCATAACTCCACAAAGTTTTCCTCTGACCCCCATATGCACACACATAAGTGTGCGTGTGAATGCACACACATAAGTGTACATGTGAATGCACACACAAAAGTGTGCATGTGAATGCACACCACACACAAACACACACACACACACACACACACACACACACAAACAAACACAATGTGCTCATACTAGCAATATAAATGAATTTAAAAGTTTTAAAAAATTGGATTGATGAAGTTGGGAGTAGAGAATGGCCACCAAAGCTTAGGGAATGTAGAAATAGAATAGAAGGTGAGCATTTGGGCAGCTTATAAAAGAGGCAGTGGATATACTAACACTAGTATATAATTAAGTATATATTAGTAGATAATTAAAATGTATTATAAATTCGACAAAATCTAGAATAAAGTATTTTTACTGTTTTGCCATAAAGAAATGATCAACAGTTGAAGAAATATGTATGTCAACTTTGATTATAACATTACACAATGTGTATTTGTGTCAGAATACCATGCTGGAATAATGATCATATACAAACATTACCTGTCAAGTTAATACAAGTAACTATGAAACCAATGAGAAACTAACAGCTATATGCTTACTTCACATCAGAGTAGATTGATAAGAGATGGAGAAAGCCAAATGACAGCAAAAGATATAAAACAAAAGGCAAAGCTTTGGTGTTTAGTGTTTCTACTGTTGTGACAAACTGGGGGGTGGGGGAGCAACTTGGAGGACAAAGGGCTTGTTTCATCTCAGGTTTCATGCTAACAGTCCTTCACTGAGGGAAATCAGGAAGGAATTCAAACAGGGAATGTCCCTAGGGGCAGAACTGATGCAGAGGCCATCAAAAAGTGCTGTTTATTGGTTTGTTTTCCATGACTTGCTCAGACTACCTTATAGCAACCAATACCACCAGCCCAGGGTTGTCAACCCTCACAGTGAGCTGGATCCTCCCAATCAATCACTAATTTTAAAACCGTCCTGCACACTTTCCAATGAGCAATCCTAAGGAGGCAAATTTTTAGCTGAGAGACCCTCTACTCAAATAGTCTAGTATGTGTCAAGTAGACATAAAACTAACCAGAACAGATTTATCGAATATTATATGATGATATCAGGCATTTGACTAGTGCCTGGACAATGTTCTAGGAATATTATACACAATATTTCTAGTTCTGAAACAACTTCCGCAGCTTGCATTTGGATTTTCTTTTAAGCAAATGAGAATGAAAAGAAATTATCCACTTGCACATGTGTTTCGACAGAAGAGGCAGCTTTCAGTCCCACGAATTCATAGATTCACATCACTTCTCCTGTTCATTCTCCCTCTCCTGAAAGATAATGAATCACTTTCTGTGCAGCTATGAATCCCCTGCTTTATCTTTTATTATGCCTAATTGTGGGGCAGAAAGCAAATATTTTATTAATGCTTGGAGAACTAAGGTGCAAATGTAAACAAATGCATGAAAGTAACCAAGAGAGAAAAGTGTGTGTGCTTGTGTGGGATTTTATCCTATAAATAAAAAGCTGCATGTTAAAGCTGGTAGGTATTCTTAGGTTTAAAAATAAAACTCTAGAATTTCTATATAATACAATAGAATTTTCTCGAGTAGGAAAGCTGACAAAGCAACACCTTAAACACATTTCTGTGAATCAAATTCAGGAGCCAACTGGTGTGTTATCTTGTTCAGTTTTCAATTTCAATTGAGCACCTCTGGTTTTTGACTTATGAACAGGCAATGAGCTTTGACTGGTAGGCACCCGGATGAAGAGCCCTGGGTCCAGATTGTCACCCTCCTGCAACAGCAAAGACCATCCTATTCCACTAGGAGCATTCAAGTGAGTTCTAATGCTTTATTAGAGTGTGAGAGTTTTAGTCTTGAATCACTTTCAACAAGGTGACTGATATATATCTATAAAAACAGCATTATATGTTAGAATTTTATAAACTTCAACTTCTATCTTCTGTCTTACGGATTTAAGTTCATGTTCTTTAGATAGTGTTATACATATTTTAATTTGTTTGTTTCCTGAAATTGGTTCAATATCTTGGCCTTTATGTTTATCAGTTATGTTATATATTTACAAATGCTGTAACTAATTAAATCCAGCTGTTTTGTTTAACATAATACACTGACTCCAATGCAAATTTACAATATAATTTGTACCTCAAGACAATGTATATTTTAATTACCTACTAAATACATCTTACATCTACTACCTGATATATGTGTTTGTGTATATGATGCATATACATAATAGTATTTGTGATTGGTATGTACATATATATGTGATATGGCTTTTGACTTTTTATAGGTTCATTGACTTTGTGGTGTATTTCTCCACATATGGTGATATACAGACTGAGTTTCCGTGTGAAGATATGTCAGAATGAGTTTGTGTTCCTACCTAGAACAACTCAATTTATGGGCTGGGACAGTTCCTATTGTGTGACTTAACTACATTTTATAGAGATCACTTCTGTGCTTGAACTTGAAATGGCTGTTTCAGTTTATTCCATATAGACTTTTAATGAGTGGATAAAGGAAAGTCTCCAGAGAAAGGAGAGACCTGAGAACCAGTCCAGTATACCCATCAATAAGCTTTAAGAGTCTGGATGAACTGTTTAACTTTTTCAAGTACTCTTTCTGTTAATTCATAATTAACAGAATTAATTAATTAATAATTAATTAATAATTAATTAATTCATAATTAATGTTAATTCATAAATCTATGAATTAAATAAAATCAGACAAAAGAGACAGGCATATGTGCTTTAAAAGGTGACAAAGGGTAAGATGGATAACTCAAATGTTTAGAGTATCATGTGGACAAAATATACCACTTGTGAGGACATTCCAATTATATTTTATCTTCCTTCCTTCCTTCCTTCCTTCCTTCCTTCCTTCCTTCTTTTCCTTCCTTCCCCCCCCTTTGTGTGTATGTGTATGTGTGTGTGTGTGTGTGTGTGTGTGTGTGTGTGTGTACAGGCACACATGTGCCATGGGTATGAGTGAAGGGCAGGAGCCAACTCCTAGGAGTTGTTTCTCTCTTCTCACATTGTAGAATGTAGGGTTAAACAGAGGTTTCAGACCTGGGAGCAAGCTCCTCTACTTATTGAGCCATCTTGCCAGTCCATAACTTGGTTACTTCGAGTGAAAAATGGCTAAGTCTATAGTCATCTTTTCTTTACTCATTCTGAAGGGACAAATGGTAACTTTTTATAAAGAACAAATAAACGCACAGCATCAAACACATGTGGCGGTCAGAAGACACCCTGTGGAAGTCAGTTCTCTCCTTCCACCTTGTGGATGGAAGGAGGAATCTCAGGTTGTAAAGCTTAACATCTTCAGTCTTTGCATACTGAACCACCTTGTTGGCACCAGACTTCAGCATATTCAAATAGACAAAAAATAGTCTGGAAAGGCAGGTAGAGCAGTGGTGGTAACAAGAGTTGAATTCGGTTTTAACTGAGTTGTCCTTTGGGTTGCATCAATTCTATTGTCTTTTTCAACTCAATGCAAGGCTATAAATTTTTATTATATAAAACATAGTCATTGCCTACTATCGGTTGAGTCTATGTATGTTCCTTTTTAATATGTAAAAACAATTTAGAAAAGAATGTTTGTGTTCTCTCTAAATTTGAGTACTAGAAATGGAAACAAGGGAAATCTTATTAATAAAATTCACACTAGCAGGTTCACTGGTGTGATAATTCTTCAGAGGTGTTTTATTTTGACACCTAGCAATAGGAGCTGGGGAAACAGAGAAGAGGCTGAGAAACCTTACCTAGCCTGCAGACTACTGGCTAGTGGGGCCTTGCTTAATTAGCACTTTCTCTGAGAAACTGTGTGACTCCCTAAAGAAAAAATAACTAATTTTATGATTCTTTAACAAGTACAAAAAGTTCAAGTTTATTGGTATAAACATCAACCACTATTTAAATTAAAATATATCATATAGAATCAAATCTATAAGTTTATATATATTTACTTTGCATGACAGTTTTTAGTTTCTTCAAGTGTAATTATCAGGCTTTTTTTAACCATGATAGCATATGTTTGTTTGTTATAATCACCTATTTCTGCCTCTCTAGCCTATGTTTTACTGGGAATGTAGTGTATTTCATCAGGAGTAATGACAATTAGGCCATAAGCCTCGCAGAAGATGGGAAGTGAGAAAAAGCAATATATTTAAAGGGTCTTTTCTGTGTTACTTGGCTTAATTTAAATCTGACATTTATAAGAAATGGAGCCCAGAACAATATGAGCTCCCGTTTGCTATCCTACCAGTAATGGGAGGCTCAGAACAGGATAAGATCTTCATATTGTTGCATGGGTTTTTCTAGCATCTTCGTCCTACCTCTCTGTCTCAGAGAGCTATTCACTTCACGACCACCCATTCACAATCAGCTACTTCAGGTTCGATCTGCATTGACTGTGGGCAAGGGCCACTGACATGCACTGCTTATGTCAGCAGGTTTCTAATTACAAGAAACAGAATCATTGCTTGTGATATGTAGTTTCTGCTATTTTACTAGGAATTCATTGCATTACTTTGGAGTCTACAATAGTTTTGCTATCTTTTTCTCTGATAGCCAATTCAAAGCAGAAAAGCTTAGGTGTTAGTGATCATACTGCTTGGAACTGGTTTTATCTGTATCCCTGACCCAACCCTCATCTTTAATTTTGTCCTGCTATGTAATCCAGTGTAGGGTCTATGCATTGTAAAGAGCCAGTCTATACTTAAGGAAAAGGATGCTATACAAAGAGACTTTCCTTTCTGCTGATTCGCTCCCTATATTTCAGGATCCTGCTGAGTAAAAGGAATTTAGAGCAAATGAGTCATAATCATGATTAAATGACCTTTAATTCACTTAACGGATTAAATCAGTGAAGTATATATTCAAAAGTTTGGTGAGGCATGAAATGTGAACAAAGTATCTTTTTATACGTGGGAAGCTAGAGACAGCAGCTTGTCTTTAGCTGCATAGCCCAGTGACTCTAACATAAAAGTGAAGTGGCCCAAGCACCAAAATGAAGGTGCTTAGAAGCCACATGCGAAGCCAGAGATGTGTCAGTGGATCTGAAGCCCTGGGCTCTCTGGAGAGAATTCTACCTGCAGAGGATGCTTTCATACCATGTGGTCACCATTGCTTAACATTCATTGCTGTTACTTTTGAACAAAGTGCTTGATTAAAATGAAATCACCATTTTTTTAATAACCCAGAAGTAAATGTGTAAGAATTAAGAAAAGAAAAATGTGACAGTGGGTTTAAAAGTACTGTAGCTCTTCTGTGAATATCACAATTGTTTGATTTTTTTAAATAAAATGCTTTTATTATCAAAATATAATTTAAGGTGTTCTGATGCAATAAAGTTGGGGTATTCAGGATGAAACCCACATAACAATAGTAAAAATTTGGCTGTGGTTTAGTTGAATTGACCCAAACTTTCTGGTTAATATACACTAAAATTAACAAGGAACCACCGATTCTGATTGATGGGATGCTTGGTGTGGTTACAGCATTTTATTCTGTCTGGGGTTCACAATGCTGCCTGGGTCTCTTCGTGCCTGGGTAGAAGCACTTACCACAGTTTTGAATTTTCTTGAGAAGTGATCTCACTACTCTGCTTATGAAATCCAATCTTTCTCCAAATTTCCTCTTTGCTGTTTTATTTCCCTGAAGAGGCAGCCTATGCATAGATGTATAACAAATGAAAAACAATCCAGTCTACATGGTCTAAAAACAAAAATTCAGCTGGAGGGTAAAATCTGGAGTTGCACATGGTGTTAGATTATTTGGGGTCTATGTGTCTCAGACCCAGTGACTTTCAGTAAAGAAACTCGCTGATATTCTACTGTCACTGAGGAAAGGAGGGAGACGCCGACTTTAAACTCATAAAGTGCTGTTCATCGTCTCTCATACATATCTGCAGTGTAGCTGCATGTCTACCATGGTCTTCTAGTTAATACGATCATCATAAGGTTAATCTACTATTTAGGATGTACTTTGATAAAACTGTAGTCTTTTTCATTGTAGTTTATCATGTATTTATGACTATAATATGCAACTAAAATATATTTGTTTTAGTGGACTATTACTGGCAGAATGGTTTGTACATTACTAAAACCTACCTTTGAATCAAAAATTCCTTTCAAGCATGTTTCTATTTTCTTTAGGGACATTTTTCTTTCAGAAAGCAAATCTGTAATATTATAAATAATATATATAAATAGAAGGACTGTTGTCTGAGGTTTTCTGCCCTGCCCCTTTCCCACAGTTGTAAGTCCCAAAGAAATCACAGAGAGGTCTACATTAGTTATAAACTGATTGGCCCATTAGCTCAGGCTTCTTATTAACTCTTATAACTTATACTCCATTATTATTGTCTATGTTAGCCACATGTCTCAGTACCTTTTTCAGTGATGCAGTCACATCTTGCTTCTTTTGTGACTGGTCAGAACTGCATCTTGTTTCCAAAATTCTCCTGTTCTGCTTTACCTGCCTCTACTTCTTGTCTAGTTGCCCTGCCTCTACTTCCTGTCTGGTTGCCCTGCCTATACTTCCTGACTGGCTACTGGCCAATCAGCATTTATTTAAAACATAATTGACAGAATACAGACAATTGTCCATACCAGAAGGACAGCCTTTATATAGTGAAAAAAAAGTTATCCACTAAAGTTAAGTTATGTTTTTAGATGGAATAAATTGTGTGTGTGTGTGTGTCTGTATGTGGATGGGTAGATGTGTGGAGGTCAGAGCACTATTTCCAGTTTGTATTCTTTGTCTTCTTCCACTATCTGAGACCCAGGGACTGAATATATCTGTCAAGTTACAGCAAGTGAATGCCTTTACCTGCTGAGCCATCTTTTGCATTTATCTAATTCAATTATTTGCTGTCTCAGATAATATGATCAGCATCATGAAACTGATAGACATTTCAACAGCATCCACTTTTAAGTATATTAATCAACTTGGCAGCAATTAATTTAGTAATTGGTGTTGGAAATTGTCCTTCCAGGTGACTTCTGCTTCCCCATGGAAGTGGAATCACTGTCGTTTCCTCACACACTTGACGCACGGTCTCTTGTTAACTACAGAGAGACACAGAGAGCTTTTATCTGTAAAGTGCTGCATGTCCTTGGAACATCATTTTATAATTCTTCCCAAGGCAGCTTTGTCTAAGATTATTTCTTCTCAAACTAAATGTTTATCTTTTAATAAAGCATTGTCGATACTAAAGGAAAATACATACCCTTTAATTACTCTTTTATAATGAAATATTTTGATCACCTAGACCATGTTAATTTTTTTCTTACGGTACTATAGAAAATTTCAAGGATAGCTTAATATAAGTACTTACTGAGAACTATACTGAGGAGTATCTTTTCAAATGATCTTTAGGGATTATGCTGGTCTAATAAAGTGGTAGTTGTAAGTTCTTTTCTAAGGTCCATGACTTTATTAGCACTGAGAAGATAGCTAGGTTTTCAGTACCGGGCATAGCTGAGCAGGATTCAAGTTCAGTTACAGAACTTTGGACGACTACCAAGGCATGTTTGCCCTTAATGCACCCTCAGGGCCTTGTTTGTCATTGTGGTGGTTCACAGGTGTTATATCTGGGTAAGAGTGTTGGTTGCTTTCCTCCCTCCTCTGGAAGCTTGCAGGGCACCTTAATTTATCATGAATGTCACTCCATAGGAGGAGGATTTCAGATCCATTCTATCTAAGGGACCTCTAGTCCCTGTTTCTTTATTTCTTTTTTAAAACAATATTTTTATTTTACGTACCAATTCCAGTTACCTTCCATCTTCCCACTATCCTCCTTTCCCTGACATTCCCCCATCTAAGCCTTAAAGAGTATGAGTCTTCCCATGAAAAGTCAATGAATTCTATCACATCACTTGAGGCAAGACCAAGGACCTGCCCCACCCCTGTATCAAATCTGAGTAAGGTATCCTTCTATAGGGAATGGGCTCCAAAGAGCCAGTTCATACACTAGGGATAAACCCTGGTTCCACCACCACTGGTCCCACAATCTACTCAAACCACACAATTGTCACCCACATAGAGAGGGACTAATTCGGTCCTATGCAGGTTCTCCTGCTGTCATTCTGGAGTCAGTGCCCTCACACTAGCTTGGGTCAGCTGTTTCTTTAAATTTTCCCATCATGGTCTTGACTCCTTTGCTCACATTATCGCTTCTCACTGTCTATGACTGGACTCCAGGAGCTTGGCTCAGTGCTTCGCAGTGGATCTCTGTATCTGCTTCCATCAGCGAAAGGATGAAGGTTCTGTGGTGACAATTAACGTAGTCCTCAGTCTGATTACTAGCAGTTTCAGTGTTTCTTGGTTTATGTTTTGTCCTTTGGTCCATTTTGAAATGTTCTTGTGAAAGGAGATGGAAATGGGTCTAATTTCATTCTTTACATGTACACATCCTATTTTCCCAGCATCATTGACTAAAGATGTATTTTTTTTCTCCACCTTATCTTTTTTACATCTTTGCCAAATATTAACTGACTGAAGTTATGTGTACTCATGTTTGGAGGTTTCAGTTTTTTTTTCATTTATTCATGTCTGGCTTTGTGTCAGTATCATGTTGTTTTATTATTTTGTCTCTGTAATATATCTTAATATAGGAAATGGTAATCTGCCCAGAATTGTTCTTTTTGCTCAGGATTGCTTTGTGTATCCAAAGTGTCTTGTGGTTTCATATGATTTTTGGGATAGATTTTTCTTTTTCTGTTAGAAATAAGATGGGGTCTTCTGTATTACATTGAATCTGTAAATAGTCTTTGGTAAAATGGTCATTTTCACAAAATTGATGGTACCAATACATGGATGTGCAACAGTTTTAGTTTCTTGTTTGTTTGTTTTTTCTCTTTCTGAAGATGTTTAAAATCAACATTGTAGAACTCTTTCCCTACTTTGGGTAGGTTTATTACAATTTTTTTTTACTTCCTTTCAGTCTATGGTGTGTCCATAATGTCCTTCTCTGTGTGTCGTTGTTAGTACAGGTAAGCTACCAATTTCTGGACTGGTGGAAGGTGCTTCTGTACCCTGCCATGTTGTAATTTGTTTATCAGTTTTAGAGGCTTACTGATAGAATGTTCTGGATCTGTAATGTAAGATATCATGAATTCCCCAAAGATGAATAGTGTGTCTCTTTTTCCGTGTGTGTCATTTAATTTTCTTCTCTAGCCTTATTGCTTCACCTAGTACTTCAAGCACAATATTGAAAACAAGTTAGGAGTGACCTGGGGCAGCTATATTATTAAGTTATTAAGAAGTACAGCATATTTTTACTATTTCAAGGGAAGCAATAGGACAGAGCCAGAAGAAACAATCTTTCATCAGGGAAAAGTTGACAAGAAGCTAGCTAATCAAGCAATATTGCATAAGGACACAAGGTATCTCAAAAATATTAGACTGAACACACAGAAGCGCTGGAAATGATAACTAGTAAGTAACCCCTTATGGTGGAAAGTGTTGGAATCACAAGAACTGAAGCCACAGCTTCCCATAGTCCCTGTGCCCAGGTCATTAGCAGCTCTGCTAAGTATATTCTTGATTTTATAGTAGGAGGTGTGTTCCTTTCTTTTCATTGAGTGCTCAGGGAAAAGTTCCTTGTGCCCTGGCCCCAGCTGTTATTAGCGCTGGCAAGGATATTCCTGGGATTTGAGGGGAAAAAAGCAAAAATGGTTTTTTTCTCCATATATTAGGCCCTCATCAAAAAGCTCTGTTGATCAGCCCAGCCCTCAGCAAGGGTAAATGGATATTCCTGTCTCATTCCTGACTTTAGACAGTTTTCCATTTAGTAAGATATGGGCTCAGAGTTTTTCAGATACAGTGTTTATTGTGTTGAGGAATTTCACTTTTAGTCCTGCATTGTCTAAGATGTTTACCATGAAGGCAGGTTGAAGTTGATCAACGGCTTCTTCTTCATTCATTGAGATGATCTTGTGATTTTTATCTTTAAATCAATTTATTTGGTTTATTAAATTATTAGCTGTGTATCTGTGTATGTTAAACCATCCCTGCATTTAAGGGATAAAACCTACTTGGTTATGGTTAATAATCTATTTGATGTATCTCTGTATTTTGTTTACAAATTTTTACTGAATATTTTTCAGTCTGTGTTCAACTTCAGCCTGTAGTTTTTTTTCCTTTGTTGTTGGAACAACACAATACCTGGTGTTGGTATTAGAATGATATTGTCTTCACAGACAGTTTGGAAATGTTCTTTCTGTTTCTATTTTTAAATAGTTTAAGAAGTATAGGCTGTAGATTAAATTCCCTTTAAATAATTGGTAAAATTTGGCTGTGACTCCATCTGGCTCTGAACATTTTTCTTCTAGAAAGTTTTATCACTCTTTCTGTCTCCTCCTAATTATGGGTTAGGTCTATTTTGGTTGTTTACTTAGCCTTGGGTTAATTTGTTGTATAGGCTGAATCTACAACTTCATCTTTTTCTCTTAAGTTTTCTGGCTCACTGGAGTACATGATTTTAAACACATTCTCCAACAATGTTCTGAATGTTTATTGTCTTTTAAAATGTTTCCCTGGTCATTTCTGATTCTGAGAAATTGGGGTCTCTCTTTGTTTTGGTTAGTTGGGTCAACATTCTAGTTTATCTTCTTAAGGAATGAGTTCTTAGATTTGTTAATAGTTTGTATAATTTTCTTTGTTTCTATTTCAGTAATCTCTGTTTTCATTTTCATTATTTATTACTGTAAACTGCTTTGGATCAGTTTTCTCCTTTTTTATGAGTTACTTCATTAATACAAAAAATCAGAGAGAACACAATTAAATGGCCAAAAATTGCCCTCATGGGCCTGCTTTCAATGTGTCTCAGAGGTTTTGTTGTGTTTTCATTGTTTCTTAATTCCAAGAATATTTTTTATTTCTTTCTTGATTTCCTCTTTGACCCACTTCTCATTCTGTAATGATTGTTTAAACTGCCAGAGTCTGTGTATTTATCAGAGATTTATTTGCTGTCAATTTTGTTTTATCTCATTGAGGTCAGATAGGATACAAGCTGTAATTTCAATCTTTCTGTGTTTGTAAAGATTTGCTTTGTGTTACATGATGAGTCTAATTTTGAAAAGTTCCCTAGTGCTGCTGAGTAAAATGTGTATGTCTTGGATTTGTATGGAGTATTCTATTCTGTTAGGTCCATTTGCAGTGTGGAGTCAAATAAATCTGATATGTTGGGGACACAGAGCCTTGTTTCAGAGATCACCAGGAAAACCAGGAATATTAGCCATGCAGGATTGCCCTTTCAAAAGAGAATAACCTGTTTTTCCACATAGAAGACTGGGAATTGGAGGGAATTAGTAACCTGATGATCTGCATTGTCTGTAGGACCAGGCTATATCCCACAACCAGGAGCAGAGATAGCTAGTAGTCTAAATGACCCTAACATTATCTACATAGCCAGGGGATCCTTCAACTGGGACTGGAGGTGGATAATAGCTCAAATGGCCACTTTACTGACTGTGTGATAGACAATTTCAGATCCTTTATTAACCCCTTATACTAATGCTTATAGTCCATCCCTAGAATTCAAATTCTGGGCAAGAATGACACATACTTTTAGTTGAGCTTCAATGTAATTATGCTTCCTTCTTCCCTGGGGATTATATTACACCAAGAAACTTTTGACTGTATTGTACTCTTGTTTCAATATGCTAGGAATAAACAGCCTGACGTCAATATCCTGAAGTTTTATCCACTCTAAATGGGGCTTAACTGAGCTTTCATTCTTGCCTCTTCATACTGTACTGTTTCACTGTTGGCTGAGATGCCTTCAGGGACCCTCCCTCCCAACACAGATGTTTCTTTAATGATTTCTTTATTCCAGATTTCCATTCTATTGGGGAAAGTTGGGTAATGAAATCACCTGCTATTATTGGATTGATGTTGTGCATCTTTGAATCCAGTAGTACATTTTAAAATAAAATTTGGTGACCCAGTGTTTGGTGTATGTGTTTTGAATAGTAATGTTTCCTTTGTTAATGATTCCTTTGATTAGAAAGTAGTGTACTTCTTTATGTCTTCTGATTAGTTTTAGTTTGAAGTCTATTTTGTCAGATATTAGGATACCAACATCTACTTGTTTCCAATTGATGAGAATATTTTTGTCCATTCTTTTGCTATCAGATGATCCTATATTCAAAGCTAATATGTGTTTTTATAAACAACAGATAGATGGATTTTGGTTTTGACCCATTGGTTGAGTCTCTGCCTTTTGATTGGAAAATTGAAGGATTTGATATTTAAAGTTATTATTGAAATGTGTGTGTTATTTGATATAAATATGTATATATGTATTTAGATTTGATTTATCATATATAAAATTTTAGGCTATTTATATAGCAAAAAATTCTTTCCTTAAATTATGACATATATTTTTACAGGGCATATTAGTTTAGATTTGTTTTCATAGAATTTTCAGGACTTGGAATGCATTGGTTGGTCCAGGGTCTTCTGGTTTTCAGGGTTTCCATTGAGAGATCCACTATTATTCAGATTATTTGGAAGTGTTCTTTCTCTTGCAGCTTTCAATACACTGTTTTTGTTACATGTATTTATACCATGATGATTTTCTAAACAGATCTTGGCAATTTAGTATCCTGTGTGTTTCTTGTGTCTGTATGAGTATGCCTTTCCTTTGTCCAGGAAGTTTTCTTCTAAGATCCAAGTGCAGACCTGGTCTATGACATTGACTTGAAATTTTTCTTTCTCATTTAGGTTAATCAAAAGGTTGAGTTTTTCCTGACGTTACACATTTTCTGTGTCTTCCTCTTCTGCGATTTTTCATATTTTTCACTCTTCTGTCTAGATCTCTACTTCATCTTTGAGTCTTGATATCCTATCTTCTGCTTGATTTACTCTACTGTTAAGTCTTTCTTTTGGGTTTTCTGATTGAGTTATTAGATTTTTCCTTTCCAAGTTTAGTTCAGCTTGAGTTCTCTTCTACATTTCTATCTTGTTATTAGCAGCATTTCAAGTCATCCATGGTGTTCACCAGTAATCAGCTTTATGTTTGTGTTTTCTTGGACTTCAGTCACGTGCTTATTTTCCCTAAGCTTTCCCCCACTTAATTTCATAGAGCTGTGTCTCTGTGCCTTCTTTAAACTCTTAATTCTTTGATGGAGCTTATCATTGTTCTTTTAGTCTATGTGTCCTTGCATTCTTATAGGTAATTTCAATGGGCAAATCTTCTACAAGGCTAGCAGGTTTTCTCTTTCATATTGTTGGTATTTTTGTAATGAAGTTTGGGCATATGGACTTATTTTGTTAGTTCTGCATTTGATATGGACACAGCAAGTTGGGGCAGAACAGAGCATGCTTGGGCACATTGGGCCTAAAGGTAGAACATAACTTGGGTAGAATGAAGTCAGGCAGACAGAGGGGACTAGGCTGCTTTATAGGATTGATTGCTATTACAAGTCTGGAGTAGGTGTGACTTTGTGGAAAGGTGACATATGATATGGAAGTAACCTGGAGAATCAGAATAGAGGGTCCTATTTGAAGCCTGAAAATTGTTTGGAGTGAAGTAAGAGGAGGACAACCTAGGCCATGGCACCCTATTTGGACCCCAGACTAGATCCAGCAGACTGAGGAGAAGGCATGGATGAGGATGAATCAGAAAGACCCAGCTGCCAGAATGTGGAAGAGGACATGGGAAGTTGGCTAGTTTGGATTGTTGTGAGTGGTGCCGAATGGACAGGTGGGGGAGTCCTGGAAGAAGTCAGGAGGGTGGCTGTGTCACACTCAGTGTTGGTCAGACTGGACTAGGTCAGCGGATGTGATACCAGGAATAGATCTGGTAGTTTGGATTGAAAACAAAGATGGGGAGGTGAGAGAGATGCCGCTGGGTAGACCCTGGAGGAGTTATGGGAAGACTGGCTGGCTTGGGAGCTCAAAAATAACACACAAAAGTTCTGTCATTTTTTAATTTTTAAATCAATTAAATAATTTTCTTTGGTAGTCTTCTTCAGAATTTTTAGAAAATAAGCCATTGGTGCCTCTCAGAATGACAATTAAAAACAACACAAAACTCAAAAACACACAAACAAACAAGAATGAAAAACTTAGAAGTGTTTAGAAGGATTTTTCTTAACTGTGTCCTGCAGAGACAGTGTAGGTTCACTGTTTCACTCAAAGAACATGAGAGAACACAGTAAGAATGTCACAGTCTGCATTGAACACAAAAAGGCACCACCAGAAGTAAACAGGGCTGGTACCCCGATGGCTGCCAGACCTCAGGCTCTGGAAAGGTGAGAATCAGTGCCCACTGTGTCATTTGCACTTCCTATCTGTGACAGCTTGGTTTGTTGGCATGAGACAGTACTACATCTCTTTATTTAGGGTGCACTTTGCTAACTATGGTATCCATTTTGCAATAACAAAAAATTATTACCCTGGACCCTGGAGAAGTATAACAAGGGATTGGATAAGTTTGAAGATTGGGTTTAGTAAAACACACACATACACACACACACACACACACACACACACACACACACACACACACACTACTATACATAAGTATACATATATATACTTTATTGACCTTTGTATCTATATAATATACAAATAAATTCTTTAAAATTGTCAATAAAGCTGTGCAGATCTATATAGATATGGACTGATGAAATACAATGAGAAAGTTTTAATAAATTTTAATTCACAACTAATTATTATGAACTAGTGGTTCCTTTGTTGGTGAAGAATAAGTACAAAGTAAGGACAGTGTAATTCTTTGTGTGTAAAATTGTGGCAATTTTTTAAATCAGGGATTTTTAGTCACTTGTTTAGTATAAGACATGTTTCAGAAGGAGTCTAGTATAAACAGACAGAAGAGTTTACTTTGGGTCCCAAATCTAACACAGAGAATTAGGCGTTCTCTCTTAGCCATGTACCACTCATTGCAGGGGGAAGGGGGATTCCTTACAATTCTTACTGTATAAAGTTTCCGTCGCACACCCATGACCTTAGTAAATGCCGAAGGTGGCCAGCCTGATTCCCAACACTAATGTTTTAGGTGATAGATTTTCTGATCAACACATCTGCTTAGCCATATTTATCTGTTAATGTTCATAACTCCACTTGATAATGTGCTCCCAAAGGGAAATCTGTGTGGCTAGCTCTAGGCTTTGCAGTTTCTAAGGAGCCCATTTGTTCACTGGTCTACTGTGTAAGCAAAGGCTTTAACCCAGAAGCCTGCTGTGTTTATTGAACTAGTTCTTCATAATTCCATATCAAGCAATCACACAATTCATGAGCAGTCTGTGAGGGAAGAAATACACATATTACCATCAGCAGGAGACTGAACTAGCCGTGCACTTAGAGGCTCCACTAAGGGCTGTAGCCTCATCTGCTTTACGTGGAGTGATTGGGAAGGACCACAGCGAGGCTTTTAAACAAATCAGAGTTATGACTTTCTGCCTCTAAAGTACAAATGTTTCTTTAAGGATTCATTTTCGTATTTGCCTAAGGTTGTTTTTGCCTTCTGTTTGAATAGGATAGGACATTTTCTAAGTCCAAATGAGGTGGTTAGTGAAGCAGTATTCAGTATTGCTCAGCCTTTGCTCTCAAATGGGCCTTTTCCACCGCTGAGTTCTGCTGAGCATCTGGACCTGAGCTACATATCCAAGGCCAGACAACGTTTGACTCTTCTGATGTGACCTCTGCTCTATCCACTGGAATGATGGTTTTTACTCTGTACATTCTTTAGCAAAATCATAATTTTTGTAATGGCTCATTTTAAGAGTTTCTCCAAATAAGGGTTCCAGGAGAATACTAAAGTTATTTAGTTAAATTGAGAAATTTTAGAGCAGAATTAAGATGAAACCATTAAATTAATCCTGTCCAGTTGTGCAAAAATATATGCAGGCAGCAGACAGTTCTGCCGTGTAGAGGAGAGTGAGGCTGGTGGAGAGCTCAACAGCACTGAAGTCTTGAGCAGAGCCAACCCAGCACAGGTCTGGACTATGTGTGTCCTCCGACTCCTTCATGTCGCTGCTGATGCTTCTCACCTGTGCCGTGACTTCTCCTGGCCCCCAGGTGGTGCACATGAATGTCCTTGGAGCCCTTTCTTGATTACTGAGAAAGTCTTCTCTTCATTTTCCAGTATGATTGGTAATTCCTTTTACACACTTCATGATATGGTAAGTGAAGTGTTCATGTCTCTACACAGGAAGCAAAAATTCTCTTCTTTGTATTCTTATGCTTCTAGCCTTTTTTAAGAAGTGTTTCTCTGTGTAATCTTGGCTGTCCTAGAACGAAGTCTGTAGAACAGACTGGCCTTGGACTTACAGAGATCTGCTTTCTCTGTCTTCTGAGTGCTGGGGTTTCAAGTGTACACCACCACTGACTAGCTACCCCATGTCCATGTCTTTTGGCAGTAGGTACAAAATAACTGTGAGAGAATCTGCCTTCCTTCTGGACTCCACTTAAATGCTATTGGGTTTCATGGCCAATTTCTCCACTCTTATTTGTGATCCAGTGTTCTAAGAAAGGGGAATGATAGAGTTTGGAGATCATTTGCAGTAGGCTAAGATCAGACCATCATAAACTTAAAGCAAAGTCCCTTTATTCTGCCTAAAAAAAAGAAACCGAGGAGGATGTGTGTCAAGGTTAAGGGAGCTTGAGCACAGCATCTGCTTAACTCGAGGCTGAAAGCGAAGGGGCCTCTGGGTTCATACTTGGCCAGAGGCTTGGCATGGCTTAGGAATATTTTGGAAGTTAGTGAAGTAATTCATTTTTTCATCTTATTTTCCATAAAACGTTAAGACCTAAAATGAGATGTTCTACAAGCTAATCCATTGTCCATGCGCTGTGGCTGTGTGTATTCACTCCTCCTTTGTTGATATGATGAAAAACAGCATGCAGAAGTAACTGTGCTCGGGCATCGTTTCCAGAGGAATGAGCAACAAGTGTGGTGGGGAAGCCAGGTAGGAAGGGGCAGACATGACAGCAGGAGCAGAGAGCTGAAAGTTCACATCTTTTGCCAAATGAATGAAGTAGAATACATAAACTGGAAGGAAGGTAAGGCTATATGTTCCCAGTGCCTCCAATGCCATAGTGACATACTTCATCCTAAAATGTCACACCTGTTAAATCTCTCCAAACTGGAGACCAAGTATTCAAATGTCTGAACCCATCGTTTGTGTGTGTGTGTGTGTGTGTGTGTGTGTGTGTGTGTGTGTGTGTGTGTGTGTGTTGCTGAAGACACAAATCCCAAGGCTAAGTATGTTCTCTTCCACTGAGCTACATCTTCACACTATATTGCTCCACAATGCTTTTGTTGCCAGAAGATGTTCTGAGGAGACAAAAAGATGTGCTGTGGTTTCCTAAATTGCTAGAAAAAGAGGTGACAGCTGAAGAGCAGTCAGTTGTTTGGGGCACAGCATCAAGGTCCTTGTACTACACATCTCCAGAGTAACCAGAAATGTTAAACATGCAGGATTGTCTTTCTAATGGAAAGATTTTTTTTAAAAGAAACAAAAACGAAAATAAAGAAGCAAACAAACAAACAAAAACAAACAAACAAACAAAAAAGAACCCTGTTCTTTCATCCAGAAAGCTGGGAATTGCGTTGAATAATAGCCTGGTGATCTCTGTTTTGTTGGGTCATGCCGTGTCAAGCTCCAACAACCAGGACCAGGATGGAGAGTAACTTCAATGACTCTTACAGCTAGGGGCGCTTCAAGCTTCCACAACCAAGACCAAAGATATTTAATAGTCTCAATGATCCTTACATGGTCTGCATAGCCAGGGACTCTCCAGAGCTCCCATAGTCAGGACCAGAGGTAGCTAATAGTCCAAAGATCGCTATACTATTTGTATGACAAGTCAGAGCCTTCTCTAGGCCCTGGCGCTAATACAAGTAGCCTATCTCTAGAGCCCATGTTCTTGGAAGAAATGGCATGCACCCTGGGTCAAATCTCGATGTAGTTGTGCTTTCTTGTGTACTGGGGATTGTGTTGCAGCATGAAAACCTTTTTCCTAATTATGCTGTGTTTAAATCTGTTTGCAATGAAACCCCTGCGATCAGATGCTTTCGAAGTCCTGATCCTATTGAATGAAAGCAATCTGAACTGAGTTTTTTTCCCTCTCTAGTCTTCATGCTTCACTTCCCTGCCTGATCCCTCACAGATGCCTCATGTGGCGCCCCTCAGTCAGTAATCTACTTTAGAGAGCACCAGAGGAGCATTAGAGGGAAGATAAGACATGATGGTACTCCATGAGTAAAGAGATAAAATATCTGAAGGAGATTTAACAAAATTCCTGGGGAGTAGAGAAAACCATTGATTTCCACCTTTGTGGATGGTCTTTAAAGGGAGAAGGGCAGTCCATGAGTGACTGAGTCCTTACTGGTAGCATGGTTTGCAGCTTCATGACACAGAAGAATGCAGGTGTATTGACATTTTTATCAGCCACTGGCTCAAGACCACCACAGCTCACAGAAAGGGCCAAATGGATCTTCTCCTGGAGCTAGCCTTATTTTCAAAATACCCTTACTTAAAAAAAGGTAGACAACTTTAAATTTTAAGTCCTTTTTTATTTTAATAATGCTTTCTCTTTCATTGAAACAAATCTTCCCCACAGTGTGATATTTTCTACCTTCTCAATGTGACAGCTTGATTTAGTGAAAGAAAACGCCATCTATTGGCATCCCTATCCTACACTTCCTCATCATTAGTAATTAATCTAAAACACACAGCAATATCATAGGGCAGAGTAGAAGTTCAGTGAGCATTCTCTTTCCCGTCTCTTGTGTTTGCGGGACCAGTCAGCAAACCTGCTGCAGTGGTTGAAGACCGGTGGAGCCAAGACAGCAGTCGAGCAATGCTCAGGTGAAGTTCATGCCTCCCGAAGGGAAGCTTCTGGCTCAGACGACAGATGACCCCTTGGCCAGCTTGTAATCATCCAAGAAGTAGCAGGATGTGTGTTCAGTAGACGCCACTGTTTCTGGTCCAAGTGTAACCACTGAGATGTTCCTGCACTTCTAAACACCTCAGCATCCTGCTACACATGAACGTCCAGTCTGTGTAAAATGGAGCTGGCGATTTAGGCTCAGTCAGAGCCTGATGAAGCACAGCTTCCTTTATCGTAGTTTTAGAGAAGCAAATTTAAAGTTTTCAGTGAGATTCATTATTTGTTTTCTGCTAGGTTTTTTATTTTAATTTTTTTAAATTTCATTTTACATTCCACCCACAATTCTCTGCCCCTCTCCTCCAGCTCCATGCCTCCCTCCAGTCCATCCACCATCCTGTCTTCCCAATGGGTAAGGGCTTCCATGGAAAGTCAACAAAGTCTGGCACATTAAGTTGGGGCAGGACCAAGCCCCCCCCCACCCCACACACACATTAAGTCTGTGCACAGCATCCCACCACAGGGAATGGGCTCCAATAAGCTGGCTCATGCACCAGGGATCGAGCCTGGTCCTATTGCCAGGTGCCTCACAGATAGTCCAAGCTCTATCACCATCTCCTGCATATGGAGGGCCTAGTTCAGTCCCATGGAGGCTCCACAGCTTTCAGCCTGGAGTTCGCGAGATTTACAGGCTTGGTTCAGCTGTCTCTGTAGATTTCTCCATCATGATCTTGACCTCCCTCCTCACTCTCTTCATTTGGATTCTTGGAGTTTGGCCTGGCTCTTGGTTGTGGATCTCTTCATCGAATTGTGTCAGTTACTGGATGAAGACTCCATGGTGGTCGTTAGGGTATTCACCAATTTGATTATAGGAGAAGGACAATTCGGGCTCCCTACGCTGTTGCTAGGAGTCTTAGCTGGGGTCATCCTTGTGGATTCTTGGGAATTTCCCTAGCACCATGTGGGTTTCTCACTAACCCCATAATGGTTCCCTCTGTCAAGATCTCTCTTTCATTGCTCTCCTCTCTGTCCCTCTCCCCACTTGACCATCCTGTTCCCTCATGTTCTCATCTTCCATTCCCTTCTCTTTACCTCCCCTCCTTACCTCCAGTTTACCCAGGGAGATCTCATCTAATTCCCATTACCTGGGTGATCCATGTGTCCGTCTTAGGGTCTTACTTGTTACGTAGCTTTTCTGGAGCTGTGGATTATGGTCTGTTTATCCTTTTCTTTCCATCTAATATCCACTTATGACTGGGTACACACCATGTTTGTCTTTCTGAGTTTGGGTTATCTCACGCAGGATGAATTTTCTAGTTCCATCCATTTACCTGAAAATTTCATGTTGTCATTGTTTTTGCAACTAATATTCCAGTGTATAAATGTACCATACCTTTCTTTTTAATCCATTCTTCAGTTGGGAGGATTCTAGGTTATTTCCTGGTTCTGGTTATTACAAATAATGTTGCTATGAACATTGTTGAGCAAGTGTTCTTGTACTATGATTGAGTATCCTTTGGATATATACACAGGAGTGGTATTGCTGAGTCTTGAGGTAGACTGATTTCCAGTTTTCTGAGAAACAGGCATACTGATTTCCAAAGTAGCTATACAAGTTTGCAATTCCACCAACAGTGGAGGGGTGATCCTGACTCCACATCCTCTCCAATGCATGTTGTCCTCAATACTTTTGTTATTATCCAATCTGACAGGTGTAAGATGTGGTATCTGAGTTATTTTGATCTGAATTTTCCTGATGATTAAGGAGGTTGAGCAATTCTATAAATGTCTTTCAGTCGTTTGAGATTCTTCTACTGAGAATTCTCTAGCTCTATACTCCATTTTTTAAATCGAATTACTTTGTTTTGTGAATTCTAGTTTCTTGAGTTCTTTATATATTTTGGAGATCAGCCCTCTGTCAGACAGGGGATTGGTAAAGATCACCATTCTTTAGACTATTATTTTGTCGTATTTACCTTGTATATTGCCTTACAGAAGCTTCTCAGTTCCAGGAGGTTCCATTAATTGATTGTTGCTCTTGGTGTCTGTGCTACTGGTGCTATATTTAGGAAGTGGTCTCCTGTGCCAAATTCTACAAGGTTTTATCAAGATTGTTTTCTTATTGAGCAAAGACTTTATAAAGGGTCTGAGAAAAAGATGAATGCAAATCTATATGCCAGCGAATCATCCACACAGCTAGGACTGAACTCATATCTTTTCCTTTTGCTAGTATGAAGAACACAATTTGTTTCTCCTGAAATCTAGTATTAACTAGAAAAATCTGTTTTACATTTATGCTATCACAAGTATTGTTCTGCGTGGAAGCTGTTTGCACTCAGTGCTGTGCGGTTAACTTCAATTTCAATGGTTTATCTGGAATGAATTGAGGTTTGTAAGAGGCTGTTCTTAGAGGATGGAAGCTCACATATTCTTCACAGCTCACATGGAAAACCCAGATGCACATTCACTTGCTAGTAGGATACAGAAGTCTCGTTTCATACCCACATGGGTTTAACACAGTATGCCTCCCTGTCAATGTGTAGGAATCATATACGGCTATGTTTGAGTTTTATCTTTTTTTTGACAACTGTATGTTTATTTATTTATTTATTTATTTATTTCTCAAAGTTTATTAAAATACAAAAGTCTCCATTTCCGCCCCTCCTCCCAACACCCTCCCACTCCCCCCACTCCCTCCCCTCCTCCCTCTCCATCCCCGAGAGCAGTCAGGGTCTCCCACTCTGTGGGTAGTTCAAGCTCCTCCCCCCTCCCTCCAGGTCCAGGAAGGTGAGCATTCAAACAGACTGGATTCCAGAAATCCAGTATATGCAGAGGAAACAAGTCCCAGTGTCATTGTCAATGGCTTTTCAGAAAGAATCCGGGCCAGCCACATTCAGAGAATCCGGCCTCATTCAGAGAATCTGGCAGGATCACGTGCTCACTCAGTCCCAGTCACTGGCCTTGGTGAACTCTCATTAGATCAGTCCCCTTGTATCAGAGGGTGATCGCACCCCTCGCGGTCCTGATTTCCTTTTTCATGTTCTTCCTCCCTCTGCTCCCCATTTGGACCTTGGGGGGCTCAGTCCGGTGCTCCAACGTGGGTCTCCGTCTGTATCGCCATCCATCGTCGGATGAAGGTTCCCTCTGATCTTGCCTTCCTTGCTCACGTTCTCTTTCCTTCTGCTTCTCATTTGGACCTAGGGAGTTAAGTCCAGTGTTCCAATGTGGGTCTCCGTCTCCATCTCCATCCATCGCCAGATGAAGGATCTATGGTGATATGCGTAAAATGTTTTAGGGTAGCTCTTAGGGGAAAGGGGAACACAATAGGTAGAAGCAAAATTATGTGTCTCCATACACTTTTGTTGTTTCCTTTATATGTATGTCAAACACATGAGTATAGTATAGATGCCTCTTTTCCTAAAGGTCAAAGGTCAGCACCAGGTTTCTTCCACAGTCACTCTCCACCTTGCTCAATGAGATGGAGAACTGGCCGACTAGCCCCATGCATCCTCGTGTCCCCACCTCACAAATGATACATTTATAAATGCAGGCCATTACTGACTTTTTTACATGGTGCTGAGAGTCAGACTCATGTATTAATGCTTGTACACTTTACTGACTGAATCCTGTTCTTTTTTATTTTTATTTGTAGTATGAGGCGAGCAGGCTGCATCCTGCCACCCAGCTAGCTTAACCTTGAAATATCCACATAAAAATTGTATTAATTAAATTACTTCCTGGCCCATTATTTCTAGCCCCTTATTGGCTAACTCTCGCATCTTGATCTAATCCATTTCTAATAATGTACCACATTCTCTTCATCCATATTTCAGTTGGGGAACATCTAGGTTGTTTGCAGCTATTACAAACAGTGCTGCCATGAACACAGCTGAACAAATGTCCTTGTGGTATGAGTGTGCATCTTTTGGGTGTATACCCAAAAGTGGTATTGCTGGATCTTGAGGTAGATTGATTCCCAATTATTGGAGAAGCTGGAATACTGATCTCCAAAGTGTCTGTAAAGTTTGCACTCCCAACAGCAAAGGAGGAGTGTTCTCCTTACTCTACATCCTCTCCAGCATAAGTGTGTTTTTGATGTAAGTCATTCTAACAGGTGTAGAATGGAATCTCAGAGTCAGATTGACTTTACATTTCCCTGATGGCTAAGCATGTTGATCAATTCCTTAAGTTTCTTTTGGCCAGTTAAGCTTCATCTGTTGAGAATTCTCTGTTTAGGTCTGTAACCCATTTCCCAGGAGAGCCCAATAATCCTGTACAAGAAAGGAATCTCTGGAAGCTTCACCATCCCTGACTTCAAGCTTTACTATAGAGCTATAGTAATGGAAACATCTTGATATTGGCATAAAAATAGACAGATTGATCAGGAGAATCAAATTGAAGACACTGACATTAATCCACATACCTATGAACACCTGATTTTTGTCAAAGAAGCAAAAATTATACAATCGAAAAAAAAGTATTTTCATTAAATGGTGTTGGTATAACTGGATGTTGATGTGTAGAAGAATGCAAATAGACCCATATCTATCTCAATGCACAAAACTCAAGTCCAAATGGATCAAAGACCTCAACATAAAGCCAGCCATACTGAACCTTATAAACGATATAGTGGGAAGTAGCCTTGAACGCATGGGCACAGTAGACCATTTTCTAAATATAAAAACAGTAACAGTTTTTAAATATAAAAACTGAGAGCAACAATTAATAAATGGGGCCTCATAAAAGTGAAAAGCTTTGTAAGGCAAATAACACAGTCAACAAGACAAAATTGCAGCCTACAGGATGGGAACAGTTCTTTACCAACCCCACTTCGGACATAGGACGAATGTCCAAAATATACAAAGAACTCAAGAAACTAGGTATCAAAATACCAAATAATCCAATCTAAATCCTATTTTTTAATAAAAAAATTGTAGTTGCTTAGAAACATTCAGAATGTCAACAAAACAGCTGCAGTTTCTTTTTCAACTACAGAGTGGTATTCAGTTAACAGAACAACAATTATCTTCGTATAAGCTGTATCAGGAACAACTGAAGATAAAAAGAAAGAAAATAAAAAAAACCCTACCATCCACATATATAACTTATTTGTGCTGTGCACCAACAAGAACCTGCTTTCAATTTCCATACCAATTTACAACCACCAGACTGTACCAGGTAAGGGTAGTGGCTATTGAAAATACCAGGACAGGACTATCTAAAGACACGTTTGGTAGTGTGTTAACTATACAAAAAAGACACTGCGCAGTTTAAAAATAAATCTTACTCAGCCTTACATTTCAATTTTTTCTTTAAAAGGGGTGAGTTGTGTACGTGGGAGTTTAAATGCTTTTTTGACAAGGAAAAATCTGCGGTAGAACCAACTTATTCATCATCATCATCTAAATCCTATTCTTAAGTGAGTAAATATCTTTTTCTTATGTTTTTATGTTTTAAATTATATTATAATTACATTATTTCTTTCTTCCTTTCCCTCCCTTTAAGCCCTTTCATGGTCTCTTTATTTCATTAATTGTGTGTTACTTCATTAATTATTAATTTCATTAATAACCTGAGTACATACAAGTAATACTATACAGAATGTTCTCATGACTGTATTTCTCTTTCTGTATAGTGTTATTTCTATGTATCCTTTCAGGACTTATCATATGGGATTGGATAACCAGTTGTTGTACTCTTTTCTGGGGAAGATTGTTTCTCTCCCTCTCAGCACTCAGTACTTGCCTGAAGTTCTTTGTGTAGAGTTGAGGCCTTGTGGGCTCTCCCTGTCCACTTGAGCATGTCTCTTTTTATTGTCCTTGTTTAGGCAGTCGTGTTGCTGAGCCTTTGTGGGTGCAGCTTCTGACACTGCCAGGAGCCCATCTCACAGCAGTGCCCCAGTCCTCTAATTTTTACCAATCTGTCCACCCCCTCTTCCTGTTTTGTAGATATATCCACTGGGATCGGGCTCCACAAGTCTCCATTTTGACTGGTGGTGTTTTTCTCTGATAGTCTCCCTCTCTTGTAAAGATAAGCTTCCTTGCTGCACAACTCTCCCCTCCCCCTTGAGTTTGCCCTTTTCTCTGCGGGGTCCTTAGACCCCCAAGAGTCTTGTTCCTGTGCTGAGGACAACCTTTCAGACTGAACCTTCATCTGGCAATGGATGGAGATATAGACAGAGACCCACATAGGAGCCCTGGACTGAGCTCACAAGGTCCAAATGAGGAGGGAGAACATGAGCAAGGAAGTCAGGACCATGTGTCCACCCACTGAGACGGTGGGACTAATCTAATGGGAGCTCACCAAGGCCAGCTGGACTGGGAGTGATGGAGCATGTGATCAAAATGGACACTCTGAATGTGGCTGGCAGTGAAGGCTGACTGAGAAGCCAAGGACAATGGCACTGGGTTTTGAATCTACTACATGGACTGACTTTGTGGGAGCCTGGTTTGTTTGGATGCTCACCTTTATAGACCTGGATGGAGGGGGCAGGGAACCCTGACTGCTCTTAGGACTAGAGAGGAAGGGGGAGGTGCGAAGGGGGACGGAAAAGGGAGGCGGGGAGGAGGTGGAAATTCTTAATAAATAAAAAAATAAATAAATAAAAAGATAAGCTTCCTTGATCTGTGGATATATAGACAAATATTTTATATGTAGTCAGGAATTGTGCTGGGTGGTTCTAAATTCATCTTTAAGGTCAAGGACTCCACTGACCTTGAGTGGTTGCCTGAGTTTCCAGGATCAGGCATGGTTTGCCCCTAGTGGAACAGGCCCTTACTCCAATTAACTAGATGTTGGTTACTACCAAGTTACAAGTGTACTATTGTTCACTTAGGACTATCATGCCAGTGTGGTCATTGCAGGTACATAAAGAATCATAGCTTGGAGGGTGATAGGTTGCTTTCCCTTTCCTGGAAAATTCTCAAAAACTGAAAAATGAATTTGCTGTATGAGCCAGCTCTGTGATGCATTGGCACAGTCCCCCAAAACGACTCAACATCCTGCTCCACAGATACTCAGGCGTGCTCATTGGTGCTGCAATCATCATTGCTAGGAAATGGAAACAACCTAAATTTCCTTCATCTGATGAATGGGTAGTGAAAGTACAATATACATATTCTTTGTAATTTTATTCATCTATGAAAAAAATGAAAATGAAGCTAGCAGAGATCATATTACTTGAAGTAACTCAGACCAAGAAAGACATATGTCACATATTCTGTCTCATGGGAGGTGCCTAATTCAAATCTGTAAGTAGGGGCAAGGAAGGAGATGAAACATGGAAGAAGAAAAGAGGCTGAAATAACAGGTAGGATGTCTGAAAAGACGACAAAGAATCATACTTTAGCTATCTATCTGAAAACATCTATCATACACATATAGTGGAAATGAAACTTCCTCATCTGGGCTGATAATGTTCCTCCCAAAAGACAAAGGCCATCTAAAGACACCCTTCAGAGCCAAAGTGAGAAGCCATCTTTTGAACTTTGGTTAGGGTTGTCACGAGCATTCAAAAACATTAAAAACTGTTGCTATTGCTCATGGTTGTTCCCCAGTAGATGGAAGACAGTCAGTTTTGCTGAAGACACCATGCACTTCAAATGCAGGACCAGGAGGCCTCTGAGTGGGAACTACCAAGAAGCCATCTTCCTAAGGACTAGCTTTCATGGTACCATAGAAATATTATCTTTAATAAATCTGTCTTCCTAAACAAGTTTAGAGCACTATAAACCAAACAAAGAAGGATATTTCTTATTCTGGGTTATAAAATCCAAATATTTTAAAATAAAAAATAAAATTCATAGTTATAACTTTCTCTAATATTTTGCATTATATAGGACATTATGTATTCATCTCATTTAGCCCTCCTAATCCCCTGTGAAGTACATAAAGCATGTAGTGATTTTTGTCTGCAAGGACCATCCTCTATAGCCCTTACCATCCTCCATAACTCTCACCGTTCTCCATAGGTCTCACCATTCTCTATAGGTCTCACCATCCCCCATAGGTCTCACCATTCTCCATAGGTCTCATCATCCCCCATAGGTCTCACTATCCCCCATAGGTCTCACCATTCTCCATAGGTCTTACCATTCCCCAAAGGTCTCACCATCCCCCATAGGTCTCACCATCCCCCATAGGTCTCACCATTCTCCATAGGTCTTACCATCCCCCATAGTTCTCGCCATCCCCCATAGGTCTCACCATTCTCCATAGGTCTCACCACCCTCCATAGGTCTCACCATCCCCTATAGGTCTCACCACCCTCCATAGGTCTCACCATCCCCCATAGGTCTCACCATCCCCCATAAGTCTCACCATCCCCCATAGGTCTCACCATCCCCCATAGGCCTCACCATCCCCCATAGGTCTCACCATTCTCCATAGGTCTCACCATCCCCCATAGGCCTCACCATCCCCCATAGGTCTTACCATCCCACTTAGGTCTCACCATCCCCCATAGGTCTCACCATTCTCCATAGGTCTCACCACCCTCCATAGGTCTCACCATTCCCCATAGGTTTCACCATTCTGAGCCCCCATCTCTGTGCTGCAGGGTGTGTTTCTGCCACTGGCCATCTCTCATCTGCTTTGTGACGAAGTATTTCCATGAAAAATCTGCAGTACTAATTTGTACTAAATATAAAAATACAGGTGAACTTTTTAAGCCAATGGTGAAGTTTTCAGATAGGCCAATATTGCATATATTGTTGGATTCCTTCACAGAGAGAAAGGATTCACTCATACAGTGGGGTATGTAAGCTCTGACTATGGCTCACACAGATGAGTGAGTCACAGACTGAGTGATATGCTTTCATTTGGTTTTAGCTTTCTTTGTGGTGGAGAATTT
Organism: Myodes glareolus; assembly: GCF_982192425.1. Classification (NCBI taxonomy): domain Eukaryota; kingdom Metazoa; phylum Chordata; class Mammalia; order Rodentia; family Cricetidae; genus Myodes; species Myodes glareolus. The sequence goes on from NC_142045.1 coordinate 58,336,581, forward strand.
AATTCCTCATCTGAAATAGTATTACTCAGAACAGCATGGTTTTGTCAGAAAGACAGCTATCTCTCCACAGCTGGGTGATGCTACCTGGCCTGTGACAGGCATTGCTGTTTTTGTTGCTTCTGCACACATGATTAGGAAGTAACTATCCTGGAATCTGAGTATTGCTGGAGCTGAAGAGGTGTGTACAAGAGCATTCATGGCTGCTTGGAAAGACATGTTCCTCTGTCATGACAAGCAGAACAACACACATTTGTTCTGCATTCTCTTCTGTTGTCCTAGTAATATAGTTTTCTTTTCAACATTTTCTTGTTGGGAATATTCATGTATTTGAATGGCAAGGAAAAGCAAGCCGGCCAATTTTCATCACCTTGGGGAACAGTAAAATCTTATCTTAAAAATAGTGCATTGTATCTACAGGAATATGTCTGCACATTGAAAAAAACAGGGAATACTGTTGAGTTTTTCTATTTATTTATTTAGAAAAAGAAAACAATGTGCCCGAGGAGACAATCATTCTGTACATACACTCTTCTTTACTTGGGGTCTCATCTATAGCGATAATGAGCTAATTTAAATGACTTGGTTTCACTTATTCTGTAAGTGAATGTACTTCTTTCTCACTCAAATAATATCTGACATTCAACATAAAAATTAAAAAATGCACCTTCTATGATAATATTTACAATGAAAATAATAGTGAGGCACATATTCTAATAAAAATAATTTGTAAGTCAGTATTTTATAAATAGAACATTTGTGTGTGTGTGTGTGTGTGTGTGTGTGTGTGTGTGTGTGTAGTGTGGAAAATGGCAGAGAAAGCACTGTTAGAAGGAGAGAGAATCCAATCATGAATGAAATGAGGAAAGACTGGTCCAGGGTATGGTTCAGGAGAAAGACTTTATTATAGATATGAGAGACAGTACACAGCTGAGGCATCTGGAAGGGTCCAGGCTAAACTGGGCCATGAGAAGAGACAGAGGGAGAAAGGGAGAGCGAGAAAAGCAGAGAGAGAGAGGAGGGGGACCAAGACAGCCAACAGAGAATTTATAAGACTCAGAAGTTAGTGGAGGGGAATGAAGCCCTTGAGCTACAAGGGTTTAGGGTAGGAGACCAGCTGAGAAGAACTAAGGGGGAGCCACACTGAATGAGCCTAGAGGCCTGGGTGTGCTTTGGTATGCAAATAGGCAGACATAATTAGCCATTTGTGCTGAGTTTCTTTGGAATTTGACAAATTACATAGTTAAAAAAATAATCTAAAACCCATCATTAGAAGCATTTGAAACAAAATGCTCTGCTGAAAATGCTCAGGTGCTAAAGATCTTTCCTTTGTATTTACCCAGTATTTAAATATTGAGTGTTCATTCTTTGGTGACCAGAGCAATACTGCCTGCTTATAGGGTCATTTTTTCTCATCTTTTTTAATTCAGATTTCTAATTGATTGTCTTTCTGCAATTTCATGCGCACATCATCACCCCCTGCCTTTTTTGGTTAAATGACCCCATGAAATGAAGCTTCCATCTGTGATACTTATAAAAGTGTGGCTTTGGATTTTTAGTTTTCTCCCTTATAAATACCTGGAAACTGAAGAGAAGAAAGTAGACAACCTAGAACCATGTAAATATCTTTACAATACTGCAGATAATATGTCACAAACAACCATGTAGTCATTCTCTATTCACTTATGGTCATTAAGCAAGACCTGATATGATCCCAGTTCAGTTTATCTTTCTTTTGAGCCAAATTTTAATGCTTGGTATGATAAGTACACATGAAATAAACATTGTTAAAACATGCAAATCAGGTAACTGCTCTTATAGCAACCTACCAATTAGTCACTAATAAATGCAATTATCTGGATCTGCAGCTAATTTGTGGTAAGGAAAATATGTTTTTGTTAAAAGTGAAAATAGTCTACAAGTCTGACTTAGTAGTCAGTTTTGCTTAATATAGTGAACCTTAATTCTCAGGCGAACTCTACTTTAGCCATTGCCACAGTTTTGGATTTTGATGGTCAAACACAAACAGGGCCACATGCTCGTCTTCCATACACAGAAGGCTCAGACGTTGGGCTGCGTAGTGGATCTGAGAACACATAAGCTGCTTTGTGCTACCACTATGTCCTAACAGTCTAAACCTTACATTTCCTTATTTGTAACATGAAATCTTAGAGTATTTGTAAAAAAATTATGTAACATAAGTCAAATAACACATGAATCAATTTCGCCATAATATTCTTCCTCTTTACAAACCAATTCACAAACTTTGAGATAGAATTTACTAATTTGTCTAATGTCACACAGTGGTAGTAATGATTCACACTTGAATTTGGTTCAGCATTCTTACAGTATACATGTTACCAATACTGGGATAATCTTAATGGCATTCCTTTAAATATAAGATTATCATGACATTTTAAAATCTTCCTTGATAATCATGCTTCCTCATTAAAATACCGTCTATAAGTTTATATTTAGCATATAGATTGTGTAGTGCTCTGTTCTTGACTCTGCTTCCTTCAGCAAATCCTACCAGCATGCATCACCATAACCAACCAGCAAAGTTTCAGCACGTCTATCTCTGGCAGAGGCTCTATGGTTCTCTCCAACTTTGCCCTTCTTTTAGCCTAGCTTTCTCTGCCTACCTAAGTTCTGCCTTGCTATAGGTACAAAGCAGTTTCTTAATTAATCAATGGTAATCACAGCATACAGAAGAAAATCCCACATCAGGATTGTGACAATGAAGCTTCTTGATCCCCAGACCAACTGTTGAAGACATTGTACAGTGAATCGATAACGACAACTTTGTCCCTGTTTGGATTTCCAATAACTGGAGACATATTTGATGCTATTGTAAAACATCTTGCTAAAATATTAGTCTGATCTATGATATGATGTCATAAAATTAAATGTTCAAAATTATCTACAGATTTGACTGTATCATGAATATGCTGTTGAATTTACATTTCTAATTCTGTTCAGAGGGGTACATGAATATCTTGATTAATGGCATGAAATCTTGGGGTTTTATGCACCAAGGCAAATTATTAAAAGAGAGAACTGTAGAAGTGGCGTTCCTCACAGACCCTTTCCTGACTGCAGCAGAGGAGCGCAGTGCAATGTTCTGGTGTTAATGGGGTAGAAAGTGAAGAATATCCATGAAATGTTGGCCACAATGGTTGTAGGATCAACATAGGCTGAAATTGAATTTGTAAAGGTCTATGCATCAGCTGTTTTTTTTTTCTTGCTTCTGATTGAAAAATAAAACAGAAAATGTTAAAAATCCACAAGAGTTTGAGAAGCATGGTCCTTTAAGATGCTTGGGAACTAAGATTAATTCATCAATGCCCCTTCCCTTGTATCTTACGTGAGGAAACTGAGACTAAAATAGAGGATATGGGTAATGGAGTCTTAGTCGTTTGACCCAGCATGCTCTTGTGTACCATTGTATTTAAGGGGTTCAAAGTCAAGCTGGAGTAATTACTGTGGAATAAGGACTGGTCTGGGCCGCTCTTTCTCCTCTTCCCTAATTCTTATCAAAACCATTCTGAGCCTTCATTGTTTACCCAGTGTTGCGCCTTAGGGAGAATTACAAGACCCAAGACAGTCTGAACCTATGCAGTGCTTGTGTCACTGTGTGCAGCTTCCTTTGGGGAGTCTAGAAGTAAAGCAAAGAAGTCACGTGTTACAGCTGTTAGAAGGTCAAAATGGGAATCTAAGAAAGCCACACTTCAGAAACATTGGTCATTAATAAAATTAGCTGCTAGTGTCCTTTAGATTATGTGGAAATAAGAACTGCGGCTGAAGTAGTGGTTTGAGAAATAGAGGAAAATAATAATACCATTGCTTAAAAGGAAGCAGCAGACTTTAAATGGTATAAATCCCTATCTCTCTTTTCCTCTTCCATCCCCTCCCCCCCTCACACACACACACTCTATAATATATATAATATATTTTTAATATATATATTCATATGTGATAGAGAGATAGGGTCTTTCCATGGAACTGCAGTTGGCCTCACCAGTCTCCTACCTCAGCCTTCCAAGTGGTGGCATTACAGATGTGTACCACCATACCCATCTAGCTAAATTACATCTAAGGACAAAAATGGGAAATTTATTTGTGTGTTGAAGTTTAACCTGATGCAAACAGAGGCCCATTTTTTCATGGAGAACTTGGAAGTTATACATGTACAGATGAATTCTTATTGCCTTTGTTTCTGTTCCTCTCTGTTTATTTCACAGCATGGAAATAATAGAAAAGAGAATTTAATGACCAGGAAAATAAAACCAAACCAAGTCATTTTAATGTGGACTCCGTAAGACACACATACATGCATGGCAGGGGGGCCGGGAGGGGTGATCATTCACATTTATTTCTGAAGCTCCAAAATTTTAGATTCTACGGCAGATGGAATGGTTATTTATGTAGCTAAAATGAGAACAGCATTAATTTTGTGAAGTACTTGAACTCATAGTGTCATCTTAGCCTGGTTAGAAGAAGTTTCATTAACAACAGTGCGGGAAAATGCTGAGTTTTGTACTCTGAGGTGTTGCCGAACCAATCATAGCTCCTCTCTTACTCTGTTGCCCTGTGCACTCTCCGTCTCACCCCTGTTCACCCACACAGTATCAGAAAATAGAGTTCCTGTTGGTATGAAATGCCCAGAAAGTCGCCTGCTTCAATGCAACAATAGAAAGGGAAAGGAAGACAAGAGCAAGTGCCCATTGCCCGTGTCACTTCTCCGGGCTAACTGATGACAAGGCTGCTTAAGTTCACCGTCTTTCAGGGTTATGGTTATTTATTTCTGAATGCAATGTTTAGGACATCTCTGCAGACAGCTTGGGATTTTACCGTCTTCAGCAGCACGCCATCTTGACAAAATGATTACAGAAGATATTTTTTACATTATTTTCCATTACTTGAATTTTCACACCATACAACACCTGCTGCTGGAGAGGAACGTGATATCCTCACCTCATAGTGGTGACAGCGAGGCAGGCAGAGGAAGAGAAAGCCTCCAGCCCGATTGTACACCCAGCTGTAGGATTTACAGCTGGCAGCAATGTTGGTGACCAGACACAAAATCCAGGAAAACAACCTTACTTTCATTATGGGAGTCTTCCTCAGAACCACATGGGATGTACACCTCTCAGCTTTTTGAAAGGTTCTAGAGTTTTCTCAAACTATCAGACTTAGAATGTGTTGAAGGTAAAGACTTAAGGGAGTTTATTCCCCCTTCCCTAAGAACAGTTGTGTGTCACCTTCTTTCTCACTTCAGGCCTATGTTGGTAGTCAGTGTGTAATTCATTTGGGATTTTTCCATCTGTGGACGGATCCAGCTGTATCCAGCCCTAAAGTTGCTGCTGTTCAGGCTTTTTTTACAACTGCAAACATTGTTGATCTCCACCTAGCTCCAGATCTCCTTGAATCATCTCTTTCTCTACTGGTGTTTAAACTCTTATAAAGTGAAAGTCAGAAATGCCACAGAGAGCAGCAAGGAGTGAGGGAGCCATGTGTGCATTTATTGAAAATGAGCAAAGATATGGATTCATCTCTAATTTATTTCTAATTTAACGTGAATAGGCATCTTCTTCCAGGTAGTCTTAATAAGCTATATTCAACTTAGGACACTACTAGTGTGTCTATTATTGTCGTATTTTTTATACTTCAGAAATACTCAATAAGCTGAGTTCTCCTTTACAACCATGTGTTTACTATTTATTAAATATCTGCTTTTCAATAGATTTGGTGTTATGGTTTAAGTAAAACACTGCAAGTCACTGAATGGTGGCCATGGTCAGTGGGTCCCAAAACTGCGGCTAGCTACAAAAGCAGTCTGGTCCCAGACAGGGAGCCCCAAGCGGCCTGCAGGCCAAGAGGGCCAATGGGTCCTAGGCAGGGAGTCACGTGGTGGGTAAGCAACTGAGATGAATAGGCACACCATGCAGAGAGAGATTGGATATTTATTTAGTGGATTATGGAAGAGAAGGCGAGAGGGAGGGTGAAGGGAGAAGAGCAGAGAGAGAAAGGCAGAGGGGGGAGGGGAGAAGTGGGGAGAAGGGAGAGAAGCAGATGCTGCTGCATTGAGAGAAAGACAGAAAGGAAGAGAGCTCAGGCCAGAAGCAGAAGGAAGATCCGCCTGCCTCAGTGGATGGGGGAGGGAGTGGGTAGGGCTTGTCTCTTAAAGGGTCAGTACAGACCACTACATTCCATTTCTTTTTTATAATAAAAACCCTGGAGATTAGGCACAACAGGTTAAAGGAATTGGAGTGGCAGATTCTCAAGACTGCTTCCTGCTTATTTGTGGGTGTCGTCTGGGGGGAACCTGAGAAAGCTGGGTGCTGGTCACATCCTGGGGTAGCTGGGCTCCTTGTTCCTGTCTGGTGTTTGTGGTATGGGAATGTCTGGTTTCTCTTACACCTGTTTAAGGTATTGGCAGAACAGAGGACAAAGTTAAATTTAGAAAAAATGTTTTAGGAACAGGGAATTGAGAGGGGGTATTTCTGACCTGTTTAAGGTGGATCCTTCAATTCAGCTCCCTCTAACTTACAAGAATCTTTTGGCTTTATGAAAACATAAGTTTTAAACAGCAACATATTTATATCAGAATGACTGTGACGTAATTTTTTTGCACAATGAAAAGTATTTTTAAGACTATGAAAGTCAGCATAAGAGAGAAATTTGATAACTTGTTCTCACACCTTTATAACTTACAGGTACACACCTTAATAACTTATATTTGTATTTTGCTGAAATTTGTTTGGTGAGATTATCCTTTTAAACTGATAAAATTTCTCAGTTGTTAAACTGTATCCGAGGTCTTTGAGAAGGATAAAATTTTATTTAAGTTATTGATTTAAAAAAACGAGAGAGAACGTACTTGGTTGGTCCCGAGCAGTGCTCCTCAGGGTCCTCCATGGTTTTTGCCTCTTGCTGTTTAGTTCACGGCCTGCCAGGCTGCAGAAGATCCTGTGGGCTAAGAAATCTGTAGGAAGACAAGCCTACCTTGACCTGAGCAGCTAGGCTGTCGATTCCAGCAATTCTGTCCACTGTTTGGTGATCTTCAATTTAGATGAAAGACAGTTTTGCCCAGTGGTCAGCACTTGGCAGTTGAAGCAAATTGTGGATGGACGTTGTTCTGTGCCCATTTGCCTTCTGTCTTCTTTGGTGGAAATAGATTGCTGCTGCTAGAAGCCAACCTGTCTCATTTTGTTATGAAAAGTTTCTTTTTTTTTTTAATGATTAAGCTTTTAAATGCCATATTCCCCAGATCTCTGAGCAGAAGAAGGCTCAGATAAGTTATAACTACAGAATAAAATCTGCCTGGAGAGCTTAGTCTGAGCTTGACTGTACTGACTCTCAACTTAACAGGTAAGATTTACACTCGTAAAAGGACAGAAGGAAAAACTGCTTGCAATAGAAGGTTAACAGCAGAACTGACAATAGTGGTATATCTTGTAAGAGACTTAAAGGTACATACCAGTTTAACACATGAGATTTATTGTTTTGTAGTTTGGAACGAGATAGACATAGGTGCATTTAAGTTACATGTATGCACACACACACACACACACACACACACACACACACACACACAGAGTGAACAGGAATTGGGGGAAGTGAATGCTCTTGGTGGGCCCAACCAAAGGCATGCCACTGTGCAAAACACACACGTATCAGAGTGAAAACTGGGGAACCAAGCAGGGAATACCTCAGTAAAAATGGTGGGATATGGTCACCTGACCTGACTCTCAGTTAAGATGGCAGAAAAGTCACCTGACCTGGCTCTCAGTTAAAATGGTGGTAAGGTCATCTGACCTCATTCAAAATGGCAGTGGACACATGTTGTATGGAAGGGAGACATAGAGGCATGATCCGCCCTGTTGCCATGCCACAAGCTGCCATGGGGAGCAAAGTTGGAATTGAAAACAGCTGCCTCGTGGATTCGACCAATTTTGTCTGTAGTGGTGACAGGGACAGTTTGAGAAAAAGCAGAGCCAGTGGAACACCAGTGGAGTGAGGGTTTATACCATAGCTGAAAACTTAAAAACCCGTGAAAACAGCGAACAAACATTGCAGGGCCTATAGAAGGATGTTTCCTCTCCACAGGTAGAGTGTTAGAACCTGATTAGCTCTGTCTGTGTGACTCGGAAGCCAGAGAGGCTGGAGGCTGCTCTGAGTGGTCTCTCACAGCAGAGACCACTGACAAGTGGTTCAAAAGAAAAGAAAAGAAAAAGGGAGAAAGAAAAATACTCTTTACACTAGGAACTCTGGGACCCTAGTGAAATACACCACACAGAGTGTGCAGTGCTAGCACGGGAGGACTGATCCCAGGTCATCTGGTGACATTTTCAGCTATGGACAGCAAAGGGATCAACTGTGCCGTGAAGACTGTGGTTGGGGCCTGGAAGGGGAGAACTCACTACCAAAGCTGCTGATGTGCCTAGAGGTCGACATTCAGGCAGATGGAACACATGGTTGTTGTGTAAAACATACCCAGTTCCAGCTCCCGACCCCAGGAGAGGAATGGGAGAGCCTCCCGAGTCTCAGGCACCAAAGTTATGGTTTAAGTAAAATGCTACAGTTCCCTGAGGGGTGCAGGGACAGAAACGCTGCAGGTCCCTGAGTGGTGGCCATGGGCAGCAGGCCATGAGACCATGATAGGCCACAAAGGCAACCTGGTCCCAAGCAGGGATCCCCCAAGAATTCCATGGGCCATGAAGGCCATTGGGCCCTAGTCAGGGAGCAACATGGCAGGTAAGAGACTGAGATGGATAGGTAAACCAAGAAGAGTGAGGTTGGATATTTATTTAGTGGGTTATGGAAGGAAAGCAAAAATAGAGGGAAAGGGAGAAGAGCAGAGAGAGAGAGAGGCAGAGAGAAAGGGGAAGGGGAGAAGTAGGGAGAAGGGAGAGAGGCAGAAGCTGTCTCTTCAAGAGAGAGACAGAAAGGAAGAGAGCTCAGGCTGGAAGCAGAAGGAAGATCTGCCTGCCTTGGTGGACAGGGGAGAGAGTAGGTGCGGCTTGTCTCTTAAAGGGACATGACAGTCCATTACACTTGGTTCTTGGCATGCATCAGGGAATCTGTCTCCCGAAAGTTTATACTCAAGCAGGAGTTACATGTCATTAAATACTACCACAGAACAAGAAGAAATCTTCCCACTGCCTGGGGCTTAGCAGAACATACATCTACAGCTGTATATTATTATGCACTGCACAAATCCTGGAACAGCAAACAGTGAGTCACCTTTGTGTAGTTGTTTTTGGTGCATGCTAGAATGGTGTGCTGGAAACCTCAGCATCATCTGGTATGGGCAAATCAGCATCTTAGTGCTAACAAACTGTACTGTGCTGTGTGCAGTGCCCATTAGTGCTGATGAGATGAACTCTTGACAGTCAGAAGCCACTGTTGCTGCAATGCCCAGGGAAGTGTTGTGCATCTGTGGATGGATGTGGCTAGTCTGTCACAGGTTGGCAATTAAAGCCAGGACAGACTCAGAAGATTCTGAGTCTGAAACACTTCTGGTTCAAAACATTCCTGATAAAAGATATCATAGGATCCAGCCATGACAAGCTCAATAAAAGCCTGGGTCTTCGTAGTTTACCCTGAGGCAATACCTGGTTGCAAAAAAGACCATAAACTTTGACTACCCAGGGACCACACAGGAACAGACCATCCAAAGGAAATTCCTAACGTTTCAACCATTGTAGATAGGATCATCTGCTAGCACACACCCTGGTAATGTAACTTTTCTGTTTTTTTTTTTTTTTCCCCTTAAATAGTGCCCTCTAGAAGGGCCGAGTACCTCCTCTCACTGCTGTGCTGACCTGGGCTCTGTTGGATTGTAACACTCACACAATAAATCTTGCTTTTGCATTTCAGTGAGTCAGTCTCCCTCATGGTCTTTTGGGTTCCCCACGGACTGTACATAACAATACCAACCAGCAAGACCTCTAAATGAGTCAGTGACATTAAATGCTCATGTGTCAATATTAGCAAACAATTCCCCAAACAAGATGGAGGTAGACAAAACTTTTCAGAGTTCACAGAAACAGTTATTGGGAAGTTATATTTTCTTTAGTGGTGAGGTTCTATTGTGCAAGACTGGAGAGATAGCTCTTCAGGGAGAGCACTGGATGCTTTTGCATAGAACCTAAATTTATTTCCTTTTCCCACATGGTGTCTTGTAACCATCTTTAACTCTAGTTCAAGGGCACTTGATGCCCTCTCTTGTCTTTTGGGTACCAAACATGCAGATGGTGCACAGACATATAGACAAAATATTCATAAACATTAACCTATTTTTAAAATAATTTGTTGTGCTTTCTTTGAGTTGTAGGATTATAAACTGCATTGGTGGATGATATATTTGTTGATAGTGATTTTACTTTGAAAAATACATTATTTTAGAAACAAGAATATGATTTTCAGTGCTTTCCAATGTCCTTAGACAGCAGTAGTACAGTTTAATGGTTAAGAGATGGGCTTTCAAGTGAAATAGAGTCCCATTTGAACTTGCACATAGCCATGTAACACTAGTTATTGCTGATGACTTTGACAAGCAGCATTCACCTTGACCTCATTCTTTCAATTTTAAAATAGAAATATTAACCCATAATAGATGAACAGTGCTTGAATTAAGTCATATAAAATTAGAAATTTTCTTCAGAGTATCTTCCAAATACAGTGCTCAATCAATTATTCCTTTACTATTATTTATCTATAGATACAGCAGTGATCTTCAGAACTAATCCTATTCATTCATAAAACAAAATGGGCAGATTATCACATTTTTGTCCATGATATGAGAACAATAAGAATATGGTAAAATGTTTGAAAGAAAATGATAGTTGATCAAAAATAATATGATCCCTTCATTAGGAAGTGATAATTCCTAGCCCTCTATTTCTTTTATTAAAGAAATAATTAATAAAATAATTAATAAAATGCATTTTATATAATATAAATATAAGTTAGAGTCAAGTATTTTATCACATTGATATGAGGCTATGACACTGAAGCTTTAAGTATGTTCTCACTGCATTCAGTGTTAGGTAACAATTTGGTCAGTATGTTTTTCCCAGAGCCTTTTATATTAAAAAATGAGACATATTCTAAATTATTAATATTTCCTTGATTTCATTAAAATTTTCCCAGAAGTTGTCTTATCTTCCTTTTTTTATTGTTGTTAAATCTGAGGTTTAATCGTTGATGTGATTTTGTGCTTATTGTAAAATAAATAAATATAAGTATATGAAATATCTAATGATCACTCTGACTCTTTTGAGTAAGGTTGGGGAAAGAATATTATCACATTACTTCAACATACATAATTTCTTTATGGCTTTGCTTGGTTGTGATAGCTTTAATGTTGATTCTATGATTTCAAATGTGTTTAACCTGCAGCTACAGCACAGCCTTCAGACAGTGCCAAGTGTCAAGTCATCAGGTGCTGATAGGTTGTTTTCTTGTTCATCTCACTGTGTTATAAAGATTCGGACATGTTTTAGTATGGAACAACTGAGAAAAATAGACTTTTTTGTTCTGTTTCCAATTCTTGAATGAGGCTGAGGCTAAATGCATACAGAAGCTATTTTTATAAAATTTTATTATTCGCATAAGTATTATTGCATTTTCTTAACATTCTTCACATTTTTCAGTGGGTAAATGTCTAGATTTATTAAAAATCAATCAGTTGTATTTTAATATAAAATATTTACTAAAATATTTTGCTTTTCCTTCATTATACTTTTACATTCATATTTTATAGCCTAATTTGAATTCTGATATGCACAACTAATAAAGAAAATTACTTGAAAAGACAACTTGTAAATATCTAAACTCTCAGTTTTCTCTACTATTACATTTCTTTTTCCAAAAGGCTTTAAGTAGTCCCCTTTGAGGCTAACTATATTTTCTCTAAATTCTCATCTTTCATTCTTATTTTATTATGTCCTTAAAATTATTTTGAATTTTAGTAGTCTTTATCCAAGATATTCAATTCCTAAGCCCAGTTGTCTATTATCCTTTGGAGACTATTATTTTCAGGTGTGTCACTTTTGTGTATGTGTATTTGTTTAATTCAGTGAAACTGTGTTACTGTGCCTGTCTAAAATACCTCATGGTCCTATTACAGAGATGAATGGCCAATAGTAAGTCAGGAGCCAGGATAGGTGGAGTCAGTAGACAGAGAGTATAAATAGAAGGAGAAATCTGACAAGAAAAAGGAGCAAGATAATGATAAGAGGAGGACATCAGGGGCCAGCCACCCAGCCATTTATGGAGTAAGAAGAATAGAAAGGTATGCAGAAACAAAGCAAGATAAAAAAAAATAAATAAAAAATAAAAAATAAAAAACAAGAAACAAAGGTAGTCCGAATAATTTAAGAAAAGTTGGAATGAAGCAAGCCAAGCTAAGGCCAGGCATTCATAACTAACAATAAATCTCCATGTGTGATTTATTTGGCAACTGGTTAGTGGGTCCCCCAAAATGTCAAAAGAGTAAAATATGCCACAACAATTATCCCTTACTATAGAAGCTAAAACATTTTATTTTTTCCAGTAATTTTGATGTTTTATCACGGTATAAGCTTTTTATAAATTTCCAATATAAAATATTAACTAGAATCTTCAGAAAACATATCAGTGGTTGTCTTCACTGCTGTTTCATATTGAAAATGAGAAGTGAGTTGTTTTATCTTTTGCCTGCATATGTATTTAGCCAAATCAGAGTTCACAGTCACACACAGAAACATAGGACTGTATCTAGAAATTGACAAGTGATGTTCGTCTCTGGGTAATGTTACCACTCTGTCTAAAATAAAGGCGAAGGAAACCTGATAGCAGCCTTTGTCTGCACCCACACTGCTGCCAGTTTGGAATGCGATCCAACAGGTGATGAAGGACGCAGTTGTGGTCCAGACTGCCCACTCAGTGTGCAAGGAGAGGAACATGGGCTGAAAGGCTGGAAAGTGGGAAACCCTGCTTACTGCTTGGCATATTCTGTGGCTTTTCATCAGTGGGTAGGTAGAATCAGTAATATTTTAAAGATTACTTTATTAAATTTGTTAGTAAAACTTCAATTCAAAATGTTTACACAATTCAGCAAGTATTTTATATTAAGGAATGCTTGAGTTATAATATTTAATGAATAGTTTTCATTTCAATTGTTTACAAGTACTTTAAATTGTTTCTCACATAGTTTTGATACTCACTTTGCCAAGGTATATTTAAAATCGTAATCTTTATGTTAAAATGTTATAATATGATTACATTTCTGTCTGAACCTGTCTAACTTAGAATGAATTTATAACTTATGTAGTTTGAATTATTGGATTTCTTCATGTTCAGATAACTTAATGTTTAATCCTGATGTTTTGGTCAATGATAAGCTAAATATATTTGCACATTAATTGCTCTGTGGTCATTAAAGAGATAAAACAGCAAATAAAACCCTTGCTCTCTAGTAGAGGAAATATATGCATATATATATATATATATATATATATATATATATATGCACACATGTACACACAAAAGTTAGAACTTTCCCAATGTGGTAAGAAAACCTTCACTTCTATCTGAAGAGTTAAGAAAGAGCTAAACCTTGAAGTATAGAGCATGGGTTTCTCCTGAGTGAAAATTAATGTTCAGTCTAACATACAGCAAAGTGCTAGGGACATGGTTATTACTGAGTGTATTAGAGAAGAAATTGACGCACGTATGTGTGATGATGTGCAAGATCAAAGCTGGTTTAGAGTGCAGAGAGACACTGTTTCTAATAATGCCCAGGAGGCAGAGGGTAGCTGAGAAAGGGTGATGTAATGCCTAGAGATCAACTGAAAGACATGGATGCTAAACAGATCATAGAATTGTTATGTTTGAAAAAGGTACAGCTCTCTCATTCTGCACAGAACCTAGAAGAGTTACACTTGGTGGTAGAAGAACTATATCACTATCTCACTACTTCTAAAGATACCAACAAGGGTAGTACAAAACAAGAGTGACTGAGGTTGTAAGAAGTTTAGAGAGAATCAATTTGATGGAAGTTCTATGAGAAGTGGAAATTTGCAGAGGTATTTCAAAGGTATAAATATGTTCTCATTCCAACCAAGAGGAATAGACACATAAGGGAAAGATAATTTATGCATGAACACACCCAGATAATGCATATTCATAATTGAAAAAGGTGATCAGGTGTTGCTTTGTTGACAGACACTAAGACAACCCTTTTATACTTCAGAAGTTTGGAGCTTGGAGTTGGTCCCAGCATCTTTTAGTTTTATAATTATGATAAAAGTTTATGCACACTTTTTGAACTATTGGCTATTATCAAGTTTCCAAAACACAGTAATAAATTAGATTAATTCCATTTGCTTGAAATCTTTACTCATTTTTTCTGTATTACTTTCATGTCATTGAGTTTTGTTGCTCTGCTGTTTCTAATTTATCACTTAGAGAATGAAAATATGTATTCATGTTTTTTCAAGAATAATTTATCACTACATTAAAGAAATAGAAATGTATTATCCTCCTGATTTTCATTGCAGTTTTCTTTTGAATATTTGCAGATTCAAATTAAGTAGAGAGCATGTTAATTAGTGTGCAGATTTTTTAAACTGTCTATAATAGGAAGCTAATTGGTGTTTTCCTTAAAGAACAAATTTAGAGAAATGTGATTTGAAAGCTTAGGGCTGTTAATCACACTGATCCAAGTAGAAGAGACCATTGATTGAGTAAATAAGCATTTTGATTGTTTAACTGCCAGCTTTATTCTGAGAGAATGGAATTAACTGGTAGTAATACCTGCAAGACTTAACCCATGAGAATTCTGATCAGATCTGAATTCCTGTGTTTTCCCAATGTAGGTACATGCTGACACAAAGTGGGCTATGCAGTTTAGATTAAACTGGGAACATTGGGGGAAAATGCATGAAAATAACTGTAAACAAATCTTGGAGTAAGTATGATTTAAAATAGAAAAGTGCTAAAAGACATTCTGACAGATGTTTGGGGAAATCAAGGTGTATTCTGTTTATTATGAAAATAACTGTGAAAGGAGTGAAAATAGTTGGAAATAAAAGGAAAGTGTCTGGGCAGAGTTGAATGGTCAGCAGTGTTTTTATTTATGGAGGAACTGATAAGATAGAAATGCTGTAGATGGGTGGGTAGGATAGCTACAGGTTTAAGAGTATGCTTACTAAATGCAGTGTTGAGACCCCAGGGAGGCTTGCGAGCTGCTCATAAATGAATGTGAGTGCAGCAGTGCAAGAAGCTAAGATGGACAGAGATTGATTGGTCCTTGAGGGTCAGCTGACAATAGAGAGTGAGAGACTCTGAAGTAGTCTTAGGGCTGGTTAGAGAAGAAACATACTCTGGGCAGAAAATCTTGTTTGCACACACGGAAGGAGGTTTCCAACTTATACTAGATAATTAGTAAATAGAAACTACATTCAGCATCAGTGAACAAATTTTACCATAGAACGCAACCGAAGTACCTTACTGGGAGTTCTGCAAGAACTAAGTTTGAGATTGCTTCCCATGAATCCAGAGAAAAGTGCTCAGAATACAGCTTCCCCAACTTTTGACTATTTGTGTAGCTGAAAAGGACTCAGACAAACAGTGAGCTTTTCATTGGCGGTCTGAGTGCACACACTAACATAAAACCGTGCTAGGTGTTGTGAATTCTTTCCAACTGCTACTTACAATTTTACTTGTAAGAAGTTGAGCGATTAAATTAGGGCCTATTTCAAATAACTAATATGTCTAGATTTAGGTGTTAAATGTGGGAGAAACTATGGAAGATGGACTAGGACAAAACTTTCTAGTCAATATTTGTAAAGAATTTAGAAGGCCAAATGTTTCAATTGAAAATCAGTTTTTGAAATTCATCTGTGAGCTTGCCCCACATTAAGGAAATGCTTCTAGTGATGGGAACTGAAAGATAATTGGAATGTGTGATGGATACAGATATCTCTTAACAGGGACAATTTGAAATTCTCTTTATCCATTTTCATTGCCCCTGTGCCAACAAATTTTTATGCTTGTTTGATGAATAAAGGCAGTAAAGATAATTTATTTTCTTTTTGGGGTTGAATTTAGCAGATTCTCAAAAGAGCCCTTTTCTCCCTGCCCCCCCCCCCAAATATCACTCACTGTCCCATCTCCTCCATTCCAAACTCTAAATCTAGAGCATGGCATCTTACTGTCACTTTGACCTGCAGCTGGCCTTCCTATATAAAATTACAGGCAGTAGAAACAAAGCCAGGCACAATCCATGACACCAATGTGGACCATTGCCAGTTCTGCATTTATTTTCTTTCAGAATTAGATTGTCCCCCTTGGATCCCCTTTCTTCACTTCTTTGATAAACTTAGAAGCAAGGCTGATAGCTGCCTAAATTGATATCTAACTGGGGAGACAAATATCTGAATCAAAATTTTTAAGGGCAAATCACAATCTGTCAGTATAGTAGTCATATGACAGTTGCGGTTTTCAGGATAAAGCAGCCCTTTTTATGGTAACCACATAATTCTCAGAAAGTTTATGGCTTGAGGAGCCAGATTCTTCATAGAGATTACAGTGGAGGAGGCAGGCCAATCAGTTGTTGCAGGGCCGGCCTTTCCTCCTCTTCAGGCACGTCTGTTCTATTTTCAGTGGCTCCTCTTACTTTGCTTTAAGTATGGGATACACAGCATCTTTGGCTAGCCTATTCTTAAAGGAAGGTCCAGGTAGCATGCTGCTGTATATGCTTACCTATACCCTGACTACCCTAAGGGAGTAGAAACAAGCGATAAGGGAGGAGCATACTCTCAGATTTTCTTGTCTTTTTGCTTCAGCATCCTCTCAAGATAAACCATTTGAGTACCAGTAGAAGCAGTTTGCTTTGTTAATGGGTTGAGAAATGACAGCTTTCAGTGACAGATGGACAGGTGCCTTCCATGTTTAATCTGTTTAATTATTTTAAAACAGCAAAATAGATTTCAAATGCCTTAATAGTTTCACACATGTAAATTTATTAACACAAGATATTCATGCACTGCTTCTGAGTTTTGTTTCCAGTTGTTGTGGATCTAGGAAGGCTACTACCACATCCACTTGTAGAGCATTTTTCTTCCTATTCCATCACAGTCAGTGTTCTAGTGCTGTGAAGAGACACCATCACCATGGCAACTCTTAGTAAAGAAAGCAGTTAACTGGATTAAAGTTCCGAAGGTTTAGTTCATTATCATCATCACAGGAAGTACGGCAGCATATAGGCAGACACAGTGCTGGAGAGAGAGCTGGGAGATCGACATCTGGATTGGCAAGAAGCAGGAAGAGAGAGAGACTCGTCAGGCCTGGCTTGGACATTTGAATCCCTGAAGTCTACCTCCAGTGACATACTTCTTTCAAAGCCACCCCTGGCCCAACAAAGCCACAGCTCCTAACATCAATTCCTAAACATTCAAATAATGAGCCTACAGGAACCACTGTTATTCAAACCACGGAAACCCTCATATCCATTAGCAATCATCATTATTGCTTCTCTCCCCTATTCTCTGGCAGCCATTTCTCTGCTTTCTATCACCAAAGATGCATCTGTTCCAGACATTTCAGAAAATGGACTAACAGTACAATATTTTATTACAAAATATATTTGTTTCACTTGGCACGGGTTAGCAATGTTTAGCTAGAATATAGCATATAGAGTAGTTCATTAGTTTTAATGTTATAAATAATATTATTAATAGATCATAAAAACTATGTGAGATTTTTTTTTCACGAAAAAAAATGCATCTTTTTAAAAGACTGTTGGTAAACTTTTGATAAATACCCAAGAAAAGAAAATGATATAAGTAGGAGATGAGGCCACAGTGCAGTTTCCCAATAGGAATCTTAGAGTAAGGCTGCTCTGTGGCAGGGTAGGCGAGCATCTTGCACAGCTGCCTTCTTTGCCCAGTAGTTGGGAGGGGCTATTCTGAGAGTAAGGGGACTCCTGAGAGGAGTCCTGAGATAGAAAAAGATGTAAGATTTATCTCTCAACCAATCACATTCCTGGGGACCCTGTACTCTTTCTTTAAGAAATGATCCAAATATGTAATTTCTGTAGATAAGTTTCTTGTTAAAATGCCCACCTATTAGAAATGTTTCAGACATTTGCTCATACAATTAAGAGTTCTGAATCTCATGCATATTCATCAGCTGTCTCCTTTCCCTTGGTAGCTTTCGAAGATAGAGCATTCCACTTTTTTCTATTGGGTCAAATATTATCTAATAAGAACCACTGCACACAGGAGAGCTCAGTAGCTGCTGATAACTAACAGACCTAGCTAAGATTTACAAATATTGCTTTTGGGAATTCTGTGTCTCCTCTTCTAGAAACTACTAAGACATTCTTAGTATTGCAAAGATCATAAGGAAATGGCCTAGAGCTACTGGGTGACTTCCCAATGATGTCACAATCAGGGTAGTGACAGCAAAGTGAAAACCACCATTGCCTAACATTGACAGCAGAGTTAAATTCTCTGCGTTAAAAATATGCATGCATTTTATAGCCTAACAAAGGTACAGATGGTGTATTAAAAAACGATTTATAAAATACTTTTCCACTTAGTGTCTTTTTTCTCTGTTCTGACACATAAAGTGACAAAAGTATAAATAAGCCCAGATTTTAAGCTCCTAAACCGACGAGCAAATTGAAACTCACTCAAAGCACATTTCTGAAGGTGCTAGTGGGTCAGTGACTCTGAGCTGTGACATTGGGTAGAGCTGAGCAATGCTGCACATGTAGTGTTGTAGAAAACTGTGGCATTCAATTGAATTATTCCTTATGTCCTGGCGAGAACACATTTTAGTTGGGGTTTCTACTGCTGTGATAAAACACCAAGACCAAAAGCTAGATGGGAAGGGAAGGGTTTATTTGTCCCACACTTCTACATCGTATTCCATTATCGAAGGAGTCAGGACAGGAACTCAAACAGGTTAGGAACCCAAAGCGGATGCAGTGACCATGAACTAGTACTGGTTACTACCATTTTTCCCTCTGGTTTGCTAGGCCTTCTTTCTTATAGCACACAGGACCAGCTAGCTGTCCAGGGATGTCACCACCCAAAATGGACTATACCCTCCCCCATCAATCACTAATTAAGAAAATGCTTCACAGCCTGATCTTCTGAAGTAATCTTCTCAAGATTCCTTTCACATGACTCTGGATTGGGTCAAGTTGATATAAAACTAACTAGCATGGAGGTGTCAGAATGTCACAAATGTCTCTCAAATTTCAGAAAATTGAAGAAATGAAATCATAGAGGAGGGTTCCTCACTGAGGGCATCATCCTCTCTATATAGAACTTTGTAACTCAGCTGTTTCTGCAGTGTTATCTTGTTGACATAGGTTTCTGTCCTGCTTGGTCCTTCAGCCATTCAGTCTCAAGAAACACACAGAGGCTTGCATTAATAATAAACCTGTTGGCCTAGCAGCTCAGACTTCTTATTAACTCTTACATCCTACATTAATCCATAATTCTTGTCTGTGTCAGCCATGTGGCTTGGTATCTTTTATCAGTGGGGCATTCATATCTTGCTTCTTCTGTGTATGGGTGACAACTGCAGACTCAGCCTTTTCTCTTCCCAGAATTCTCTTGCTCTGGTCGCCCTGCCTATACTTCTTGCCTGGCTACTGGCCAATCAGAATTTTATTAAAATATACAAGGGAAAATTTTTACAGAGTACAAAACATGTTCCCACAGCATTAGCTTCTCTTCCTCCTTCCCCAGCCTTCCACTGTTAGCAAGACTTTGCATATGATCCTCATTTTCAGAGTTCAATCTTATTCCATCTATTTTCTTATTCAAAGGTGCCAGATGACTATACAAAAAAAATCAAACCAATTTTAGACAGAAGGCAATTTTTAAATAGTACATCTAGCTAGCTGCTAGTGTTAATGGGGACAAATTCACATAGCTTTGAAAATTATTTGCTACTGATATCTCAAAGCTATAATAATCACACCAACAGAAATCCTAACTGTATTTTTCAGTGTTCACTGAATATACACTGCCATCATTCTAGATATTATACTCTAAGATATTCTATATTCTTTAAGGGCTCAAAGGGAATTTGAATATGGTTTTTGGTGGAAGTCTAAGAAAGATTAAATTAGTTTACCAGAAGACTATGATCTTTCTTAAAAATGGCACTCCTCATTCTGCACTGTATTATAAGGTATATCATATCACTTAGCTATAGGAAGAACCTAGCATTCCATCCTGAGTTATAATGACAGAGAATAGTCACATTTCAGCCATGTCTGAAAAAGGAAGAGCAAGATTATTTTTCCCAACATTAAAAGTTTCAGTTAATTTTACCTGCAATTACTGGGATTAATCTCTTGCATGTTCAGAATGGGATGTGTGAACTTAATAAATAAAATATGCAGTTCTCATCCTTGGACGTGTGAATGTATGTCTGCTAGGGCTAAGGAGAATGCTTTCTTGTATTAGATGGGCATTCAGACCAAACTTCTCAAGTGGTATCTTCAACCTCTGAGTTTCATTGCCCAGCTTTAGTAATAGTTTTTATTGAAAACAGTAAAGATGAGGAATAAGAAAAATTTCCACAGGAGCTATTTCTGCCCTCAGTGTCGGGGTGATTTGAAACAACAAGCTGATGATGAGGATGGAATTTGAGGCAACTTAAAGGATGGGGTAAGATTAAGTCATTATGAAGGAAACAGATGGTGAAGGAGTGGGAAACCGAATTAGCAAACAGGTGAAGAGACAAACACTTGATGTGTTCAGGAGGAATAGCATAGAACACCCAGATGGCAGTCATTGTTGAATATAGTGGGATGGTGGAGACGGGCCTGGCATGTACAATGGAGACCAGTGCGGTGACAGGCTTTAGCAAACAGAGACTGTACAGGTGTGTCTGAGCTGAATGCTTCTCTCATTTATTGCTGGACATTTACTGTATAGCCATGAATTTATCCATTATTTAACACAAGACTGTATATGTCAAAAGGCATACATTAAAACTTGACATTTACGTGAGCCTTAGCTGCCTGTCAGGAAGTCGGGATGTACATATCCATTGTTTCTTTCTTTTCTGTTCAACATGCAAGTGGTTTGCTTTTCTTCAAGCTCCAGCAGCACTAGATCAAAAGCTGGGTTCAAGTAGCAAATGGATGAGCCAGAGAAGAACATTGATCTTCCTGGAGTCCAAATCCAAATTTGAATTAAGCATGCTGTCTGAGAGAAACACAGAGGAGGAATGCATGCAAAAGTCACTTGTCTCTGTGTGTGTGTGTGTGTGTGTGTGTGTGTATGTGTGTGTGTGTGTTTTAATATTTATGATCTAGTTTACTTTGACTATCATGATGACTTTTGCACGCTTGACTGATATATGATAAAATTTTAGTATTTACACTGACACCAAAGGATAGAAAAATAGGTTTGGTGAAATATCTGAATGAAGGCCTATATTTATTGAATAAAGATGTAAGCATTAGGAATATTTTAAATATATATGTAATAGTTTTTAATTTAAGCAATGAGATGAATAGTGTATACTGTGTTGATGATAAGATTTTGCTCCTCTTGGCTCACTTTCTTCTTTTCTTGGATGACATTCACATTTATGTTTTCATATAAAGATGGCCAAACACAGTGTTGTCCCTAGCAGAGAGCTCAGGAAATGCTAGGTACTGGTATTGTTGAATGAATGACTGCTTACTGATTTAGGATTAGCCTTAATCTCATATTATTTCTTTCCAATTTTCTTTACTCTAATTAAGAAATTTTAGAATTGATTGACTGAATGATTTGAAGACAAGCTCTCGTATAACCAAGGAAAGTTTGAAACTTAGTGTGTAGTTGAAGATGACCTTTAACTTTTGGTTCTCCTGCCAGGCTTCTGAATCCTGGGATTACAAGGTAGAGCAGAAATGTACCTGTTTGCGAGATAGGAGGGATTAAACTCAAATTATTATATGCTAGGTAAGTAATTAATAACTGAACAGCATCTCTAGTTCCCAAAAATTTAGAATTGTTTTTAAGTTAGGTTTGAGTCCCCTAAAAAAAGTACCACAGTATTGTTTTAATTATTTAATTATCATCTAATATGAAATGAGTGATTTAAGAGCAATGAACTTCTTTCCTCATTTAATAATTTTAAATCATACTTATAGCAATAGTATTCTATGCCTCATAGAGAAATTGTATTGATTAATGTGAGTTAAGCAATCACAAAACAGTACAAAGCTCCATACCCCCAAGGGAAAACTACATCGCGGAAATGTACACCATTGACATCAGTTATTTTTATTTGAGGATCACAGAAAGCACTATTGAAACTCACCAGGGTGTGACTGGAACTAATTGAGTAATGTTTACACGGCACCAGAAAGTGGGGAAAACTCACTTCCCTTGCTATTTAAAGTGTGTCTCAGAGGTTAAAAGACTGCAGGTGTTTACTGCTTATATCGATTGCTCATATAAACTGCTGCTTTATGATCCTCTTTGTACACCACACACCAGACTACCCTGCCTCTGTGTTTCTCTGTGGTTCTATGCATCCTCGAGCACAGTAGCCTTCTGCTGGACCTTTGCAAAGTGGAAGAATCTGCAAGCTGCATGTGTGTTGGGAACACTAAGGACAGGTCATTATGTAAAATAAGCACAGTAAGTTTTAGTATTGTTTCCAGTTTTCCTTTATCAATATAGTAGGCTTTTTTGTGTTCTTTCTATAGGATTCTCTGTAGAATTATGTTCTATCAGAAGGTCATGGTGCCATGTTGGTCCTGTAAGTCTATCCGCTGAACTGTAAGGGTTGCCAATAAGATGCAGGTTGTGAGAAAATAAAGACTATAGCCATGTTGATTTCCTGGTATAGTTATTTAATTTTTATGGTATTTGAAAGCTTTGCCATGACATCTAAATATTTAAATTTTTTTGAAGGGGTCCAAATGTGAAGTTTTGCTTTAAAACTTATGAGAGTACCCTATTTCTTAGCTCTGTTCCCCCTTCATTATCTCTTTATCACTGTATTTCAAGTGGATCCCAGCAGGACATTATCCTTTTCCTGATTTAATGCATACTACCCAGTTGGTGATTGTGTCCAGCACAGGCATTACATGATCAACTGTGTTATCTTTATTCCTACATCTAGTTAGTTAGCTGGTACCATAAGGCCCCAACCCTGTCCAGAATACTATTCAATTAGCATCATGCTGCTGTCTGATCATTTTTGCATGATACCTCTCGTAGCAAAAAGCTCTGTAAAACAAGAAAATGATACCTTACAGCTACAAGGGAAGGATGAGTATAGATTTGACGTCTCCTATCAGAACTTTCTTCATCCCCTAAAAATAAATAGATTGAGATTGTTTTGTTTACTATGCCATTTAAGAAATACTTTATTTTCCTTTTTTGGGCTATGTTTTGTTGATAATAGCTAAAAATTTAGGAAATGATAAGACTAGGAAAAATCATATATAAAATTGAATCGTAAATTACCAAAGATCTCAGAAAATTAAGTATGATGTATGAGTGCCCGGGGAGGTGTCTCTGACAAGTAAGGGGACCTGAGTTAGTTTCCCAGCACCCACATAAAATGTCAGTCTCACAGACATAACTGTACCACCAACAGTAGGAAGCACTAGAGCAGAGACAGATGGAACTGGAGTTTATTAACCACACATTCTAACAACTTGATAAACTGTTTCCAATGAAAGACCCTCAAAAAGGAAGACACTCAATATCAACATTTTTCCTCCAGATACTTATGCCAGGTATATATCCACTTGTATTCGTGCATTCGCACACATGCAACTGTGTATTATACTACATCCTTAAACCCACAAAAAATTAAAAGGTAGACATGGTTCTGAAGGTTCAATAAAATACCGCTACAATAATAATAACAAGATGAAACTACCAGTGCTTTTCTGCTCCAGTCCACCCATAATAAATGATTTGCATTTTCAGAGTGATCGTCGCATTTGAATTCTTGAGATATGAAGTTTTTAGTTTTGTTATTCCTTCTTCCAAACTGACAAAATATTTCACAAGTGAGGAAAACATTAAAAGTGCAATGAAAACACAGTGCCCAAGATTGCATAAATGCATCTTGTTTTATTTATGTTTCTGGGTGTTTTAAAACCAAATTATTGGGTTTATTTTTTGTTTTGACAGAGGCATGCTAAAGAATGGGACCTAATGATTGTTTCATGGTTCTATTCAATAGAGTTGGCACGGGGAAGCCATGGGCTGGCAGGCAGTGCCAGAACAATGCTGATCATGTGTGTTTTGCCCCCTTGGTCAGACAAGACTTATTCAATCCCTTCTGGAGCCATATTACAGAAACTTGTAAACAGGTGCCCATCCTTTAAAACTAGATGAACTATGGCACATCTGTGTTCTTACCAAAGCAATTTTTTGCCTGATTAGTTTACCATAAACTGATTTATATTCATTTAAACTAGCAAAACTCTTTATAATTTTCTATTTTTAACTCGGATTTTTACTTTATTCCTAATGTGTTTGTGTGTGTAAGTTATGTGGGAGGGACTTAATAGTGCACATAAACATATTTTGTGTGCACGTGGAGGCCAGACGTTGATATCAGACATTGTTTTTACTCATTCTCAACTGCATTTACTGAAGTGGAGACTCTTGCTTAACCTGGAGTACATGAATTTGGCTTGCCAATTTGTCCCTGCAGCTCCTGTGTCTCCATTCAAGTACGTGGTTTACAGGTGGGCCACCATGGTGGGCTAGCATTTTTGTGGGCATTGGAGGTCTAAACTCATGTCAAGCACTTTATCCACTAAACCATATCTCTAACCCAGCTAGGCAGAAATAAGTATACATATGAACAAACATGAAGCTTTTATGTTGTGCTAGCAGAAGGCACAAGAAGATACATTGGTATAACTCAGTTTTTATTTGAGGAGACTGTGTCTGTTTTTATATTTCTCTTTCTCAGGCCACTATCAATGTTTACATAAACATATTTACTCATGATGCAGTAACTATAAACCACATACACCAGTGGTAAACAGAGTTAGAGAGAAGATCATTTTTTATTTGATAAATGAAAGATGTGAATGTGAATCTAGAAATCACAGAAGCCATAGGTAAAGTCAGTAACAAGGAAAAGAAAAAAAGAAATCTAAAATTATCAGGAAATTTGAACAAATGTAGGAGCAGTCATTATACTGAAGGTGTCATATGGAGAATGATATACCAAAGGACATGAATTCCACATGATCAAGTGGAGATGTTTTATTCAAACGAATTATAGGAGGCAGGTAGATCCGTGTGCTCATAGACAGACAATAGTAAACAAGGTTGTCTCTTCAAAGAGAGATTTGTTACCTGTTTTCTGGCCAGAAGGCTGGGAGAAGACGTGGTTAATAGCCTGGTGACCTTTGTGCTGTCTGAGAACCCAGGCCACACCAGATCCTCCCCCAGACATATGTCTTGAAATAAATGGAGAGAGAAATATTAATAAGAAATAGGGGACAAATCATCTAGGCTTCAAAAATCCAGTGATCAGCCTACATGTTGATATATTGTATGGAAATTGCAACTTTATATACTTTATAATAACTTTGATACTTTCTCTAAGTATTTGTCTTCACCAGAATTGAAAACTTGAACAAAGTTGGGTGTGTGCGTGCTGAAGATGCAGCTAAGTCAGCCAGAATCTACTTCAGAGCGGCGGCATCTGACATGTGATAGCAGAGTGGAGAAAAGAAAAGATATTTGTCTTTCTCTCTTAAGACATAAAACGTCCAAAAAAATAAGTTTAGGGTTATTTTACTAATTTCTTGAGAAAGAATTCAGAACAGGTAATGGTTGGTAGAAAGACTCTTCCCTCAACATCTTGTGGAAAGGATATTTCAAATTTCTGAAAGCTTATTCAGAACCATGGGAGTATCAATAGATAAACTCTCTCCAAATATAATGATGCTCTGAGCTCTGAACCTAGTCACTCAAAATGAATTTAGGGAGAACAGTTTCTTCCCCATACAGGAGAGGAACAAGACAAGTGAGTTTGTACAGTTATTTTGTTAGTAATGTGTGTTTGTGATGCCAAACATAGACCTCCAGTCTGTCCAGTAAGGATTTCAACACAGGAGAAAATACCTGAAAAAGTCAATGTAGGGGCTATGTGTTTTGTTTCAGGCCACATTAATGTAGCTTCACTATTTCTGGGTCTGTAGTAAGAAATAAGATCATGGCCAGGAGCAAGGATAGGTATGACCCCATAGTGGCCCCATAGTGACTCCATAGTGGCTTAGAGGCTGAAGGAGAGAGAAATGAGCGTGTAAGAGGGAGGGGTTGCTTCTAGTCATCGAAGTCATTCTTCTGCCTCTCACACTGTGCACCATCTTCTAATAGTGTATTTAGCCATAAATTTTCCCTGGCCTGAGCCACTGACGCAGCTAAAGACCTTGTTCTCAAGACACTTCCCCAGAGTCTGAACTCTGATCATCACTACTTCAGTATCAGGCCTGCATCTCACAAACATTTGGTATATATTTCAGCTTGAAATCATAGCAGACTTCCTCGTCATTTTCAGAGTATTCTGAGGAATATAGGAAGCAAAAATGAGTAGAACAATGATTGAGATTAAATCAACTCTCCAAGCCCACCACAGAAAGGAGTAAGATCTCCTTCAATGGTGTTCATAAAAGCAAGCTTTGCAGGTGAGCTAAGTCTTAAATAGAGAGATTGTAATGGGTCGTTAAAGTGGATATCTGCTTGGAGTGATTGTGTCTTCTGTTGAGAACATCATTGCCATTATAAGATCGGTTTTTATTAATCAACATATGCTCACTTGTAGTATTAACAGTCAGTAATCTATGGACAGAAACCCCAGAATTAAGATCAAAACTGATTCTTTGGAGGAAATCATGTATGACAGATGCACTTCATCAACTGATTTAGTTTCTTGCCTTTGTCTCCACTACATATTTTATGTTTTATAAATATTTTTATTTAAAAGAATTTTTTTTGATTTTACATAACAGCCACAGCTCCCCCTCTCTCCTTTCCTCCTGCTCACCCCTCTACATTACCCTCACCTAACCCGCCATCCACTCCTCAGGAAGGGTGTTCACAGGGAGTCAACAAAGTCTGGCATATCAAGTTGAGGCAGGACAAGTCCCCCCACCTTTCATCAGGGCTGAGCAAGATATCCCTTCATAGGGAATGGTCTCCAAATTGTCAGCTCATGCACTAGGAATACATCCTGGTCCCACTGCCAGTCTGCCCAAGCCACAGAACAATCACACACTAAATGTGCCTAGTTCAATCCTATGCAGGTTCCCTAGCTATCAGACCAGTGTCAGTGAGCTCCCACTAGCTCAGATCAGCTGTCTCTGTGGATTTCCCCATCATGATCTTGACACCTTTGCTTATATAATCTTTCCTCTGTTTCTCCAACTGGACTCTGGGAGCTTGGCCCAGTGTTTAGCTGTAGATCTCTGCATCAGCTTCCATCAATTACTGGAAGAAGGTTCTGTGATGACAATTAAGGTAGTCATCATTATACTTACAGGGTAGGGTCAGTTCAGTATTACTTAGGGTCTTAATTGGGGTCATCCTTGTACATTCCTGGGAATAACTAGTTTCTTGCAAGTTCCATAATGGCTCCCTCTATCAAGATATTTCTTTGTTCTCCCTCTCTGTCCCGCCCCCATCATGTTTCTTCTTGTTCTTCTCCTCTCTCTCTTTAGACTTCCTCTTCCCCTACCTCTCCCCACTCTCCCAATTTACTCAGGAGATGTTATCTATTTCCACTTCCCAGGGAAATCCATGCTTGTCTCTCTTTGGGTCGTCCATGTTTCCTAGCTTCTCAGGAGCCTGGTTTTCCTTTTCTTTATGTCTAATTATCATCTATGAGCGAGTATATACTGTGTTTGTCTTTCTGAGTCTAGGTTACCTCACTCAACATGGTTTGTTCTAGTTCCATCCATTTGCCTGCAAATTTCAAGATATCATTTTTTTTTACCACTAAATAATACTACATTGTGTAAATGTACCACATTTTCTTTATCCATTCTTCAGTTAGGGGTCATTTAGGTTATTTTCAGGTTCTGACTATTATGAATAATGCTGCTATGAACATAGTTGAACAAATATCCTTGTGGTATGAATGTGCATCCTTTGGGTACATGTCCAAAACTCCTAAGGTAGATTGAATCCCAATTTTCTGAGAAACTGTCACACTGATTTTCAATGTGGCTGTAAAAATTTGCATTCCCACCAGCAGTACAAAAGTGTTTCGCTTACTCCACATCCTCTCCAGTGTAAGTGTGTTTTTGATGTTAGCCATTCTGACAGGTGTAAGATGGCATCTCAGAGTTGTTTTGATTTGTATTTCACTGATGGTTAAGAATGTTGAGCATTTACTTAACTGTATTTGGGTCATTTGTGCTTTTTCAGTTAAGAAGTCTCTGTTGAGATCTGTAACCCACTTTTTTTTAATTTTATTTATTTATTTATTTTTATTAAAAACTTCAACCTCTTCCCCGTCTCTCTTTTCCCTCCCCCTTCCCACCTTCCCCTCCCCACCTCCCCCTACTTCTCTAGTCTTAAGAGCAGTCAGGGTTTCCTGCCCCGCGGGTAGTCCTAGGTCCTCCCCCATCCATACAGATCTTTAAAGGTGAACAGCCAAACAAACCAGGCTCCCACAAAGTTAGACCATGCAGCAGAATTAAATCCCAATGCCATTGTCCTCGGCTTCTCAGTCAGCCTTCATTGCCCGCCACGTTCAGAGTGTCCATTTTGATCACATGCTCCATCGCTCCCAGTTCAGCTGGCCTTGGTGAGCTCCCATTAGATCAGTCCCACCAACTCAGTGGGTGGGTGTAACCCTCGTGGTCCTGACTTCCTTGCTCACGTTTTCCCTCCTTCTGCTCCTCATTAGGACCTAGGGAGCTTAGTCCAGTGCTTCAATGTGGGACTCTGTCTCTATCTCCATCCATCGCCAGATGAAGGTTCTATGGTGATATGCAAAATATTCATCAGTATGGTTATGGGATGAGGCCAGTTCATGCACCCTCTCCTCTGCTGCCCAGGGATCAATCTCTCCTTGGACCTGGGACCTCCTCTAGAATCAAGTCTCTTACAAACCCTAAAATGGCTCCCTTCATTGAGATATTTACTTCCCTGCTCCCATAACCATCCTTCCTCCATCCCACCCATCCCATTCCCCCAAACTATCCCGAATCCTCCCTTTCTTACCTTTCTCTACCCAACTCTCCTTACATGCACCCACACCCCCCACGGCCCACCCCCGTGCTCCCAAGTTTGCTGGCAATCTTATCTACTTCCAATATCCAAGGGGATAACTATATGATTTTCTTCAGGTTCACTTTCTTATTTAGCTTCTCTAGGATCACGAATTATAGGCTCAAAGACTTTTAATTATGGCTAGAATTCACTTATGAGTGAATACATATCATATTCCTCTTTTTGGGACTGGGTTACCTCACTCAGTAAAGCGTTTTCTATTTCCATCCATTTGCATGCAAAATTCAAGATGTCATCGTTTTTTACCGCTGAGTAAAACTCTAATGTATATATGTTCCATACCTTCTTTAACCATTCTTCTATTGAGGGGCACCTAGGTTGTTTCCAGGTTCTGGCTATTACAAATAGTGCTGCTATGAACATAGTTGAACAAATGCTTTTGTAGTATGATAGGGCATCTCTTTTTTTTTATGAAGCTACAGTTACCCTGATACCGAAACCACACAAAGACACAACCAAGAAAGAGAATTACAGGCCAATCTCACTCATGAACATCAATGCAAAAATTCTCAGTAAAATCCTGGCAAACCGAATCCAAGAACACATTAGAAAAATTATCCATTATGATCAAGTAAGCTTCAACCCAGAGATGCAGGGCTTGTTCAACATACGCAGATCTATCAATGTAATCCATCATATAAATAAACTGACAGAAAAAAAAACCTTATGATCATTTCATTGGATGCTGAAAAAGCATTTGACAAAATTCAACACCCATTTATGATAAAGGTGTTGGAGCGAATGGGGATACAAGGATCATACCTAACTATAATAAAAGCCATTTACAGCAAGCCGACAGCTAACATCAAATTGAATGGAGAGAAACTCAAAGCCATTCCACAAAACTCAGGAACATGACAAGGCTGTTCACTCTCTCCATACCTCTTCAATATAGCGCGTGAAGTTCTAGCAATAGCAATAAGACAACATAAGGGGATCAAGGGGATTCGAATTGGAAAGGAAGAAGTTAAACTTTCATTATATGTAGATGATATGACAATGTACATAAGCGACTTCAAAAACTCTACCAAAGAACTCTTACAGCTGATAAACACCTTTAGTAATGTGGCAGGATACAAGATAAACTCCAAAAAATCAGTTGCCCTCCTATACACACAGGTTAAAGAAGCAGAGAGGAAAATCAGAGAAACATCACCTTTCATGATAGCCACAAATAGCATAAAATATCTTGTGGTAACTCTAACCAAGGAAGTGAAATACCTATTTTACAAGAACTTTAAGTTATTGAAGAAAGAAATTGAGGAGGATACCAGATAATGGAAAGATCTCCCTTGCTGTTGGATTGGGAGGATCAACATAGTAAAAATGGCAATTCTACCAAAATCAATCTATAGATTCAATGCAATCTCCATCAAAATCCCATCAAATTTCTTCACAGACCTTGAGAGAACGATAATCAACTTTATATGGAAAAACAAAAAACCCAGGATAGTCAAAACAATCTTATACAATAAAGGAACTTCTGGAGGTATTACCATCCCTGACTTCAAACTCTATTACAGAGCTACAGTATTGAAAACAACTTGGTATTGGCATAAGAACAGAGAAGTTGACCTATGGAATTGAATAGAAGACCCAGATATTAACCCACAAACTTATGAACACCTGATTTTTGACAAGGGAGCTAAATGTATACAATGGAAGAAGGAAAGCATCTTTAACAAATGGTGCTGGCATAACTGGATGTCAACCTGTAGAAGAATGAAAGTAGATCCATATCTATTACCATGCACAAAACTCAAGTCCAAATGGATTAAAGACCTCAATATTAATCTGACCACATTGAACCTGATAGAAGAGAAAGTGGGAAGTAGTCTACAAGACATGGGCACAGGAGACCACTTCCTAGGTAGAACCCCAGTAGCACAGACAATAAGAGAAACTATGAATAAATAGGACCTCCTGAAACTGAGAAGCTTTTGTAAAGCAAAGGACACTGTCACTAAGACAAAAAGGCTGCCTTCTGACTGGGAGAAGATCTTCACCAACCCCTCATCAGACAAAGGTCTGATCTCCAAAATATACAAAGAACTCAAGAAACTAGACACTAAAACTCTAATGAACCCAATTAAAAAATGGGGTACTGAACTTAACAGAGAATTCTCAACAGAAGAACTTCAAATGGCCAAAAGACACTTAAGGTCATGCTCAACCTCCTTAGCGATCAGGGAAATGCAAATCAAAACAACTTTCCGATACCATCTTACACCTGTCAGAATAGCTAAAGTCAAAAACACCAATGATAGCCTATGCTGGAGAGGATGTGGAGTGAGGGGAACACTCATCCATTGTTGGTGGGAATGCAAACTTGTGCAGCCACTGTGGAAATCAGTGTGGCGGTTTCTCAGGAAACTGGGAGTCAACCTGTAACCCATTTTTAAATTGGATTATTTGGTATTCTGATGCCTAGTTTCTTGAATTCTTTATATATTTTGGAGATCAGCTCTCTCCCAGATCTGGTGTTGGTAAAGATCTTTTCCATTTCTGTAGGCTGAAGTTTGGTCTTGTTGACCATTTCCTTTGTTATAGAAGCTTCTCAGTTTCAGGAGGTCCCATTTATTAACTGTTGCTCTCAGTGTCTTCATTGCTGGTTGATGCCATTGCATTTAAGGATGCTTCCCTCTTTCTTTTCTTTCAAGTTCAATGTAGCTAGAATTATGTTGAGGTCTTTGATATATTTAGACTTGAGTTTTGTTCATGGTGATAGACATGGATCTATTTGCATTCTTTTACTTGTCAACATCGGTTAAGCCAGCACTGTTTGTTGAAGATGCTCTTTTTCCATTGTACAATTTTGGCTTTCTTGTTAAAAATCATGTGTTCATAGGTGAGTAGGGTTATGTCAGGGTCTTCAACTCTGTTTGATTGATCCACATGTCTATTTTTATGCCAATACCAAGATGTTTTTATTACTATTCCTCTATACTAAAGCTTGAACTCAGGGATGGTGGTGCCTCTGGAAGTTCTTTTATTGGACAGGATTGTTTTGGCTATCCTGATTTGTTTTGTTTTTCCATGTGAAGTTGAGTATTATTCTGTCAAATTCTGTGAATAATTGTGATAGAATTTTGATGAGGACTGCATTGAATTTGTAGATTGCTTTAGGTAAGATTGCAATTTTTACTATGCTGCTCTTACCTATCCAAGAGCATGGGAGATTTTTTCATTTTCTGAAACCTTCCTCAATTTTTTTTCATGAGATTTAAAGTTCTTTTCATACAGGTCATTCATTGTTTGGTTAGTGTTACCCAAAGATATTTTATGGTATTTATGGCTATTGTAAAGAATGATGTTTCTATGATTTCTTTTAAGCTGATTTTTCATTTGTGTATTAGAGGGCACTGATGTTTTGAGTTAATCTTGTATCCCAGCTGAAGGTATTTAATAGTTGTAGAAGTTTGCTGGTAGGAATTTTGGGATCACTTATGGATACTATCCTATCATCTTCAAATAGCAAAAATTTGACTTCTTCATTTCCAATTTTGTGTCCATATGATCTTTTTGTAGTCTTACTGCTCTAGCAAGACATACCATTACTATATTGAATAGATATGGAGAAAGTAGACAGCCTTGTCTTGTTCCTAATTTTAGTGTAATCACTTTGAGTTTCTCTCCATTTAGTTTGATGTTGGCAGTCAGATTGCTGTATATTGCCTTTATTATGTTTAGATATGCTCCTTGTATCCCTGATCTCTCCAAGACCTTT
The DNA here is from genome assembly GCF_982192425.1 of Myodes glareolus. Lineage (NCBI taxonomy): Eukaryota > Metazoa > Chordata > Mammalia > Rodentia > Cricetidae > Myodes > Myodes glareolus. Next base: position 58,369,614 of record NC_142045.1, read on the forward strand.
ATCATGAAAGGGTGTTTGTTTTTGTCAAAGGTTTTTTTGTGTGTGTGTGTGTGTGTGTGTGTGTGTGTGTGTGTGTGTGTCTAGTAAGGTAATCATGTGATTTTTTTCCCTTTAGTTTGCTTTCATGATGGATTAAATTGACAGATTTTCATGTGTTTACCACCCTTGCTTCTCTGGAGTGAAGGCTACTTGATCATGTTGGATGATTTTTTTTATGTGTCCTTGAATTCAGTTTGCCAGTATTTTATTGAATATTTTTACATCAATATTCTTGAGAAAGATTGGTCTGTAATTCTTCTTCTTTGTTTCATCTTTATGGGATTTGGTAATCAGCGTGACTGTAGCCTCATAAAAAAGGTCTGACAATTTTCTGTCTCTTTCTATTGTGCGGAAAAATTTGAGGAGTATTAGTTAGTAACTCTTCTTTGAAATTTTACTAGAATTCTATGCTGAAGCCAACTGACCCTGGAAATTTTTTCTTTTTTTCTTTTCTTTTTATTTTTCTTTCTTTTATTTTTTATTATTCGAGGGGGTGGGTGGGAGACTTTTGATGACTGTTTCTATTTCCTTTGGAGTTATAGGCTTATTTAAGTTATATGGTCTTGGTTTAATTTCGATAAGTCGTACCTATCCAGAAAATTGTCCATTTCATTTATGTTTTCCAGTTTTATGGAATACAGGTTTTTGAAGCATGTCCTAATGATTCTCTGGATTTCCTCAGTGTCTGTTGTTGTGGCCCCCTTTTCTTTTCTAATTTTGTTAATTTGGATATTCTCTCTCTGGTTTGTTTGGATAAGGGTTTGTCTATCTTAATTGATTTTCTCATAGAACTAAATATTTGTTTTATTAATTCTGAATATTGTTTTCTTTGTTTCTATTTTATTGATTTCATATCAGTTTGATTATTTCCTGACATCTACTCCTCTTGGTTGAGTTTGCTTCTTTTTTTCTCCAGAACTTTCATGTGTGTATTTAAGTTGCTAGTATAAGATTTCTCCGGGAACTTTATGTAGGCACTTAGTGCATTGAACTTTCCTCTTTTTTTTTTTATTTTATTTTTTTTTATTTATTTTTTTTGTTCTTTTTTTTAAAGTAAATTTTATTAAATTATAAAAGTTTCCATTTCTGCCCCTCTTCCCAACACCCTCCCACTCCCCCCACTCCCTCTCCTCCTCCCTCTTCATCCCTTAGGGCAGTCAGGGTTTCCTGCCCTGTGGGAAGTTCAAGTTCCTCCCCCCTTCCTCCAGGTCCAGGAAGGTGAGTATCCAAACAGACTGGATCCCCAAAATCCAGTATATGCAGAGGAAACAAGTCCCAGTGTCATAGTCAATGGTTTTTCAGAAAGACTCTGGGCCAGCCACATTCAGAGAATCCGGCCACATTCAGAGAATCTGGTTAGATCACGTCCTCGTTCAGTCCCAGTCCAACTGGCCTTGGTAAACTCTTATTAGATCCGTTCCCTTGTATCAGTGGGTGATAGCATCCCTTGCAGTCCTGATTTCCTTTTTCATGTTGTTCCTCCTTCTGCTCCTCATTTGGACCTTGGGGGGCTCAGTCTGGTGCTCCAATGTGGGTCTCCGTCTGTATCGCCATCCTTTGCCAGATGAAGGATCTATGGTGATAAGCAAAATATACATCAGTATGGTTATGGGCCACGGCCGGTTCAGGCACCCTCTCCTCTGTCCAGAGAACAATCTGGGGGATCTCTCCTTGGACCTGGGATCCCATATATAATCAAGTCTCCTGTAAACCCTAAAATGACTCCCTTAGTTGAAATATATTCTTCCCTGATCCCATATTCATCCTTCCTCCCTCCCCCCCCATCCCAGGCCACCTAGCTTTCCCCATTCCTCCCCTACTCCCTTCTCTCTATCCCTCTCCCCTTCCATCAACCCTCCCCCCCCCCCCATGCACCCGAGGTTACCTGGGACTCTTGTCTATTTCCTACCTCCTGGCGGATAGCTAAATAATCTTCATCAGGTTCGTCTTCTTATTTAGCTTCTCTAGGATCATGAATAATAGGCTCAAAGACCTTTAATTATGGTTAGAATCCACTTATGAGTGAATACATACCGTGTTCCTCTTTTTGGGTTTGGCTTACCTCACTCAGTAAAGCGTTTTCTGTTTTCATGCATTTGCATGCAAAATTCAAGATGTCATTGTTTTTTACCGCTGAGTAAAACTCTAATGTGTATATGTTCCACACCTTTTTTAACCATTCTTCTATTGAGGGGCACCTAGGTTGTTTCCAGGTTCTGGCTATTACAAATAGTGCTGCTATGAACATAGTAGAACAAATGCTTTTGTAGTATGTTAGGGAATCTCTAGGGTATATTCCCAAGAGTGGAATTGCTGGGTCCTGAGGGAGGTTGACTCCCAGTTTCCTGAGAAACCGCCACACTGATTTCCACAGTGGCTGCACGAGTTTGCATTCCCACCAACAATGGATGAGAGTTCCCCTTACCCCATATCCTCTCCAGCATAGGCTATCGTTGGTGTTTTTGACTTTAGCTATTCTGACAGGTGTAAGATGGTGTCTCAAAGTGGTTTTGATTTGCATTTCCCTGATCGCTAAGGAGGTTGAGCATGACCTTAAGTGTCTTCTGGCCATTCGAAGTTCATCTGTTGTGAATTCTCTGTTAAGTTCAGTACCCTATTTTTTAATTGGGTTAATTAGAGTTTTAGTGTCTAGTTTCTTGAGTTCTTTGTATATTTTGGAGATCAGACCTTTGTCTGATGAGGGGTTGGTGAAGATCTTCTCCCAGTCAGAAGGCAGCCTTTTTGTCTTAGTGACAGTGTCCTTTGCTTTACAAAAGCTTCTCAGTTTCAGTAGATCCCATTTATTCATTGTTCCTCTTATTGTCTGTGCTACTGGGGTCCTACTTAGGAAGAGGCCTCCTGTGCCTATATCTTGTAGACTACTTCCCACTTTCTCTTCTATCAGGTTCAAAGTGGACGGATTAATGTTGATGTCTTTAATCCATTTGGACTTGATTTTTGTGCATGGTGATAGATATGGATCTACTTTCATTTTTTTACAGGTTGACATCCAGTTATGCCAGCACCATTTGTTAAAGATGCTTTCCTTCTTCCATTGTATACATTTAGCTCCCTTGTCGAAAATTAGGTGTTCATAAGTTTGTGGGTTAATATCTGGGTCTTCTATTCGATTCCATAGGTCGACTTCTCTGTTCTTATGCCAATACCAAGCTGTTTTCAATACTGTAGCTCTATAATAGAGTTTGAAGTCAGGGATGGTAATGCCTCCAGAAGTTCTTTTATTGTATAAGATTGTTTTGGCTATCCTGTGTTTTTTGTTTTGCCATATAAACTTGATTATTGTTCTCTCAAGGTCTGTGAAGAAGTTTGATGGGATTTTGATGGAGATTGCATTGAATCTATAGATTGCTTTTGGGAGAATTGCCATTTTTACTATGTTGATTCTCCCAATCCAAGAGCAGGGGAGGTCTTTCCATTTTCTGGTATCCTCCTCAATTTCTTTCTTCAAAGACTTAAAGTTCTTGTGAAATAGGTCTTTCACTTCCTTGGTTAGAGTAACCCCAAGATATTTTATGCTATTTGTAGCTATCATGAAAGGTGATGTTTCTCTGATTTCCCTCTCTGCTTCTTTATCCTTTGTGTATAGGAGTGCCACTGATTTTTTGGAGTTGATCTTGTATCCTGCCACGTTACTAAAGGTGTTTATCAGCTGTAAGAGTTCTTTGGTAGAGTTTTTGGGGTCACTTATGTAAACTATCATGTCGTCAGCAAATAACGAAAGTTTAACTTCATCCTTTCCAATACGAATCCCCTTGATCTCCTTATGTTGTCTTATTGCTATTGCTAGAACTTCAAGCACTATATTGAAGAGGTATGGAGAGAGTGGACAGCCTTGTCGCGTTCCTGATTTTAGTGGAAAGGCTTTGAGTTTCTCTCCATTCAGTTTGATGTTAGCTGTCGGTTTGCTGTATATTTCTTTTATTATATTTAGGTATGATCCTTGTATCCCCAGTCTCTCCAACACCTTTATCATAAATGGGTGTTGAATTTTGTCAAATGCTTTTTCAGCATCTATTGAGATGATCATATGGTTTTTTTTCTTTCAGTTTATTTATATGATGGATTACATTGATAGATTTGCGTATGTTGAACCAGCCCTGAATCTCTGGAATGAAGCCAACTTGATCATAATGGATAATTTTTCTAATGTGTTCTTGGATTCGGTTTGTCAGTATTTTATTGAGAATTTTCGAGTCGATGTTCATGAGTGAGATTGGCCTGTAATTCTCTTTCTTGGTTGTGTCTTTGTGTGGTTTTGGTATTAGGGTAACTGTAGCTTCATAAAAGGAGTTAGGCAATGACTCTTCTGTTTCTATATTGTGGAATACGTTAAGGAGTATAGGTATTAGCTCTTCCTGGAAGTTCTGGTAGAATTCTGCATTGAAACCATCTGGTCCTGGGCTTTTTTTGGTAGGGAGATTTTTGATAACAGCTTCTAATTCTTCGCGACTAATAGGTCTATTTAGATTGTTCACCTGTTCTTGGTTAAACTTTGGTATATGGTACTTATCTAAAAAAATGTCCATTTCTTTTACGTTTTCCAACTTTGTGGCATATAAACTTTCATAGTAAGATATAATGATTCTCTGAATTTCCTCTGTATCTGTGGTTATGTCCCCCTTTTCATTTCTGATCTTATTAATTTGCATGTTCTCTCTCTGCCGTTTGATTAATTTGGATAGGGGTTTGTCAATCTTGTTGATTTTCTCCAAGAACCAGCTTTTTGATTCATTGATTCTTTGGATTGTTTTCTCTGTTTCTATTTTGTTGATTTCAGCCCTCAGTTTGATTATTTCCAGTCTTCTAGACCTCCTGGGTGAATCAGCTTATTTTTTTTTCTAGATCTTTCAAGTGTGCTGTTAAGTCTCCAATGTGTGCTTTCTCCACTTTCTTTAATTGGGCACTTAGTGCTATGAACTTTCCTCTTAGCACTGCTTTCATAGTGTCCCATAGGTTTGAGTATGTTGTGTCTTTGTTTTCATTCAATTCAAGGAAGAGTTTAATTTCTTTCTTTATTTCTTCCTTGACCCAGGGGTGATTTAGTAGTTGACTGTTCAGCTTCCATGAGTTTGTTGGCTTCCTGCGGGAAGTATTGTTGTTGAATTCTAATTTTAGTCCATGGTGATCTGACAAGACACAGGTAGTTACTAATATTTTTTTGTATCTGTGGAAGTTTGCTTTGTTACCAAGTATGTGGTCAATTTTCGAGAAGGTTCCATGAGCTGCAGAGAAAAAGGTATATTCTTTCCTATTTGGGTGGAGTGTTCTATAGATGTCTGTTAAGTCCATTTGGTTCAATACCTCCAATAAATCTCTCAATTCTCTGTTTGGTTTCTGTCTGATTGACCTGTCCATTGGTGAGAGAGGAGTGTTGAAGTCTCCTACTATTAGTGTGTGTGGTTTGATGACTGCCTTGAGTTCTAGAAGAGTTTCTTTTACATATGTGGGTGCCTTTATATTAGGAGCATAGATATTCAGGATTGAGACTTCTTCCTGATGAATTGTTCCAGTTATGAGTATGAAATGTCCATCTCCATTTCTTCTGATTGACTTTAGTTTGAAGTCGATTTTGTTAGATATTAGAATGACCACACCCGCTTGTTTCTTAGGTCCATTTGCTTGGAAAACCTTTTCCCAACCCTTTACTCTGAGTAGGTGTCTGTCTTTGTGGTTGAGGTGTGTTTCTTGTAAACAGCAGAATGTTGGATCCTGTTTTCGTATCCAATCTCTAAGTCTGTGTCTCTTTATAGGTGAATTGAGTCCATTGATATTAAGTGATATTAATGACCAGTGGTTGTTGACTCCGATCATTTTTTTTTTTTTTAGGTAGTAGAGTGTATGTGTTTTTCTTCTTTGATTTGTGCTTGTGAATGATTGCTAGATGTTCGAGTTATTGTAAGCCGTGTTGGGAATGTTGGATTCCTTCAGCAGTGATTTTCCTTCTAATATTCTCTGTAAGGCTGGATTAGTAGCTACGTATTGTTTAAATTTGTTTTTATCCTGGAATATTTTGTTTTCTCCGTTGATAGTGAACAATAGCTTGGCTGGGTATAGAAGTCTGGGTTTACATCCATGGTCTCTTAGTTTCTGCAGTACCTCTATCCAGGATCTTCTGGCTTTCATGGTTCCCATAGAGAAATCTGGTGTAAGCCTGATAGGTTTACCTTTATAAGTTACTTGACCTTTTTCCTTTGCAGCTCTTAAAATTTTTTCTTTAATATGTATGTTTTGTGTTTTGATTATTATATGGCGAGGGGATGTTTTTTTCTGATCCAGTCTATTGGGTGTTCTGTATGCTTCTTGAACCTTCATAGGAATATCGTTCTTTAGGTTGGGAAAGTTTTCTTCTATAATTTTGTTGAATATATTTTCTGGGCCTTTGATCTGCAGTTCTTCTCCTTCTTCAATCCCTATTATTCTTAGATTTGGTTTTTTTATTGTGTCCCAGATTTCCTGAATGTTTTGTGTAGAGAATTTGTTGGATTTGCCATTTTCTTTGACCAGAGCATTTATTTTCTCTATGGTATCTTCAGAATCTGAGATTCGTTCTTCTATCTCTTGTATTCTATTGGTTATGCTTGATTCTGTAGTCTCCGTTCGTTTACCTAGGTTTTCCATATCCAGCCAGTTCTCTGTTTGTGTTTTCTTCATTGCCTCCATTTCAGTTTTCAATTCTTGGACTGTTTCCTTTACTTGTTTGATAGTTTTTTCTTGGTTTCTCAGGGTCTCATTCACGGATTTATTTATTTCTTCAAACTTTTTGTTATATTTCTCATCTAATTCTATACTCATTTCTTCAAACTTTTTGTTATATTTCTCATCCAATTCTTTAAGGGAGTTATTCATATCCTGTTTAAGGGACTCTATTGCTTTCATAATGACACTTTTTTCCACTTCTTCTGGGTTAAGGTGTTCAAATCCTTCTATTGTAGGGTCCTTGGGATCTTGTGTTTTCATGTTGTTTTTCAGATTGTTGGATGAGGTCCTGCCTTGGCGTCTGCCCATCTCTTACTTCAAATGTTCTCTATTGGAACTTCTGTTACCGGGTCAGGTTCCCTTCTTGGGCAGGGTCTTCACTGACAAAATGCCCACCTTTCCTCAGGCAGGCTATTGAAGCACAGGCACTCCCTCTTTCCGGGATGTGCTTACAATGCAGGCCCAGTGTGCAAGGCAGCTGAGCTGGGGAAATTTTATGGCCCCAGGGGGAAGGGAGAAATATAGGAATTCGTACCTGGATGGGAGCTGGGATGGCAGGTGGGAGTGGGTAGCCAGCACTGCAGGGCGACCTGGGTGTCTATGGGGTCGAGGAACGCCCAAGCTCCTCCTCACCGGGACCCTGCCCCGGTCCGAAGGAAACTCACCCCTCAGATGGCCCTCTGCTAGAAGTCAGGGCCCCTGCTGGTCAGGAATGTGGCTGAGCTGGCTCCTGGTCCACCTGTCCTCAGGGAGGCCTTTAAGACCCAGCAGCTGCCTCCAGCCAGGATGCGCCTGCAGCCCAGGCCCAGCTAGCAAGGCAGCTGAGCTGGGGAAATTGTATGGCCCCAGGGAGAAGGGAGAAATATAGGAATACGTGCCTGGATGGGAGCTGGGAAGGCAGGCGGGAGGGGGTAGCCAGCACTGCAGGGCGACCTGGGCTTCTATGGGGTCAGGGAACGCCCAAGCTCCTCCTCACCGGGACCCTGCCCTGGCCTGAAGGAAACTCACCCCTCTGATGGCCCTCTGCTAGAAGTCAGGGCCCCTGCTGGTCAGGAATGTGGCTGAGCTGGCCCCTGGTCCACCTGTCCTCAGGGAGGCCTTTAAGACCCAGCAACTGCCTCCAGCCGGGATGCGCCTGCAGCCCAGGCCCAGCTCCTGAACCTTCCTCTTAAAATTCTTTTCATAATGTCCCATAAGTTTCAATATGTTGTGCCTTCATTTGCATTGAATACTAGGAAATCTTTAATTTTGTTATTTCTTCCTTGACTCAGCAGTGATTCAGTTGAGCGTTTTTCCATGAGATTGTAGGGTTTCTGTATTTTTGTGTTGTTGTTGAGTTCTAACTTTAAGCCGTAAGATACAGGGATTTATTCCAATTTTTTTTTTGTGTCTGTGAAGATTTGCTTTATGATCAAGTATGTGGTCAATTTTAGAGACATTTCCATGAGCTGCTGAGAAGGTATATTCTTTTGTATTTGGGTGGAATGTTTTATAGATGTCTGTTAAACCCATTTGAGTCATAATATCTGTTAATTCCCTTATTTCTCTGATAAGCCTTTGTCTGGCAGACCTGTCCATTGGTGGGTGTGGGATATTGAAGTCTCCCTCTATTAGTGTGTGGAATTCGATATGTACTTTAAGCTTTTGTAATATTTCTGTTACAAATGTGGGTGTCATTGTATTTGCGGCACAAATGTTCAGAATTGAGACTTCATGTTGAAGGATTTGTCCTATGATGAACATGAAATGTCCTTTTCTATCTCTTTTTATTAATTATAGTTTAAAATATATTTTGTTAGGTATTAAGATAGCCACACCAGCTTGTTTCTTAGGTCCATTTGATTGTCAAATATTCTCTCAACACTTTACTATGTGCTAATGTTTATCTTTGAAGTTTAGGTATATTTCTTGTATGCAGAAGAAGGATGAGTTCTGTTTTCATATCCATTCTGATAGCTTGTGTCTTTTCATAGACAACTTGAGTCCATTAATACTAAGGGATATTAATGGCCAGTAATTGTTAATTCCTATTATTTTCTGGTTTTGTTGTTGGTGGTGGTGGTAGTATGTTTGTGTTTCCCTTCTTGGGATTTGCTGGTGTGAGATTATCTATTGTATGTGAGTTTGTGGGTATAGCTACCTTCCTGGGTTGAAGCTTTCCTTTTAGTACTTTCTGTAGGACTATATTTGTGGTTAGGTATTGTTGAAATATGGTTTTATCATGGAATATCTTGTTTTCTCCATCTATGATGCTTTGCTGAGTATAGTAGTCTGTGTCTGCAACACATCTGTTTAGGACTTCTGGCCTTCAGAGTCTCCATTGAGAAATCAGGTGTAATTCTGATAAGCCTGCCTTTATATGTTTCTTTCTCCTTTCCAGCTCTTAGTATTCTTTCTTTATTCTGTAGGTTTAGTGTTTTTATGATTATGATGATTATATGGTGAAGGAACTTCTTTTTATTTTTTGGTCCTGTCTATTTGGTGTTCTGTAAGCTTCTCTTACCTTCATAGACATTGGGAGAGTTTTCCTCTATGATTTTGTTAAATATATATTCTCTGTATCTTTGAGCTATAGTTCTCCTTTTTCTAATCCTCACCATTCTTAGGTTTGCTCTTTTTATGATGTTCTTGATTTACTCAATGTTTTGTGTTAAGAATTTGTTGAATTTGACATTTTCTTTGACTGAGGAATCTATTTCATTTATTGTATGTTCAATACCTGAAATTCTGTCTATCATTTCTTGTATTCTCTTGGTTATACTTGCAGCTGTGGTTCCTGTTCATTTACCCAGATTTTCCATTTCCAGAAATCAATCAGTTTGTGTTTTATTTATTGACTCTAATTCAATTTTCAAGTCTTGAACTGTTTCCTTCACCTGTTTGTTTATTTTTGTTTCTCGCCTTTCCTGACTTTCTTTAAATGATTTATTGAAATCTCCCAATTCTTATTTGTCTTTTCTTAAAAGTTTATTTTTTCATTTCCTCTTTAATGTCTCTTTCATCTTCATAAAGTTATTTCTGAGGTCTCTTTCTTCTGTTTCATGTGTGTTTGGAAGTTCAGGTCTTGTTACTTTAGAACCGGTAGGTTCTGACCGTGCCATATTGTTCTTTCTGCTACTGAATGTATTCTGAACTGCCTTCTTCCAATCTGGGTTTTGGTAATTATAGGTACAGGTATTGATTTTTTTTCTGATTGTTGCAGGTGAAGCCTGTGCCTCCAGGTGACCTCTGATGCCACTGAGACAGGTGGTGGAGTGACCTTACCAAGGTACTCTTGCATGCTGACTGGCAGTTTGGCCTCTTCCTCCAATCAGTGCCGGTTGTGACAGTGCTTCTGGTGGTCTCTGATGTGGTTGGGGATGGTGACTGGGCAGTCTCGTCCTGCTTTTCATGCAGGTGGGGCTGTGCCTCTGGGGTCCTCTGATGCAGCTGGGGATGTTAGTGGAGCAGCCTTGCCACAGGAGACTTGTCTTTTGCCAGGCTGCTGGAACTGGGAAGGGTTGGGGAGGGGCACAGGAAGTGCCTCCAACCCAGGGCCAAGTAAATGCAGCTCTCCAGCCTGGAAAGCCAGCATTCCGCTTTCCCTCCAGTCACTGAATGTGGGGACTCTGCCTCCTGGGGCCTCCGACACAGCTAGGGATGGCAGGAAAGTGGTCGGACCACAAGAGACTTGCCTGCTGATCAGTTGCTGGGGCAATGATGTGTGACAGAGTGAACATGGTAACTCTTATAAAAGAAAATCTTTAATTGGGACTGGATTATAGTTTCAGAGTTTTAAACCATTATCGTCACGGCAGATGGCATGCGGGCTGGCACGGTGCTGGAGAAAGAGCTGAAGGCTGCAGGAAGCAAGGAGAAACTGTGTTGAACCTCTGAGACCTCAGAGCCTATCCCCCCAGTGACCTACTTTCTCAGGAGAGGGAACACCTTCCATGACAAGGCCATGCCTCTCAATAGTGTACTTCCTATGAGCCAAGAATTCAAACAGATAAATTTAAGGGGCCGTACCTATTTAAACCATCACAGTTACTTAATAAACATTTTATATAGTGCTTTAAGTTTTTTCCATAAAAAATTCCCACAGAGTGAAGTAAATACCCTTTCCAGACTTGGGATCCTATAACTCTGCCTTAGGCTGCATTCTCCATTCTTCTCTGCCCTTTACTTCATAACTGCTATGATTTTATAGTTTATGTTCTCCAAGATTCCTATACTGAAACCAATCCCTAATGTGATGCTGTTGGGAAAAGCAGGCTTGGGGACAACCCTGAAAGCTCTAGTGCATGAACTCAGTGATATTATAAATGTGGACCCAGACTTTTCTTTTTACTGAGACTGTAAAGACACAGAAAAAAGGAGCAATCTGTGTGTTAAGAAACTAATCAGACCACACTGGCTCTTCAGGGGCTGTAACCTAGGTCTTCCCAGGCTGTTGAATTTAGGGAAACATTTCTATTTTCTGTAAGTCAACCAATTTCTGTTGTATTAAAAATTCCCAAAGTGTCTTAGACAACAATGTTTGCAACAATCTCCAGAGTTTACCATTATTATAGCATTGCTATGACCAAATACTATAGCTGAATTTAGGCATAAATGTTTTGAATCTATCTTAAATTTCTTTAAATATTATGAATATTTAAAATCTTATGTATCTAATTTATATCCTTTAACAATTAAAAAAACATTGAAGAGTAAGCTTGATTTGCAAACTCCATAGAGAACAAAAATCTTTGTTCTGTTCATTGTAATATCTTGTGCCTTACACACAGAAAGTAATAAATACTTGTTGACTGAATGACATGCAGCGACTTTTTATGTCTGTATTTCTATGGCAGGTCACATAAATTCTTTATTCATTACCCCAGATACTACATTTAAACTAGTTAAGGCCACACAATTTGTTGCCTATCAATCTATTTTGTCATGGTCATTCTCTTGGCCACTGTCTAATGTCAATGCCAAAGGAAAAGAAAAAGACTCTCTACCAATATTCATATGTCTGTTGTTTATAATGGATTTTTGATTTATCACTTTATGTTTCTGCGATATGATTCTTATGTACTCTGCTCAGATAGATGGTTGATTTTCCATCTTATATTGCAATTCTCTTGCCTCATGTTTGACCCATTTTTTGTCACATTGGTATGTGAAGGGAGCACCGCCACTTGTAACCACTGTACTCCTGTCTCATTTAACAATTCCACCTGAACTGTGACTATGAATGCAATATATGTCTGTATATCATTCAACTTTTATCCTTAATAATTCTTCTATTATCTTCTCTTTTTCTCGCTTCTTAATTTTTCATAAAGAAATCTGGGACTAGTGAGACAGCTCAGTTGTTACAGGAGGCTGCTTATTGTCCTGGCTATCTTACACCCAAAATAATCCAAAATAATCATACAGAAATTGTATTAATTAAATCACTGCTGGCCATTAGTTCTAACTTCTTATTGGCTATTTCTCACATCTGGATTTAACCCATTTTTGTTAATCCGTATATTACCATGTGACAGTGGCCTACTGGGAGAGATTTGGCATGTCTGTCTCTGTCAGCTCCATGGCGGCTCTTCTTCTGCCCTTCTTCCCAGCACTCAGTGGGTAATGCTGCTTTACCAAGCTAAACAAGATAACAACCTGAGCTCAACCCCTGAGATCAACATGGAGGAGAGAGCCACTTCCCAGATATTGATCTCTTCCCTCCATGTGAATTTTGTGGAATGTCTGCATGTTCCCTGATACTAAATAAAAATCTATAAAAGCAAGCTGACTTCATCTATTTTGCAATTCTGTTTCTCAATAACTTCTTCCACAGTCTTCCCCAGGACTAGAATGGCATTATGCTATAGATTTATGTGACACCCCAAACCATTTGTTTTTATCTGACCACATTCTTCTTGTTAACAATTTAAACTATGAGAGTTGGAAACCGTCAAGCATGGGGGTGTTGCATGTATATCAACCTACCAATGGAACAGAGACAGGAGGATTGTCACTAGCTTTAAATTCATAGCTGTGAGATGGAAAGCCAGTATTCTTTCATGGGATGACACTGGGTCTATCAATGGCCATGGCAGGAAGGATGAATGCCCAGGAGCAGTTGCCCAACATAAATTGTTCTCCATGTTTTAGAGGCTTTTTGTTTTTGTTTTTGTTTTACAAGAAAGAAGATAAAGTTTGGTAGATAGCGAGGGTCCAGGGTTCTAGGAGGGGTTGGGAGCTGGGAAATAATGCTGAGCGAGGTACCCATCCACACGGCATAGACTCCAAAAAGTCAGTTCATGCACTAGAGATAAATTCTGATCCCACTGCTGGTAGTCCCACAAGTCCCCAACCACACAACTGTTATCCATATTCAGAGGGCCTAGTTCAGTCCTATGCAGTTTCATCCACTGTCAGTCTGGAGTCAGTGAGCTCAGGTCAGTTATTTCTGCAGATTTTCCCATTGTGGTCTTGATTCCTTTGCTCATATCGCTTCTCCCTTTCTTTGACTGGATGCTGGAAGCCAGGCCCAGTAGTTAACTGTGGATCTCTCCACCTGCTTCCATCAGTTACTGGATGAAAGCTCAATGATGACAATTATGCTAGTCATCAATGTGCATACAGGAGAAGGCCTGTTCAGGTCCCTTCTCCATTGTTCCTTAGGGTCTTAGCTGGGGTCATCATTGTGGATTCCTGGGAATTTTCCTACTTCCAGGTTTCTCACTAATGGCTCCCTCTATCAAGATAGCTCCTTTCTTGTTTTCCCTCTTTGTTCTTTTCCCAACTCATCCATCCAGTTTCCTTTAGTTCTCCTCTCCCTCCTTTTCTTCCCTTCACTCTCCCCTCTCAATTTTCTCAGGAGAACTTGTCTATTTCCCCATACTAGTGAAATCCATGTATATTTCTCTTAAGGTACTCATTGTTACCTATCGTCTCTGGGGTTGTGGACTATAGGCTGGTTATCCATTGCTTTATGTCTAATATCCATTTGCGAGTGAGTACATATCATGCTTGTTTTATTGGATTACCTCACTCAGGATGGCTTTTTCTAGTTCCATACATTTGCCTGTAAATTTCAAGATATCACTGTTTTCTACGACTGAGTGGTTAGTAATTCATTGTGTAAATGTACCACATTTTCTTTTTCCATTCTTCAGTTGTGGGCTATTTAGGTTCTTTCCTGGTTCTGCCTATTAAAAATAATGCTTCTATGAGCATAGTTGAACAAATGTCCTTGTGGTATGAGCGTGCATCCTTTAGGTATCTGCCCAAGAGTGGTATTGCTGGGTCTTAGGAAGAATAGTTCCCAGTTTTCTGAGATACTACATGCTGATTTCCAAAGTGACTTTACAAGTTTGCAATCACACCAGCAATACAGAAGTGTTCTCCTTCCTCCATATCCTATCCAGCATAAGCTGTTCTCAGTGTTTTTGATCTTATTCACTCCGACATTTGTAAGATGGTATCTCAGAGTTGTTTGATTTACATTTCACTAAAGATGTTGAGCAAAGTGTCTTTTGGCCATTTGTGTTTCCTCTATTAAGAATTCTCTGTTGAGATCTGTACCCCCCTTTTTTAATTGAGTCATTTGGTAATTTGATGTCGAGTTTCTTGAGTTCTTTATATATTTTGAAGATGATTCCTCTCTCAGATGTGTGGTTGGTGAGGAACTTTCCCCATTCTGTTTTGTGTTGTTTTTACTATCTCCTTTGCCTTACAAAAGCTACTCAGTTTCAGGAAGTCCCATTTATTAATTGTTGCTCTCAGTATATCTGTGCTACTGCTGTTATATTTAGGAAGTAGTCTCCTGTGCCAATGCATTTAAGGCTACTTGCCACTTTCTCTTTTATGAGGTTCAGTGTGGATATTGAGGACTTTGATCCGTTTTGACTTGTGTTTGATGAAGATAGATATGGATCTATTTACATTCTTCTACATGTCAACATCCAGTTATTCTAGCACCATTTGTTGAAGATTCTTTTTTTCCCATTATATAATTTTAGTTTCTTTGTTAAAAGTCAGGCATTTGTAGGTATGCGGATTAATATAAAAGTCTTCAATTTGATTCCCTTGGTCCACCTGTCTGTTTTTATGCCAATACCAAGCTGTTTTCATTACTATAGCTCTATAGTATAGTTTAAAGTCAGGGGTGGTGATGTTTCTGGAAGATTCTTTATTGTTCAGGATTATTGTAGGCTATCCTGGGCTCTTTGTTTTTCCATATGATGCTGAATATTGTTCTTTTGAGGTCTCTGAAGAATTGTGTTGAAATTTTGTTGGGCATTGCATTGAATCTGTAGATTATTTCTCATAAAATTGCAAATATTCCTATGTTAATCCTTCCTATCCAAGAGCATGAGAGATCTTTCAATTTTCTGATATCTTCTTCAATTTCTTCAAAGTGTTAAAGTTATTGTCATACAGGCCTTTCACTTGTTTGATTAGAGTTATTCCAAGATATTTTATGTTGTATGTGACTATTATGAAAGGTGATGTTTCTCTGATTTCTTTCTCAGCACATTTATCATCTGCATAGAGGAGGGTCACTGATTTTTTTTATAGTAAATCTTGTATCCTGCCACATTACTGAAGAAGTGTATCAGTTGTGGGAGTTCCCTGGTAGAATTGTTGGGGTCACTTATGTTATATGACATCAGCAGCAAATAGCAAAGTTTAACTTCTTCCTTTGTAATTTGTATCCCCTTGATCTCCTTTTGTTGTCTTATTGCTCTAGTTAGAACTTAAAGTACCTTATTGAATAGATATGAAGAAAGCCTTGCTTATTTATGATTTTACTTAAATTGCTTTGAGTATCTCTGATTCAGTTTGGTTTTGGCTGTTGGCTTGCTATATATATAGTGTTTATTATATTTAGATATATTTTTTATAACCGTAATCTCCTCAAGACCTTTATCATGAAGTGGTGTTGGATTTTCTTAGGGCTTTTTTGGCATCTAGTGAAATGTTTATGTATTTTTTTCTTTCAGTTTATAGTGGAATACATTGACAGATATTCGTATGTTGAACTATCCATGCATCTCTGAAATGAAGCCTACTTGATTATGGTAGATGATTTTTCTGATGTGTTCTTGGAATACATTTGGAAATATTTTATTGAATACTTTTGCATAAATGTTCATGAGGGAGATTGGTCTGTAATTCTATTTCTTAGTTGGATCTTTGTGTGGTTTGGGTAGCAGGGTAGCAATAGCATCGTATAAAGAGTTTGACAATGTTCTTTCTGTTTCTTTTGTATGGACCAATTTGAGGAGCATTGGCAGTACCTCTTCTTTGAAATTCTGGTAGAATTCTGTACTGAAACCATCTGACCCTGGCTTGGTTTTGGTTTGAAGACTTCTGATGACTGCTTCTATTTACTTAGGGGTTATAGGTCTATTTAAATTGTTTATCTGGTTTTGATTTAATTTGGTATGTGGTACTTATCCAGAAAATTTTCCATTTCCTTTAGATTTTCAAATTTTGTGAAATACAAGTTTTTGCAGTGTGACCTAATGACTCTCTTGATTTCCTCCATGTCTGTTGTTTTGTTATCCTTTTCATTTCTAATTCTGTTCATTTGAATGTTGTCTTTCTACCTTTTGGTTAGTTTGGATAAAGGTTTGGCTATCTTGTTGGTTTTCTTGAATAACAAACTCTCTGTCTCACTGATTCTTTGCATTGTATTCTTTGTTTCTATTTTATTGATTTCAGTCCCAATTTGATTATGTCCTGGTGTCTACTCCTCCTGGGTGAATTTGTTTCTTTTCGTCTTAGAGCTTACAAGTGTGCTGTTAAGTTGCTAGTGTGAGACTTACCAACTTTCTTTATGTAGGCACTGAGTGCTATGAACTTTCCTTTTAGCACTGCTTGCATAGTGTTCCATAAGTTTGGGCATTTTATGCATTCATTTTTATTGAATTCTAGGAAGTCTTTAACTTCTTTCTTTATTTCTTCCTTGACGCATGAGTTATACAGTTGAACATTGTTCAATTTCTATGAATTTGTGGTCTTTCTGCAATTAGTGTTATTGAATTCTAACTTTAGGCCATGGTGATCCCACAAGATAAGGAGGTTATTCTAATATTTTTTATCTGTTGAGGTTTGCTCTGTTACTGAGTATGTGGGCTATTTTAGAGAAGGTTCCATGAGATGCTGAGAAGAAGGTATATTCTTTTGTGTTTGAGTAAAATGTGTTTTATAGATATTTGTTAAGACCATTTGAGTCATAACATCTGTTTGTTCCTTTATTTCTGTTTTAAGTTTCTGTCTGGCAGTCCAGTCCAGTGGTGGGAGTGGGGTGTTGAAGTCTCCCATTATCTATGTGCGGGGTTTGATGTGGGATTTAAGCTTTAATAATGTTTCTGTTACAAATGTGGGTGTCTTTGTATTTGATGC
The DNA here is from genome assembly GCF_982192425.1 of Myodes glareolus. Lineage (NCBI taxonomy): Eukaryota > Metazoa > Chordata > Mammalia > Rodentia > Cricetidae > Myodes > Myodes glareolus. The sequence goes on from NC_142045.1 coordinate 58,386,747, forward strand.
ATAGATGCTCAGACTTGAGACTTCATCTTGATGGATTTTTCCTGTGAAGAACATGGAATGTTCTTCTCCCTCTCTTTTGATTAATTTTTGCTTTAAGTCTATTTTGTTAGATATCAAGATACTATATCATATGTTTCTTAAGTCCATTTGATTGGAAAAAATCTTTTCCCAATCCTTTACTTTGAGGTAATATTTTTCTTTGAAGTTGAGGTGTATTTTTTTGTATGCAACAAAAGGGTGAATCCTATTTCCAAATCAATTCTTTAAGCCTTTGTCTTTTCTAGTCAAACTGAGGCCATTGATATCAAGAGATAATAATGACCAGTGATTGTTAGTCCGGTTACATTTTTCTTTTGTTGTTATTGGTAGTACTGTGTGTGTATTTTCCTTAAGATTTTCTGGCATGGGATTATTTATTACCTGTATTTATGTGTGTGTATCTAACTTCCTTGGGTTGGACTTTTTCTTCTAGTAATTTCTGTATGGTTGGATTTGTTGTTAGGCGTTGTTTAAATCTGTTTTTGTCATGAAATATCTTGTTTTCTCCATCTGTGATGATTGAAAGCTTTGCTGGGTATAGTAGTGTGGGCTGATATATGTGGTCTCTTAGTGTATGCCATACATCTGTCCAGGACCTTCTGGTTCTCTGTGTTACTTGGTAATTTTCCTTTACAGCTTCTAGTAGTCTTTCTTTTTTCTGTAGGTTTAGTGTTTTAAATATTATACGGCAAGGAGACTTTTATTCTTGGTCCAGTCTATTTTGTGTTATCTAAGCGTTTGCATTTTCATAAATATGTCCTTCTTTAGGTTAGAAAGTTTTCTTCTATTATTTGGTTAAATACATTTTTTCTGTGTTTGAGCTGGACTTCTCCTTCTTATATCCCTATTTTTCATAGGTTTGGTCTTTTCATGGTGTCCCAGATTTCCTGAATATTTTGTATTAGGAATTTGTTGCATATAACATTCTCTTTGACTGATGAATTTATTTCCTCTATTGTATATTAAACACCCGAGATTCTCTCTTCCATCTCTTGTATTCTGTTGGTTATGCTTGCATTTGTAGTTTCTGATCATTTGCCAAGATTTTCTGCTTCCTGAATCCCCTGTTTGTGTTTTCTTTATTGCCTCTATTTCAATTTTCAATGCTTGGACTGTTTCCTTCACCTGTTTGCTTGCTTTTTTTAAAAAAAAACTTTCTTTAAGGGATTTGTTGATTCCTTCTAATTTTTCGTTTGTCTTTTTCTCCACTTATTAGGAAAGTTTTCATTTCTTTTTACGGGTCTCTACCATCTTCATAAAGTTATTTTTAAGAAGTTTTTATCTGATACACCTGCGTTGGGATGTTCATGTCTTGCTGTTGTAGAACCACTAGTGTCTGGTGTTGCCATATTGTTCTTTCATGTTTTTGAATGTATTCTCATAGTGTTGTCTACCCATCTCCCCCTCCAGTCAGTGTAGGTGGGGCCTGTGCTTCAGCAGCTTTCTCTTCCTCCATTTGGTGCAGATGGGGTCTGTGGTTTAGGTGGCCATTCTTCATACAAGTACAGTTGGGGCCTGTGGCTCTACTGATTGCTCCTCCATGTTCATGAGTCGGGGTGGGGCTTGCAATCTGAAGCCTAGAGAGCAGAGCAGTCAACCCTGCCCTGACCTCCTCAATGTGCAGGTGGAGCCACAGCTCCAGTGGAGGATGATGAAGTGGCAGATGGTTGTGGGTATGGTAATTCTGCTGCAGGTCTCTGGGGTTTCAATGCATGGGGGTGGTGCTCAGAATGTGCCACCTCGGGGCTAGGACCCAGAAAGCAGGTCATTCAGCCAGGAGTCCAAATATTTACCTCCTGTTGATGCAGGCAGGGCCAGGGCTCCTGTGGGGCATCTTTGGGGGATGTGGAGAAGCTGCTGCCAAATCACTGGGACTTCCGTGGTTGGTGCTGGGGCCGGATATTCTATTGGGTTAGGGCCTAGGTAGCAGGACCCCTTTCATCTGGGAACCTAAGCACTCAAGTCCTCCAGGTACAGGCAGGTCTGCAACTCAAGCGGTCTCTGATGTAGTGGGGGATGGTTGGGGGGTTCGGAAGGTTTTGACCAAGTCTCTGGGGCTTCAGTGTTTGGGGCTGGGTCTCAGGTGCCACTGGAGGCTAGGGCCTAGAGAGCTTGGCTGTCCACCTGGGAGCCCAAACACTCTCCTCCTTCAGGTTCAGGCCGGGCCACAGCTCCAGGTGTAGGTGGGAGCACGACTCCATCAAATAAAATATTTTTTTTAATTGAAATATCATATCCTTCCTTTCTCGTCCTCTCTTTCATCCCTCACATCTTGCCTCATTCCTTCTCAAATTCATGGACTCTTTTTAATTATTAGTCTTACACACACACATTTACAGAAAGAGATATATGCATAAACACAATCTGCTAAGTGAATTAAGTGTTGTTTGTTTGTATATTTAAGATTTTAGAGGTGATCATTTGATATTAGATAACAGTTAGGTACTGATTCATGGGCATATTAATTCTCCCTCTCTCAGAAATCTTTAATTATGTATAGATCTTCACCTATAATATACACTGTGGAATTACTCCATTCATGTTAAGATGTCAACTGGTATTGTAATTATCCCAGTCTTATTTAGCAGTCATATGATTTGTCATGAGTCCTATCAGGAGACACAATCTTGTAGTAGATGCATAGGTTTTCTGGTAATCTTTCCACTTCTTTTCTGCAATGTTTCCCAAATTGTAAATATAGGAATTGTACTGTAGATATGTCAGTTTGGGCTGCTTCTGTTTGTCTCCACTTCTAACCACTTACAGTTTTCTGTGGCAGTCTCTCTCCATCTCTGCTTCTTTCATGAGGATGATAGCTATTTATCCACACATTTCACAATGTATTCTTATATTATAGCTGAAAATTCCTTTATATGTATATATATATATATATATATATAATATATTCATTATCTGTTCATCAGCTGAAGGTTACTTAAGTGCTTCCAATTCCTAGCTACTGCAAGCAGAGTGGCAATTGACCTTGATGAGTAATATCAGTATTATGCTTTTGACTAAAGATCTGAGTTACTTTTTATGAGATAAAAATGGTCACGCTCTTCATAATAAACATATCATGAGTTTTTATCAGTAAAACTATTGTACCTCAAGATGTTTACAGATAAATAATATCTTTAAATATGTAAGCATATAATTCATTGTGGTGGGATATGGTTTTAGAAAACTGTTTTTCTGTCTTTGTATGAATTGCCTTCATGAACTAAAACCATGTATTTGGATTGATTTGTAACTTATATTATAAATGCTATATGATTATTCGAGTTATTCAATTAATATTCTTTAATCATATGATTACATATGATATATCATGTGTATATATATGTGTAACTGAAATGGTGTTTGTTTTTTATTAACATGGTTTCCTAAAGACTAAGATATCAGTCATAGTATATAAGCTTAACCTAGAATTGGATTACTTCAGATCACTTGATACTGTCCAATTATGGCATATCCTATTGTTTATTTTGAACCAAAAATAATTATCTTACAAGAGATATTACACAGTAGGCACCATAAATAGTGTGTGGAAAACTTTTTAGATAAAAGATGTCATCATACAATTGGTAGTTCTGGGTACTTTTAATGTGTAAGATATACCTTAAAAGCCTTTGTCTATTTCACAAAATAGTCTTCCTATAAATTTAGCAAATTTTGACATAATTAAAGAAATATTACAAATTATGTTAAATAAATTTTTGCTTTAGTTATTTCACTCATAAAGTAAGCTCTGTGCGAATACCCATGCCATCTAAGAATCTTCAGTTGTTTTAAGAAAAAAGATTTATATTACTTTTCAAAGGATCTTCCCAGTTAAGACACAAGAATATAAACAATCTAAGAAAAGGTTTTTATGTTAGTGTAGATGGGATTTGATTTGTGTGGGCTAGAAGACACTTGAATTCATAATGCTATTGCTTTAATATGCAAAGAAATTATTTTGTTTAAAAAGATTTTCTTTTTAAAAGAAAGAATAAAGCTGAGAAATATTTAATGTCTAACATAAATTACATTATTGCAACTAAAGCTGCTGAACAACCTAAGAAATGGGAAGAGTCCAAGCTCTTAAGAAACAAGACCTCTGCTTCGCAATAGTTGATTCATTTTCTACCTTTCTAAGGACAGTATATAAAAATCTCTGATTTCACAAGACATTTAAATATGTTGAATAGGTTCTTCTCAGGAAGTGACTTCCTTCTGTCCAATGAGAGTTCTCAATCACTTAAAATAACTAACTTTTTGCTTCATTAATTTCTTCCTTTAGAGGTATTGATATTAGGAGTGTTACCTCTAGGAATCCAATCCAGCATTTGATTTCAACCTCACGTTTTAGCATCTGTGATGTGAGATTCCCCTTTATACGTTGTGAACACCATTGGTTAATAAAGAAACTGTCTTGGGCCTGCGTAGGGAATAGAGGTAGACAGATAAAACTGAGCTGAATGCTGCGATAAAGCAGGTAGAGTAAGAGGAAGAAGCCATGGAGCTGCTGCCAGAGACAAACATGCTGAAACTTTGCTGGTAGGTCACAACCTCATGGTGATACACAAATTAAGGGACATGAGTTAAATTAAAATGTAAGAGTTAGCTAATAAGAAGCTAGAGCTAATGGGACAAGCAATAATTTAAATAATACAGTTTCTATCTGATTATTTCAGTTCTGGATGACTGGGAAAAACAAGCCCTCCTTGCAACACATCTGTATTTAATTCTATTAATGAAGGGTGGAGTTGGGAGACAGAGAGTAATTAAAGGATAAAAAATAAAATGAGTGATTTTTACAGACCTGGATGATCATTTTCTAGGGACTAAGAATACCTTTTTTTTTTCTGGAATCATACCCTTGCTACGCTTACCTCAGTTTACCATAGTCTTGGTAGAGACTAAAATATATTAGATATTATCCATTCCTATGGGAGCATACTACAAAAATTATAATTTTACTTTAAAGTATTTTTTCAGTGTGTGTTTGCTTGTGTGTATGTATATAAGATGTGTGTATATTTATGTATATGTGTGGAATCAGTAGCCAGACTATCATAGAAGGTTTCTTGCTCAGTCACTCTCTACTTTATATCTTTATTGAAAATACTTTTTTGTACAATAGTTTCTATCATGGCTTTCCCTTCCCAAGTCTTCGAAGATCCTTCCTACCATCTCCCCACCAATTTAGCTTCATACTTTTCCTTTGATCTCTATTTGAAAAACAAATACAAAAACAAAAATCCAACAAAACAAAGCAAAGAAAAAATAGAAAAAATAATAACAAAGAGCAAGTATAATAAACACACATATAAAGATTGAAAATCATTGTATACCAGAAGACCAGGAAGACAAAAACAGCCCAAACAAAGCAATATGAGACATGAAGTACACAAAAATATCATTGAGTTGTGTGTGTGTTGACCATCTGCGGCTGAGCTTGGGGTCTGCCCTTGTACATGGTTACTATACACAGTGAGACTGCACTGGAGAAAATTAATCTTTCCTTTGTACGTGAATGTCAGTTGAAGATAGCTCCTGGGTTCAAGATGGTCCCTCATGTGTGTGGGAACTTGGGACTCACACACAGCAATAACTTTTACCTACAAATTCATCTTCTGACCATTTCATTATTTATTTTGCACAAAAGTGTAGTGAGTTGTTGAGAAATAAACCATTTTCAATATCTGAATGTCTGTGTACTAAATTTAAATTACTTGTGTTTAAAGCTGTTTTTTTTTTCCTCCATTTGCCATACAAATTTAGAAAACTAAACTTTTGATCTCTGGAAGCCACATTTTTCTTGTTAATTTTTCTTATATCATGGAAAAGTTAACAATGAACTCACAGAAGAAAAATGTGCCATAGTTCTTATATTGTTATGCTGCAGTGATTTTGATTAGAATGGCCTTTATAGACTTACAAATTTAAATACTTCCCCTTGTCTCCCCCATACATATACCAGTGAGTTGATGGAACTGTTTAGGAAGGGTTAAGAGGTGTGGCCTTCGTGAAGGAGGTGTGTCACTAGGAGTGACTGTGGTTTAAGATTCATTTCACTCCGAGTTCCTGCTCTGCCTTTAGCTGTGGGGGAGATGTGAGCTCTCGACCACGCTCAGCACCAGGCCTGTTGCTGTAGTGCTCCTGCCATGATGCTGATGGACTCTAGCCATCTGCTCCCAAATTAAATGCTTTCTTTTATATTTTGCCTTTGTCATAATGTTTTCACAACAATCAAAAAGTAACTGACACAACTATAGCATTTTAAAATGTTATATATTAGTATTTAGCTAACCAAAATATTCGAAGTACACTTTAATGGGTTTTAACAACAGTTTAAGAGGTCACTAAAAGTGTTGCACTTCTGCTTTGACATTTCTAATTTTGCTAATGGGTTGTGATGAGTGTTATAAAATAGACATGCAAATTCCTATATTTGGCACCAGTGAAATATTTCATCTACTGTGGTTAAAAATATTTCAGTTGACATTCCAAAGATGATATCAGGCTTCTCTCAAATTTCTTCTTGTAAATTTTCAGTTTTATGGTTTGAAGTAATACACAGTAAACACATTATATTGTTTTAAAGAAGACTCATGTATTCATTCATTGTATGCAGAGCAGATTCTCAATTTTTCACGTGCCAGCTTTGGTGTAAGTTACCATGATATACACCATTCTCTCTGCCTCCACTCACAGTTAATGAATAATTGTTGCTTCTCCTCTTGGCATAAACCTTTGTCAAGTGTTGAGGATGAAAAGCAAACACAAGCTACATGTCTTCTCCTCATGGTTTTCAGTAGAGTGTAGAGACAAACATTGAATAAGTAGCCTTATCCATGAGGCTTGAGGATAAGAAAAGTTAAAATTAATTAAATGATAAGAAATGCAGGAAAAAAAGGTTAAATTGATTATCATTCATTACTTCTATCAATCTCTAAAATTATCTTTAATTAATATTTATGAGTTCAGAATTACAAATACTTCACAATGGTTTCTCTCTTGTGTGAATTCTATTCATACATGGGTGTGTCTCTCTATGTATGTGTGGGAGTGTAAGAGTAGTATCAGAGAATTATTAAGAGGAATAGGAAGTCCTCCCTCCTTCTGCTCCTCATTTGGACCTAGGGAGCTCAGTCCAGTGCTCCATTGTGGGTCTCTGTCTCTATCTCCATCCATTGTCAGATGAAGGTTCTATGGTGATATGCAAGATATTCATCAGTGTGGCCATAGGACAAGGCCAGTTCAGGCACCCTCTCCTCTGCTGCCCAAGGAACAATCTGGGGACCTCTCCTTGGACACCTGGGAACCCCTCTAGAGTCAAGTCTCTTGCAAACCTTAAAATGGCTCCCTTAATTTAGATATATACTTCCCTGCTCCCACATCCACCCCTCCTTCCTCCCAACTATCCCATTCCCTCAAGCTCTCCCCATCCTCCCCTTCTCCCTTCTCTCTCTCCATCTCCCCTTACCCCCACCTCACCCCACCCTCGTGCTCCAAACCCCTGCCTGGCAATTTTGTCAACTTTCAATATCCAGGAGAATAACTATATATTTTTCTTTAGGTTCACCTTCTTATTTAGCTTCTCTAGGATCACGAATTATAGGCTCAATGTTCTTTATTTATGGCTAGAATCCACTTATGAGTGAGTACATACCATATTCCTCTTTTTGAGTCTAGGTTACCTCACTCAATAAAGTGTTTTCTATTTCCATCCATTTGCATGCAAAATTCAAGATGTCATTGTTTTTTACTGCTGAGTAGAACTCTAAAGTGTCTATGTGCCACATCTTCTTTTTCCATTCTTCTATTGAGGGGCACCTAGTCAGGACCATGAGGGGTGTGTTCACCCACAGAGATGGTGGGACAGATCTAATGGGAGATCACCAAGGCCAGTTGGAATGGGAGAATGTGATCAAACTGGACTCTCTGAATGTGGCTGACAGTGGAGGCTGACTGAGAAGCCAAGGACATTGGCGCTAGGCTTTGATTCTACTGTATGGACAGGCTTTGTGGGAGCCTTGTCTATTTGGATGCTCACCTTTCTGAACCTGGGGGGAGCAGGGAGGACCTTGGACTTCCCATAGCGTAGGGAACCCTGACTGCTATTTGGCCTGGAGAAGGACAGGGAGGCGGGGGGGGAGGAGAGGGAAGGGAAGTGGGAGGAGGGGAGGAGGTGGAAATTTTTAATAAAAATAATTAAAAAATAGAGGAATAGAAAGGAATGGGAAGATGACAGGGATAAGAGTGGAACACAAGGATGTGAATGAGTGAATGTGATCGTATTTCGATTGTCATTGTCTTTAGTGGACACATAAAACTCATTGTCTTTAGTGGACACATAAAATAGGCTCAAGAAGGGTTGAACAGACTGGAGAGATAGATCAGCAGATGAGAGTTCTTGATGCTCTTGCAAAGGTTCTGAGCTCTGTTCCTAGTACCCTTCTTTAGATACTAATACCACCCTGATTCAGTTTCTGGGGGATCACATGTCATCTTCTGTCCTTTACAGGTACCTGCATGCACATGTGCATATACCCAGAAACATACACACAAATACACACACATTCACACTCACACAGACACACACATACACACAAATACACACACATTCACATTCACACAGACACACACATGCAAAGTTTAAAATGTTATTTAAAAGGGATCAAGATGAAAATTTGTTTTATAATTATAATATTTTAAAAATTTAATGTTAAAATGTTTATGATAGTGTGCACAGAGGATTTTTAAATATAATTATTTTCCTGAAATACTTACTTTTATAAAATGTGAATCTCTAAAATATTTATATAATTTAAACCTTAAGATTTTTTTGATCATGTGATTTGACCTGCAATCTAAATTCTCTTAATAGCACAGATTTCGATCCTTCCTGTTTCTCTTTCCTGCCTGAATATTAGAGAATAGACGGCAAACAAATGAGTGCTCCTGTTTTAAGGTTGTGCTGAGCATCAGTCTTTTTTTGCTTCCTTTAAGGACAAAGGTCACAGAAGGCTCGCTGTCATTGGTTGGAATGAAAACATTACTGTTGTCATGAATGAAAACATAAACTCTTTATGTATTCTTCATTTTATAGTATTAAGTTGTGATACCTGTAGAAGTTTTTTTAGTTTAATATTTCAGGGATTGCTATTTATCAGCTTGAGTCTGCTTTTTAAAGTTCCCATGTGCTTAATTTAAATTTGACTCATTAATGTTTCTTAAGAATTTTGTTAAAAAATTGTAATCTGTACTGAAAAACAGATACCACTTCCTAGTTGAGGCTAGTGAAATATCCCATTGAATCGTTCTTTTTTAATTGATAAGTGCTAGAGGTGCTCTGCTCAGCGTTCTGTCCAGAGATGCTGTCTCTGGGCAGCACTCAAAGACAGTGGGTGGGGCAGCGAGTCTTGAGAGATGTGGAAAATGTGCGATGTGAAAATCATGCTTCCCTATCTCACAGAGAGCAAACCTGAGACTCCTCAGCTGTGCAGATCATAATAACTCATGTGAAATTTGAGTAACAGATTACAGGAGACTGAGTTTCCACTGCATTTAATTGACTTTGAAGATCATTCTGTGTTGAATTAATTTTTCTGAAATTTTATTTAATCTTTTGTATGCAAAGATTTTTCCACTGGTTTGGCCATTGTAATTCATGTATTTCTTTTTTTCTGTGTTGTGATTTCTGCATGCATTTTGGTAGGTAGTCTATGATCAGAGCAGATTACTGAGTCTTTATGGTCATCTGGTAAACAAGTCAGAGTAAATTCTCCGTGATGGATTACCAAACACACAGCATGATCAAGAGACTTAACATAATCCCAAAGCAATGTGACAGAACTTGAAGTTGAACACAAGCATTCCAAACCCTGAATGTAAATGCAATCACTTATTAAGCATGGGATTATATATGTTAGTGCTCATCCTTGAAAGAATTTGAAATTTTGTTAGTTCATGTGCTAGCATTTTATGAAGTGGTAGTTTAATTGGTCAAGAATGTATCTCTTACTTCAGCAATTTTCTACTTTACACTTTTTCCAGCACGAATACCAACACACTTAATGCCTGATATATTTATTCAACTTCTGCTTCTATATAAGAGAAGGAAGGAAAAACCACACCAAACAGAACAAAATGCTGCTGACTTCCCTGGCCAGGGCTGCACATGTTAGTAGGTTTCAGTTCATTCACAGTGCACTGAACAGTGTCCAACTGAAGCATATGGATATTAGCCATTCAATTTTATCTGATACAGCATTTACTCAATGCAAAATTTAATTTGCGTTAAAATATTCTTTTTCTATTTGTGCTATTTTCCCTGTACATATTTTTCTTTTGTAATTTGCTTGTTTGACACATAGCCACACTAATAGCTTCAGCAAGACTTTCTCCTAAGAATGTGTAGTTTGCAAGTATATGCAAATTGCTCAAATGCTGGAAGCAGAAATGAACAGAACAGGCTTGAATAATAAATATTTAATTTGTTTCTCATACTGTTTTGCATGTTGCTTTTATAGCAGGCATTGTTTTCATTTCTTTTTCGATGTAATTGTGTTTACTAAGATTTGAAGCATTCACAAAAGGATACATTCTCTTTAACATAGCTACAAACCTATGCAGTCTTAAAAGAAAGCAACACATTCGTTCATTACCTTTACTCTCATTTTGTGTGTGTGCGATTGCACACATCTGCTTGCTCAGTGGCATAAGCTACAGATAACTAGTAACATGCTCAAATGAAGCTACTACTTGGTTTACAATATTTTATCCACTACATATAACTTTTTTTTCAATGCTTATAATGTCACAAATCCAAATAAACACAATATGATATGCATGAAAAATTTGAAGAGTTTGAGAATTTTGTCACTTTGTCAGAGGCAAATTGTTAATTTGATATTTTGAGTATCTTAAGTACTAAGAAAACATACCCACACATTGAAATTCTTACATACCAATATTATTTTTCATGAGCAATTTAATTTTGAAGAGTCAACATTTAGGAAATAGCATAGTGGAAAATAAATTCTTTCTTCATTATGTAAAAATTAGAGTGTAAAAATGCCATTAAGCGAAACCACACACAGGCAATTAAGCACTTACAGTGCCATATACAACAGTTCAGCTTTCGGAGTGGCCTGGGTAAAAGCAGATGACAAAGCAAGGAGGAAAAAGGTGCAAGTGTCATCCTACCTTTAAGTGTAATCTAAAATGCAATCGAAAAGCTGAAGCTAATGACTCACACCTGCAATCCCAGAACACCTGAGGCAAAGGAGGGTATCCGTGAGTTTTAGATCAGACCCTAGCATTCAGTGCGTTTACAGTGGTTCCAGTAAGAACTTTATCCAACAGCTAAGACTGCTGCGATAGTGGAGCGCGTGTCTGAAGGGCCTTCCCCTATAATCAGATTACTGACTACCCCAGTTGTCAGCACAGAACCTGCATCCTGTAAATTATGGAAGCAGAGGCAGCAACCAACGGCCAAGCACTGGGCTAAGCTCTTGGAGTTCAGTTGAAGAGAGGGAGGAGGGGTCACATGAACAAGGGTGTCAAGAGCACGATGGGGAAAACCACACAGACAACTGACCCGAGCTAATGGGAGCTCAGGGACTTTGGACTTAGGGAACCTTCATGGGTCCAAACTAGACCCTCTGAATGTGGGTGACAGCTATGTGGCTTGATGTGTTGGGGGAGGAGGAGGAAGCTCCTATCCCAGGAGCACAAAAGGGGTTTTTGGAGCCCATTCCCTATGATGGAATACCTTACTGAGCCTTGGGGGGTAGGGCGGAGCTTGGTCTTCCCTCAAGTTGGTATGCCATTTCTTGTTGACTCCTTAAAGAAGGCCTTACTCTCTCTGAAAAGTGGATGGGAAATGGGAAGGGGAGGGAGGGGGAACTGGGGTTGGTATGTAAAAAGAAAAGCAAATAGATCCTTCATCTGGCGATGGATGGAGATAGAGACAGAGACCCACACTGGAACACTGGACTGAGCTCCCAAGGTCCAAATGAGGAGCAGAAGGAGGGAGAACATAGGCAAGGAAGTCAGGACCACGAGGGGTGGGTCGTGATCCCCACCCCACCCCACCCACTGAGACGGTGGGACTGATCTAATGGGAGCTCACCAAGGCCAGGTGGACTGGGAGTGATGGAGCATGTGATCAAACTGGACACTCTGAATGTGGCTGGCAATGAAGGCTGACTGAGAAGCCAAGGACAATGGCACTGGGTTTTGATTCTACTGCATGGACTGGCCTTGTGGGAGCCTGGTTTGTCTGGATGCTCACCTATATAGACCTGGATGGAGGGGAAGGACCTTGGACTTCCCGCGGGGCAGGGAACCCTGACTGCTCTTAGTACTAGAGAGGGAGGGGGAGGCGGGGAGGGGGGAGGGAAAAAGGAGGCGGGGAGGAGGTAGAAATCGTTAATAAATAAATTAATAAGTAAATAAATAGAAGAAAAAAATATGAAAAAACCCACAATTTAAATTCCAGAGTCATCCTGCATAGAGAAACATATGACTAATATCATATTGATATTTGTGCATCATGGAACTGATAAAAAAAATGCCAAATAACTTATTAAAATAATTTGCCTATAGTTCAGTGATAAAGCAGTTGTATTTTGTATAACTTCAGGGCAAAGCTGTAATAACATAGTTCCCCGGTTCAGTTTCCAGCATCACACACGTACACATCAGTGGACTTTTTCCTATATTTAATAATCATAGTAACATAAGTATGGTGAAATATCCAGGGGAAATAACATGATCCATATGTCCATGCCTTTATTATTCAAAGTTTTGTTTTCTTAGTAGAATGTTTCCTGAGTGCAGAATTAACTCTGTTTAATTGAAGTTCAAAGGCAGGATTTATTTAGGACAGATCTTTTATGATCAGTATTCTAAACTTGTGTCTATATTTAAATGACAATTGCCATATATGTATAAGTCTCTGTGTTGCTGTAATCCATCCGAATATTGAAATCTTCACCTTGCATGATTCAAAATAGTTTTTGTAAATCATTTTTAAATGAACAATTTTTTGAGCCCCAGATTTCTGTGAAGTTTTCTCATAGATATTACCCATTTATTCAAATTACCTTGATTTATTTGTCTTCTTTGAACATTTACCTAATGGGACTCAGTAATTTTTACTGTCATGATCAACAGTAAATAGGTTTTACATAACTAAGTTACAGAAAGCTGAAATGAAGCAGCTAAGAAGTGAGGGTGGGACACCTTGTTGCAGCACACAGTCAGGACAGGTCTATTAGGGATGTATATACCCAGACTTCATTTACTGGGGAGAAAATCTCAGAGCATGTATTTCTTTTTGGCTTTGGAAATAATGAATTTTGAACTACTGATATGATGGTGAGATGGCTCAGTAGCTCAGGTGCTTTGTTTGTTACTGAGCCTAAGGATCTGTGGCCTTCTGGGGCGGAAGGAGAGAACGCAATGGCCCAAGTTGTTCTCTGGCTTGCATGTGCTTATCACAGCACACTATACACAATAAATCATAAGCAAATAAAAATGCAAAAAAATACTATAGCAATCATTTTTAGTAGGGAGAGCATGTTGCTTCCTGAGAACATAACAGGTGATTGAAGACAATAACTGAGTCCAGTGTATTGAGCTGACAGCAGTGGCGGCAGCATGCGAACCAACTTGTCCGAGTCACCGCCATCACTTCATGTGACTCCAGTGAATATCCACCCTTGCACAGAGGCTGAGTATTTATTTATACAAGGGAGAAGGCATCCAGATGTTTTTATAATAAGTGGTTCTCATCACTTTGGGGGGCAACATTGTGTGTAAGAGGACACATTTATACAAAATATCAAAGAGCTATTGGGGACTGGTTTTAACCTAAAGACTAATAATATTTGAATTAGGTGACATTTGCTGAGTTTGCTTACTTACTGTATAATTTTTTACTTCTCTGAAATAGATGTTAGTCTGACCAAATAACATTAACAGTTTTAGATGTCTTAAATTTTCTCAAAGTCTAATTATAAAAAGCATTCAAAATATCAATCTCTAATTCAGTTTCACGGTTTCATATGTCTCTTTAATGGATAGTCTGGGTTTAACATGTGGAGTTGCTTCACATCCTGACCACATTAGACAAGTGAAACTAGAGACATTTCTAATAAATGTTTAATGATTATGTAGAGGGATTGGATCTGAAGAGCTACCAAGAACTTTGTGACTAGGTTTTCAAGACAGGAAGAATAGGAAGTATATATTGTGATCAGATTTGCCATTGGAATTCTCTGATGTTATTTGCTGTAGGAAACAATAATGAAGCAACCAAAGGGCATATAAAAAGTTCCCCAAACCACAAAAGTATGTATGAGTTTCTCCAAGGGATGCCCAACACTGATTTGAATTTGTGTGTCTTTTCAATCTCTTGGTCCAGTGTAGTTGAATCTCAAGCCCAGAATGAAACTTAACAGGATAATAGTATTTCATCCACTGTTAATCATAGAATGATATGTCTTATGTGTTAAAAATATGCTTTAGATTATCACAAATAATTATTTAAAGTATGCTACTATCACAAAACTTTAAGAGGATGGTTTCAAATACCATATATGTGTGTGTGTATGCTGTGTGTGTATGCTTATGAAATCTATCCACACAGTTTGTCCACAACATTAGAAACTGTATACTTTAATCACCTGTGGAAGAGGCAGAGGAAGGATCATAGGAGCCAAAGGAGTCAAGGACACCATGAGAATACGGTCCACGGAATCAACTAACGGGCTCATAAGGGCTCACAGAGATGAAGCAGCAATCACTAAGCCTGCATGGGTCTGTGCTAGGTCCTCAGCATGCCTGCTGTGATTGCTTAGCTTAGGGTTTTGTGGGACTTCTAACAGTGGAAGTTCAGGCATTTCTGAATCTTTTGCCTGCTTTCTGGACCCTTTATTTCCTCTTGAGTTCTGTCGCCAAACCTTTATATGACGTGTTTGGGACTGATCTTATTGTATCTTGTGCCTTATTTTGATTGATGTCCCTGGCATGCCTATGGTCTACTCATTGTTCTAGGTGGAGAAGGGGTGGCTGTGGGTTGCTGTGTCTGTTCCCATCAGTTGCTGTAGAAAGCCTCTCTAATGACCATTGGACTAGGCATTGATCTATGAGTAAAGCAGAACATCATTAGGAATTGTTTAGAAATTGTTTCATTGACATTTTCCTTTCTTTTGGGCAGTAGTGTTTGGTTCTACCCTTGGTACCTGGACCATCCATTATTTGGATCCTGGCATCCAGACAGTGTCAGACATGGGCTCCTTATCAGTGGCTTGGGCCTCAGATTTGACCAGCCATGAGTTAGCCACTTCCACAAGTTCTGAGACATCATTGTCCCAGCACATCTTGCAGGCAGAACAGGTAGAAGGTTTGTGACTGGATTGGTATCCCAGTCCCACCGCTGGATGCCTTGGCTACAGAAGACAGCAGGTTCAGGCTTTGCATCCTCTTTAGGAGTCCTTGCCAGGGTCACCCTCATAGTTTCCAAGAAGTTTCCATGCACTAGGTTTCCACATTGTTCCCCAAATGCACCCCTCAATTCCACTTATCTCTCCATGTACTCTCTCTTTTTGTCCTTCTCTATCCTACCCAGTCCCTCCTGTCCCTATATCTACATTCCAAAGTCCACTTGCATAATCTATTATATTTCTCCTTTCCATGTGTTCCTCCTAGAGCCCTCCTTGTTGCTTAGCCTCTCTGAGTCTGTGGATTATAGTGTGATTATCCTTAACAACTAATATCCACTTATAAGTGAATACTTATCCTCTTTGTCTTTCTGGGTCTGGATTGCCTCACTCATGATGATTTCTTCTAGTTTCATCCATTTTGCCTGCAAATTATATGATGTCATTCCTAACAGCTGAGTAATACTCCATTGTGTAAATGTATCACATTTTTTTATTCATTCTTAAGTTAAGAAACATTCGGTTTATTTTCAGTTTCTGTCTATTATGAATAAAACCACTCTGAACATAGTTGAGCAAATGTCACTGTGGTATGATGGAGCATCTTTTGGGTGTATGTCCAAGAGTGATATAGCTAGGTCTTGATGTACTTTGATTCCCAATTTTCTGAGTAACCACCATATTGATTTCTGGAGTGGCTGTACAAGTTGGCATGCTCACCAGCAATGGAAAAGTGTTCCCCTTGCCGTGTATGACTGCCAGCATGAGCTGTCACTTGTGTATTGGTCTTAGTATCTGACAGGATACTGTCAGGAGTACCCACGAAACATCAAACCAAAAGCCATAGCGTATTTGAGAGAGCCTAGTACAAACCCTTACAGGCTCCCTGATTGCCACTCCTGTCTCTGTGAGCCCCTATGAGTCCTGCAAAAAGAGAGAGGATGAATAGTGGGAGCCCAAGGCGTCAAGGCCCTTGGAGAGTAAGGCCTGCAGAGGCAACTTACTCTTTAGAGCAGTTTGTTTCTTCTGTGGTGTCCTCGAGAGAAAACTAAGTTTTCATCTGCAAGTGGTTATCTGTTGAAGACGGCATCAGAGTTAGGGATGGGCATGTGTCCATTTTTCCTTTCAGCTCTCAGACCCCATCCGGTGAAGGCCTGTGCAGGCTCTATGCATGTTGCTTCAGTTTCTGAGTTTATATGTTCTTTGATCCTGTTGAGTTAGAGGACCTTGACTTATTGGTATCCTTGTACCCTTCTGACTCTTACACTCTTCCTGCCTACTCTTCTACAAGGCTGCCTGGGCTCTGAATGAAGGAATTTGATGGAGACATCCCATTTATTGCAGAGTGTTCCAAGATCTCTCATTCTTTGCATAACGTCTGGCTGTGCGTCTCTGTATTTGTTACCATCTGTTGTAGAATGAAGCTTCACTGGTGATGGCTGAGCAAGGCACTGATCTATGAGTTTGATTGATTCTGATCTATGAGCAGAATGCCATTAATAGTCATTTAATAGTTACATTTTAAAAAGCAGTATTTGGTTTTACCCCAGGTCCCTTGACTATCTAGTGTCAGGTCACCCAAGCAGTGTTGGGTCTGTGTTCTAGATTGTGGAGTAGGCCTTAAGTAAAATTAAAGCTTTGTCCTGTCTCTCTGTCCACCACATGTGTTCTAGG
Source organism: Myodes glareolus (assembly GCF_982192425.1). Classification (NCBI taxonomy): domain Eukaryota; kingdom Metazoa; phylum Chordata; class Mammalia; order Rodentia; family Cricetidae; genus Myodes; species Myodes glareolus. The sequence continues at coordinate 58,403,900 of NC_142045.1, forward strand.
ACTCAAATTCAGCTTGTCAGCCTTCAGCGACACCTTTATCTGTTGAACCTCTTACTGGCTGCATCTTGGAAGCTGTGGAATAAATAGATATAGAGAAAATGTGTATATGTCTTTAAATCTGAATTATTATTGAGAAATTTGAGGCTTAGACTCATCAGAATCATGCAATTCTTGCCAGACTGCCTCGCACACAAATACTAGCCATGGACTAGCCTGTATTAAATTCATGAATATATCCTGTATTGCCTGCTTTCTTAATGGACCTTGCCAATTCTTTGCTTGTTCAAACAACATACTGCTCTCAGCCAGGACTTCAGATATTTTAGAATGAGTCCACAATTAGCAGTGCAGTTACGTGTACCTTAACAACAAGCTGATGGTCTTCACTAACTTAGTACAGATTCTGTGTTGGAACTTTTCCCAAATTTCTCATATCTGAAAAGAAAAGCATCATGAAAAAGAAAAATGTTGTGGCAATATTTTGTTGTGTTTTGTACTATATATTTTTACTGCAGAAAAGTACTAGGAATTAAGAAATCTAACTTCAGCTTCTTTGCTTTGGTTGGAGTGATATGGAGTATTTGAATGTCAATCATGTCTAAAAGGAAGGGGAACAAATTGAGTCACTGGATTACCCACAAGAATAAATCAAATGACAAAATCAGTCACAATGTTAATAATGACTTTGAATTACTAAATTATTTGTTTTTACAAAACAGCTAAAAAAAACCCTTCAAATACTTCACATGAAAATATGGTATGATCTTTGTCAAATACCCTTTAAAGCAGAAATTGAAGGATGTGCTTAATAATAATAATAGTAAATAAATACTTTGCAAAAGAGGATTAAAATAGTTTATCATCCCCTGTAGAGTAATTCATTTAAGGCTAAAGCTTTTAGCCTCTTATACACATACAGTTTACCAGCTTGTCATTTTCTTTCTTTTTGATTATGGACATGTATTTTAATACATTTATAATAAGAAAAATTTTAAAAAATGGGTAGAGTGCACCTGGGACACAAGTAACTCTACCCAGTTAGCAGCCTACTGATGAAAGATCACAACCCAAAAACAATGGCTGCTATTCTTTATTGTGGACTCCACTATTATTTAAAATAATACATGTTGAAGGAGCAATGATTAATATACTACAAGCTCCGAAGGTAAAGTGGACAGTAAGAAACCAAAAATGAGAGCCATAAGGAAAAGCAAATTCTAAATTCAAAACTAAATTCTAAGGATAAAAATCATAAATGAAAAGAGATCTTTATTTATTGTTATTATTTTGTGTATGTTATTTTCTGACTAGCATTTGACAATTCTTTTCTAGCTCTTGAACAAAGCTGATATTTTAAAAACAGAATTACCAGAAAAGATGTTTCTCTTCAGATTGTGCTATGTACATGTTCGTTGCCAATAATGAAAGCACTTCTCTGAATTTCTACACTCACTTTATTCCACAGAAAATTCAAGCTGCGTTTTAGTCTTGGCAAAACAGTGCCATTGGCTTTCTTCATCTAATAGCTGCTTGGGATTAGCCATTGATTTGTCTGCTGTCAGTCCAAGCATGCATGCTCTGAATGAATGCAGCCGATTGACTCAGTCATCCATCTTTATCCAACAATGCCCTTTAAAAGGCCAAGAGCACCGAAGTTGTTTAATAAAACTCTCTTCGATTGATTTTCATTTTTGCAGATAAGAATGGAAGGACAGGTACAATTCCCAGGGGCTGCACTCACTCACTCCTGCAGCAGAGCTAGGAGCCCTTATGCAGGTATTGTCTAGAGGGGAACTGATTAACTTAATACAGGGTTCACTTTTTGCTGCCACAGAGATGAGTGAAATACCTACCCCTTTGTGGGACCTAGCCTTAACTGTCTTACGTTTAGATGAACTGTCTTTGAAGCATGAGGATTTTTAACATTTAGACATTTGGAGTGTGTATGTGTGTGTATGTGTGTGTGTGTGTGAGTGGGGTGGGTGGCTGTGCGTGTATCACATGCATGAGTGTGAAGGTCAGAGAACAGTTTGTGGTAAGAATTTTGCCCTCCCACCATGTGGGTGTATGGGCTAGAACTCAGGTCATTAGGATTGGCAGCAACTGCTTTTTCCCACTGAGCCATGAGCCTGGTCCTGTATATGTTATGTTTAAAAACTCTGTGTTGCATTGCATTTGTTGTTTAATTTATTTCAATATGAAATCATTTGGTTTATATAGAACATCAAGAAGAAACTATTGCACCAGGAAGCTATGTCACCTTTGCCCTGTGGCTTGTGACATTTGCTCACGTGTCCTGCATGTCACCCTGTCTTTGCCCTGCAGTTTCCCTGCCCCATTTAAAGGAGCTCCGGTGAGATTATTCACATGTTTCTGCTTTAAGATTGTCTGACAGGATGAAGGCGGAGATGCAGATATTTACATCAGTAATACAAAATGTAGGGAATGCCTTGGTTCATGGAATAGAACAAAGAGTTCCACAATCCTCTAAGATCTGGCTGAAATCCGTGAGGTCACTTTAGGGTAAATAAAGGCCCTGTATAAGCTCTTGGTTCTCTTTTCCTCACTGCAAACAGGTCAGTTCATTTTCCTCATCTATTTTTTTTCATTTACTATTTCACTTCATCAATATTTAGGCATTTATTTGATAATTATATGTTAAGTTTTTTTAATTGAAAGAAATTTACACCGTTTTCCCCTGACCTTTCTGTTCTCCAACCTTTCCCAACAACCCTCCCTTGAACTTCCTCCAGGCTCCCAACTCTCAAGTTGATAACCTCTTCTTCTTTGATTATAATTATTACATATATATGTATACATGTATATATCTGTACAGATAAATAGGGAGATAGACAGAAAGACAGAAAATCATCAGTCTAATTTTGTTGGTGGTGAGTGTGTGGTTTCAAGGCTGATTTCTCTGTGCTGGACTACCAGTGAGTAGACTCATCCCTGCGCGAGACTAATTCTCCACACAACAGCCAATAACTACCTGTAGTTCTTTGTGTATAGGTGGAAACCCCATTAAATACTCACCCTTCCATGTTAGCATGCCCGTTGATATTATTGTTGCTCTGGTCTTGTTTATGAAACCATTTCTAGAAGAGATTATTCCATAACATAACATTGAACCTATTTGGGCTCTTTTAATCTTTCTGTACTTCTTCTGTGATGTTCCCTGAGCCCTAATCCCCTGACCCGAAAGCCTCTTTTCTGTGATTTAGCTTTCATGGTTCTTGAAAATACCAGGTGCTAAGAGCCGGAATCAACTCAACAGGACTGCCCAGCAGCAATACCTATGGACCACGACAATTACCAGTATGGCAAGATACATGGAAAGGTTGTGGGGTTCAGTCAACAGCAAGGAAACAGGACCTGGTGCAAAATCCTAGATTCCTGGAACTCATGACATCATGGACCTTAGAGCAGAACCGACAAGGGCCACTTTTTTAGTCCAGCATTGTCCCTTACTTCATCCTAACCTTATCTTTAAGTTTGCAAATTGTACATCTTTGTAGCAAGTTTTTTACGAGACAAAGCTACGAAATTCTTTCCCATCCCTTATGCACAAAGCTGTAAACCCCTACGCTATACAGAAGACCGTACGATGAAGATATGATATTATTATGAGATTTATGAAGGTTAATTTGCAACTCTCACGTGAAGAGTCCCAGTTTTCCATTTATTTTTAAAAATAGAAAAAATGACTAGGTATTTGACCTAAATCAGCTAAAACAAGTTTACTCCATCCTAACTTCCCTTTCTATAATTTCCTCCCTTTGGAGTTACCGTAGAGACTGGGCCCACTCTAGTTTTGTGCAATCTCTGGTGGGAGTAAAATTAAATTGGGCTTAATATGTATGTTTATGCCGCTCAGTATCATCTCGTGTATTTTTAAACTATTTAATATATTTTGATATATAGTCATGCCTTCAGAAAATTGTTAGCATTCCTTTTGTGATCATGATATGTGCGCGAGAGACTTGTCCATTATAGGATCACATGCTAAACTGTCTCACCGGAGAAGTGATGGAGATTTTACTGTGTGGAATTAGAAGCTACTTCATTAAAATATGTCAGGTCAGATTATCATATTAAGTGAGATCTTTTCTAGCCAATTTTCTTGTCTCTATAATGAGCCAAGCAGTGGGTCAGATATAACCATAATCACACCACTCATTTGCTTTCATGTTCATTGGAATTGTGCAAACTACAATCCATACATCTGTGCTTGCAAGTGTGTGAAACTGTAACAATAAACAAAATACTGAGCGTGCCTGCAAGTGAAAGAAATAGACTAACTAGAGGTTTTCCTGAATTTTATAATAGTCCCAGCATTATAGATGACATTTCAACTATGAGTTGTGAAAGCAAAAATAAAAACTTTTATGCTATTAATAAAACACAAAGTTCGATTGTGTAGAAAGCTTTAACTTTTTGTGTGGTTTCAGTAGTCAATATTATAAATTCATTGTCATGAAAATTACAAGACGGTACAGAAATGCGCAGCCAGAACTGTGCGGGAAAGGTGAGCTTTAAAGGTGTGCTGTGACGTACCCTTAGGATTGATGGGCTATTAGAGAATTCCTGATTTGTAAAACATCTGGTAGAAGTTGGCCTTTGAAAAACCTGTCATCTATTCTCCTTCCATTGCCTTTCAGGATCAGTTTCTATCTGTAATTTTGCATTGTTTTCAGAGAACTCCTTCTCTCACAACTGAATGACTCTCAGCCATGGGCAGCTCCAGCGCTACAACCTCTGTGGCCCTAGCATTCAGTAACAGTGGCAGTGTCTTTTCTCTTCTCCCTTAGGGAAATCGTTAGGCCGGTACCAGTGGTGGCTCTCCTGACTGTTCTTCTCTAGGTTAAATCCTCAGCAGCTTTCCAGAATGGTTCTGCTACTCAGATTTCCCATCAACCACTAGATTCTGGTGCTCTTCCTCATTAATGAAATTTATTATTTGACAATTTCATGCATGTGTGCAGTCCATTCTGTTTACTCTAATTCAACCCTTTTATGTTTTTTTTTTACCCTTGTCAAACCCCCCTCCACCATTCAGTTCCCGTTCCCATAATTCCTGTATTTTTGTTTTTATTGTGACCTATTGAGTCTTCTTACTAGATCCATGTACATGGCTATGGATGTGGACATACCAACTGGGGCCTGGTGAACTCACAAGTGGGTAACTAATTGAGAACAATGACCCCTTCACACCATCTGTCTGTCTGCCCGTCCATTCATCCATCCGTCCATCCATTTAAACTAGTAGTTCCCACAAGGCGGTGAGGACCAGGGAGTTCCCCTCCCGTCTTTGTCAAGGACATTGGACATTAGCTAAGACTTCTACTCTTATAGACAGGGGCGCATAAAAGTTAGATGTTGGTGAAGTAGAGCAATACCAGTGAATATTGACCTTAAACTAACATAGGTTAGCAACTCAGAATCTTGCTTACTAATCCTATTTGGTAGTATTTTGCACTCAGTTTAGAAGTCAATACCTATCTAAATTCAGATTATAACACCTGGATTGAGCTTCAGTGGTATAATAGGGAAAAAATGCTTAGTACTTGACACGCAGTAATCAATATTATAATAATAGCTATTACTTTTATTTAACAGTGTTTAAAAAGAAACACAATCTTGCTTCTCCACTTTTCAAGGAAACTGGACAAAGTTTAATTACAGCTTTTAAACCCATGAGGTTTCTCCTTTCTCTAAGGATGAAAACATGTTTTTCCCGGATGAGCTGATCAGATTGAGTAGATGAACCTTTAGTTTGAAAGCAAGGTTGGCGAGGCCTGAAGGAGTTAGAGGCAATCACACAGGCATGCCTTACCCCAGGACTTGGAAAGTGTATGGGAGAACTTCTGATGCTTCTCAGAACCTTCTGTGCTAGATCCTGGGCAGAGATACAGTCATCCTGGAGGAAGATAAAAACAGGAGACATTGTGGAGGCACATTTTTTGGTCATGAAATAATTAGTTAGATGGGGAATCATCAAGAGCTTCACTTCTGGCCAGATCTCTTTTAGTCATTTCCTATTTAACAAATTAACAGAGCAGTCAAAGAGAGCATTAGGAAGGATGGCAGGTGTTTAGAGAAGGACTGACAAATGGGATCTTCAATTGGGAACATGAGAAAGTCGTGGTTAAAAATGATACAGTCATAGAGACAAAGGTAATCAAAGGTAATATCAAATGACATTCAAATGACCTGGGAAGTTCCCATTGCCTGGAGGTTTCATAATAAGTAATATACAGGCTAGGATAACAAAAATAGGGGCGTGATTTTACAAATAGAGTGCATATATAGCTATGTATGCACACGCACATGAGAGAGAGAGAGAGAGAGAGAGAGAGAGAGAGAGAGAGAGAGAGAGAGGAAGAGGGAGCAAAAAGAACATATTGAGAGCAAGACTCAAACTGGAGAGACAAAAAGGGCAGTGATCTTGACTAGCTATTAAAAACTCTTGCATTCAAAAATACATTGGTTTTGCCTGGTGAAAATATACTAGCTCAATTCTCTTCTGCAGCATAACTACAAATCTGGGGCTATGGGAAACCTCATATTTTAAAATTTCCAGTTAGTATAAAAAGCACCAAAGCACCACGTTCTGGGTCAGATGTAGAGTTTATGAGCTCATAGGAGAGGCAGATATTTGTAACCTCTCCTAGAAGAGTGTAGCTAAGTCACAGAGGACAGAGGATGACAATGAACAACAGCTCAGAAGAACGACTGTGACTGAGCTGGGTTTGAATGATTTGTCAAATGCTGTGTGTGGTGGTTGGTTTTCTGTGGTGTGTGTAAGTAGGTATCACTCTACTCTATACTGCTGCTCTCTCAGTCAACCGTGCCCTCAGGAGGACTTGATGAAAGCAATTTCTGTTACAGTTGCTAATTGTATGGAAACAGTTAATGTAGGTTTAAATGTGGATGCATAGTTTTGTAAGAATTTACTGCTGTCAAATTCATGTATCTTAAAAGCCAGGTTTGACCTTCCACAGTTTAGATTTACTTTCTATTTTTAAACCCAAAATGCAAATTATTTTACAAAATAAATAAAGAAAAATGAGCTTTTCGTTTCTTTCATTGTGAGACCCTAATTAAAATGTTCCATTTGAAGGATTTTTGTCAGCTCAAATTCTTGTTAAATAAATGTTTTATAGCCTTCACTGGAGCATTCGGCTGCAGTATTCCTAGAGGGTAAATTTGCAAAAGACCACCGATCTCATATATATGGCTGCATATCTTAAAGTACAGATTGCTCCATGAAAATTTTAATGCATGAAAATCCACTCGTCAACAAATTTTATATCTAACACTTTAGGAAAATGAAGTACATTAACACTGGCAGCATATTGGGACTAGAGAGATGGCTCAGTGGTTAAGAACACTAATTGCTTTTCCTAAGGACGCTGGTTCTATTCCCATCATCCTTATGGTGGCTCATAACCATGTGGAACTACGGCCCCAAGAGAGTCAATCCTCTGTTCAGACTTCAGCTACTGCACACATGTGGCACAAGGACGTACAGACAGGCAAAACACTCATGCACTCAAAATTAAAAAGTAAAATTGGGAAAATAATAACAGAAAAAGAATATTAACATCATCCTGAAGCAAGAGACTTCTTCTCTACTGTCCCCCGTACTCACAGAGCCCGATCCTCACAGAGCCCACCTTTGATTTCCTTATTCAAGCTCATGGAAAACTAAGATTAATTTGAGCAATTGCCATAATATGAGCTTAGATTCTGTTTCATTTTTATGAAGCAATCAATTCATAACATAATCGATGAGTTAGGTTAACTCTTCCATTTTTAACCATTTCAGTGATCTTTAGGAACTAGGGTAGCTTGATAGCTGTGATCGTACTAATTTAAATGCATCATCTGAGACAAGTTGTGTTTTACAATGGGATTTATGCCTTATGCAATATTGTGACCATAGTAGCACATAATTTTATTGACTTGTGTCATTTGTGTTTTACATTAAAATTATGATAGAAAAGCAGAGCACAGAATTTAATGATCCAATTTAAATATTAGTCAATAAAAATTATTTTTGAATTTATTTTTAATAATTCACAAAAGAAGACTTTCAGTGCTTATATATGAATCTTAAAGGGTCTTTTACAAAACTTCTGAGAAATATCATTTTACTATCATAAGTTTGCAAAATCTGCAGTAAACATCAACTTTCCAATGTGGGAGAGGGTAGGTGTGGTTATCTCACTGATAACATGTTCTGGACACACACACGCACTTGTGAGTATTTGCAAATCTCCACAGCAGGCATCACAGTCCGGATTTGTACCACACAGGGAAAAGGATGGGGTGAGCTCCGTTTACTTCTCATGCTCTGACACTGACAATGTGTTATACGAATCAGGAATGTGGGTGAACTCACAAAGCAAATGCTGCTAGTAGCCAGGGCTGCTGGGAGATTTGAGCATGAAACCCAAATAGCAGGCATGCAGCCCTGCTCTGTTGTGGTAAGCAAGCTGTTCTCCCGAATGGATAAAGGAAGACATCAGAAATTATTCAGCTTATTTGACACATTTAATTCATTACTAAAGATATGTTGATTAACAATTTCTATTAACTTTGTAATGCAATTTCATTGTTAGCAATACTTAGATAAATGGAACACAAGTTAAAAATCTTATGTTGTCTCAATTCTCATTGTTTAATTTTAATTTAATTGTAACTTTATTCACATTGCCTTTATTTCTATCTCAGGAAAGGTCCAAGTTCATTTCTACCCACAAGTCTTCTTAGTTAATCAGGGTTTTTCAGAGCAATACAACCATGTATATCTATATAGATATGGTGTGTGTATATATAGGGTTATATATGTGTCCGTGTGTGTGTATCCATATACATATATGTGTCCATATATAGATAAGCCTCTCTATAGGTGTCTTTTCCTGGTAAGGCAGCCTCTCCTGCTCCAAGCTTGACTCAGTTGCCTGTAGTATTTTGTGTAGGGTTGAGACTTCAGGCTTTCATCCATTCAGTTCAAAATGTATGTTGGTGTGTGTGTCATCCTCATCCAGCTCACATTTGATAAGTCATATTGTTGAGATTTTGTGGGCAGTTTTATGTTATTTGGAGACACAATCTCATAGAAAACTACCTGACTCCCTGCCTCTTCTCTTTCTGTCTTCTTTTCAGTGTTCTTTGGCTGTAGGTGCCTGAGTGTTTCATAGATGTGTCCACTGGGACGGGACTGCACAAGGCTCCAGTTTGATTTCTCCATCTGTTGTGCAAAGAATTTTCCCTGATGAGGAATGTAGACACATGTGTCAGTGGATATTGGACCAAATGTGTATAGACTGTTAGGGATTGTATTGATTTAGTAAATTAGTGGGTGTAGATTCTCCTCCAAAATCCACGAGGTCACTAATAATTAGCGAGGTTTCCAGTACCAAGCTTGCTCTCTAACCTGTTGGGAGGAACTTAAGTTTATTTGGAGGGCTTTTCTGTCAAGGTATGCATGTCTGTACTGCACCTCTTAGGGTTACTGTGCCATGCTGATCTTTGATGTTTTATGGGAGTCATAGCTGGGTAGGGCTCTTCATTGCCTCCCTCCTTTGCAAGCTTGCATGCCATATTCAGCTACTATGGAAGGGAGTTTTCAAGAATGGTTGGGGCACTCAGGTCAGTTCCAGCTCAGGGTTTTCTAGACCTTGTTTCCGAGAGCATAGTCTCTTTAGCAGTAGAAACTTGCTTCCACTCCACAAGGGTAAGCTCAAAAATCATCAACAGATTGTACTTGGGGAAAGTCTCATAGATATTTCTGGGCAACAACTCAAAATAAGTCCTCTCCTATCTGTTATTGGTGTTTTTGTTAGGCAGCCTTCAGTCCTTAGAGGGAACACCATCAACCAAGATGAGAAAAGTTCATTAAGACTATGTATGTACATTTCTGCATTGAATTAAGTACATTACAGAGGTTTTGTTGTTTTGAGTTAATAGTATGATTCCCTGTGGCTCTTCCAACCACCCACATTATTATGACCAGTACCCCATTTCTTCTCCTATGTTTACTTTCCCTTCCCTTCCCTTCCCTTCCCTTCCCTTCCCTTCCCTTCCCTTCCCTTCCCTTCCCTTCCCTTCCCTTCCCTTCCCTTCCCTTCCCTTGTCATGCCTAAGAAGTCCCCCTTTCCCATTAATTCTATCTGGTCATTTTTACTCTGCAATTCCATTTACTCTCCTCCCACCTTCTTCTGTATTTATCTTTCTATGTCCTCTAAGAAGTCCCCATTTCCCTTTTTCCCAATCAGGCCACTCAAATTCTTTGAACACTTTTGGACACCTTGTTATTCTTCCATGTGTCATCCAGCACTCTTCCTACATATTCCTACTGCCATTAACACTCATGGATTATTGCTTTATTTTCATTGGTTTTCAACGAGAACACCACCTCCAGGAGAGCAGACTGCATATTTATTCAGACTGTACATTCAGCACCTAAGATGGGAATGGTGGAGCTAAATGGTCCAGGTTTACCAAGATCTTGACTGATTGCTTTGACTGCTTGTGCCATCAAGTACAAGACTGCAAAGAAGTCTCCATGTGTTACCTGTAAAATGGCGATGCTGGAACAATGATTGTGTATATTGTACTGCATATAATAAGACTCTTTAAAATGCTAACAAGCTGATAGCATGACATTTAGTGTATAAGTTATCAAAGACATGAATGAATAAATGACAATAGATCATTGGTGTCAGAAAAACTGAGGTTTACATTTCACTTTCACCTTTAAAAATTCCTTAACATTTTGAAACTCATTTTCTCAGTGTATAAAACAATATGTATTTGCAGATTGTTTTATTAAGAAAAAATGGCATGTGTAATATTCTCAAAGAACTAATTTTTAAAAATGTAAAGATACAACAAAAAGAAATGCTGCTGCCTGAAGTAATAGTGAAATGATTTGTTTCAGAATTCCTTTTGTTGGAAAACAGTCCCTGTGGCCTGGACAAAAGTCACAGCTCATTGTTCTCAGAGACCCTTGTAGGGTCACCTGTGTGGACCTACTATTGGGATCACAGCCTTGTCATTACAACCTTTTGCTTTACAAATGACACACGTGATGTAAATCAATTCTGAGTTAAACTAAGCAATTAATGAGAGCATATTTATTAGAACCAGCTGAATGAGCAGGAATTATTCATGGTACGTCTACAAACTAAATTTATTTGCTTTTGCTTTGCCCTTTAAACTGCATGCATTCAGTGTCTCTGGTTGAGAAGTGGGGCACATGTCAGACTTACCTTTCTTGTCCAGGGGAGAGGAGTCTCCTGGTTTCCTAAGTCAGAAGTTAACTTCAGTTAGTCACCTGTGGTGTTGAGCTAAGATCTCCTGCTGGAATGCATTGCCCCAAAATGTGAGCATTCTAACAGTAGGAGTCCACCCCGAGTCCCACTGTGCTGAGGTCCTGATGTCAGCAGCACTGCACTGTGGTCTTTTCCATATGTTCCAGGAGGACCTCTTCTTCTTCTTCTTTTTTTTTAACTTTAGTGACTATTCACTTTGGGTGACTTGTCATGTCTTGTTCTGTCTTCAAAACAAACACCAAGGGATCCAACCTTTTTTCCTACCCTCTGAATCCAGTCTGTTCCTTGATTTCTAGGAATGTGCACTATTAGATCAGCTAAGTAGTATCTGCAAGGTAATCCCCAATTTCCAGGTCATATTCCTAATTACCTGAATTCAATCAGTAAACTGAATTCCCCTTTGTCGTGTACTAGAAATCATCTCACCGCCTTCAGCACATCATACTGTCTCCTGTGTCTGGCTTAACTTTAAAAATTTACTGAGATTTTTCTAAACATTTAACTGTGTCAGGAACAAGCAAAGACTATTTATTTTTGCCTTCCATTGTTTGTAAATGAATTTTTGCATTAAGAAACTTTCATATGCTCCCATTGAAGTCTCTGACCCCTAACTTCAAAGTGCTGGTCAGCTTCTTCAGCAAATGCTCCATGACTTTTATCAAAACTAACCAGGTCTGGCAGGGCAAGTGATCTGGGAATAGCACGTCAGGCCCACCAACCCTTTTCTTAGGAAGGTAATTGTTGCATCACCAAAAAATGTCTCCACTGCGTATGCAAATTTCTAGATATTCTTATACATAAGAATAAGTCAATCATTTATGAAATCCAAAGACTGATGGTAATTTTAATAAGGCATGAATATTCTGAACACATTTTTCTCTTTCTTTCCTTTTTGTTTTCTGTGACATATTCTCATATAATCCAAGGTGGCTTTAAACTCACTGTGTAGTTGAACCAGGTACAAACTCATTATTTTTCCTGTCTTCACTTCACAAGTAAGACTTCTACCTACAAGTCAAGCTCTCTCTTCATTCATTATATCTATCTATTCTTACAAGTTACTTGCATCGAAATAATTACCTTCTAGTCTGTGTTCTTAAGATAAAGACAGATATACCCACAACTTTTGTATTTATGTGTGATATTCTGAGCATTACTTTGGGAACCAAAGTTGATGTTGCATGCATATGAGTCTAATGGAAAATAGTCTATGTACTGACCTATATGGGGGGAAATGTTGGGGATGTATCGCAGTGGTCTAGAGTTTAGTTAACACACACAATGTCCTAAGCTCAGACCTCAGCACTGTCCAACAACATTAATATATATACATGTATTATTTATGTGTGTATATATAGTGATATGTATGTCATGTACTTATGAATGTGTCACACATGTATATGTATGTATATTTCTCCAATATTTAGATTTGTACATAAGGTGAGGGCACTGTGATACAGAAAAACAACTTAATATTCTGTATATCACTATGCTTTCTAATTGGAATAGAACAAAACCAAAGATCATCAAATAGTCTCTATTTCCCAAAATTTTGCCCTGTTCAGACCCTGAACAGCCATGTTAAAGTCTCACTTCAACCATGCAAGGTGATTCAGTAATTATCTCTATCTTAAAGAAAATTAAGATGAGCCAACCTGCGGATGACCACAATGGGAGGAGTAATGGGAAAGAACTGAGATCACATTGCCAGTTGTGAAGCACATAAAATAGTTCTCACAACAAGAATAGCAAAGAAACTTTATGGAGTAAACCAAGCTTCAAAATAAATGCTTTATCTGTGTCTGCTCTCTCCTTCTCTCAATTTCCTCACAGCTCATGTATTGTAATTTCATCCTGGGCATCAGTGAGACTAGCATTATTTGTTGTATGAAGTCTACATTTCTCTGTCGACATTTTTAAACTCCCTTTCACATGAAGATGATATTTGTTTACTCTATCAAGACTGAGAAATGTCAAGTTTATTTTCCTATTCTGCCAGGTCTCTAGAGAGCACCTGCTTTTTCTCCGGTGGCTCCTTCTGCGCTTGCTGCCACTGCTGAAACGCAGGTGTCCTACCACTCTGCCTTTTCAACCCAAATCTGCTAAATCAGCATGCTCAACGGGGGAGTTCTATTATTCTTTGTAAAAATACAGCTTCATGAAAATCATACTGTGGCGTATCTGCTAAATAACATTTATTTATCCTTTTCTTTTACATCCCACTGCAGAACATGAAAGTCTACAGCTTTGTAATTATAGTGCAGTTTCCTTTTATTCAATTCTTCCTAAAATTTGCATCACTTGCTCTTCTTATCGATTGAATTTATGACTTATATATACAAATTTCTCCTTTATTCTAGTTTATTTTCCAATAACAAAACTTAAGAATCCTTTTATAAAGGTTGAAGTCATGAGTCATAAAAATATCACACAAATATCCTTTGATATTTTTCAGAGAATTTTTAAGGATTTGTTGTCTAATTTTTCCAGAGTAATATAAAATAATCAGTAATCATAACTAGTGCAGCTTTTTTCTGAAAACAATAAATAAATATTTCATATAAATTATGAAAATAATGGATAACTTGGAAGTATCAAACACGAGGAGAGATGCAAGGCAGAAACTACATAATCACCAACATCCAACAGTCTGAAAATGTAGAGCGAGCATTTAAATTATTTTTTTATTTTTTTTTTTTTTGTAATTTTATTAAATTATAAAAGTTTCCATTTCCGCCCCTCCTCCCACCACCCTGCCACTTACCCCACTCCCTCTCCTCCTCCCTCTCCATCCCTAAGAGCAGTCAGGGTTTCCTGCCCAGTGGGAAGTTCAAGTTCCTCCCCCCTCCCTCCAGATCCAGGAAGGTGAGTGTCCAGACGGACTGGATCCGCAAAATCCAGTATATGCAGAGGAAACAAGTCCCAGTGCCATTGTCAATGGCTTTTCAGAAAGACTCCAGGCCAGCCACATTCAGAGAATCCGGCCACATTCAGAGAATCTGGTTGGATTGCGTCCTCGTTCAGTCCCAGTCCAACTGGCCTTGGTAAACTCTCATTAGATCCGTCCCCTTGTATCAGTGGGTGATCACATCCCTCACAGTCCTTATTTCCTTTTTCATTTTCTTCCTCCTTCTGCTCCTCATATGGACCTTGGGGGGCTCAGTCCGGTGCTCCAATGTGGGTCTCCATCTGTATCGCCATCCATCGTGGGATGAAGGTTCTCTCTGATCTTGCCGTCTTTGCTCACGTTCTCTTTCCTTCTGCTTCTCGTTTGGACCTAGGGAATTAAGTTCAGTAATACGATGTGGGTCTCTGTCTCTATCTCCAATCATCGCCAGATGAAGGTTCTATGGTGATAAGCAAAATATTCATCAGTATGGTTATGGGCCTAGGACGTTTCAGGCACCCTCTCTTCTGTCCAGAGAACAATCTGGGGATCTCCTTGGACCTGTGATCCCATTTATAATCAAGTCTCCTGTAAACCCTAAGATGACTCCCTTAGTTGAAATATATTCTTCCCTGATCTCATATCCATCCTTCCTCCCTCCCCCCATCCCAGTCCACCTAGCTTTCCCCATTCCTCCCCTACTCCCTTCTCTCTAACCCTCTCCCCTTCCAACAACCATTCCACCCACCCAAACTCTATTACAGAGCAACAGTATTGAAAACAGCTTGGTATTGGCATAACAACAGAGAAGTCGACCTATGGAATCGAATAGAACACCCGGGTATTAACCCACAAACGTATGAACACCTGATATTTGACAAGGGAGCTAAAGGTATACAATGGAAGAAGGAAAGCATCTTTAACAAATGGTGCTGGCATAACTGGATGTCAACCTGTAGAAGAATGAAAATAGATCCATATCTATCACCATGCACAAAACTCAGGTCCAAATGGATTAAAGACATCAACATTAATCCGACCACTTTGAACCTGATAGAAGAGAAAGTGGGAAGTAGTCTACAAGATATAGGCACAGGAGACCAGTTCCTAAATTATTTTTTAATCTAAAATTTTTATTTGTTTGATAATTTCTTCATTACCTTCTTTCCTTTCCACTTACTCCCATTTACCTCACAACTTCATCTCAAATTCGTGATTTCTTCTTCTCTAATTATTAGTTATACAGAGACACATCACCGACATTGTCATCATCATCATCATTATTGTCAACATCATCATTGGAATGTGTTAGCCTTTTTCTTCTAAGTCAATAAATTGTTCTGCATAAACAGGAAGAGATGACACCATTTTGTCAGTACTTTTGTATTTAGACAACACTTGATCTAGATGGCCGCTGGTTCCATTAAACATGTTTTGCAGGTCCTGCTTCTTACAAACTAAAGGCTCCTGGCAAGCTTGTGTCAAACAAGCTCATTGATCCTGTTTTCCTAACATCAAGTGCTTATTTCCTCACTCTAACTCTCCTTTTGTTAATCATCACAGTCTTTAAACTTCTAAATTATTTTAGTTAGTTTTGTTTATTAATCTTTGATGTTGTTATTGCCATTGACTTGAACACCTTGACCTATGATCATGCCACACAGTGAATGTAATCAGTCAATGCTGGTAGAATTCTGAAACATTCCTTTTTCTTCTTCTCCTTAGATATCTTTTCATGGGAGACATGATAATATGGAAATTATATAATTTCATAATTGCTTGTACAAGTTCCACTGACTGTCCACACAGTTCTCACTTTAGGCTCTTGCTTCCTTATCTCCCTTCATGTTTTCCTTTTCTTTTATCCTTCCTGTATCCCTCCCTCCCTTCATTTAATTTCATTTACATTATTTGGTTCAGACTGGCCTTTACCTTATAATCTTTCTATCTTTTAGCTTCATAGATGCTGACATTACAGTTGTGTGGTACCATGTCCAATTTGTGGCTCTTATTTTAAACTAAAAGCTAAACTTGATTCAGCTTTGTGAAGAAGCCATATTGAAAACAGAAATAGGACTGGCACCATGGCCTCTTGAGTCTGATAGTTGACCAGTTAATGAATGCAAAGAAGTATTCTTGAAGGGACATAAAAGTGCTCTTCTAATGATAACACACAAGTTAAGATGAATATAACATATCCTTATTAATGATATTAAGAATTGCTAGCACTCTGGATTAAAATATAAAATCTAGTGATAGCCTCCTCTGTGAAACCAAAGGTTAATCAAAAGGAAACCTATACTTTCTTGAATTTTATAAGGACTGAGAATGATGAGGGAGGAGACTTCAGAAAAATCATATGACACTAGATGTCTCCATGGGAAACCATGTTCAGAAGATGAATGCCAAAATGAAGAGATGAGTTGTTGTAACAGCAGAAGTCCTTCATTCTGCCACGAGGGATTTCCATTCAGAATTATTTTAGTTTTTTGGATTTTCTTTTATAGCATCACTTAAGTTTTAATGAAGCTTTGACTCCATATGTGAATGGTTTTGGGTTTCAGGTTAGTTGGAGCAACTGGTTAGCTCCTGATAGGTGGGACTTTCTGGAGTGGGTAATTCTGGATACCAGGAAAAAAGACATGGGATCTTGGATGGACCTGTGGGACAGAGGCATTTGGGGTCTCTGAATAGAGGAAGGCTAAGAGTTGGAGATCACTCTATGGCTCTCCAGCTTTGTGAGTAATCTTGGGGGCATCATTTCTGACAAGCAACAGGAAGACCTTTGGGAGTTCTGTTGTAGGGAGGACCTGCTTGTTCATCCTGGTGGCCCAGCTAGCTTAGACCCGAAATAACCACACAGAAATTGTATTACTTAAAACACTGCTTGACCCATTAGCTCTAGATTCTTATTGGCTAACTCTTACATAAATTTAGCCCATTTCTATTAATCTGTGTATATTGCCATGAGACAGTGGCTTACCGGCAAGATTCTAATCCGTGTCCATCACAGGCAGAGGATCCATGGCATTTCTCTGACTCTGCTTTCTTCCTCCCAGAATTCAGTTCTGTCATCTCTGATTATCTGGTCAAAGCAGTTTCTTTTTTCATTAACCAATAAAAGCAACACACAAACAGAAGGAACTCCTACACCAGAGTTCTGCCTGAGGCTGAGGGAGAAATTTCATACAGGTGAGACAGATGTAAGTTTCACTTGTAGGCAGTTATTGCAGCATTCAGAAGTTTTTACAATGATGATGTGTGGAGGTGGCTATACTAAATGACTCTTTTGAATGTAGACAAAACAATCTAATCTTTGAAAACAATGTCTTCCAGAATTTTCATAGCTAGAGAACATAAATCAGTTACTTTTAAAAGACTGAAGGGACCTCCAAGGCTCCTATTAAGGGATAAGACAGTTAATGACATTAAGTAGAGACCAGTGCTTATTTATCATTGTGGAAAAATCACAGTGCCACTAAGGATTACTCTAAATCTACTTGACTGTCCTCTAACAATGGAGCAGGGAATCTTACAACATACCTGCTTCCAGCATAGCTTGTAAAGCCTTCCAGTCTTCTGCTGAGAGGGAACTTGTTATAAATTATCACCTGGGTGCTCTGATTAGGACATAAGAAAATATTAATACTCTTTTCACATCTGCTGGCATATTATCAGTTTTGAAACTTGTGGGTCAAGAAACAATGCTTATACTTATGTTTTATTAAGAAAAATATTTAAGGGTTTGGAGGAGATGACTCAGTTAACAGAGCTTTATAAATGTAGGTTTGACACGCTTGAGTTTAGATACCCAATGCCTATATAAGTCAGGCATGATGGCACATATCTAGAACCCTATGGCTAAAGGAGTGGAAACAGAAAGATCTCTGGACCTTCCTGACCACTGTAGTTGAATTCAACAACTACAGTTTCAATCAGAAACAGTATCTCAAAAGTTAAAGTGGTATGAAACTGAGGGAAACATCCATTGTCAATCTCTGATCTCCAGATGTACCTGCACTCAAGTTCACCTTGCATTTATTATCATGTACATGAACACATTTACATAAATCCACATGAACACACACAAAGATCATAATGCACACACACACACATACATAAACACATGATGTTGATGTCCTTCTGTATATGTGTTGCTCTTATTGGTCAATGAAAAAAGTTGTTTGGGACTATGTAGGGCAGAATATAGATAGGCTGGAAAAGATATGTAGAGAGAGTAGGTGTAGTCAAGGAGCTGTCTTCTGGCTGCAGAAGGGGAACTCGTCAGACCCTTAGTCACCTTACTTGTAGGCCACAACCTTGTGGCAATAAATAGATTGATAAAACTAGTTTAATTTAAGATGTAAGAGCAAGCTAGGAATACATGAAAGTCACTGGCCAAACAGTGTTGTAATTAATATAGTTTTCTGTGATTACTTGTGATAGGAAATGAGTGAGCAGTGTCCTACTACTACTACTACTCACACACACACACATGCACAAATGCACAAACATTCACACACACACACATACACATGCACACACACATACATATAGTGGGAAAAGTATATTTCAGTCATATATGGTAGCACATGTGTGTAGTAATAACACTTTGGAAATAAAAGGTGTTCAGAAATTCAAGGGGGTAAGCTTCAGCAACACCATGAGTTTATAGCCAGCCTGTAGTATTGATACTCAATTCATAATTAGAAGCAATTAGTAGGGAACAATGCAGAGGTATGGAAGGAGCAGATATGTACTATAAACTTGCTTTAATAACATGCTAGTTGATGTAACTGCAAACATGGATAGAGTGATGTGGGAATCAGAGGAAGATATCAGAATCAATTCTATATTCATAGCACACTATACACCACAAAAGAGACTGCTAATCAACAAAAACCCAGCATGATAACTCTGTAAATTAAAACAAAAAAGACTAGATATATATATAATATATATAGAATACATATTAGAGCTGTCATGATCCACTCTGTGCACTTATTTACATCATCTATTGTCTATAATATATGTTTTTATGGACCATCACAAGTAAAGAAAAAAGAGGGAAGAAGAGAAAATATTTTAATTTAAAAATGAATAGCAAAAATATATTAAGAATTTGGTGAATATTATAAACATATAGGTCTAAGAAGCTTATCAAACTCCAAGTGTAATGCACTTAAATAAAATATACCAGCTCAAGTCACAATGACATTAGTTAAAACATGTGACACACAAAATAAATAGATACAGAAAGGGGATTTTATTGACTTCCAGAAGATTAAAGATAAGAAATATCAAAAATTATCAGAAAATAATCCAGATGGCAAGAGAACAATATATAAAATAAAGCAGGGGGTTGAGGAAGATGGGAAACTAGGGGAAAGGAAGGAAGAATAGCAAGCAGAATAGAAACTGTTTTGTGCAGGGAAAGGGTCTTTCAACAGTGAGCGCTAAATAAACACTTTTGCAGACAAGCAATGCTGAGAATTCTGTTTCAGCAGGCAGGAACAAGAAGGAATACTCAAGGGCACTTTTGAAGCAGCAGGAAAGCTAAACTTGCATCCACACAAAGGAAGAAGCAGTGGAAAATAATGAACATTCTTTAAATATAAGAAATGTTTCTCTCCATTTGAATGTACTTAAAATATAACCAACTACTTAAAGCAAGAATAATGGCAGCATATTTTGTGGCATTACAGCATATGTTTCAGTAAATGTGTGCTATCGGTATCACGCAGGACAGAAGCAGGGAGAGCTGCACAATTCTCCAAATTAGGTACATGTGAAATTATATGTTATTTGAAGCTACTTCACATTACCTTAATGTTAAATAGTTTAAGCTAGAAGAACTGAAAAAGGGGGAGTGTTGTTGCTTGTTTTTTTATTATTTTTCTTTACTTGTTACTCTTTTGGGTCTTTCGGGGGCCCACCACCCTACTCCCAAATAGACACACGGAGGCTTATTATTACTTATGCATGTCTTACCTTAGCTTAGCTTTTTTCTAGCCAAATTTTCTTAAATAAATTATCCCACCTTTTGTGTCTAGGATTTTACCTTTTATTACTTCTGTATATATTACTTTCACTCTTACTCTGTGGCTGACTGTGTGGCTGTGCCCTTGTTTTCTCCCAATTCTCTTACTCCTTGTTCTTCTTGTTCTCCTCCTTTATATACTCTCTGCATGCCAACCCTGCCTGTCCTTTCTCCTGCCTCACTATTGGCCGTTCAGCTCTTTATTAGGCCATCAGGTGTTTTAGACAAGCAAAGAATCACAGGCTCACAGAGTTAAACAAACGCAGCATAAAAGAATACAACACATCTTCAGATAATTAACAAATATTCCAGAGCATAAAGAAATGTAATGCATCTTAAAGTAATATTCTACAATAGGGCAGAAAATGAAATTAAGAGATTGAGAAACAGAAGCAATGCTGGTTATAAAGAAAAATGTGGAAATAAAATTGAATACTAAAATTAATTTTTAAAATGAGACAATACAATTTTAAAAGGAAAATTGTAACAACATATAGAAATTAAAGTATAGCTAAGTCCAATAAATGATTTTAACTACATTCATGAAGTCCAAACATAAGCAGAAATAAAAAAAAACTTATAGGTAATATTAAGAATAAAGGATTCTGTCCTGTGGCCTATTTAAAGGAAAGGAGATTGAAATATAAAATTAAACTAGACATAAATATTCATCAATTAAAATATTAATATGCTTGGTCAAACAGATACTCACCAGGATATTAAGAAGAGCAAATTGAGCTGGGCACACATAGACTCCAGGCCTCTGAATGCTCTTCTGTCCTCGGATTCATCCACACCTTCTTTTAGACTCCTACCTCCTCCCTGAAGTTTGCTGTTGTAATATTTCTAATTATATATTCATGTATAATTTTCTATAATCTATGTTCTTCCCTATCTTTGACTTGCCTGTAATCCTGCCTATGAGAAAAATATGGTATATTCATATTTATTATCAGTCACATCACTTAGTGTGATAGATGATGATTTACAGTTTCTTTTTCCTGTTAATGAACTCATTTTCTTCTTGCTTACAGCCAAATATACACAACTCGACGTGGATAGATCACATTTTTCTCAGACAGTCACCTAAAGATGGGTGCATTTCTAGTTCCTAACTTGCTTATTGTGACTAGTGTTGTAGTAAGCTAAAAAAGGTGTGCTGACCTTTTTTCCTTTTAGAATAAGCAAAAGAGGACATCCTCACTGATTTCTGTTATATGTTTACATTGTCTCCAGCAGCATGGGACAGATACTCAATATTCACATTCTCACTGTGTTTGTTGTCATTTGGCTTATTTGAAGAAAGTTATCTTGATGATGATGAGATATACCCACAACGTGGTTTTAATTTGGTTTTCTCTGATAGCTAAACATGTTGAACCTTTTCACTTTTCTTATTGATTATTACATTCCCTTTTTAAAATTGTTTGATTTATATTCTCATTTTTTGATTGGATAATTTGAAGATTTTGGCTACCAAAGCCTCACTGGGTGGGATTCACTGGGATATGTTTTCAGATTTCAGAAGAACTGTGCCCACTTCAGTGAGCGACATCCCAGTTAGTTCTGATAGACGGTAGGGTTTCTGTTACAACAGGGAACCAAGTCAACAATGGTATAGGGCACAGAAAGAGGAATAATGAATCACTAGAAAAGCTGGGGAGGATAACGGACTATTATACACAATGTAATGCATTAAAATGGTATTCATCTATAATTTATCTCTAGTAGATGCATGCAGTATAGAGTCCCCAAGTAATCTGAACACTTTTCAAGTCATTCTTGTAACATTTTCATAAAGAAAGGATGGTACCATTGTCTTATTCACTTTGTAGACCCCAACTCTTTATAAAAACAAAACTGAACGTTCATGTGTCAAGTATTGCAATTTCCTGAGCTTTATGATCCTCTCCAGGAAAAAAATGCTAATTTTAATAGCATTAATAGGGAAAAAATATAGTAAGCTTTTATTTAAAATTGTTTCCTTTCATGTTTACAGATATGTATCTCTGTGTAGCCGAAGATTCCTGAATTTAGTTGTTGACATTGTTAAATGGGTCATATTTAGCTAAGATTTGAAACACAAATGTAGCAGTTCTAATGTGCTTGTTTAGTAGTAAATACTTGGTAATGTATTTTGTACGTTTACACTGTGACTGGGATAAAATCTCGAGAGACTTGGTTATTAGAAGTCCAGGCTAGGGAATGTTTTAGTGATAAAGCCTGGGTGAATACACACAGAAGCATCACCTGGTTAACCTTTCCTCAACAGGTATAAAATCCAGATGAAATAGAAAAATTGGGGCAAATTATAACTGTTGTTAGAAGTGCTATGCTAGTATGCTCTATCTCATCGCTTCCCTAGTAAGTTCTCAAAGCAACTGGAAATGAGAGGAAAGCTTGGCTTCTTTATTTCGGGTCAGTCACCTGTGTTGCTTTCCAGGAATGACTAAAATTCCAGGTATCTGGCCTTTGCTCCTTCAAAGCTGAGGGCAAGGGATAAGAACAAGAACACATCTTCTATCAACTTTTGCAAAGTCCAGTTCCACATTCCCAAATGGTGCCCCAAAGTCTCCAATCTTCTCCTAAACCTTCAGTCATCTTGTCTTCCAGTACTTGCAGAGCCTCAGTGGCAGACCACTCTTCCTGAGATGACCTCAGACAGGAGCATTGTTTCACCTGAGCCAGGTCATCTCCTCCAAGTGATAGCACCTTGTCTAGGGTGTATATATATATATATATATATATATATATATTCTTTCTTCTTTATTCATTCATTCATTCATATTTACTTATTTATTTTTTTGTCTAGAGTATCTTCAAAGATTGCAGCGATCAGCTAGGCCACAGTTAGACCAAACCTTGTTAAAGATACCTACCCTGCCCCAGGTTTCTCTCTGACCAAACCCAAAGCTCATGCCCGTACTCCAAAGATTGTCTAAATATTTACTTTGTCTTTGTCTTTGCTTGCTCTGATTTGTGCCGGCTACTGCTGTATTGAGATCCTAAGTCTCACCTCTGGCCAAGGACTCTGGATACACAGTGATAACTGGAATTGACTAACTCATCTAAAATAATTAAGATTTTATATTAAAAGCCAATTTCTATAAAAACAAAAGGTTTAAAAATCTTGTGCAAGGTGTGTGATCTCAAAATTACCATCAATTAGAGAGTAAGAACTTTTTAAAAATAATTTTAGTAACTTAAATTGCCTCCGAGTTCTCAATGCATCTTGCATTTTCATCTTTGATTAAAAAAATAGCTGTTTTATTTAGTGGTGATGTAAGTAATTTAATCTCAGTTAGTTTACTAACACCATCATGAAATTCAAAATATATTATTTTTAAACTGATCACCAATGTTGAGTAATTAGTTTCTGAGGTTTTTTAGAAAATTTAAGGTTGTTAACTGTTCTCTTGAACCAAGGAATTGGTAATATAGAGGACACCATAAAAAGATAAGCTGGAATACTAAAAACATTCTCAATTCAGTATCTCCCATAAATGTATTCTTAATTTCATTATTATGCTTTAATAGGAAGAAAATATGCAGTAAAATTATCACTTATTTACTCATCAACATTTATTAAACAGTTATGACTCTGGAAAATCTAAATCCAGCAGGTAAGAAATGTTCTAACTATATGTTCTAGCCTGAAAACAAGAAAGCTGGACCGTAGGTAGCCAAGACTAATATTTAGAATGATATTTTAAAGTTAATTGATATGTTGAGATATAGGAAAGCTGAAGACTTTAGAAGACAAGGGCTTGATAGAGCCGTTAAATTCAACCTCGAGTTTCTATCTTCATTTCTACATTTATTCATTCTCCAAATTGCTAAGATGCCACTGGCACCTCATTGCCCAAGGTGATGGGGTGCGTTATTTTCAGCATCCTCTTAGGAGTTTGTTTTCCTCTCCCAGGCACCTCCCCATTGAGTCTCCCATCCTGAAAATCCCATCCAGAGTATTGCTCCCTTTATGTCTTTTCTTGCTCTTTCCCCATTTGGTAAATCTGGTCTCTGTAGGAAAAACAGCAGCCATTTCACTTTAAAAGGAAATCTATTTTAAGTAACAGCAGCTTGGGGAAAGTGTGCAGACTTTAATCCTTCCTCCTCTTTTCTTGAACAATGCTAGTTGGCATGCAGTCAGCAGGAAAGTGAACCTGGAGCTTTCAGAGAAACATTCTCAGCAGAAAGTCGTGGCCCATTATGATGGGAACAAAGGCAATTCCCTTGGAATCATTTTCTAGGAAAGCATGTTATAGCACTGTGACTTTATTGCAAAAGAAGGAATGGCAAAAGAAGAAAAATAGAGTGAGGAAAATGAAAAAGGGAATATAAAGTAAAAAGAAAACAACACTCAGATAGATAGGAAATAATAAAGTATTTCTCTGTTTCTCACAATTGAAGTGTTATTTTGACAACCTACTTTTGGTCGCATTTGTTGGTTTGACCACACCATTCAGTGTTTATTTTAACAAGCTATTGCTATTACTGTGTTTCCTTTGGATATGCCCATCTATTTAATATGTTAAGAGGAGAGAAATGCTTCCAGAGCATGAGAAATCTGCTTCTCATTCGGCGTCATTTCCTTAAGGGTTAGCCATCAGTGGTGGTTAAGAAAACCCTCATTTCTGAGCAGCTCTTTAATGGTGTCTTCATTTAGTTAGTGCCATCTGAAATAGCTGTGTCACAGTTGGCAGTCACAGCTGGCTGTCTTCTTGGTGTTTAGCTTCTTGTTTGTTCTGGGTTTTGGTTATATCTTTTTAAAAAGTCACATAGAAAAACTGTCTCCATATTTTGGTGTTGCTGTTGAGCATGTATGTTCGTTGTTGATTTCTATATGTCTTAAAGTTTCCAAATTGATGCCGGTTGTTTAATCTAGCACGTGGGAGGCAGGCAGGTATCTGTGAGTTCAAGGCCAGTCTAACAAGAGTTAGTTTCTAGACAGGCTCCAAAGCTACACAGAAACCCTGTCTCCAAAACAAAGACAAAAACAAAGAAACAAACAAAGTTTCCAAATTGATAACATCATCATCCTAGGTTGTCATTGGGATATTGTATATCCCTTTCCTAATGCTTCTCAGCTTAGTGTTTTGGGAAATGTTTTCTGGTTTTGAATAAGCAGTGTCCACACATAGATGTGTGTGTGTGTGTGTATGTGTGCGTGTGCGTGTGCGTGTGTGTGTGTGTGTGTGTGTGTATACCTTCAATTTCAATTACATTTACTTTCAAAGCATTAAGTAGACATTTACGTTTCACTCTCTTATAAAGCGTCTGTGTAGGGGGAGCAAGGCATAATATAACTTGTCCCTTCCAAACAGTAGTTTTATGTTGCTTGCTCAAATTAAGTTTTCCACTGTCATTATATTTTTAAGGCTGGGACATTTAGCAAGGGGATGTTATTTTGAAAGATATTTAAGTACATATTTCTTGAGATTTTTATACAACTAGTGTATATTACTATGTACTGTGATTATAGGATGTATTTAATGTCTAGTTATTGAGTTCTTCCATTATGTGAATATAGGATGTGATTCCCAGAAGAAAGTCCTAATGCATTGCAGTAGCACACCAAGCTGGCAGTGTTGTGTTTCTATTATTACTAAAGGCTTCCCACGGAAAACGGTCCTGGTGTGTGTGTGTGTGTGTGTCTGTGTGTCTGTGTGTGTGTGTGTAGTTTTCAGCTTCTCATATTTAGCTAATGTATAAAGGATGGATGATGAGAATGACACTATTCTCCATACCATTAATTCTGATGTAATCAGTTTCCTTCGTATGAATGTTCCTACCAATGAGTCCCTATTTCTGTTCATCTTCTTTAGGTCACAGAATACAATGATTGTAGTTGGTTGTTTTGTTTTGTTTATTTGTTTGCTTGTTTTTAATCCTCTTTGGAGGCCAGCCACCCAGCACACAAATAAATAGCCCGAGACCTTTTCTTACTTATGCATGTCTAGCCTTAGTCTGGTTTGTTTCTAACCAGCCTTTCTAAATTAACTTCTTTCTCTTTATATTTTGTATCTGGACTTTTCACCTGTCTCTAGTCGATAAGTCTTTCTTCCCTTCTTACTCTATGGCTGGCTGTGTGGCTAGGTAGTTGGTCACTGGCATCCTCCTCTCCTTCTTTTCTTTCCAGCCTATATTTCTCCTATTTTTTCTCTCTGCCTGGCAGTCTTGCCTATCCCTTTCCTGCCTAGCTATTGGCTGTTCAGCTCTTTATTAGACTAATCAAGTGTTTAAAGCAGCAAGGAAACATCTTTACAGAGTTAAACAAATGCAATATAAAAGAATGCAACATATCTTTGCATCATTAAACAAATGTTCCACAGCATAAACAAATGTAACACATCTTAAGATAATATTCCACAACAAATTACTATATGTAGATCGTGTGGGCAGAGCAAAGGATGAATAAAAAATTTGAGTCTAGGTGACTAGGCACATGGAAACACCCCAATACGCCTTAGTGTGAGGCGATGTTAGGCACTTCTCATCCGCTACTGTCTGTTTGCTAGGCTGTTCATTCACATTTATTCCGGAAGGATTCATATAATTACTTAGCACTTATATAGAACAGACAAAGCAAACTAGCATCTATTTTATGACAGTGGTGTGTGTGTATGTGTGTGCATGTGTGTGTATGTGTACATGTGTGTGAATATCAGATGTAAACTATTCAGGAGTCAGTTTTCTCCTTCTACTGTGAGTTCCAGATATCCAATATGCAAATGACGTCATTAGGCCCAGCTGGAAATTGTGCCATCTTATTGGGCCCCAACATGAAAAAAAAAGATTTTAATTACAAACACCTAACAAAAAGTTCAACTTCCATGAAAAACAAACAAAAAAACTTTATTCAAGAAAGATAGATGATGAAATATTTGGTTTTAAGTGGTGCCCTGACTTCTTTTAAAGTGACAGTAGTGGAATTTATTCTTTGAACATTT
Organism: Myodes glareolus; assembly: GCF_982192425.1. NCBI lineage: Eukaryota > Metazoa > Chordata > Mammalia > Rodentia > Cricetidae > Myodes > Myodes glareolus. Next base: position 58,431,122 of record NC_142045.1, read on the forward strand.
CCCACGTGTACATAATCAATTCTGATCCAGTAGCTCCCACCTACTCTCATCTCACCCTCTATGCCATCTCTTGCCATCATACCTTCGAGTATTGTGTTGGGGTTTGCTGGATTTAATCAGTGTTATCGGTGTCACCAAGAGCTGGCACTCAGCCGATGGAGCCTGCTGGGTACACAGCCAAAAATAAAGGCTGCCCCTCCTTTATTATCAGTTAGTAGCTATGATTCAGCAGACGGCTAGAGTCCTAACTGATGAATGACAGTTGAAAGGGCCAGCTTACTTAGACCCATTGCAGGCAGCGAGGGCTGCTTAGGACCATAGCAGCAGCACTGGGGTCATAGTCAGCAGAGGACATACCACAGCCCTATTCCTCATCCTCTGGCTCTTCTGTTCTTTCTGCTCCTTCTTCTACAATCTTTAAATTTCAATATTTTTATACTGTTGATGGATTTATTTTGACAAATAAAGAAAAACAGAAATTAAAGACATTTTAATCCAGATAATTTTTTATATTATTAATTTCCAACATTTGAAAATGTTTGTAACATTTTCGGTAATTGTAAAGACTTTAAGAAACAGCATGAGCCAGGTGGTGGTGGCACACACCTTTAATCCCAGCACTTGAGAGGTAGAGGCAGGTGGATCTCAGCCAGCCTGGTCTACAAGAGCTAATTCCAGAACAGGCACCAAAGCTGCACAGAGAAACCCTGTCTTGAAAAACAAAACAAAACAAAACAAAACAAAAAAGAAGAAACAGCAAGATCTGAAATTAGCCTGTCATCATATTTGACACTTAAATATTAACTCGTGTAATTATTCCAATGGACTGTTCCTCCATCCCTTCATAGGCGACAACAGAGGGAAACAGCTTAAGCAACTGGAGTAGCCCTAGACAGTAGCGTTATCTGTTTGCTTTAATATTTGTGAAACAAATACTTCAGGACATATAACTCGAAGAAGAGCATGCTTCTCAGTCCTTGGATGGACAGCCAACACTTCATCCTCATGACTGAGGGTAGACTCTTCCTGGCTCTTTAGGCGTTTGTCAAATCTGATCTAATCCCTGGATCACATACTTTGTTCTGTTGTAATTTAGGCTCAAAAGATTCTTGATTCAAGGGTTCTAATCATTTTCTCTCCCTTCCTCTCCATAACATTCAAATTTATCTCTTTTATTCTGTATTGATGAAATCATTTATTCTCTATTGACAAAATTGGTAGGTATATTGAATTATCAGGTTCATATAACATTTGACATAGCTGGTGTCTTACATCCCATGACTCACTTGAGAATTTTCACATTCTAACATATGCCTTCCTTCAAAATCAGAGCCAGAAACACAGGTGCTCCCGTATTTGACTTCATGCTAGTTTATCCTGTAACACTGATTTCTCCAGTATGAGTAGTCGGAATGCAACATAAGAGTGATTCTATTCTTTTTTTCCAACTTTTTGGATTTCATTTTGGGATTAAAGGATGTGGTTAGACACTTTCATTTAACTTTGGCATCTAAATTTTACAGTTATGAAACTAACTAAATTTCATAACTAAATTTCTACAGTTATGAAAAATTGTGCAGAGCACATTGATTCAGAGCATTTCAAGAGTAAGAAAATTTTCTTGAAAGTTTTTATAATTGTCAGTTTTCTTTGGCTTCAAACGAAGCTTAGAGGCAATTTCTACAGCGCTTGATGAAGGCATGCTAAGTGTGTGCAGAGCAGGTATGCAATGTTAAAAGTATGTGTGACAATGCAGTGTGACAAGGATGAAAGAGACCCTTAGCATCAGGAAAGGATGTGTAGGGTGTCACAAAGCGGAGACTCCAGAAAAATTTTTGCCAATAAGTTACTCAGGTAAACAGTAGATAAATGCATTTTCTAGGCTTGTAGAAAACATTTTGATTATTCAAAATCAAACCAGGTCCTATTGAGATGACTCAGTATCTGCCATGTGAGCATGAACATCCTAGCCAGATCTCCAGAACCTGCATACAGAGGTGAGCTCTGCCTTCACCTGTAACCCAGCAAGGTGGTGGCAGAGACAGGACAAGCTCTCTGCCCCAATCAGAGTCTCTACTTCAAAAAATATGCCAGAAATTTATTGGACAAGATACTTTCTTGCCTACACACACACAAGAACATGCAAAATATACACGTGTGTCTAGGAACATGTCCACATATATCACTTGCAGCAACAGCAGTCATTTCCCTGATAAAAAGTTTTTCATGATTGTGCAAAGCTGTGAAAGAGATAATGCTTCTCTGTCACTGAACATGTATTTTTGGTATTTTGTAGTGTCAGATATGATTTTTATGCTATTATCTCAGGTCAGTAACAAGAACAGAATGTAGAACTGTATTCTTTCTCTGTAACCCACTTCATGCTGTAAAACACACATAATGGTACTCTGTCCTATTACTGACTCATGGAGCACTAATGTCAATCAATGCATTTCCAACATTGTTAAAAAGACTGAAGATTAGAATTCATGTTGTTCCCATGACCATGAAATCAGACTATGATTAGTGCAGTATTCTCCTGGTAAACATTCAATTTCAGTCTGTTTTGGTAAAGTTTGTAGCGTGGTATATAAGGTAAGACATGCCGCTGTTCTCAGCAGGAATGCTATGCTCAGGAGCACACCCAAGCCTGGATGGCTAGAACCAGAGGCCCTGGCTTTCCCTTATGAGTCATTATATATGGTAAAGTCAATACGGAACATTGAAATATGGGGCTGGAGAGAAGGCCCAGCTGTGTAGACAATCTACTGCTCTGGAAGAGGAGCAGAATTTGGTTTCTAGTGCCCACTACAGATGGCTCACAACAGCCTAAAACTCCAGTTGCAGGGTATCTGAAATGTCTGGTCTATGTAGACACATTCATGTGCTCACACGCAAAAGCACATACATGCATATATACATACATGCATACATACACATAATATCAATGAAATAAATCTTCAAAAAGAAACACTGTGTGAGTTTGAGGCCATTCTGGTCTACAGAGTTATTTCCAGGACAAGTCGGTCTGTTACACAGAGAAAACCTGTTTTTAAAAAGAAAGACTGAATTCTGACAAATATTGTGTTTCTGTTACTTTTTAAAATAAATTTCTCATCACTACTGTTGCTTATATAGACTGGTTATAAACTCAGACTTTGCCTTAAGCTTGTAAACAGTGAACAGATTACTTGTAAATGCAAAAGAGATTTTAAAGGAAGAAACCGAGTCATATGTATCTATATTCTTGTTTTTCTGGTGAAAGCCAACAGCCAAAGAACTCAAGAGGGGTAAATAAATCTTTGTAATTTTATCAAAATTTTTTTCTGTCATTTACAAATTGTAAATTTAAAGATAAAATTCTAGTTTATGGCTCATCTTCGTGCTTATGTTTCCTTGAGGTACACCAGTTACTGTCAGATAATACTATTATTTTTCCCATTATATTTTTGTATTTTTTCCTATGATATATTTTTTTGTGTTTTTCTATTATAAAAATACATGAATATCAGCAATCTATGCAAATAAGAACTGGATCTTTAAGACTAAAAGAACTAGCTTTCTTTTTTCAACATTTGACAATATAACTTTTGATGACCTGGAACTTGCTACATGGACCAGGCTGGCTTTAAACTCACAGAGACCTATCTGCCTCTGCCATCCCAGTGCTGGGATTGAAGGTACAAATCATCATAATTACTCAGTCTGAAATGATTTATTTAAATCTCCCTGTTAAGTTGTGTATAGTGATGCATAGCTGAAATCCCAGAACTTGGGAGAAAGAACAAGAAATGCGCCAAGTTCAGGTTGGTTGGGCTACACAGAGGATAATCACGTCTTCCTTTTTTTTTTTTTTTTTTTTTTTTTTTTTTTTTTTTTGCTTTTTTTAGTTTGTTTGCTGTTTGTTGTTTGTTTGTTTGATTGTTTGGGATAGGGTTTCTCTGTAGCTTTGAAGCCTGTCCTGGAACTCACCCTGTAGACCAGGTTGGTCTCAAACTCACTGATATCCACCTGCCTTTGCCTTTCAGCCCACAGTACAGGAATTAAAGGCTTGCGCCACCACCTGTTGGCTAGTGTAACCATTTCTTAAGTGAATAAAAATAATGAATAAATATTTAGCATAACTGATGTCAGATGGCAGGTAGTGATTCTCTCTACCTAGGAGAGAGAGAGAGAGAGAGAGAGAGAGAGAGAGAGAGAGAGAGAGAGAGAGGAAAAAACCAGGAGAAAGAGGGAAAGAAAGAGGAAAGAGTCCCTCATTTTATTATCCACCATTTTGTATTTACTGGGATCACACATTATTTGTAATCTTGACATTAGCTTCCTGATGTAGATATTACTCGATTTTATGTCCTAACTCAACTGTACAACACAGATTCTGATGCAGTTCTTTCCCCTATTACACAATAGATACTGCTTAAAGTGCTTACATTTTTATTATATGTCTCTAAGAAAAACAGAGAAAGAACACTAAACAGAAATCAAAAAAAAAAAAAAAAAAGACAGAACAGAAACATTGCCTCTGAAACATGCCATGTTGATAATACTGCCAACACTCAGGGAAACAGTCAATATCCAAACTGGAACAAAGCCATGTGTTGTGAAGCAGTTTAGTAACAGGACTTTGGAAGAAAGCATGTGAGCTCACTTCATAGTAAAACAGGTCCTGCAAGGCCAGGTAACTCAGGAAGCCGAATGGTAATTATTCACAGAAGAAAGCCGGTAGTGTACTGTTACAATACTACTGTAGCAAGTCAGAAGGTCACAAGGCTTGCAAGGTAGCTGACACAACCCGAAACTGCTGGGCCCCTGTACAAAGAAAGAATAAAATGGGAGAGAAGGAAGCTGGTTTTTCTAACTTGTCTATGCAAGGTAAGTGCCAACAGCCTTTGAAATGTTCTCAGTCAGAAACTTCAGCAGTGTTAGCTCTGTGCGTGCGTGTTTCCGCGCGCATGTGCTTCCTCGCATGCTGCCACCGCTGAGTTTTGAGGTATTTTCGGGTTGGGGAGAGAGGTGGGAATGTTACTAATGTGGAAGATGGGTATTGTCGTCGCCGCGCTCACTCCTTTAACAATAGTAGAAAGTAGATAATGCCTGATAATCCCTGTGAAGCTGGAGACTTGGTGCATTGGGCTGCAGTGGGTTTTCAGGGGTGCTCTCCCCAGCACTGGCAGAATAGTTACTTTTGTGTGCACACGTGGATGTTTTGTTTGTAATCAGGCACTGTCATCGCTATCACTTAGGTTTACAAGTTAAGTGTCCTTGTAATCAATGTAACTCCACTCTTTAGAAGAAGGAAAGCAGTCTCGGAGGGCCAGCTTATCAGCTGGAGGAGTGGTTTATTTTACAGGTCTTACTTCATCAGATACCTTTGCCCTTTGAAGGGTTTGCTTTATTGACTTTGACTAGAGTAGGCAGCCAGGCTTAATTGTTGGAAACACAGGGTGGCTCACACATTTCCTTATTTGTATGTATGTATGTATGTATGTATGTATCTATCTATCTATGTTTGTATGTATTGTGTGTGTGAAGCTCTTTTCTCAGAAAGTAAATCAATAAATATTCTCCTAGTATGTTTTGCAATGTTTTATTATTCTACTCTGGAAAATTACTTACTAGCTTTATAAAATAAAATTTTCATCAGGAAATATTTTTTAAATGTATTTGATAATTGCTTTTGGTTTATGTTATTCCTCTGAAATTATAAAAAAAACTTTGTCACCAAAAAATTGTAAAATATTGAACTGTTTATTCAAATGAATTCATCAAATGGCCAGGGTGGTGGTGCAGCCTTTAATCCCAGCACTCAGGAGACAGAGGCAGGTGGATCTCTGTGAGTTCGAGGCCAGCCTGGGCTACAGAGAGAGTTCTAGGACAAGGATAGCCAGGGCTATACAGAAAAACCTTGCCTCAGAAAATAAGATAGATGTACATCTGTGAAATATAGCATAGTTGTGAGCAAAAACCAGATGCTTTAGGACAGTTTGGTAACCAAAGTCGATCATCCAATCACAGATGAAGCCTTTGGCTACTTCATCTTCACAATAGTTGCTATAAAATTGCCGAATCTTATTTTTAAATCTCCATTTCTTGTCTAAAATACCTTTTGGAAAACTGTGGGAAATTCTATTATTAAAAAAAATCCTCTTAATTATAATTAATAAAAAATATGTGATGAATCTAATAAAATTAAAAGGCTCATTTGCCAAAAAGTTTCATTTACAATGATTATGTGAATAATTAATTTGAATTAATTTTAACTTTAAGTAGTAGAATGCCTTGGAAAAGTATGAGAGAGGCACCTAGAACATTGTAATTGTAAGAACATTTCATAAATTGATTCTCTGAAGAAAATGTATATATGACTGCTGGCGTCTGATAGTCCCTTGTAGGTTATGCTGGTGCAGGCCACAGTTGAAGATAAATGTAAGAGGAAACAAACCTCTCCCACAGAGTGACCATCTCAGTGTGTGGAGAGAGCATCCTCGTGTCTGCGTCCTAGCATGGGAATGGGGGCTGCTTGCTGCTGTCCCCTTTTTTCTCACGCTTTCATGCTGTGTTTCTGACAGTCTTTCCCCTTCCCCTGTTATACGTATACAGGCTGTTCAGAGGTCACCTTGGCAGGTCTACCCAGTTCAGACCTGCGGTTTTTGGAGTGTTGGCATGCTGTCATTTCAGTCTGTGTCACATTAAAATAAACAGAAACTATTGAGAGATTTGGGGAAACAAAGGAAGTCAGTGGTTTTACACAATTTCTAGATTATTTATAATATAAAGAAAATTAATGTCAGGTCCATGTCTCTTTTTATTTATGTGTATAAAGATAAGGTGTTTTGATAAGTTCGCTTACTACCTAAACAATCAATACAACCCAAAATCTTCCTTTATATAATATACTAATATTGCTGTGTTGTCAATTTCCTACCCAGTCCTATATCTGAAACTGGATTTCAAAAATGATCAAAATGAATGAAATAAAGTATTTTAAAAGATTGATTTTGTCTTTTACTTAACAGCATATATTTTTAAGACTATTCTGAGCTGGTCAGGGTGACTCACATTTGTAACCCTAGCCCTAGGGAGATGAGGTAGGAGGTGTGCCAAGAGTTTACACTAGCCAGTACTACAAAGTGCGTACCGAGATAGCCTAAGTTATGGTGTGACACCCAGTTTCAAAAGAAAGAAAGAGAACAAAAGAAGGAAAAATTAAAACTCTGAAGTTACTTGAAAATGGGTGTTTTTTAAAATTTGAAATACTATGTTCAGATATTGTTCTTCATACATGAACTACTATGTTCAGATATTGTTCTTCATACATGAAATTCTTAGCTGAAGGACAAATGTTTGTCTTTGGGAATCTTATTTACTTATTACTGGAGCCTTTCATGTGCCTTTCAGCAATGATTTTCTAAAGATGTTTATGCAGACATTTGATATGCTGGGCCATCTCTAGGCAGAAATTGGGGGGCATTATGTTATAAATATATGGCCAAAATGTGTTGGTCATAATGTATCTGTGACAGAAGACAGCCCCTGTTGGGAGGTATCAGTGTCATGAGCTTTCTGCTCTCTTGCATAGGTTCATACAGCTCTAGGCAAGGCAGACGTGAACAGTTGCTGTTCTGTTGCCCTTCTACATTCTGCCATGAGAAGATGCAGCAAGAACTTCCCTGGCAGATGCTGACAGATCATGGACTTTCTATTCTTCAGAATTCTGAAAGTAAAATGGCGCTGATTACAAATTCCCAGCCTATCTCATTTTATTAGGGCAGCACAAAGTAGCCTGTGTCAAGGGTTAGCCATAGATATAGCAGAGTCTTCATTTTGCTGGTATTGTGTGTGTATGTGTATATATATAAAATAGTACTGATATATATATATATATATTACTTTATATATATGCACAAAATAGTATATCTATAAAATAATGTGTATATAGTACACATATGTGTGTGCATACATACATATATACCACATGTTCAAATCATATACATACATATATCTATCACATGTAAAATCACATACATACACATTTGACATAGTCAAGCACCTGGTTGTACATGTTCTTCTTACTGAAGCTCAGGCACTATTGATCTCTCGTAGTTCAACAGCATGGAATACTGGACTTTCATATATCAACAGCATGGGAAACTGGTCTTTTATAGTTAAGTTAATCTATTTCTATGTCCAGTTTAATATAAAAGGATTTTAATTATGTTTCCAAAAAGGAAAAGCAATTTCTTTTGAGTCTCCATGTCAGAGTGACTAGACAGAGAATTTAAAATAAGAATTTTTTGATAGAAGTTCATCATATTTCCAGGTTCAAGTGTGACTTGCGTAGGTTAAGACAAAGTACCCACTATGAATAGCATACATAAATAGTGGGTCATAAAGAACAGGCATGTGCTCTCTACGCCTTGCCACTTGCTGAGGAAGGGAAAAACCAATTCTAGCACATTGTGCATAACCCTGTAGGTCTGCCCGTTGCTCTGCAGTGCAGGTAGGAGCCATTTTTCAGGTGACTGGACAAGGTGCAGCTCCCTTCCCGAGTCCCTGAAAGCTGTTGTAGTCCAGGATTCCCTGTTATCTTTTCCTCCATGGGTGACTTAGAATTTCTGCCTCTCCACATATCTTGCTACCAAGAAAACTTCAAGAAAAACTGTGAAGAAGACAAAGGATGTGTGATCACCAAGTTTCTGGGCCTCTCTTGATCACGCCTTCCTCTGAACTCAGCCCTTGTAAACTTCTTTCTTTCCTAAGTTGTTTCTCAGGCTTTATCCTTAGGTAGACGTTTCCAAGTCTCCCTTTAAAGGGCACAGCATGTTAATTCACCCCAGAGATGGCTGAGTAAAACATTGCCTAGTTTTGAGCACACACAATGTCTTCAAGACACATCAAGAGCAATATCTGTGCCCTTCTACAGATACTGATTTCACCAGTTCCTCGCTTCGCAGCAGTGTGGGTCCTGTGGAAGTTTGGGGTACCAGTTCTCCTCCCTGCCTCAGTTCCTTCTTGTTCTGTAGTTCTAGGAAACAATTATTTACAGTCTACAAAAGCATTGGGATCAGCAGGGAAGAAAAGACAAGCCAAAACACTGTTCTGAGTCAGGAGGAATTGGCTAGGCCCTATGGAAGACAGTGCAGCTCTGGCGAGCAGACAGCAGGAGTGGTTGCCAGCACACTAGAGGAGAATTGGCTTGCAGGGGAAAGCCAAAAGTGCTATGGAACTCTAACACTGTCAGGCAAGGGAGAACTGGGAAGACACAGAGTTCCATGTATGTGCTGTGTGGAGTAGGAGACAGAAACCCCATGAAACTGAGAAAAAGTGTCCTTGTTTTCCCAGAAACTTTACCAGAATCACAGTCTCCATTGTATACAACCAGAGCCTGTAATTTTATTGATGAATTCCAGCATTATTTTCTAGAGCTGTTTATTTTCTAAATCCATAATGAAAGCCAATTTTCGGAGTATTTTCAATGGTGACACATTGTAGACTTTGTGTTTATGATCTGGAAAATAATGTATTGGACTCAGGCTATGATGGGACTGGACCTCCCAGTCTTGGCTTTCTGCGAAACCACATGGCATTTAAGCACAGCCACTTCTAAGACCTTGAGTTAAACATCCCTTCCCATGAGAAGTCCTCTGAAAGCCACAGAGAGCTTCTCCTGGAGTGCTCTAAGAAACAAAGCTGTTTCTTTCTGACTAGTAAGAGAAAAACAAAGAAGTCTAGGAAGAGAGATAGGTGCCCCGGTGTCTGCGGCTGGAGGTGCAGCCTCAGGGTAGCAGGGCTGCATTCTCTGACCTGCTGAACTGGTTTGGTGTGCATACTTACTGTGTGTGCTGGGAACTATCTCTGCATTCACCATTGCAGTGAGTGCCTAGAAAGATTTCTAAAGCCACAAAGACTTTCCAGTTGGTTGTTGCAGAATTTGAACAACGGTTTAAGTTAAGACAGGTGCAGAGAACTTACCTTTAACCTACATGACAAGGGCTCCTCCTGCTCTTAAGGATAGATGAAGACAGGGAGATGATACCTACCTTAGTAGGTAACTAATAGGTAGACTTGAACATTGAAAAGTAGACATATTAGGAGTTGGAATGTTTTACTGATTTAGCAGAGTTCTTTGGAGTTGAAATTTTTCTGCAGCATCGTAGACATTCTCCTGACTTGAGAACAGAAACGAACACGTTTGGAGAAAGTGAAAGGACTGAAAATGCCAAGCGTAAAATTCCACAAGTATCTGAGTTAAATAAGCCCGCTCCCAGGCAGGAGCATGTGAGAAAGCACCATCAGGGTATTCTGAGCAACAAGGCATAGATTCCTGGGGAAGGGAAATCAGATTAGGGAATGACATTTGAAGTGTAATACAAGAAATAATGAAATCAGTGCTCCTGAGCTGGGGCGCTGTCTTCACATTCCTTCGTCTTTCTGAGTGGAAATAGAATCTGAACCTTATTTGAAATAGATTGACAAGCAATATGTTAAATGGAACATGAGGTAAAATGGGTTAATAATATGGTACTTAGTTAAAACCTGGTGCTGAGGGAAAAGCCATTTTCTCAAATGCTTTACAATGCATTGTTCCTGGACTTTTAGCTTCTACAAAAAACAGAGTATCCCTTGGACTGAATGATACTTTGTGGCACTAAAAGAGTTTTAAAAGGAAGTATCTTCTTTCCATTAAAGTCACTACAAGAAGAAAATGTGCTGTATACATATACTACACCATCATCATTTAACTATTATTGTCAATAATAATGCAATTAAAGTTTTCATGTGTTCAAAAGGATTTCTCTGTCTTTGAATCCGCTTCCCTTTCTTTCAGGAGTGGAACAAAGAATGCAGTATTAATCTGATGATTATATGTGTATAAGCACCATATAATTATTACATTCTCTTCTATTCTTTGGATTTTGGAAAGAGTTTAAACACATTTAAATAATTGAGTAGGTAAGCCACCCTTCAATTTTTTTTTTCGGTTTTTTTGGAAGGATTATTAACTAAACATGTTGTTGGCTTATTATTAGAAAGTATTACACCTGGTTTACAAGTAAAGGGAAAATGGGCAACTGACAAGTCTGCAAAGGAAAAGTCATTAGGATGAAAACATAGCCGGGCGTTGGACTGCACTTGAACCCCTGAGCTTCTAATCTCTCTTCAGGAAAAGAATGTGTAAACAGTTTTATTTGACAGGGCTATTTGGTTGCTCTGCTGATAGATACGTTTAATCATCCCCACAGCTAAATGCTTTACAAGTTGCTTTCATAAAAGCTTTAGTAATTTATATGGAAAACCAGGGCAGCCCTCCCCTCTGACATGCTGATCTGCGGAGTTCAGGCTCTATTACACCCCTGTACAAATGAGTGTAATTTAAAGAACATGCATAAAATCTTATCTGCTGAAACATTGCAGAAGAAAAATGTAATCAAGAGTGAATGTACCGCAATAGGCATGCAAATGTGAGTGTCCACTTTAAAATAACACAGTCAGCTTTGCTGTGTGAATTGGAATCCGAGAAATGATTAAGCTCTTGACGTTTATCTATGTGGTTTCTTTGTTTTATCAAAATAATAAAAAAGAATTCCTTTGAAAAAAAGAGCATGAGACACTGAAAAGCCTGAGGAGCCACTCTATTTAATTTTCCTCTTGTTTATGTATCAGCAATGCAACCACAGACAAGTTTCTTCTTCCACTAAGTACTGAATGTTGAAAAATTCTTCTTCATATCCACATTTCTTGGGGCCTCTGCAGTGAAGGGTTGCTCTTAGCCATGGAGGTGAAATCTGCCTCCTCTCTTGATGATCCTAGGTATTTCATACCACAAACAGTTATCTAAGAAACTGTAGATCAATATAATGTTTTGATATTGAAATAGCGGTTTTAATTGGCTCCGGAATTTTAAAATTGGAATTAATGGAAAGAAAAAAGTTTGTTTTCTTTTTAAACCGTATCTCCATATGTTTCCTTCTCTCTTTTCCACTTATTGCAAACAAAGAAGATAACACCAACTAATTTTGTCACAGACTACAAGAAAACCTATCTATGCACTGGGGAGGTCGACGATAGGAGAGTCGATACTTGCTGTCACCACAACAGGACTTAAATCTGTATATAAAATGCATGTTAGAACATTTCAGACAACTACTGCTATGGAATGTACCAATGTTTCCAGAGAGCCACAGTTTCTCGGCCAGACAGTAAATGGCAGGATATGGGCCTGACTAAGAGAAGCATTTGTTAGACAACACCGAGCATTTTTCTTCAAATAGCTATCCAGAAACAGGAAAGTACCATGTAACACTTATCAGAATCCTGTGTTCCAAACCACAGTGAATGCTCTTCCCATATATTTATTCAAAAAAATTCAGATAATTTTCAAATACATTCTAAACATGGAAATAAAAAGAAAGTATAACAAGTCAAATGATAAATTGCAAATACAGACTTGGTCTTGGGGTGTGACTCAGAATTTGCCTATTTACCACTCATGAATAAGAACACTGATTTGATTTTAAGCAATGAAGAACAAAATAAGCATTTGGATAACTTAACTCTTTGTATCTCACAGAATTTGAGAAGATAAAAAGCAATCTCTTAGCTATTAGAAGCAGACTAGCGCTTGAGTGGTGCTTTCTGCTGGAGTTCTGGGTTGATTGAAAGTCGTCTGCACACGTGTTGGGGAGGGTGGGTAAAGGGCAGAGAACTTTGGGGGTGGCTTGCAGCGCATTGGCCTATGACCTGCAGATATAGTGAGGTGCCGCTGCCGCCTCAGAGTATTTATTGTCCATATGAAAAATTTTAGCCTGGAATAAAAGAAGAAAATTTGATAGGACTAATGCTGTATTCACTCCCTAAGGATTATATTTTTCTTCTGTTCAGTTTTTTATTTTACCTATACAGATTTCTTTGGGAAAACATCTTTTTTACAGATCAGAATTTTTTACTTTGCATATACAAAAACAAAAATCTTGTTTGTATATGTAAAATTCAGTAGCTAATAAATTGCTTTTATCCAAGTACTGTGATGAGATTTCGTGTCCATCTGTAGTAATACTAAGATATAGGTCACAAAATATTGTAGTTAAAAAATGTTCTTTATATGAAATATGCTTTGGCATAAGAGTATAATCTCATAAAAAGTTGAAAGAACTAGTTTGTGTGCCCCTTAGGACAGAAATTAAATGTGAGTCTCACAACTGTCTTAGCCTTCTCTCATCTTCAAAAGAAAAAAAAAAGCCAACAAGCTGACTAATTCCATGCTGACACCTATTTGTACTGGTTGTGCCGTCAGAAACTTCTGCTTTTCTTATTGCCATTGGGTTCCCAGGTGGTGCTCAGGACACAATGACAAAGAGCCCAAGCTAAAGCTGCCAGCCTCTGTTCCACTGTGTGATATTGTTTCTCTTAATGTTTCACCATGAGACATTTTCTTTTCATGTAAATTTGCTCACTGTATATATTTTTTAACATTAAACTTTTATCCTGTGATGAAAGACCATATCTGGCATGTTTATTGTAGTCTTCTTTTGCCTAGAGCCATCTCCAACACTGTTTTTAACAAAGAACACATCCAATATGCTTAGAGAAAATCCAACATAAAATCCATAGTGTTAGTTCTACGATTTACATTTATTCAAACATGAAAATTAGTTGAGCATAAAGTAGCAGCACTTATCATGATCAATAAAAATGTAAGTCTTAATTAAAATGCCATTGAGAAATAAACACCGTCTTAAAATTGAAAGAGCCTGCTTTCGAAGACGAATATGTGGCGTAGTGTGTTTGATTCCAGGGAATTTGCAGTAGTTATTTGTAATTCAAGGTTGGATAATCTATTCATTCCCTTTGTGTAGTCTTCCTCTACCGTGGTACTGGGTGGGGTTACCAGCATAAGCGGTCACTGTAAGTGGGAAAAACAAGATGAATGAATGACTCTGAGAAGAAAATTTAGTCCATAGACAAACTGATAGAGAATCAAATGTCTTCAAGTGCACAAACAGAAAGCTGAGGTGTTGGTGTTGCCAGTTGGTCATACAACTAAGAGAAGATTTATGAGTTGCCCAGGGTAGGTATGGTTATCTGGAAAAATGTCATAACTTTACCTTTGAATACAGCACATTTCAGGCAACTGTGAGGCATTGAAGCACTAGTCAATATTTGTTATGATCTATTGTACACAATTGGATAGCCAGATACAAAAAAACTGATTCTACTTTTGACAAATCATTAGTTTTCTGGAAAATGTATTTATATAATTATTTATTTGTGTATATCAGCCACATGTTCCTCATTAAGATGAGGATCAATTTGCAGTACTTGACACACGACTGTATTCCTCTGTCATCACGACCAGTCTCACCATCATTATTTTAATTTTAAAATTTGTCTTCAGCATCTCATTGTAATGAAGAGCTGAATCCATGTTACAATCATTGGAATGTAAAGGAAACTGTGCTTGAAAGAAAGCTGAAATCAGATGAAATTTTTGCTTGTATTGAATGCAGAAAGAGGAAAATAGTATAAACTCAAATGTTTCTGTTTTTGACAAAGAGCGTAGTATTTTTAACAGATTCAGAGATGGAGGATGAGAATACAATTTAGAAAAGAGAAACACAAGGTGACCACTTCAAATAAGAGCATTTCATTGATGGGATCTATCCTGGTGCAGATGGTAGGATTTAAATTGTGATGATGGGGCAAGGATGAGGATGGGTTTAAAGTGTTGACTGTTTTGATGGCAGAGATTTCACTATTGGCAGGAGTGAGTCACACTGTGTGATTTCAGAATAAGTAGATGAGAGGATGTGAGATGGCCAGTGTTTGAGCAAAAGTGAGAGGATTTGAGATGGGGTCAGAGGTGAAAGAAAAGATTCGTGTGTCAGAGTTCTTAGGGAAATGCATAGTAGGGGTTTCTATATGAACAGATGAAAATATAAAATTGCAGGTTTGATTTGGTGGGAGATGAGTGGTTCAAGTTTAGAATTAATGCAGGTCATGAGACAGACTATAATGTGAAACTCACTGCAGACTTGCTGCAGAAGGAGACCCATCTGCAGAGGCGAACTTAAGGCACTTAGAAGTCGCATAATAGATCCCTGGAAACTAAGTACAGTCAGAGACTAGGAACAAAGAAGGCAGTTATAGCAACAGGAGACTGCTGGTATGTTATGGGAAAACTGAATTTCAAGGACAACCAGAATCAAAGGGGGTATGCTTTGAAAAACCTCCACTCTTGCAGGAATGTGCTTTTCTTTCTTTCTGAATGCCTCTTTCTCCTGACCTTCATGCTTAAATATCTTTAATGAATTATCTTTAATAACACTCAAATTCTGGTTAGATAATAAACACAAGGGGTATCTCAGAGGCAGAAGAGGACATGACCTGTACAGTAGCATTCCATTGCAATTCTTTTAATGTTTGCTATGGGAGATAAAATTCAGTGATGGAGACAGTACCACCACTGAGTGACATTCCCATCACAACAGTAAGGTAAGGCAGGAGGTGCATGAAATGCAAGTTTTCTCAAATTATAGTGTAGAGTGGGAAGGCGAACAGCCACCGAATGGTCTGTGTCCTCTATCCTAGTAGTCAATGAGTTTCTGCAGCTCAAGAGTCTTGGTGGGATCCACATGGGATGTTGACTCCAAGCAGGATTATTACGAGGATTGTTCAGCTGCAATTGCAATGAAGGATCCAAGAGATAGTCTCTGAATGTGTAAGAGTAATGAGACAAAATTTACACTCTGTTCATACACTCTATGAATCTCTGTTTCATAGAGATGAACATTTGTTTGTGTGTGTGTGTCAGAGATATATGCCTGCTATTGATTTCTCTGCATGTGCACCTACATATTACTATGCTGGAACCTAACTAGAAAAGAAAATGCATTTATACAAATCCATCTGCATTTGTGAAAACATTGGATTCTCTCTTCTTCCCTGGTAATAAATTTTTATAGCAACATGCCATTTGTGAAGCATTGCAATTGCAATCAAATGGACTATCTACTACATACTATTCAGAATGAGATTGACAAATTTTGGAATTTTTAATGCTGAGGGCCACTTCCATTTGACTCTGCCTGAAGGAAAGAAAATAAGGTGGAATCAGTATTGATCTGTTCGCAGGTTTTAAGATTTTTCAGTAAATGTTAGCTAATGTCAGATTGGTGTCTTTCCATTATTTCATCACTAATAATGAAAACATCACACAATAGAACACAATTACACTGCACAGAATGCTGTGTGCTGCCGATAGGACCAGGTAGTGGGGATTTGTAGGCCTGTAGAAGCATTTGCAGAGTCCACCAGTAAAGCCTTGATCAAGATGATCTTTAGGCTTTCACACCTGCACAAAGGCTGGCAAGTAGACTGAACTGTCCATTAGGAGGAAGACCACATCATCCCCATTCCTTTCAGACATGACTGAGATCCAAAGCAAGAAGACGGAATAAGATTCCATACATCATTGTTGATAAGAAATGGTAGCTAGTGGGAGATCTTTCTTCTCTTGTATGAGCCCTGTGTGGGGAGCTCAGCTTTTAGCAAACAGTTCCAGTGCTGCATGTCCTGGATGTTATTCTCTAGTGCCTCAGTCTGACAGGCTTTTAAAGAACCACCAACAGGAACATGTGCCTTGCTTGGTCAGGTGGCCCGATGAATGTGCACACTGAAACCCTCTTAGATTTCACGAGAAGTAGCAGGTGAATGACTAGTGCTGTCATGACCTTTGTTGGCCCCAGCTATTTCATATTGCTGAGGACAGGAATGCAAGAGAGTGGGCCATCTCCTATCCAGAATGGAGGAGAATTTTGATGATGTTCCTTGTGGACATATCACCCCCACTGCTTTGGTCTGGCTCTGATTCTGATGGATTAGGTTTTATGGGGCATGATTGGGTACTTCAGTGATAGGTGTTTCTCTCTGCATACAATTCCAGCACCCTGATTTCCAAACCAGCTGGAACAAAACAGCATGCAGATGGAAAAGATGCGTATAGTGTAGAGAAGCATCTCTCACAGACCGCAGATGGGTTGAGAAAGTAGATGGTGCCGAGGAAGGCGGGTGAGAGGTTCTGGGTTTCAGGGTTGACCAGGAGACTCTATAGAGCACACTTGGTCCTAAGGAGTCCTATTAACAGGAGAGCCTACATATGGAGATGATAGTGGCAGCAGCAGCAATGAGGTCCTTGATAGCTCATTGTCTTGAATTCCACCTCCTGAAGACTGCTTGAGTTTTGAGGTATTTATTTTAGCCTGGCCATAAACTCATTGTGTAACTCAGGCAGCCCTGAAGTATGATTCTCCTGCCTCAGCTTCCAGGATGATTGGAATCACAGGTGTGTACCACTAGGCCTATTAAGGTAACAAATTTTAAACATATTCAGCCTCTGTACTGATGTGTTTTCTGTAGCATCTGCTCTGGGGTGTCTTAGAGTAACCTGAATGACTTACAGTTTTAATCTTAACAGCCACCTTCTAGAAAATCTACTGTGATTATGAAGTCATACCTAGTCACATAATCTGATGTGTAGGAACTTGAGAACTTCCATGACAGAATTTTCTTTTGTCTTCTACCATGCTGCCATTATACTGTATTGGAAAGTGATTCTATACTGCATTGTATTTTTTGCAAGTTTTCTCCTACAATGACAAACAAGAAAGGGGAAGAACTCAGGAAGCTTCCAGGTTTCTGAGTTTGCTATTGCTTAACAAGTTTATCAATCTTGACTTTCCAAGAATAAAATAAGTTTATTCCTAGTTGATGTAGGTGGCAGCAGGAATGCAGCCCGCTGCTCCATCTACACTTAGTGCCCTTCAGCCCCCTACCTCTTTTCTGCAAGTGATATAGTCTTACTTTCTCTAGACACTACCCATGTACTTCCCTCTTCTTTCTGAGGATTACATTTTTGCTTACCTAGTGAGATGAAGACTTCAACAAAGGCAGAATTTGTATGTTTTGAGGAAATGATAAACATAAATTAAATTTTAATATGTAACCTACAAATAAAAATATAAAAAGAAAATTAAAAAAACCAAAACTTTAATTGAATACCACTAATGGAAAAAGCTATAATTCAGTGAAGATGTAGTTTTGTTTGCCTCTTGATCACTATAGTTTCCTGGTGTACTATTAGTATAATTATTAAATGACCCAGTAGAGGAGGAAATCATAACACTCTAGGGAAGTATTACAAATATTTGACAGTTACCCACATGGAAAAATTAACAGCTACTAGATCTTGCTAATAGAAAGAATGTGGTTTTGAACAGTCCATTCTGTAGGTGATACGGCTGCATTCTCAGGGCTCCCTAGAGCAGTCACTGTGCAAACATCCTGATTCCACTTGTCCATCTCCATTCACCACCTTAAGTTATTTCCATCACACAGACATTCTTTGCATTTTCATTAGAGGTGATAAAGCCCTGCAGAAGTAATTTGAAGTGAATGTGTTCCACTAAATTCAAGAATATTTTGACCGTTAGCCTTCACTTTGAATTTTAGGTGACCATATGCAATTATTAAACAGTACAGATTTATCTTTACTAACTATACCTGGAAGAGGTTTTTAGACAATGGAAGTTCTGCTGATGTGAATTTTCTACCTTGTGTTTCTAACTTAATAAATTGCATGTAAAGTACATAAACTTCTTTATATTATCCATAAACATAGTAAAACATGTTCCATCAGATAACATTGACTCAGTCAATAATTCTAGGCTTCGCCTTAGGGTTTGAAGAGAAAAGTATTCCTGCTACACATTTTAATTATGCTATAAACTTTGGGAAATAGCTATTGATCTTCAGCATCTTGTGTCAAAAGTGGTTTTTTGTTGTTGTTGCTGTTGTTCTAGAGCCGGGGAAAATTTGTACATAGGCTCAAAATGAAGAATTCCAAAGGAATCAAAGATAAAGTAGACACAATAAACACTTGGTTGTTGTATTTCAGCAACAGAAATGTTTTTTGACTTAAAAATATCATCTGAACATCTTTCTGCAGACTAGATACACATTTGAGTTAAGAGGTATGTTACCTTGACAGGTTTGGTGGTTCATGCCTGTGATCCCAATTATCCTGGAAAGTGAGACAGGAGAATTATAGCTCAGGAGTTGTCTGAGCTACACAGTGAGTGCAAGGACAGGCTAAAAGACCTAGTGAGACTTTTTATCAAAGCTAAATATTCAGCAAAATCTGGGATATTGCTCAGTGGTACTTGTTTATACAACATAACACAGCCCTGGGGCCAATCCTCAGTTCCATAAGAAACAAAATAAAGCCAAAAGAAACATGCATCTTGTTTTATAAAAAAGTTGTCTAGTTGTATTTTTGATGATCTTTTGATCATCTTTTATTTTAGAAATAAAAAGACTTAAGAAGAAAATAACTTTTAAAATATATTTATGTACTTCTAGTCCTTTTTGGTTCTCTCTCACTCTTTCTGTTCACACCCTTCCTTCTTGTTCTCCTTCTTCCTCTATTAAATGTAGTCCAGGCCGGCATCTAACTCACAACCCAAAAGCTAAGATTTGAAGTGTAACAAACCATGCCCACCTCATGACATAAACATCTCTTAAAACTGTATGAAATACAATGGACTTTTGGACTGTATTTTAGAAGTGAATATTCCATGTTTTTCATCCTCAACGCATTACATTTTTTTGCTATGCTTAAGCAGAAAGTCACCTGCAAAGATAATGATTATGATTATGAATGACAACAAGCATAGCATAGCCAGTACTAGCTGAACTTTTATTAAAGATGGAGATTACTATAAGCAGTAGTATATGGCATGATTTAACAGTTACAACCATTGTGTGAGTAGGACCCTTTTATTCCCCCTTCCACAATAGGCTTTGTTAGGCAATGTAGGCATTAAATGTAGTCAGGCCTTAAACCCACATCTGTCTTTCATACATTCATGTTCTTCATCATTAAGTATAGGATCCTTTTGCTGGCATTTCAGGAAATGGAAACTAAAGTTAGAACATTTCATTAAAGTAGGTTCATATTTAAATTTAATGGTACTAAATGAATTTGATATTGGGTCAGTTAGTGTTTCATTCCTTTGACAGAATATCTGTAATAATCGGTTTATGCTGGTTTATTCCAGTTCGCAGTTGTCTATGTCTCAGCCCATTGTCTGTAGATCTGGGATAAAGGAGTTCTTCCAGGTGGGGATGACTGTGGGAATAAATTGTCACCTGGTGACTATCAGGAAATAAAGAGACAAAGAAGAGAACCAAGTGTACACCTTTTTTCAGGGATGGAGTTTGAGAAAGAATTTTTCTATGCAACGGAGGCTGACTTCAGCCTGTAGTCCTTCTACTTCAGCTTTGTGTGTGTTAGGATTGTAAACATGCTGCATACCCAGCCTTCGACTGTCAATCAGCTTTTGCTGGAACTTTTCCATATATAATAGATGCATTATACAAAAAGATTTTCTTCAGGCATTTTTGCACATTGTAATATATAAATGAAATTTTAAAACTTAAATTTTTGTTTCAGTCTTCAACATCTACATGTTAGCAAAGATTGTCTTCTAACTGTATTGTAACTTTCTCCATTGGTGTGTGTGTGTGTGTGTGTGTGTGTGTGTGTGTGTGTGTGTGTGTTACTTTATAAAACAAAGTGGACCTTTGCCACTTTTATGATTTGAACAGGGAGTAGTCATGGGACCTAAGTATTATATTAAAATGTATACTTTTAAAAGTAGGATAGTCTAGTAAGCATCGGATACTGGTTCTTGGAATTTAACTGACCATTCTAAGTTTTAATATTGTATTTATTTACCCTGTTTGGGAAAAGAAACCTTTAAACAGAGTAAGTAAAATCTGCTTCATCCTCTGACCAAATAAATGGAGAGAATATTCAGGATAAGACTTCCCTTGAGCAAAAATGTATTGATGTAGCCAGAACTTCTGAGGGATGTCAAGTATCAACTCATCATACATTCCCAGTTAACAGTGGACAGAGTAAAGTCTACTTTTCTGAGCAGGCATAAGTCATATTTCCAGACCACTGGTTGCCGTAGACTTGTAATGACAGCTACAGATTTTGTATAAAATAATAGATGGCTAAATGTTGCTTTTATTTAATCTCTATACATATGCACCCATGTAGTCAAGATTATGTGCCCACTCAGCATACTGAACATGGGCACATTTGATAGTTGTTAGCCACACTTTACCAGAAATGGTTCTGGAGAAAGTACCAGGATTCCATAATTGTTTTGCTTCTACATGAAGACTACGCATCAACCCCTCTCTACTCCTCTCTCTACTATTGATACTTCATGTGTCCAGTTAAAATACTTGCATAGTCGGCAGGAAGGTAGCATGGGGTTTCCTGGATCTTCTGCCTGCCAAAATGACAGGTTGCATTGCAGCCGGTGCATAGTAAAGCAACTAAGAATGTTCAGTGGGACAAAACACATGTGATACCAGTACAGGTGTTTTAGAGAATGACATGTTATGGAAAGATTTGGCCTCAAGAGATGGTATTGAGGTTCTGGGTGTAAGGGCAATCTATACATGTGTAAAAGCATTATTAGGGTGAACACTTAAGTTAGAAAAATAACCTTGGCAGACAATGTGCATAAACAAAGGACTTTGCAACACAGTTTTTAAAAATACTTTTAATATTTTACAAGTGTCCTATTTCTATCAGTAGAAGCAAGGAGCAGCTGTCTTGGATGATGTGATCTTTCCTGACAACTGGACATCTTATTCAACTGCCAGGAGGGCAGTAATGACTGACTTGTTGAAATTCACAATTGAGAAAAAAAATTCCAGCATCATCCAGTGTATTTTAAGAACACTTTTAGTCTTTAGGGCCAACCTACTTTCTGTAAAATGCCTAACCTAGAAGGTAACAAAATAAATTCAGTATAAATGCAATGCATTGGTCTGAAACTTTCAGGTTTGTTAATCATCCAATTGAAAGAAGTAAATTATGGTTTCTAAATAAAATATTTGCTTGCTACATATGAATTCTATTATTTGAGTAGAAGTACAGAGAAATATTGGCTTCCAGATACCATTCAGAGAATGAAGACTTGTATATTCATGTATATTTAATTAGAGATAAGGCATATATAATTCATTGTATTTTCAGAGTAATTTATAATCCCAGTATCAATAAGATTATTTCAAAATTTCTTATATTCAAAATTGTATAATTCACAATTTTTGTATGAATTTTAAAGAATTCACAATTCTTTATATATTTTTGTTAATGTTTATTAACATATTTTGCAGAGACACAGGCATATTATTTTATTAAAAATACCTGTATTTCCATTTTTAATAAAAGATTTAAATTTCTTGCTGTAATATTTTACTAAAGACTTTTGAACATTTTTGTCAGCATTTAAAAATAGAATCCAATCAAAGTCATATCTTACTGGTGGGGACTAAATTGTTATTTTCCCATTTTTTACTTACATAGATCATTAATACTGAAAGTGAAAGAGATACCTATATACACATATAGGGAAAAATATTCCTAGGAAAAATAAAAATATTCAGTTTGGGGATGATAGCTTAGTCAGAAAAGTACTTGCCCTGAAAATATGAGGACTTGAGTTGATTCCCCAACACTTTTTAAATTCCTAAGGGGATGCTTGTAATTCCAGGGCTGGGGATGAGAAAACAGAAGGGCCCTGTAGTTCAGTGACCAATAAGCTCTGCCTGTGCTGTGAGGTCCAGGGCAGTGAGAAACAGTCTCCATCAACAGAGTAAACAGACATTGAGAAATGACACTGGAGATTAACTTCTCATCTCACATGTATGCCCATACAGGTGCCCATGCACCATCCTACACACATGCACAAAGGTGCACACAATCACAAATAATACTAATCTGCTTATATAAAATAAATTACATGGATAATTAACCTAAGATTGAACAATAGAGAAATACTGGCTTCCTTGAAGGAAATAAAATGTATATGTTGAGAATTGTGTGAAAATGTAGTATATAAGAAAATTAAATTTAATCATGCAAAATGTATAACACAAACATATTTTAAGTTATTCTCCTCAAAAAATGTTAAATTTTTTTTCTTTCTATGAACTAGGATAAGGCTTCCTCTCCTATTCTGTGGCTCTGTTAGAAAAAGCAATAAAACAATGAGGCAGTAAGAACTTGAAGTTGAAGGTTTAAGGTTGAAGTTAAAGGTTTAATTGGTTTTTGCTCTGTCTCTTGTTTCCTGCACTTCTTTTATTTCCCTACTAACCACTCTCTACCCCCATTTGCTGTTCTTCATTGTAATTCATTGCCACAAATAATGTTAAATTTCTTCTCAGTGAACTAACCTAACATGTGCAATGATGGATTTATAGTACAAATGGGAAGGAATTTTTTTGTGTGTGTGTGAGATCTCACTTGCACTTTCTTCTTTAAAATCACTATATAGAGGCAGCCATCAGGATTCTTGGGTGGCTAAGGTTTTAGTCTTTGATTCCTGTGAGAATATTTCCATTCACCGGGCCTTCTCTGGAACACCGTAGACTGAGAATCAATACACTGGGTTTCTGATACATTGTTATCTTCGGTTATATTGTGTTTTACAAGCAATCTTCTGTGAGAGGAGGGCAATGGAAGATGCTTTGGACAAGAGGCCTCTTAGGAACTGCCTTAGTTAACTTGGGCTACTATATCCAACTCCCATAGTTGGTGCTTTAAGTCATAGGTATCTGTTATTCATAGGTCTGAGAAAACCACCCTCAAGGCACTGGCAGAATAAGATCATGGGGGAGGCTCTGTTTCTGATTTGACAATGGCACCTTGCTGAGTCCTTACAGTGTGGATTAAATTTTTTTTCTACCTTACTCTTCCTATAAGTGTTCCACAATCCTTCATATCAAAACCTAATTACCCACAGAGACTCTCCCTCCAAAGACTGCCAACCTAGCTTAGCCGGTTAACAATGATTCAAGCTTTAAAACAACATTTGATGCACTTGTAGTAGATAGATTTTACTCTTTCTCTGTTATCAGTGCTGGAAGCATCATTCAGAGAAGATCCCTCTGTATCCCAAAAAGCCCTGACAACAATACAAAGACATCATTTTGAGTACATTTATTTTGGACTTCTAGTACAGCTCAGATTTTATTTTTTATGTTTATTAGACTATTATTTTTACTTAGTATTATAAGTACATTGTTTCCAAAATAAGCAATAACTTTTAGAGTTTAAGTATTCAAACATATGTGATACAGATAAAGGAGGAGCCACTAAAGGGGAATATTGTGAAGAAGCTGTTGAGATCTACAGCCGGAAGCTACAAATGGAATTTTAGCTGAGTGTAAACTTTTGCATAATTTAAGAACAGCATGGTTTGTCCTCATAAGAAAAAATGGAAAAGTTTGCTCTTCAAATGAATTTCTTGTGAGTAAATATAGTATAGCACAATTGGAACTACCAATCGTTAGACAAAAGAGGACTCTCATGTATTTAGCTGTATTGCTATTTTATGTAACTTCTGAAACTAGTGCCCAAGTTTTAAATAACAGCTTTATGGACAAACGGATGTCGTGGCCTGACTTTAAGAACCCAGAATGACACACTGGATCCACCAAAGCTGGTCTAGTGTCTAATTTTAAAATGACATTACAACTAAGTCATAAATAACACCCTAACAATATCTTTAAAAATAAATCTATATAAAAGACTTCAAAGTAAAGTTATAATTACATAATTAAATGTCATAAAATTACCACATAGAACATTACTGATTAGAAAGGTATAACTCAGTTGAAAGGTTTGTGTTATTAATGTAATTTTCTTCTTGCAAATACTTTTCTCCATATTTGTAAGTTCTCATAATCTGGATTTGGAAACCCAAAGAATCATTCTTTGAGAATATTTATGTCCTATTTAGATAATTGTACTAAAATTTCTTGAGTTTTAGGATATTACTCTGGAAACCCCCAAACACTACAAAAGCCTCCATTTTAGAGGTTCAGGTTTTATTATTCTTTTCTTACCAAATACTTTTCTTTTGGTAGTCACTTTGTATTTCTTTTGTTAATGTGACTTTGAGATTATGTATAATAAATCTACTTTATTAAAGAGCACCTTGTCTGTAGACAATTCTAATTGCAAAGATAAGGAAACTCCATTTGGTTTGCTCTTAATCTTGTCAAAAACAGGCTCCCGAGGTAATCCCTCTTTTCCCTAGTTCACACAAGCTGTCCTCTAGTCTAAAATCTAAAAGAACCAATTTCTTGTTTCCAATGACCTTGTCTTTTAACACATCCACACTTTAATAGCTATTGGGTTATGATGGCTCTTTTAGTATTCAGTATTTCTTATTCATTTCTTACTCAGGTATATGTATCTTTCATAATTTTGAAATGTGATTTATTTTCTTATCCGTAAGGTTTTTTGAATTTTATTGAATTTCATATAATGTAGTATTATACTTTGTACAAATAATTTCTTCAAGAGAATCATAAAATTTACATTCAGAATTATCTGGGGGTCCCCCACACTCAAACAAAACAAAAAAAACCCAGAGTCCCATTTATCTTACTCCTATCTGTAACAAAACTGCTTGAAAGTATTGTTTTGGCTTAGTTCTTTCTATTCCATCCTAAGTCCATTTTCTTCAGGATTCACTCTGGTCGTTCACCTATATTGTGGTTCTCAGGGATTACAGCTCCATTCACGTACCTAAATTTTCAATGCGGACCCATCCACAGCAGTTGGCAGCGCTGAACAAGCCTTCCTTTTTCCTCCCTTGGCTGGTGGTTCTGAACTTGGTCCTTTTGCCTACACATCGCTGCTCTGTCCTTGTCAAAGTGTTTGTTATTTCAGCTTCTCATGCATACTTTCTAGTGTTACAGCGCCTTAGGGTCAGCTCTTGGTCATGTCTCCTTTCTCCAGCCTCCTCAGTGATCTCTTGGAGGCATTACACTAATTTCCCTCATCATTCCATTTTCATTCCTGATCTACCTTAGGCAAAAGAAGGACTCACGGTCTATATGTAACAATGTCCAAAGTTTGCTATACTTCCTACAACAATTAAATTCTCTGGAGTTCCATATTTCAAACAGACAAATGTTTCCCCCAAGGTTTATATTTACCCAGTGGGGAAATATTCTGCTCCAGCGTCATCCATATTTTGACTTCCTCTCAGCACTTCCACCAAGGTCACCCCTATCACCTCCTTCCTGTTGATGGGCTTCTAGCTGGTTACTCTGTTCCTATTCTTTCCCTTCGAGCTTGTATTCAGTGCATACTGCAGACATTCTAGAAGATCCCTGATGTAATACAAATCTTTCAACTATCTTTTTCAACCAGCTCTTCCTCCCTCTACCTACATTATTCTTTCCACGGGTGTATAACCACTTGGAGGAGCTCCTTTACTTTCTGAAAAATCATGCTTGCGTGCCAAATGTCTTTGTTAGACATATTAATTTTCTTATTACTGTTGTAACAAAAACTACAAATTTGACCTGATTCGAATAACAGACATTTATTCTTTCTCAATTCTGGACCCCAAATTCTGAAATCGAGGATATGATGTGTTTGGGTTCTTAGGAAAGCTGTAAATGAGAATGTATTATACACCTTCTCTACTAGAGTATGGTGACTTCTGGAAATCTCTATTGCATTTAGGCCTAGAACCTTGAATCTTGGTCCTTGTCTTTCCATAGACTTTTCCTCTCCATAGCAGAATCTTATCTCAATTTTGCCTCATCATTTGTGTTCTAAAGATTTCTTTTTAAATAATTTAGTGAAAAGCACCATATTAGGATCTCCCAACTATTCCAAGATCCTTCCCGTTTCTTACACACCCCACTTCATTCTTTTCTTCTTCTTTTCTCTCTCATCAAAAAAGAAAGATACATAAAAAATAATCAAACCATCATTCAAGGTGAAAATCAAACAACCTAAAGAGAGAAAAAAAGGGAGAGAGATAGAATGAAACAAAACAGGTACATCCCTCCTGACCCCCCCTCAAAAAAATAAGGGAATAGAAACAAAGTTGCAAACATGGCATTGGCATCTTATTTGAGCTGGCCAACCACATGCTGGGCATGGAACTTGCCTTGGACTGATACTCCAGTGTAACACTCCTCTGAGAAAAATTCATTTTCCCCTCTGCAGCAGTCACTTGTAAGTAGCTTAGGGACAGGACATCGTGTTCTCTTCCACATCTCTTTTAATAGTATCTTATATTGGATTAAAGTTTCACCTCAAATCCAAGATGAGCTTACTCTTAAGATCCTTAAATGTGAAGATTTGTTATAGGTAGCACATAAATGCACCTTTGGAGGTGGCAGAGCTGTTGAGAATATATTTTGCCTGACACTCACCTTGTGTTTGCCAGGGTAGTCTCCATTGTCCACTAAATGCTAAATCCACCCCCATTTTGTTAAATGATAGAGAGTTTAATCTTTTCACTTGGGAATTTAGAGTATTTTGCATTTTGATAATGATTATATCTCTGAAGATCAGGATATTTTATCAAACCTCAGTGTTTTGGTAAAAGGCTCACACCATAAACAAATCACAGATAAAGAAAGGCATCATTCATATGAAGGTATCAGTATGCCTCCATAATTCGTGCAAAATTTACAAGCAACTTTAAAACACATGTTTTCTTAATTAATCATTTACCTTTTTTGTTGTATCTGTGGCTCACTGTTTTAATAGATGGGGCGCTGTTCAGTTTTGTACCTATGAGGGTAGAGTTGTCATTTTACTAGCTAGCAAACATGTTCAGAGAATCATTTCTGCTTTACAAAATCTATTACTGGTAGCCTCATGAATGTTCTCCAGACATCAAATACAAAGAAGGTAATTTTCAAGAGAGTGCCACACAACATTCAGATTTTCCCTTATGTCTCATTTTAGATTCCTGTGTTGAGGAGAAGATACCCAGTTAATGAGGAATTGTAGAGGAAATAACTGAATTATGTAATGATTTTTATTTATCTTGAATGAGCTGTTTTAGTCATGAAACCCACATCACTTTTTTATTGTTTTTGAAATTAATTTGACCAAGAATCATTTTGCACTGTATTTAACATGATATAGGCCATATAGCAATCTATATAGAAACCATATTATTCTACTTATATTCGAATAAAATATTGGAATTTTTAAACCTCATAGTGTTACCCTAAGTCTCATAATATATAAAGTCTTCCATTTTGTTCATGTGGAAGCTCCGTAATAAAAACAAAACCCTGAAAATATGCGAAGAACTTTATAAAGTGGTGAGGTAACTGACATGGTAGCAACGTAAAGCTTTCAGCACGGTGTCCTTTAAGAATTATTAAAAAGAAAATAATGGCTTACTTTGAGTCTTATGTATCAAAGATCTGTGATGCTGAGAAAAGGAAGGAGAACCGAGGATGATTCTTTTGTTAATGCTGTCTGGTGAAATTACCACTTTCTTCCTCCTCTGGATTGTAAAATTTGATATCCATTAGAAAGCTGCATTTGTTACTTAAATATATATCAGATGGACTGTTTAGAAAAGGAAAAAGTTTCTAAATAATGTTGACAGCAGTCAAAATAAGTGGCAGAAATTTACCCTGTTTTTCCAAATATGAGCTTCAATTGCTCTCCGACCGACCCTGATAGACACCCATGTTCTTTCCTTGTGTTTTGTTAGTTCATTGCTTATTGCCCATTGGCCAGCCCTCTTTCTTTTACATGTATGCCAACAGATAAGTCACCATCTATATAATTAACAGAGCAACACAGAGAGATATTTGAGCCATTCCTCCACTCTCGCTTATCACTTAACATCTTGGTTCTGGTGCTGCAGCCTACATCAGTAGTTCCTGTTCCCTGACATTCTCCCTGAGTTCTCCACAGCATGATTTCCACCTCTACTGTTATTTTGATGATTGCTTGGGAAATGTCACAGATTGAATATTAGACATCTGTTGCAGACAGCCATTTTACTATTTGAATGCTGTGAAACACAGAAGAGTATATGATTAATAAAGCGTGATCGTGAAAATCTTTGAGTTTTGTGATCCAGGGTCATTATCACTTAATTAAATGCTAAGAGGTATCTTTCTCTTTAGAGTCTCCCTCCCTTTCTTCTTCCCTCCCTCTCCTCCTCCTTTTCTGTGTGTGTGTACATGAATCAAATTTATGGTTGAATGTCTAACTGAAGGTCACAATGAGAAAATACAGGTAAAGAACAAGAGGCCATGAGTTTGAAAGAAGGCAAGGGATGAGGTACCTCAGAGGGCTTTGAGGGAGAAAAAGGAAAAGGAAATGATGTAGTGGTATTATAATCTCAAAATATTTTAAATGGAGCACAAAACAAAATAGGAACTTGTTTATTATTAATAATAGAAAGCTGTGAGGTGTCATAGTTAGAAATTATATTGTTGTAAGCCAAAACAACATTGAGAGGACATGGTTTACTGTGGCTTACAAGTCCACATCACGATACATCAGCTGAGGAAGTTAGGCAGGAACTGAAGGTGAATACTTGGGGCCAGGAACTGATGCAAAAGCTATGGAGGAATGCTGCTTATTGGCATGCTTCTTACGGCTTGCTTGACCTTCTTTTACATAGTATCCAGGACCACCGGCTCAAAGTTGGCATTGCTTACAGTGAGCTGGGCTATCCACACATCAGTCATCCATCAAGAAATGCTCCAGAGGCTCGTCCACAGGCCAAGCTGGTGGGACATTTTCTCAACTGAAGTTTACTCTTCCAAAATGGCTCTAGCACATGTCAACTTGACTTAAAACTATCCAGCACACACCCGAGAAGTGGTGGTGCACACCTTTAATACAACACACAGGAGGCAGAGGCAGGTGGATCTCTGTGAGTTTGAGGCCAGCCTGGTCTACAAGAGCTAGTTCCAGGACAGGCCCCAAAGCTACAAAGAAGGCCTGCCCCCCCCAAAAAAAGCCAGCACACAAGTTTATTGGTTAATACAGTGATCCTGAGTTCAAGTTGCAGACTTTTCCTGCACTTAGAGTCTTTTCAACACTTTCAACCCGCATCTTTCAAAGCTGCTCCTCGGCTAATTTTGTTGTAACCAATGCTTCCGTTTCACATACGAGGCATGATGGACTTGCTTCCTTTATAATGTAATCTAATCCTGTTCTCTGAGTATTTGTATTCTGTACTTATGTTGTTCTATTGTCTAGTGGTAACCAGCATAAGTACATAATTATATGCTTTGTTTTGCTGGTAACAGATTTCAAGATGCACTATTATTATGGTGCTGTTTGAATTATATTTATTAAATCAGCATAAACATATAACTTAAGCTGAATTATTTGCCTGGTTTACTGTGATCCACAAGTTATGACAGTCATGTCATCTTGAAAATGTTATGTGATATTAAAACCACTGGATTCTTTCAGCTCAGACTTGACTTCAAAATCCTTATAATTTTTCCCTATGGTTCATTAGGCACTATTCAAGCTAGGTATATCCTTTAGCATCATATGAAACACCTGCATAGCAATTTCAATACAGTTTAGAATTCTCACAGTAGATGGTGGCCCAGTTGATACCTTCTGTTAAATTCCAAACCCCATCCCTCTGTGCATAAGCGGCTATCACTCCAACATAAACTTAATAAAATGTGTCTTTTAAAAAGTTCAGGGTATTTATATTGCAAAGTTAGAATCCATTGCAATGTTCGTTTACTTTGGATTTTCATAGGTAACCCAAACATAGTTTAAAGCATGTTAGTATATTAGGTGAGAAGGTTGTCGCAATCATGTTATTTTATAATCTCTTTTAACTAGGGCTTTCTTTCTTTCTTCTTTGGGGCTGTAAATATAAACAAACCAAAGCATGTGTGAACTAAACCCATATTCCTGTAACCATGGGTTTTGTCCTCTCCCGATGGCCGTCACTCCTGTGATTGCCCAGGTGCAATGTTGTCCTGTGTGGACTCTTGTGTCTCTCCCACTTCTGCCTTGTCTCACTGCTTCTTGTGAATAGAAAGGGTCAAATGAACATCTGTGGGGATTTGTGGGAGTTCTATGATAACAAGAATGGTTAAAATGATTTTTTTTTCTGGGTTAGCAAAACAACTGTGAACGAGTTTTAGAATAGGTGTCCCAGGAGGCTGGGGATGCATATGTCAGCCTGTGATTTTCCACTTAATGCTTCTGAAGAGAAGTAGATCTATATGGAGGTTACTGTAGCATGGATTTCTGCCATGGTTTGTGTTGTAAGTGAGCCTCAGTCATGGTTTGAGATACCATCATTGGGGTCAATCTAGATCCTGCCTATAACCATTATGACAGTGAAATATTATGGGTAGTATGTGTGCTTGCTAAACACATTTTATAAAAACAAACAAAAAAAAAACCTAACTTACTTTCTATTTATTTGAAGCTATGGAACATTTAGAAGTATCTGAAACTGAACAGCTTTGAAATGGAGACTCTAAAAGCCTTCATTTAAAGAGTGGTTGCAAATAACAAGGTGTTTTACATAAAATAAATTGTATCTAAGGAATAAGGAAATGACGATGACACTAATGCTTTGGAAGTGGTCATGATGTAGTGACAAAGTCTTGTCAGTAATGTTAGCATGAAAGATGTTATAAGAAAGCGACACTGTGATGAAAAAGATGAAAAATAAGCATTGTTAATAATACCAGAGCACAGAAAACAAAAAAGAATGTGAGAATGAGCATGCGTGCCTTGAGCGGTGGCTGAAAGGTGCGGAGCAGTTGTCACCAATGCAGAGAATGGGTGTTTGATTCCTAGCACTATATAGGTCAGCCCACAGCAGCTTGTAACTCCAGCTACAGGAAAGAGAGCACCCTCTCTGGTTTTTGCAGGCACCCACAGGAACACACAGGCACACATGACTGAGATTTAAGTAAATCTTTTACCAAATGGAGTTGTGATGGAGTAAAGGTGGAGAAAAGGGAAGAAGGAAGGCAGCGAATGAATGATTGGTTGCCCTTTGGGGCTGAAACTAATGACTGGGGATGGATTAGTCAAGAAAATAGCAAAGCATAGTTGGAAATATTAGCTATCACAGGCCATTGTGAGAATATACACAGTCTTGAGGTAGTATTTGTTCATGTTCTGCTGAGCTGACTGTGTGTGGTTATGCATTAACTAGCTCAATCTTCATCTTGCTTCTGTGAATTATTAAGCAAGCCTGAGATAAGAGATTCACTTACAGCTTGATACCTTCACTTTTTGAAAGTACACAGAAAGCCACGATGTACTTTCTGCCTCAGCAGTAAGAGTGCGTGAGCTCGGTCAGTCCCCAGCTCCACGGGATAGACGGTGACAACTGACCCCTGCGAGCTTTCCTTTGACCCTGGCGCGTGCACAGTGACGTGCGCTGTCACCTACAAAATAAGAAACCAAATGAACAAATAGATAAGTAAAAAGTTTCAGTGGTGTTTTGCAGTCATTGCTTAGTTAATGTTATGTCAATGGAATAAAGAGTTATCAATAAGAAAGTAATTTATTACATTATTATAAGAAAATGCTCCTTTTAAATATTATTTAACTAAAAGAAAAGTACTTTCTAGAAACCAGGGATGTTATGTATTTATGCTAACACCATCAATGATTCTACTCAGAAAAGCAAGGAGAGTTTCCAAACAAGTAATGGGTTAATACTACAGAGTTCCACTAGTTGGGAAAACTTATTGATACTAACATTCTAATGACAAATAATTTTGCCGATTAAATGCAAACTAAGGCTGCAACTAATGTTAAAGCTATAAAGATATACCTTACAAAGGAAAAGATGCAAATTGGGATGCTCATTATTACTATTAATAATAAAAATATTTTAAAGTTTTGTAGAAAGCAGGATATAAAAAAGAATTGAATCAATTGTGCTGGAAAAAAAGGGTTAAAAGTAGGATTATTTTCCATCAAACATATTTTCCCTAGAAAACACATGATCGTGAAAAAAAACTCAAGGAAAAAAGAAAAGAAAATTTAAGCCATTTATATATTCTTGAAATACATATATGCTAAAAAAAACTTTTTAAAACCAAACAGAAGAGCTAGTAACTGAGAAGTAAAGCAGTAAGTTACATGTAAATGTTTTAATACAATTTTATACTCATATTTTTTATTCTATTTTACTCAGGAGGTATTGGTCAGCCCTAGAACAATGTGCACAGGAACAACAAATACACTCAGCAGAGGCTCTTGTTTACAAATGAATTAAAAAAGATGAACAGATTTCAAAGTGGCTTTCCAACTGATATCAAAAACAGTAATTAATGTCACTTGCTAAAGTTGGCCAGCTATTTTCACAAAAAGATCCTAACTTAAATGTGATAGTTTTATTAGTAACATAATTATTTATAAATCAGGGAAATATTTAATGTAATATAAAGGTTACATTTCATGTGTGGTTATATGTGTTGAATATTCTACAAAGAAATCAAAATAAGAACTAATTTTCCATTGGGATGGTTGTGTCTCACACTTTAAATTTCAGCATTCACGAGGCAGAGACAGGCCTGAGTTTGAGGCCAGCCTGATCTACAGAGCTGGCTCCACGACAGCCAGGACTATACAGAGAAATTATGTATCAAACCAACCCAAAAAGCTTTTAAAAATGTAATTTTGCCTTGGGTTACTTATAGTGATAGTGAGGAAATGTTTAATTTTTCATTGTATCTTTTAATGTATTCTGATTTATTTTAACCTTGATTATATCTTATTATGGAAATCATCTAAAGTTAAAATAAATGGACTTTATAAAGTGGAACTGTCTCTGAAGAAGTAGCTTTTATACTTAACTATTGCATGTGTGTGTCCACTCTGTGGTTTCTGAGGGTTGGCAAAGTCATTAGGTTTAGCAGCAGATGACTCTATGTGCTGAACCAGTTTGACAGCCCTTAAAAACTTCCTAAATCCAAAAGTAATGCAAGAAACCATAAACAAATTTGCCCTGGCTCAAAACTGTTTGAATTGTGAGATTTGTAAAACAGACAAAACCTTTTAGTGAATGAGATTAAAAACTTAATATTTAATAGCAGTCAATATTCTACCAAGTAATTCACATTGAGACAGTGACGATGAAGAGATATTTGAGAGAAAGCAGCCCGTTCTCCAGCTGGAACCATGGGGGCCATGCCAGAGAAGAAATACAAGGTTCCTAATTGATGAAGTGCATATAAACGATGTTTGCTCATAAGATCTTTTGAAGGCAAGGGGAAGCTTACCCATGAAAAAAATTAATCTTCATCTAAAGGAACAAAGTCATATGGACAGGACAGAGATCAAATGACTAGCATGCCCTAAACATTGGCAGCTTCTCGTTACTGAAGAACACAAACTGACATTCTAACTGAGAATCAGAGATAGCAGTAGTGTGTGCCCATAGATTTACAAGGTATTTTAATGTCTTCTCTTGTGTCAGATATTCAACTGTGTCTTGGTTAACGTCAACATGGTCTCAACTAGCATGTAGAGGGATGTGGAACTGTACTGCATGGGGCAATCTGTTCAGTTAAAAAGCAGCGAGTACTTGTCATATTGAAATAAACACACACACACACACACACACACACACACCACAGGAGCAGGTAGAGAACACACTGGGAATAGAATACTGCTGTATCTCTTCCCAGATAGCTGTCAAATTAATACAAATTGTGACAGCAAAAAGTGTCACTTTTCATATTTTTAAAGAGATCAAAAATAATAAACTCAAATGCTAGCCAGAAAAGGTAAGTGTGTCTGTAAAATACAGCCAGGACAATCCTTTGCTAGCAATTTGCAAATCCGCTGACATTACACTTTTGTTCTTTTCCACTCAGTGTTCTATTTCTTGGAATTTTACTTCATGTTCCTAAAGTTTGTGAAATGAATATGTGTTCATTGCTTTAGATGAGACTGAGAAATGATTTAATTGATGGCTAAATCAGAAATCGTTCACACTTTACTAACTGGAATATAAATTGGTTATTAAAATGACTAGTCAGTTTCTGGAGAGATAGCCCAGGGTTAAGAGTAATTGCTGCTCTTGCCAAGGGCCAATTTTCAGTTCCCAGCACAATCGTGGCAGCAAACAATCTTCCAGAACGCCAGTGCAGGGTATCTGATGCTCTCTTCTCGATGCTGATGAGGGCTCCAGCTTCACCTTCTGTTTGTAAACACTTCTACACGTAAAATAAACAAATCTTCGAAGTACCAATTAAAGGTAAAATGTCTAGTAAGTAAATAGGTATATGTACACATTCCTATGAACATGAATATACATGTATATGATTGTGTTAAATGAAAACTTATATATTAAAGTAGGATATGTATCTTATACTCACAATACAGAAAATATTTATGATGAAAATGTCTAGTAGAATAAATTAGAAAGTATGCCATTGTGTATTCAAAATATAATTTAGCAATGATTTCTAGTTTTTTATTCTTCCAAAAATATTGTTGGCATATTATTTTCAAACTTTTAAATGAAATTAATATGGAATGAAATACTATACTGTGGTCACATGTGTTTAATTATTAATTCTTGAGTGAATCCAAGTTACCACATTAAGAATTGGTTTAATGAAAGCTGAGAGGCTTAGATGTGGAGGACAATTTAGTTAGAACAACACTGAAGTCAGTCTTTTGATTTGACAAGAGACATGGGAATTACATGCTGTACTTTTGCATGGTGGAGAAATGTCACTCAGCAAACTTTATGTTACCAACTTATTAAGAACCTAAAACAGGTTATTCTTATCAAGATTTAAAAACGTTTTTTATGGTTGCCAGAGATCCAGATTCCTCCATTTATAACATCAAAAAATTGTATGCCTTAATTAGTTTGTCATTCTTGGACCAGACATTATAATCTGTGCAGGTAAGCACCAGGGCATAACTATACTTTGACACCTTCCTAGCAATCCTGGATTATTTAACTAACCATGTGAAGGACCACTAAAGCCAAAGTCAGAAAGAAGGTGCTGTAAATCTAAACCATCTCAGTACACTTTATAGATTGCAAATATTTAAGCGGAGGAGATTATCACACACTTTCTCAACTAAAGACGGGAAGACAGAAGTGTCGCTCTCTTTAAAAATTGATAAGGCTATTTCTATAGCATCTCCCAGCAGGAACTTCCATTGCCTTTAGTGGGGTGTCCCAGACTCCTTACAGCTTGGGGCAATGATTCATTCAGCTTAAAAAGTTACCTCATCACATTCGTTTTTCAATACATTTTCGCTAGATTAGGAATGGTTCACATTTTTTCTTCTGCTGTATGTGAATTAAGAGTAGTTTTGGTATATTTGAATTTTAGTTCTGTCAAAATCTGCACCTGTCCTATGGGACTGCTCTGCGGGAGTCACGCAGCTGTTGTAGTAAGTCCTTCCGCAGCAGCTTCCTATTCCCAATGACCTATTCTTAACTAATCCAGTGGTAATTATTCTCTATTTTCAACAGATATAAACCATAATTGTGGATATTCCAAACTGACTGCACCTTCAGTTCTGATCGTTCTAGAATTCTGTGTTAAATGATTCAAATTATACAGATCTATATCTCTGACAATACCAATACCTTTATAATGACTGTCTATATTCTGTGCTATTTAATTTCATGTCAGAATACTGCTTGATACCATTATAGTCAATTAGTGACATATTACTTTCAGGGAATAATAGTTGTTATGAAGCACTTCTTTTCAGGTTCTTCCTGCTTTAAAAAAGTTAAAAAAAATAACTCACATAAATACTGGTGACAGGAACGTCTATGCAAACCTTCCTATGTAACAAAGTAGATGAATGGGGGTGGGGCCAGCTAGTGGAGTGTTGGGGAGTATGTTCAGAGTGTCTGGTATATTTGTATGAAAATGTCTTTAGTAACACTGTATTATAAAAAGAATATATACGGAGTGTTGTAAGTGAGAATTCCATGCTTTCTGTGATGCATATTTGAAATTAATTGGTCTGTGCATTGTGAAATAGAACCTCACACTAAGGACGAGATTTGTGAGTAAACTTTTTCACAGAAATGAAAAATCCACAGAACTATGACAGACACACCTTTAATATACCAATATGTGAAATTTAAAAGAGTAAAGCTTTTAGTTTTATTTCTGGTTATTTTTTATTACTATGATATTTATTTTTAAGAGCAAATCAACTCAGCCCTATATTTTACATTCTAAGCATCTGCCGCCTGAGACTGATTTGTGGGAGGGCTGTGCTAAATGTAGGAGTGCCTGAGGGAGTGGGGTCAGTTACCCATTTCTCCAAATGCTTGAAGAAGATCGATGCTGAGGCTCCAAATAAGGATACGAGGTTTTCGGATCTGACTAATCAGAAGTATTTAGGATGTTTATTATAATTTTAGTAAAGAAAAACAAGTGCACAATCTTATGCCAGTCACTCAGAGATTTGATATAGTACAACTGAAATGCACCTGAGGAATTACTTCTGAACACACATTGTGTTATAAAGCTTAGAAACACACTGACATACCAGTTTTCATTCTTCTTAATATTTTGTCACATTAATCACCTAGAAAGTAATGTTATGTCTGTGCTCATTCATTCAGATAGCATAACCCTGAATGACACTTTATGAATACTGTATACAATAACTGCTCAGGAAATTGTAAACTATATCTCTTAATGATCTTATATCCAAATACATATGAAAACCATAAAAACATGGATGAATGAATTTCTCACTTTTTCATATGAAGAATAGTTATGCACTTACTGCCATTCAAATTTGACCATAGCATTGTAAAAGGCAACCTGTAAAATTGAATGAACAGTCCCTGTTCTTTATAATATAACTACTCCATTAGCCTAGCCTGAACATGCTAGGTTTCTTCTATGAGAACATAAAGTAAGAAAATGTCACTTCTCTGACGAAGGTATAAAACTGTCTGCCATCTGAGTGTTCTCTGTCTCTTGCCCTACCTGAGGCAGTACCCTGCCAACAACTGCTCTCTGGGGAGGTCTGTCGTCAAAGAAGGGAGAACAGTCTCCTCTGAACAGATAGTGAAGGATGATAGCCTAATTCCAACAAGTGACAAAGCACTGAACGTTGCACAGAACATGTGGTTAGCTGGCAATAGATACACTTAGCCCTGCCTCATGAAAGACCACACTTCTCAGTAATACTCCAGCGACCATCTCATGACAGGTATATGGTAGGAAATCCTGCCTAAGCCTGGCCTCCAGTGTAATATGTAGTCAATGAGTGTTCAAGATATAGAGTCAGTTCTTTATATACCATTGGATAAAATGACAGACACTAATCCAGAAGGAATCACCTAGGCTTAGATTCTAGAACCATAGCTTAGTTTCCATGTGAGCATATCTCTGAAATAATTTTATTTAAATTGTCACTGGTGTTACTATAAACTACTTCATTTTTATGAAATAAGAATATTGCTACTAGTGGGAAAAATTCTCACCCAATACACTTTATGCTTATCGAGACAGCATCAGCCAGGCGGTGGTGGTACATGCCTTAATACCAGCACTTGGGATGCAGAGGAGACAGATCTCTGAGCTCGAGACCAGCTTGGTCTACAAAGCTAGTTCCAGGACAGACTCCAGAGCTGAAGAGAAACTCTATCTCAGAAAAAAAAAGAAGCAATACACTGATAGCTACTAACATTAATCCGAGTCACAATTGCAAACACATTTATAGTTGCTGTGGAACTCATCCCCCTTTCCCTCATTTAAATCAGAATTACCTTCCTAGTCCTTAGCCACCACAGAGCACCAGCACCTGAAGAGATGGGAGTGTTCTAGAGTGCAGCACGTCTGTCTGGTGTCACAGAAAGCTTGGAACTAAAAAGGAGAAGAAACTTAGCTTCAAAGGAACAAACACTTGAACTGAAACGGGGACAGTTTTCTGTGCTTCTTTGAGCATAAACCCACTAAACAGCGAAAGGGATGTAAGAAAGCGTTGAGAGATGGAATGCATCCAGCTTTGGGCTTGAATATTGTTGTGTACACCTGGCAATTACAGAATGTCCATTTGTAATAGTCTTTGAAAAACTTCAAATTTCTCTCTCTATGAATATAACTTACATGTATTACATATAATAAATATATTTGCTTGTATATAAAGAAATGATTCTAAATAATTATACATATAAACATTGAGGTTTTGATACAAACTTATGTAAAAGACAATGTTACCTGGATATTTCTCACTAGTAGACAACCTTTGCTGAGTCTATAGTGTCTAATATTTGTGTTATGCTGCCAGCCTTCAGGAGCAAATCATTAATGCTATTAAAAAACCACAGTGATAGAATTTTATTATGCATGGATTATGCAGATTTGTTTTTAAGTTAATAAAATCGAAAGAAGATTGAAAAAGAGTCAGCACAGTTTCCTGACAAAATACCAAATCTTTAATAGTTGGCTATCTTAAGATGTGGTAAATTGTTTTATATGTCAGTGCTGTTACAAATGAATACTTAATGAAATAATGTGTTTGATATATTTTTTGAAATATCAACCACTTTCCAGCATTAATCAATTTCTATTTTTACATTAGTTATCTTTTTTAAAATGATAGAACTCAGTTGGAAGGGGCTGGCCTGAAACAAGATAATTCCTTCTATTCTTTCCACCATTTCAGCAGTGATCACCTCCCCTGTTGACTTTATGTCAGTGTACAATGGGTTCTGGAGTGTATCGTCACTGTACTTGGTGCCAGTACATAAATCCCAGGGAGCTGGTTATCCCCTCGCTGTGCGCTCTTAGGGGAAGCACTCTCGTCTCTTGTGTGTGTTAAATGTCTTCTCATACCACAAGGATATGAGATACAAGAATAGAATAGGTCCTCCGTGGGAAGTGGCACTCAGGAATCCTGCACAGGACGCAGATTTTAGACTGGCCAGTGTCTTTAACATAACATGTCAGTGCTCCCTGACCTGTCAATCAGTCACAGTGCCACAGAAACTGTGGCTACAAAAAGTAGTATTTTCAAATAAGCCCCGGAGTGCTAGTTGAGAGTGGGTGGACTTTAGGTCATCTTTGCAGATGAACCTAAAGGAGCAAAGGGAATGGGTAGCACTCTTAGTCAGCTCTCGTTAGACAACAGAAAAGAAGTCTCCTTTCCAAGCAGTATGCGAGGCTGACTTGGATGGCGTTTGTCTCCTGTCCTAAGCTGAGTGGAGCTTCCCACTGCTACATTGCTTTCATTCATTCACCTGTTGTCACTCACTGCTTGTTAGAAACAAAATTAGAGAAATGAACAAGAACATGTTTTTTTTTGTTTGTTTTGGTTTGGTTTGGTTTTTTTGTGTGTGTGTTTTCCCCTAACAATCAATTCATGAAGCTGTGGCAGTATCCTCGCTCCTCAAAATATTAATGCAAGTGAAGGTATTGGTGTTTAGATGAAGTCAAGTATCAAAGTGGCTACAGAATGATCTCGAGCAGTGGAGAATCCGCAGGACATTCACGGCGAGCCCGTTTGGTTGAAATAGCGAATGTCTTTATCTTACTCTACAGGGACTCCTGGGCCTCACTGTTCCACTCGTCTGACTGAATTCAGACTAGTCATGCGTGTAGCTATATACGTGTAGCCATATGACATCAGTCATCATTGAAAAAATACTGTTAG
The DNA here is from genome assembly GCF_982192425.1 of Myodes glareolus. NCBI lineage: Eukaryota > Metazoa > Chordata > Mammalia > Rodentia > Cricetidae > Myodes > Myodes glareolus. The sequence goes on from NC_142045.1 coordinate 58,471,677, forward strand.
TAAAATAGGCCTTCATGGAATGTGAGATCACGTAACAGATGTTGTGATGGGGCGTGTCCCTCCTTTCTTGTTTTCTTGGAGGAATGAATTCAGTCTAGAGACACGGACAATTTGAACAGACATTACTTAGCAAAGCAACAGCAGAAGAACTAATCAAAGAGAGACTGGAGTGAGATGTCCCAGGGTGGAGAACAGCATAGCGGGGCCTGTGTTGTGGATTCCAAATAAATTTTAAGAACATTTATGAAGTGACAAATTCATGAGTTAATGTGACATAATTCCTATCTCAATTCATGGTGGACTGGATACCCTTATGAAGGTATTTCTGCCAGTGATCACCATATAAAGGGGAAATTCTAAAACTCCTGGGCAAATGATATAATGATGCTGAGTCTTTTGAGAATGAATATTGTCCATGACCTTTCTCTTGCCATGACAAAACACTATGGCCAAGAAAATGTAGAAAAGAAAGTATTTACTTTTTACTTGAGATTTCCAGAGTTAGAGTTTATAATCATCTCAGTGGGGATGACAGCATGCAGTCAGGCATGGCATTTAAACAATAGCTGAGAACTTACACCTTGGTCTTCAATCGTGAAGCAGAGAGAGCGGCTTCATGGTGGGCCTAGAAACCTGTCTGTGGTGGCACACCTCTTACACAAAGGCCACACACCCTATATTCCCAAGCAACTCTATCAGCTGAGGACCAAGTGTTCAAATATATGAGTGTAGGGAGCCATTATTATTCACACCGCCAAATGGACCCTTTGTTTGTACATGTGTGTGGTTGAATACACAGATACCTTGGGTTACGGGCATAGTTGGAACAGCCTATCTGCAGCTTCATGGATGTTTAACTGCACAGGGGTTTGACCACTCTCTGAAGATGTAGCTACCAAATTGTAGCCCCATCTTCTCTTTGTTCCTTCGTATCTAGATCTTTGTGCAGGGAAGGTCTGAAGTGGGCTTCCATCAGCATTGGTTGGATCACTTTTAGAAAGTAGTCTTAAGATGTAGCCTCTCGTTTCTGGGAAAAAGGATTTGGCAGCACCTCAGGGGTGCCAACGAGAGCTTGCCGAAAGCTGCTTCCATTTGTTTTTCGTGAAGCTCAGTTGTCTTCTGCTCCACACACCTCCATTTCTCATGTCTGTGCTTAGCTCTACCTCTGTAGCACGCCTTCTCACCCTGACTTTCCTTTCTCCGTAATTATCTGTGGAACATTTAAAAGAGCTTTTGAGATAGATAAATTAAAATGCTGTTCTTATGAAAAATTATTTAAAACAACCCATACAAACATCTTTGTTATTCTTATTTAACAGAAATATTTTTAAAATATTTACTTTTTGACTGTTGGGGGTGTGTGCATGCCACAGGCAAGTGCCACCCGCTGCACCATCTCACAGGCCTGGGGATTTTGAAGATTATGAAATTATGCAGACTTTCTTATGGAGTGGTTTGGAGCAAAGATTATAGTGTACTTTTAGTTGTTATTGTTTTATTTTTCTGAGGAAGGATGTCCTGTAGCTTTAGATATCCTCAAATTCACTGAGAACCTGAATCTGGCCTTAAGGTCTGGGTCATCTAGTCTCCCGTGCAAGTGCTAGGATTATAAACTTCAGCGGCAAGTTTGTTTCAAATACTTGGTCATATTACTTTCGGGTCTCAAGCTTTGAATAAATTTATCTCTCTCAAATTTGAGTTACTCTTTTTTATAAATTGAACCAATAATGGAGTAAATGACGCACATGTTTTGTTTGTCTAGAAAAGAACATAGTTCAAACACAGTAAATAGCATCTTGGTTATTTTAATTTTTAAATTCACTGGCAGAGGACGCGCTATTTTGAAAGTCATATGGTTCATGTCTTTTCACTGAGTAAGTAAAGTTAAAATTTTCCACTGTAAATAGACTGAATTCCAAGTGGGAGTAATGACCACCCACACATGATGCTAACATAGTCACAAAGCACAGTGCGTTATACCACAGCAGAAGTAAAGAGCTAGTATTTTATTTTATTAAATTAATCTGAGATTTTCATCCGGAAGTAAAGGATTGTTTTAAAAGTGGTTTTTAGAAGCTTTATTTTTTTTTACTTTATAAAATCTTCTAATAAAATGTTATTGAAAAAGTCAAAACTGTTGGAAAAAGTTTGCACACTAAAATAAAATCGATTGAAAATTAGTAGCCTAGATTATTTCAAAAGTATCAGCATTTTATCATATTATTCTATTTTGTACATGTGATTTCTTTTCAAATAATTTTTCCTCGCTATGTTATGTGAAGGATTTCCATTCACCATTAATGTTGAGTAATTTCCTCACTACTTGTCATATTTGGTGACATAAGTAAGGGAGATTACTTTGGGCTCCAAGTCTGAAGGATACAGTCCATCCTGGAAGGGAAACTTCGTGGCTTGAGTGGAAAGGGGCTGGGCACAGAGGTGCAAAGAGGAATGTTAGTGTCTATGTTTAGTTTACCCAAAACACACAGACTTGATTTCAGTCCTGAGCCATAGCCCAAAGGCTGTTGGAGCTCACATTCAGGATGGATGATCTTTTCTCCTAAGATAAACCTCTCTGGAGATGTTTCTTGGCCACACTTCAAAGTGTGTCACCAAGGTCATTTAAAAACCAGTCGAGTTGATAATTGAGATTTGCATTACGCCACGGCTTTATGAAGGTAATTTCGGTGGCAATCATGGCACTGAAGGACATCTGAAAAGAGGGCTTTGATCATTCTTACTGCCGGGACTCTGGTGGTCAGTGAAGAAAAGAAAACAGTTGATGAGTTTGATACAGTGATGGGTATGGCCGTTTCTGATTTAGACACAGCAAGCAATGAGTTCCACATATGCAGGTGAGGGTCCCTGTGTAGGCCCACAGTGTGTCTAGGAGAACGCTGCTGTCGGTAGATACCACTGGAGGGTGAGGGTCCTCTCTGTTCAGTTCACATCAGCCACATCGATAGCTTTGAAAGAAACATTGCTCAGCAAAGTCAAGTTTAATGGCCTTTTATACTTTGAAATGTATGACACCCATTTGTTCTTCTTTTTGTTTTGTTGTTTTCGTTTTGTCTAGAAAAGGAGACAATGAATATAAATATTCAGAGCCAAATCTAGTCTAGGTCTTCAGTGTAAAATCCATGGGGTAAGGGCAGTGAATGCTTTCAGAGGATTGACTAGCAGTGTGTCTGGGCACACTGTCCTGGTAGCAGTTGCATCTTGCTCATCTTCCTGTTTTCAAGGCTTTGACATCATCAGGAACAAGCCATGGCTGAGGGTGCTTTATACAGGAAAAAGAAAACAACACACACACACACACACACACACACACACACACACATACACACACAGAGACAGAGACAGAGAGACAGAGAGAGACAGAGAGAGACAGAGAGCCAAGTGTACAGCCATAGTTCTGAAGTCCAGAGACTTGTGAAGCTGAAACAGAATGATCACATTTACTTTGCCTTAAAATTATGAGCTAAAGCCATAGGCAATGGTTTAAAATTGAAAAACTAGAACCAGATGAACCTCCCCTTGGAAACTAATGAAAATTGTATACAGTATTTAAAACAAGGACTAGCAAAACCTTGGGCAGTGGGTGAGAGAGATCTCCTAGATATGGAAACTGAAGAAGAGAGAGGAGCACTCATCTGGTCTTCCCTGGAGAGAGCCTCTGGTCCATGATGAGAGAAGGCTTAGCAGAGCAGAGATGCCCCGACTACTGGGAGACTTTGATGGGATTAACAGAAGCCAAGGTCATCACAGTTTAAACTCTTTTGTTGTTAAACTATTTCAATTTGGGGTTCAGCCATTTTTAGAAGGAAAAGACCTTACTTTTCTCTCTTGTTTTTGTTTTGTTTTGTTTCCTATTCATTTCCCTTATTCCGCATTCCGTTTTAAAGGCAGCCATACTTCAGGTGCTGAAGTCCCATGTGAGTGCCTGACAAGGGCGCTTTATGATGTGGCCCGGAAATGTTGGCTGCAAGTACCTCAGCCTTGAAAGGGATTTTTTCAATTAAATTGTTAAGATGTGTTTTTAACGTAGTACTTTCTGAAAAATCTATTCTCCTGCAGACAGGCTTACAGCTATCTTCCATTAGGGCTGGAAATTGACTTTTTAGCCACTGACACTTGACAGGGTGTTTATTTTCCTGTTACAACAATTGCCAATTGCCCCACCAATCTCTCTTCTCCCGGAAATAATGAAGGTCAGCTGCGATGAACCACACTCTCTGGAGCTTCTCTGACTATTTCTTTGCTTTCATATTTCGAGTTGGCAATTCTCTCATTTTCCTTAACGGGAAAAAAAAAAATTACAGGCACTCAGTGCTTCAGAAGAGCTCCCAAGGTGGGCAGAACAAAGAGAGAGGAGAGAGAGGTCTGCCCGTTGTTCGCAACCTGTCAGGCAAAACCAGCATTTGACCAGGTGGAATTGCAGTCAACACAGGCACACTTCTGTATTTTATTACGATTATTATTTCAAAAAGCTCTTCAGTTTCCAGATAAAATATAACCTTGCAGTTGCTAAGGCAACATTTTTTTCCTTCTTAGGAACAGTGGAAAAAAATTAAGTAAAAACGAACAATCCCCCAAAACTTCCATAAATTATTGATACATATATGTCCTAAGATAATTATAACTAAATATTTTACTAGAATCCATGTACCTGCACAGTTCATGGGCAGGTTCATCGGAAGCACAGCTGCCAGTCCCTTCTCTTTCTTTAGCAATCTAAAGCGAATAAGTGAAATGATATTGACCCCATTTTTTTTTTTTTTAAAAAAAAAAGAAAGTTGCAGCTTTTCTTGCTCTTGTTACTTTTCTGTACCTTGCTGACTATCAGCTTTCCTAATTGTCTTAGATATAGTGAAATACGGAAAGGCCGATTGCGGGTGATGGTCTGCCTCTTGCTTGTACTAGCTTAGAAGCACACATTGATTGCTTTCTGGTGTAGTTGTTCCGTGATGCTTCTTTCCGCTGTGTTTTCATTCATTTCTTGTCACTGTATGGTAGGATTATTCATGAAAGTACTTGGAATTTAGAAATGGTTGGGACAGTCTTTCTATTTTCTTTCAGAATATCCCAATAAAGTCTGATGCAAAAATATGCTAATATCTATGACATGTCATTGTTTCTAAGATGTGGATATCAACATTTTACATATCATTTATTAATTTTCTCACGCTATACAACTCTGGCAGGACTGGTAATAATTATTTCAACTAGGCTGGACACAAATTTGTGGTACTTTTCCTGCCTCAACCTCTTGAGTAGTGAGATCACAGCTATGCCTTGTGAGTCTATAGTGTCCGCTCTCATTCAAATCACCACAGGACAATATCTTGCTCTAAGGGGCTATATTCAGACCATTTTAGTACAATAAAGATAAAAATAAAAATCATATCAACTGCTTAAAAATTAAATTGTATTATACAGTATTTTAGTGAATCAAAGAAAAATATTATCAGAACTTTGGTTCAATCACATTATACTCTTATGACTATTGCCTTTTCTATATGTGACATACTGTAAACATTTTACAACAAATATTTAAATTTGAAAAGCAAAGGGCCTTGTGACTAGAGACCTGACTCAGCAGTAAGAACACTTACTCCTCTTCCACTGGGCCCCTGTCTGGTGCCCAGCAGAGCAGGTGGCCTATAAACACCTGGATTTTGATTTTATTTTTCTGGCCTCTACAGGCACCCACATATACACAGCATTCTCTCACAGAGTCACACAGACAGACACAGAGACAGCCCAGAAGATGCACAGACACACAGAAGCACACTAAAATAAATAAGTAAATTCTAAACAATAAGTGGGTCTTGTGATCAATGACAGGCTAAGAGGCTATATGGAGAGGTTGCTGAGAAAGAAGCAGGGAAGCAAGGAGTGGGAACAGAAGAATGGGGGAGAAGAAATGCAAAATAAATGTATAGTGTCTTATGCATAGCATTTTGTATATTTCTTGGTGTCGAGTTCTATTTAACGTGTTCAGGGTTGTTTCAGGCTCTTGGTTGCCTTGGTCTACCTGTGCTGGGGAAGCCACCCTGGTCCACTTGGGACAGAGAACGGTTTCAGGCAATAGTTTTCATTTGAAACCTTTGTTGTATGGTGAAATCACTTTTAGAATTTAATTATATTTCAGCAATTAATGTAATTCTATAAGGGGAGCAAAGAAGATTGAATTTTTACATAGTCCTCTTCAAAGAAAGTTTATTTCTGTATTCTTCAGATCTTCTTTACTTATAATTCTCTACTTAGTCCTGAATTTCACCAGGAACCTGATGATGAAATAAATTAAAATATCAAAGGCAAAAAAAACCAAGAAAAAAACATTTGCATCATGCTCCCTGTGGCTAAAATACATTATACAATTCATGGAAAAGGGATGAGTAAAATGCTAAGTCACAGGCACAGTTCAGCGAAGCTGAATGAAGACTTGAAAGCACATGAGCACATGGTAAACTACGTCGTTCATATTGTGGAAGATTTCATTTCACTGACATGGTCTAGAGAAAAAAAATCCTCTGGTCTTCTTTTTAGGTACTCCAGAGTACTGTGATCTGTTTAGGTAAAGAAAAGATACAACAGGACCCTGGTTACAGACAGACCATATAATTACCTTCTTACTTCCAATTTTTTGTGACTTGAACTCTTTCCTATATCAAATATGATGAACTATTTGAGACCTATAAATTATGGTGTAATTTTAAAAAAGCAGTTGCATTCAGCCACACTAGCACTTCTTTCAGGTCTAGTACTCTTACAGGGAAGATAAAATGTAAAATAAAGCTGAGTGTGCTAGCTCATTCTTCTAAATCCAGTGCTGTGGATGGCTGAATATAGGGTTAAGGGATAGGGGTGAACCTTGTATGGTAGAAACTCTTCCAAAACATTGTTTGTTTGCTTTTAAAGCATCTACTGCTATCTGAAAATAAGTGTGTTTGTTTCCAACAGTTTTCCAAAATGAAGATTTTTTTTTTTTTACCAGGAACCCCCAAAGATTAAGTGATATCTCATTTTGTGTATTTCAAACCTGAGGAGGGGGCGGAGAGACGGCAGGGCAGTCAAGAGTATGTGTTCCTCTCACAGAAGACCAAGTCCAGTGCGGAGCCCTGATGGCTAGAACTTTAGGTTCAGAGGCTGCAAGGCCTCTACTGCGCAGTCACTAACACTCACTTATGTGAACATATTTAAACACATATACACATACACAAGCGCACACACACAATTAAAAAGGAATCCTTAATGTTTAGTGGAAAACATTAGCATTAAATTCTTATATACGTATTTTATAGTGTAAATTTATATTAAATACTTATAAGGAAGGGATATAGGATATTAAATATTAAGAGCCATATTTTATTAGTTTATTTAAAGAAACAGTCATTTTTAATTTTACATACAAATCCAAGTTCCCTCTCCCTTTCCTCCTCACACTCCCACTCCCCCACACTTTCCTCCCTCCCCATCACCCATTTACTCCTCAGAGAAGGTTAGGCCTCCCATGGGTAGTCAACAAACTCTGTCACATCACTTGGGGCAGGATCAAGGACCTCCCGCTGTATCTAGGCTTAGCAAGGTATCCCCCCCCCCATAGAGAATGGGCTTCAAAAAGGCAGTTCATGCACTAGAGATAAACACTGGCTCCACTGCCAGTGGCCTCGCAAACTGCAGGTTCCCTAGCTGTCAGTCTAGAGTCAGTTGCCCTCCCACTAACTCAGGTCATCTGTTTCTGTGGGTATTCCCATCATGGTCTTCATCCCTTTGCCCAGATTGTTGCTCCTCCCTCTCTTTAACTAGACTTTGGGAGCTCAGCCCAGTGCTTCACTGTGGCTCTCTGTACCTATTTCCATCAGTTGCTGGATGAAGGTTCTAGGATCAACAATTAAGGTTGTCATCAATCTGACTACCGGGCAAGGCCAGTTCAGGCACCCTCTCTACTATTGCTTAGGGTCTTAACTGGGGTTATCGTTGTCGAATCCTGGGAATTTTCATGGTGCCAGGAAAATATAACCAAATATAAGAAATGTTTCTTTAACCAAAACAATGTGTAGGAAGTGATTATGAAAATAGATTGCTCTGCTTTAATTAGATGTAATAATTTTGTAAGTTGAATTAAGGGAAGGATTCAGGCTGCCTAAAGAAGCAAGAATAAGAGCACATTAGACTTGTAAGGTAGGACTTCCTATTAGAAGACAAATGTATGGGATCCAGGATTGGCTACTTTTCCTTATTTTCCCAGGTGCTTAGCTAGTCAAAATAAGAGGATTTCAAATTTGAGTGCAATCTAACAAAATGATTACATAAATATTAAGTCAGGTGAATGTATAATTACAATTCTATGCTTAATTTTGGGAAAAATATGGCATATTTGTTAACTTTTAAGTGCTTCAGTTTCACTTTTCCCCAAATAGAAAATGACAACAAATAATCGCCACAGAGAAGCCCTTGTTGGAAGGCTATTTTAATGTGATAAATCTTAGCCACCCCAAGAGACTGCGCCTATCAGCCCAAGACCAGGGCGTTTACTCTGCATCTGCAGCCGGTAACACAACTCCACTGTTCAGTTTTAGTTGATTCTCCTTAAATAGGATCCGATGTTTCACTAGCTGGTATTAAGTCTGAAGTGATTCATTTTCTCTTAAGAGAGCAATCGTTCTTTTACAAGTGATTACTCACGGTCTCTTAAGAAAGCAAAGATACTCTCTTACATCATTAGTCTTCATTCTCACAAATGGGTTCTCAGAACTGGTGTGATAGCAACTCCGATGTTTTCCTTATTTATCAGATGAAGTCATAAAACTAAGTCAGGTTCAGGAGAGAAGACACAGTACCTGATGGTGGAAAAAGAAAGGGGTAAAGGATCGTGGCAGGTTTTGTAATATGCTAAAACCCTATCTATTAGCTAATGTTGGCTGTATTGGTTCCTTTTTCCAATTCTATGGCAAAATGGCTGTCAGAAACAACTTAAGTTGTTGGTGTACAAAAGAGTTCCACAATAGCCCAAAATGAAGTATAACAAAGGTCTATTTATTTGGGAATAAACTTACAGTAAGGGTAGCAAATCTGCATTTCTCTGCATGTCCTGGGAACTGGAACCAAATCCAGTAGCAAAGAGAGTCTCACACACTTTTTATCTGCATTAGAGTGCATAAGATCACACCCAAAGTAGACTAGTATCTTAAAGGCTATTGGCTGAAGGAGTTCCTACAGCATTAAGGTAAATGAGTTAATTTTGAGTAACTGTACAAAAAAGAGCACAGTGCATCACATCAAGGGAAACATGGTGGCAGGACTGGGTGTCTATTCTTGTGACAGGTTCATCCAGCAAGCATAGATTCGTGAATGCTGATGCTTACAGCACTTCCTGGTTTCTCCCTTTTGTTCAATCTGGCACAAGACCCTGGAGTATAAATGCCCACTTCCAGAACAGATTTACCCTACTCAATAAACAACTCTAGAAAACACCCAGATTGACAAATCCATAGACGTGTTTCCATGGTGATTGCAAATCCCCAGTCAATTTGAGAATGAAGATGAACCACCATCTCTGTCTGCAAGAATATGTGGCAAGAAAATTATGTGTTCATTAAGGCTGATTAGCTTGATTGATTTAAAAGTAAGTTATTTAATTCTTATAAAGTATTCTTATTTTGTATTTTCTTTTCCTGTTACAGAATTTTATATAATTACTCGCTTTACAGTTTAGCAAGGTTTTTAAAAACTACTAAAATTAGCCAGACTAAAATATTTTTTTAAAAAACTGAAATAATAAATGTAGCAGCATTTTATTTTTATAATAAATAATGTAGTCATCTATAAGGAAATGGAATAAGAAAATCATCAGGCCAAGAACAGAAATGTTTGTTCACTGATGGATCTTATACTTAGTATGTATGTGTTTGAAGAGAAGCAGGATTAGAATATTTTCTTTAACTTTTAGAACAAGTACAGTAAATACAAATTTTATTTCTAAGCTCAATTCTAGGACCCAAAGAGATACCTGAATGAATTCTCATATAGAGCCACCCTCTATATGCAAAGTTCACACACAACCCACTTATATTTAATGCCTTTCTACTTCAACAAAGCATGCATATCTAAATACAGCCAAAAGTTATACGGTGGATATGGGGTTAAACAAGAGATTAGAATGAATTTCTATTATCTTCATTACAATTTAAGAGACAGGAACCTGGTTCATAACATGATTTTAGTGACTTTACAATGCTCTTTGGTTTTTCCTTTTGTCAATCTGGCGTCTCCTTGGAATATCTGAACTGTAAAAATCACTACTTTGGTTCCATTTACGAATAAAGCCATGGCTACCTAAATGCAATGTGATTCTTAACTCACAGAGGTATCATGTGGAAAATCTGAACAAAATGGGAAATTCCTGCTCCTAGTGGGCCGTGATCCAGAGCAGTGCAGTGTCAAAATTGTGAATGGTTTTATTTTAGAAATTGTCTATAGATGGCAGTGGACCATGAGTAACCCAATCCAGAGGAAGATAAATTACAGAGAAATATTTCTGGGGATGAAAGGGGGTTAGAAAAATGATGTTCTAAGACCTGCGAGAGTTTCACTTGCCGTATAGTTTCTTACTACATCTAAAAGTGCATCATTTATCCATATCCTCTTCTCAAATAAAGAGATAAAAATCATTCAAACTGTACAGAAATGTTCTTTTAGTCTTTAGCTAAGCTCAGAAATATAGAATAAAAGTACTATATTCTGATGCACATTTTGATATCTTTAAGATTTTGTGAGCGTGGCATTGAAGATATAGAATTTAAAACTTCAGTTTATGCACATTTTCAGAAGTTTGCCAGTGCTGAGTGCCATGCTCTATGTGCCTGCAAGATGATTCTTAGAGAGCATGCTGGCGTGACATTTGTAAATCACAGGGGCTGTGCGTGACATAGAAGTGTGGGCCTTCATTGTGAAAGCAGCAGAAAATGGAGAAACGCACATGAAGTCTCACTTCGGAGTGCTCGGAGGTCTACAACACAGTGTCTGTATTGAGTACAGAGAAATACCCTGAATTATTACATTGGCTAACTACAGCCATCACCTCAGTTTTCTTAATGTATTTTTATAGGTGATTGGATCAAATGCGATGAAAGAATATAAAGTTAGGAAAGGTAAGTGAGGATTTGACAGTGTGAGGCAGAGTATGCTGGGTGTAGGAAGTCGTTCAGCTTGCTGTGCTCTTTGACAGGAAGGAAGATCTCACACAGAGCGTGGGGCATTTTCCGAGCTTGTTATGATCTCATGGCTTGTTGAAGTTTAAATGATCTAATCCTTTTTTGTCTTTCATTATTTGAAGTTTGTCAAATTCCATTAATTAGCTTTGGAAATCTAGGACAATTCCTGCTTCTCATATGTACACAGTATGACAACTATTTCCTTTATGTCGTGATTGACTCTTTACTAAGAATTTTACTTAATAAAGAATGTGCTATTAACAAACATAAATAGCCAAGACCAATGATAATCTCATTGTTATCAACTTTTAATATTTAATATAAAATTATAATATGCAAGTTATAATATTAATTGCTTATTATAAAATATGATTTTAAAAGTGAGAGGTGCGATATGACAGGGTGCAGGTATGCAGCTCAGATCTGTTGTGTAGGTTCTGCCTCCACCTTTATATGACTTATGCCATCACACTCAAGTTGCCAGGTTTCTGAGTTGCACTAAGATTGTTATGGAATATTACTTGAACTATATAAATATATATTGCATTTGTTAATGTTGTGGAGTATTGCTATAACTGTGTACAGATCTGTTGCATTTGTTTCACTTTGCCTGCTAAGGCACCTGTTTGGTATAACAAAAAGCTGAATGACCAATAGCTAGGCAGTAGAGGCATAGGCAGGGCTGGCAGACAGTGAGGATAAGCAGAAGGGAGAATCTAGGTGGAGAGAGAAGACAAGGGGGAAGAGAGAAAGGGGGGGATGCCTAGGGCCACCCAGCCAGGCTGCTCCAGACAGCCAGATATGGAGGAAGCAGAGAAGTAGGGCATACAGAATGAAAGGAAGGAAAAATCCCTGAGGCAAAATGGAGCTGAAGAGAAACAGGTTAAAATAAGTTATAAGTGAGACCAGCCTAAACTAAGGCTGGGCATTCATAATTGATAATATGTCTCCTTGTCATGAGTTGGGGCTGACGGTCAGAGGAAGCCAGCCGCATTCATTGGACCCTGTTTCATTTTATACACAGAGCCCTGGAAGTGTAGAAAACATCTGGTACAAAATGGTATTTTTTTCTTGGAACAGAGTGGAAGATTCTTGCAAGTTTTTATTTAAAGAAAGGGTATGACCAACAGAACAACCAGATCCTCTGTTGTGAAGGGCCACAGACTGAACAGATCTCTAGTTCCTGAAATAAGGGGACTTCTACAGAACGCTGGTTTCTTATGAGCTTTTCTTAGAACTCAGGCAGACCTTTGTGGTTTCAAAATCAGACAATGAGATACTGTCTAAAAGAAGTTTAGACTTCTTCTCTCACATAGAGATGATGGCGTATCTTCAAACAACTCAAATGCGTTTATATTTTTAGTAGATGACCCATTGCTGGCAAATGTTTACTATGGATGGGCTTTTATATTTGTAGGCTTTTAAGCATGTATACTAATATCAGGGCTTCACAATTTATCGGAAAATTTGAGGACGTGCAATTTTGCAATGGCAGCCCCTGATGGAAGCCTGTGTGGAGGCTGAGGGCATCGCTTTCTCCACAGTAGGACATCCCGTTGCTTTCTCCCCAGGAGTTGCAGCATTACCAGTTAGGGTAGACTAGCAGCACATCATTAGCCAGGCACAAAGACACTGCTGAGGCTGAACTGGACGCATTCTCTGTAGGACTGAGCACAGCAGTGTCTTATCATCCCATCATGACAGCAGGGCAGTGGCGCAGAACTGTCTTGGCTAATGCCCTTTATTTGCAAACAGAATATTTATGTTAGTTCATCTTGTCTCATTTCGTCTGTCCAGCAGCAGGTGGTATCAGAAAGATATATGGTGCAGAGGTGATCAAAAGAGAAATTAAATCTATATTGGAATTAGTCACTGGGCTTCTTAGGTATTGATAGTTGGGCTCTCTTTAGATTCGCACCTAGATGTCCCATTGACAGAAAAATGGCATAGAGTTTCTGGTTTACAGTACTTTGTGAATTTTATGTAAACTTTAGCATTACATGAAATTGCTGAGTTTTAACTTTGAGGCAATGACTTACAGTAACATATTTCAAGATCACTGTTATTTTTAAAATTTAATAAGGATGATTTTTCTAATTAATAAAATTATTTCTTTTTGAACTGGGAGTTCCTTGTCTAAGTTAGCTGGATAATCATGCTTTCCTCCCTAGTTAATATAGATATATTTTACCTTTTGAACCGCTGAGAGAAGAAGTGATTTTTTTCCTTTGCTTCTAGATCTAGATACTCTTTGTTAAATGAATCTCAGGTTACTGCTGGGGATACCTTTATGACCTCGGGCACACTCAGTTACTACACTCTTTGGAAATGGTGAACTTTTTCTCTGAATTTTACATGTTGACAAAAATGTACACAGATTTTAAAGAGTTATGTTTGTGTTTTATCTTATGTATGTGTATTCATACATGTTTGGATGTCCATGGAGGTCAGGATGGGCATAGAATACCCTGGAGCTTGACTATTACACAGGATTAAGCTGCAGAACCTGGGCTTTGGGGAAGTCCCTTATGCCCTCCTGAAGAAGTCTTAACTGCTGAGCAGTTTGTCCAGCCCCAGAATTCATAGACTTTAGGTCAGCGGAGGTACCCTTTTCAAAGCTTCCTCAGAAGTTTTTTTCTTTGGATAAATATGATGGTTAAATTTTAGGAAAATAAAATTTAAAACTATAACAGTTTATTTAAAATTTGATTACTGATTTCACCTTTATAGAGGTGTCCTTTCACATGAAATAGAAAAGGTGATGTTGATGCATTAAAAAAAAATCTCTCTCACTTTTAAAGAGAAAGAACATCTACATTCTATGAAGATATTTGCTTTCCGTGGCAGAACAGAGAACAGAAAAACAGAGCATTCATTCTGGTCAGCACATTTAGTGAACAATATTTGAGTTGGAGAACTGGATATAACTGGATACTTACAGCTCTTTGAAGGCTCTCTAGTCTTGTGTGCACATATTTAATATCTTTACATACTGCAGTATGGAACTTTCACAGCTATTCTGAGCTGTGGCTTCCTGATTCTTGAAACTGTGATAAATATACACATCAAAGATCACACAGCAATGGACTAGCTTAGCATCGTTTCTGGCTCTGATTTCCCGTTCACAGCTGTGTATGTAGTCCTAGCCCTACCTCTCTCAACAGTACTGCTGCTACTAACAAGAATCTCTGCCCCACTCTTACTACCTGATGAGATTTATTCACTTTTTCTTATTCCTGTGTGAAAACAATACATTTCAAAGCTAATTGCTTATTATTTTTAATTCATCTATTCATTTAACATTCTGGCCACAGCCTCCCTCACATCCTTCCCTTTCCGCCCTTCCTCCTCTATCTGCCCACCTCCCACTATGGCTCCCACCCTCTAATTCTCTCCTCTTCTTTCTCCATCCAGGAAAGGCTAGGTCTTTCATGAGTACGAATAAAACACGGCACATCAAGTTGCAGTAAGACTAAGCACCTCCTCATGATTAAGGTTGGGTCATGAGACCCAGCATGAGAAGTGGGGTACGAAAAGCCAACAAAAGAGTCACTGACAGCCCCTTTTTCTCTGATAGAATTCCCACAAGAAGACTGCAAGGCTGTCACATTTACGCAAAGGGCTTAGGGAGCCTCCCTATGGTGGCCTAGACCCCTCTGGCTCCTACATTCCTTTCTCCACCTTCTCCTCAAGATTCCTGAACTCTACCTAATGTTTGGGTATGAGGCTCTGCTTCCCCCTTGATCAGTCGCTAAATGAAGCCTCCCTGATAACAGCTGGGCCAGGCACCAATCTGATCCTAGGTGACAGTCAGTTCAGGTTATCCACGATCGCCATGAGTCTAAACTGGGGTCCTCCTGTAGACTCCTGGGAGATTCCCCTGCTCAAGGCTCTCACCCAACTCAGAAATGTGTCCCCAGAAGCCCCCCTCAGCTCTTTCCCCTTCTGTGGTCCCCCAACCTGATAGCTCAGGTCCCCATCTTCCCCTGCCCTCAGTTCACTCACAAAACCTCTTCTATTTTCCCTCCCTATGGAGATTTGAATCTGTCCCTTGCTTTTCCAAATATCCTCGCATATGTAAGATTCTGAGTACAGGATAGCAAGTAGATTTGTTTCTACTCTCTCTCTCTCTCTCTCTCTCTCTCTCTCTCTCTCTCTCTCTCTCTCTCTCTCCATCCCTCCTTTCCTCTTTTCCTTCCTTCTTTCCTTTCATATATATATATATATATATATATATATATATATATATATATATATTATTTTTTTGAGACAAGATTATTTCTCTATATAACGAACTAGGTTGGCCTCGAATCCCCACAGGTCTACCTTCCTCTGACTCCTGAGGGCTGAGATTAAAGGCATATGCTACCACTACTTGGCTGTTTTCAGTTTCTTCTTTAGTAATAATAAATGCCGTGACCATAAATTCTTAAGTATTATTCTGTTGAATTCATGCTATCATAGGTTTAATCCTTAAAAGTACTAAGTACACCCATATGGTACACATCTTAGTTAGGCAGGAGATAGATACTGTTTTATCATAAGCATATCTTCCTTGTCCAGGAAAATATAATGCTATCCAGTAGACAAATTTAAATAATGCAGATTAATTTGGAGAGAATATTTTTATAGAGGAAACAGACGTTATTGTCTATGATTCTGATAATTTTCCCTCCCATTCTTTATAGTGGTGAGTGACGAAATCTCCCTACTGTGTTCTCTATGCACAGTGCAAGAAACAGGTAGTGCTTTAGATGACTGTTGTGAATGCAGTATTCTGCCTAGAATACAAAGAGGTTTTGCTTTTCCATTTCACTCGTTCAACTTCACATATTTCTCAAGCTGAAGAGATCTGCATATTCAAAAGTCCTCCTGTAACATTAACTTGAAGCTGCTGTCTACATGAAGGTCAGAAAATGAGCTGTTCTTTTTCTTGCTTAATGTTGTGGTTGAACAAACTACCTTGCCGTGGCCAGGCTCCAAGTCTGCATTAACGAGGTACTATCATGTAGTTTCCAGAGTGTTCCTCAGAGCTGTTATAAGTCATTGACAGATGCCTCAAACTTTCAAAAGTTCCTAATAAAATTCTGCTTTATGATGTTTTTGACACAACTGTTACCAGTGAAGAAGAAAATAAAAACAGACCTCAGTGACATTCTGAGTCCACACCATCAGTGGCATCATTCATCTCGGGCTCAGCATTCTCTCCTTTTAAGCACCACAGTTGATGAGTGATGGTGGACATGATCGCTGGAAGTAACACTCGGAGAAGTTGCTCTAAAAAAACAACAAACACATCCTGGTCTACAAAGTGAGTCCCAGGATAGCTGGGTCTACGTAGAGAAAACCTGTTTCTAAAAACAAAACAATACAAGGATAAAAAATAACCAACCAACCAGCCAAACAACAACAAAAACAACAACCAAAAATAAAACATTCAAGAGCTTGTTTGGAAGTCCTAGCAGGGGAGTGTGCCTCCTCTTTTATCAAGGACCAGGCCTCCTCTATTCAGCGAAGCTTGTCTGATCAACTGTGCAGCTGAGAGCAATGTACATGGGGGCGGGGTAAGAAGGGGACCCGACCTAGCCAGCCTGATCCGTCAAGTCAACCCTGGAAATCAATGGGATGCCAGCTGGTACAGCCACTTATGTTTTGTTGCTCGCTCTTAGGAACCAGTTCTTTTTGACCGAGGAGAGACAGAAAGGGAGTGGAACTGAATGGCAGGGGAGGCAGGGAGGAATGAGGAGATCCAGAGGGAGGGAAAGCTCAAATCAGGACATATTAGTGTATCAAAAGAAGTCTGTTTTCAATACCTTGATAACTTCATACACATGTCTACTGAAGTTTGGTAATTTAAACTCCTGTATTCTCCACTACTCCTGCAGAAATTTTCTTCCCAAATAGCACCCTTCTGTGTAATGAATGTCCTTTGTAAGGATGATCCACTGAGTCTAAGTTTGTTGGCTTGAACATTGGTGGGGGTGCTTACTAGAATGTGGGTAACTTACTAGTGGCTCCGCTACTAAAGAAAAGTGTCCCTCCACACAGCACACATTAATTCCCATGGGTCCTGACTGAGTGGGGTGACCACATGAGCCATCATCTCCCCTTGCATGATGAAATGGTGACAGGTCCATTCCTGAGGAGACTGCACACTGTGTGTTCTTTCTCATAGGTGAATTCTAGCCCCAAATATTTAGACTTATGTGTCTTGATTAAAACTTTTATAGCTTATATAATATACAGATTCATGTTTGTGACTTCAAAATTTTGGAGTTTTCATATACTGTCAACTTTTAAGTTTATTTAATGAATAACTTTTTTCATATTTTTTTACTGATCTTTGCTTTTTTCTCTGCTCCCCTCCCTTACTCTCCCTTCCTCTTCAACCATACCCAAACACTCCCATGCTCCCAATTTACTCAGGAGATCTTGTCTTTTTCTACTCCCATGTAGATTAGATTTTACAAAGGACATTAGAGAGATGTATTCTCTCTTAGTGTCCTTGTTATTGTCTAAGTTCTCTGGGATTGTGATTTGTAAGCTGATTTTCTTTGTTTTATGTTTAAAATCCACTTATAAGTTAGTACATATGATAACTGTCTTTCTGTGTCTGGGTTACATCACTCAAAATAATGTTTTCTAACTCCACCCATTTTTCTGCATTTCAAAGATGTCTTACTTTTTTCTGCTGTGTAGTACTCCATTGTGTAAATGTACCACATTTTCCTTATCCATTCTTTGGTTGAGGGGCTATTTCATTGATTCCAGATTTTGGCTATGATAAACAATGCTGTTATGAACATAGTTGAGTACATGTCTTTGTGGCATGATTGAAGATACTTTGAATATATACCCAAAAGTGGTATTACTGGGTCTTGAGGAAGATTGTTTCCTAAGTTTCTGAGAAATCACCACACAGACATCCAAAGGAACTGTTTCAGCTTGCATACCCACCAGCAATGCAGAAGTGTTCCCTTTTCCCCACAACCACTCCAGCATAAGTTGTCATCAATGTTTTTTTTTTTAATTTTGACCATTTTTACAGGTGTAAGATGGAATCTCAGAGCTGTTTTGATTTGCATTATCTGATGACTAAGGATGTTGAACATTTCCATAAGTGTCTTTCAGCCATTTTATATTCCTCTGTTGAGAGTTCTGTGTTTAGGTCTGTACTCCATTTTTTTTTTAAATTGGATTTTGTGTTCCTTTCATGACCATTTTCTTGAGTTCTTTGTATATTTTGGAGATCAGACCTTTGATGTGGGGTTAGTGAAGCTCTTTTCCCATTCTGTAGGCAGTCTTTTTGTCTTGTTGATCATGTCCTTTGCTTTACAGAAGCTTTTCAGTTTTAGGAGGTCCCATTTATTAATTGTTTCTCTCAGTGTCTGTGCTGCTGAGGTTATATTTAGGAAGTGGTCTCCTGTGCCAATGTGTACAAGTGTACTTTCCACTTTCTTTTCTATAAGGTTTTGTGTGGCTAGCTTTAATCAGTTTCTTCTAATATGCAAATTAGTTAATGAGATGATAATTTGCAATTTATGTTAGTGATAATATTACACAGGTCTCAAGATTTATTACCACTTCTTATACTTTTCTGTGTCTTTTTTTCTCTTTTATTTATTTTTTGAAATGTATGACTTTTGAGAAGCCCTAGAGATTGGACATAGTCCTTGTTAATAAACAAGCGTGCCACTCTGAGCTGTCCCTCTAGCTCCATGTACTTTCTGTTTTGAAACATGGTTGCATTAAATTCTTTTACGATAGCCATGAAGTTCCTTGTAACTCCTGTGACAGGACTTCTGATCCTTTGGCCATGACCTCTGGAGTAGTTGGAACTAGAGGACCATCTCACTAGCCCCAGAATTCTTATGTGTTTTCTACATAAGATTAACAGGATCTGGAACCATTGATGTGTCTAGCACACTTTACTGAAAGTGCATAGGTATTTGGAATCATTGCCGTGGTATTGTTGCTTTCTGCTTCTGCATTTCTTTCACATAAGGGTGAGAGGAAAGCGATTATTCATTTTGCAAAAACAGCATATAGAAAATCAACATTGCATAACAAATGTTATTATGATGAATGGCTTATTTTGTCAGGAAAGCATCGTTCTCATGGTTAAAAATCTAATTAATACATTGGTAACAGATATCTATTAAATCCATAATGAGTGTTCACCTGTCACAACTTCAGGGGACTGACTGAGAAAGTCAGAGTGAGGCACCCTGTCTACAGGGTTTCCATTGTGTTGGGGTGCTGTAGTGACCCCGACTGTGCTTTTGAATGTCTCTCCACTCCAGGAGGAAAATTTAAAGGGATTTGCTTTGTTATTCTAGATGTGTACTGAAGATTTTTATTCCATAGTGATCATCTGTATGCGAAATGAAGATGTGTGTGTGTGTGCATGTATGTGTGTGCATGTATGTGTGTGTGCATGTGTGTGTGTGTGTGTGTGTGTGTGTGTGTATGTGTGTCTGTGTGTACCAGAAGGCATGAGCTCTACCTCAGACATAATTTCTCGGGAGCTGTACTTACTATCTTTTAAGACATGGTGTCTCCCCAGGACCCAGAACTCACTAATTTTATCTACCTGACTCTAATTCTCCAGGACTAGGTTTCCTACCTAGTCTGAATTCTTGTGCGAGTTCTGGGACCACACTGACTTTATCATACCTTTGTGGAAGGTATTTTGCCAACTTAGCAATAACCTCAAGCCCTGTAAAGTGATCTTGATCTGTTTAGATCTGGCTCTGTTTAGGTCTGTCACTACAAGTGGAATGCTTTCTTAGGAAAGTCTTTGTGTCGTTTCTTTTATTTAATGTCCCTTTGATTCAAATGTAAGTCAAAAAAAATCAATTTGGTAGTGAAATGCCCTTGGTTACTCCAATGCATACTCCTAGATATCAGTTAATGAAGCAGAACCTGAACCACAGTTCTGAGGTAGCATTCCCTCCCAAAGAAAATACAAACTATTATAGTAGTTCATTTTTACTCATGTGGAACTCATTCCATGTCTCATAGTGGGTTCCTGAAAACTTATAACACCAGCCCCAATAAAAAATATGTATTTTCTGAATAGACATACCACATATAATGCTTAACAGACAAATTAAACACAGTTAAAGTATTAGTGACAATTAAAAGTAATAAAGCAGAATAATTATAACTGCATACATTAATAAAATTATAGAAAACTTATAAATTACTTTTTTCAGGAAACTACAAATTGCTTATATTCAGGCCACATTTAATTATGAGTAAATAAAATCATGAACAGCAGAAAGTGACAATGGGGAAGTACCGCTTAGGGGATTGTTCTAACCACACTTTAGTCAAGTTCCATATGATCTTAAACCAAAAGTTCAATAATTTTTGTTTTATACTTTGTTATGATTTTATTTAATATTATTTCCAAAATCATATTAATGATTCTGTGAGACGAGCACTAATGATTAGTGACATGACAAAAGGAAGAGAGGTCTCGCAACTGTGGTCCATGAGCAAGGTCAGTGCTACTTCTAATGTTTGGAAATCATCGTTTATGGAGATGCAGTCATATTCATTGCCATTTAATATCTGTTGGACTGGAGCAAAGTGTTTGCAAAGCAACACAAAGGAAACATATTGGTCCTGATGGAAATATTCTCTACCCTGACATAGCGAAGACACCGTGGGTGTTCATACTATGCACAACCGGTCAAACTATTTATACTCTTTAGATATAGGCAATGTCGTGTGTTTCATGTATTCTACTCCCAACTGAAATTTGATAAAAGATATTGAAATAAACATCATGTCTTGGAGAACTTAGTAATAAAAAGTACGCCCAAACATTTATCATTCGATTGGACAGATGTGCAGTTATTCTGACAAATTGCCATTAAAACGGTGTCACTCATGGACATGACACTTCCAATGTCTTTATCGATGTCAGATCTCAGCACACTGAGAAGCCTTTCAGCAGCCGCATCCCACTCAGCGCTTACTGAGCATCAGTGCCCCAGACAAGCTAAAGGAAAACTAAGGTAGAGCTTTTCTCCTATTGCATAACACAACATGACGAGAGTCAGCTTTCTAAGAGCACAGAAGATAGGGTATGGGAAAGATTCAGCGACAAAGGTCCTGCCAGCAACTAACCCGTGTACATGTACATGTCCACTGTGCGTGGAGGCCTGGTGATCATTCCAGCATTCAGAAAGCAGAGCCAGGGGATCCCTAGAGCAAGTGGCTAGCACAGTTTGCTATTTTGATGAGCTCTGGTTTAAATTGAAGCCCCTACCTCAGTGAATAAGGTAGAGTTGATTGAGAAATCTTTTCTAAGTCTTCCTCAAGCGTCCACATGTAGGTACATATGCAAGTATGTCCACATATATCCATACATATGTGCACATCATACACATGTACATTTAAAAAACTACAAGAATTAAAGGGAGCACATAGAAACTGCTGTGTTTTTTCAATGATAGTAATTTAAGCTTTTCAGTCGTTAGAGGAATTGAGGATAGCAAGGACTTCTCAAAGAATCAGGCTGGTTTTCAAATCCACTCCTTTTATTTGCTTCCTCCAAAAGGTGTATGCAGGTTAGGAAGCTGCAGAAAACTAGGAGTTTAAAAAAAATGATAAAATGATCATTCTCTTCATGCAGCTGTTTGTATCCTTCTCTTAGAAATGTAGCCATTCAATAAATATGTGTGAGCTGAAATAAAGAGTCTAAAAGTCTGAGTTGCAAAGTTGCTAAGCAACTGGCCAGAATATTCGTGACTCTTGCTGCTCTCCTGCTGGCTTATGGTCTGTATGAAGACTGGATTAAAATCACTCACTTATATGAGAACTATTTAATTAAAAAGTGCTAAACTAGTATTCTAGGAGCTATTTCTAATATTCCATAGTAATTTCTCTTTGTATAAATATTGTAATTTTAAAATTATCTCTATACCAAAGACAAGTATTTGCTCTATATAGATATATTCTGTCCCGTATAAAAGAGAAACATGCAAACATCTGTCTCTATATGTATATACATATATATGTATTACATGTGTTCTACATGTCTAACGTATAAACACAGATATATATGCATTTATATATTCATTTAATTTATTCATTCATTATAATATATTTACTGAATAGATATTAATTTCCTTAGTAATAGAGTATAATATAAAGTAAAAGCGTTTTGTAACATTTAGAGTTCTGCAAAGCAGATACCTGGAAAGGTCATTCAATCTAACCACAGTAGGTATTGATATATGTCTCTTTTTCTCCATTTGTAAAATAAGTTAAGGCAGGTTAATGAGAATCCACATTCCAGGCTCTGAATAAAAGCCTTTTCTGCTGTCATTATATTTAATCACTTCTAAAATATCCCAGAGGTTAATGCTGGCCCTTACACTGCACAGGTAATGAAACTGGGATTGTAAAGACCACCTTAACTGGGGGCTTCACAGGTAATGAAGCTGGGATTGTAAAGACCACCTTAACTGGGGGCTTCACAGGTAATGAAACTGGGATTATAAAGACCACCTTAACTGGGACCTTCACAGGTAATGAAACTGGGATTGTAAAGACCACCTTAACTGGGGACTTCACAGGTAATGAAGCTGGGATTGTAAAGACCACCTTAACTGGGGGCTTCACAGGTAATGAAACAGGGATTGTAAAGACCACCTTAACTGGGGCCTTCACAGGTAATGAAACTGGGATTGTAAAGACCACCTTAACTGGGGCCTTCACAGGTAATGTAACTGGGATTGTAAAGACCACCTTAACTGGGGGCTTCACAGGTAATGAAACTGGGATTGTAAAGACCACCTTAACTGGGGCCTTCACAGGTAATGAAACTGGGATTGTAAAGACCACCTTAACTGGGGACTTCACAGGGAATGAAGCTGGGATTGTAAAGACCACCTTAACTGGGGGCTTCACAGGTAATGAAACAGGGATTGTAAAGACCACCTTAACTGGGGCCTTCACAGGTAATGAAGCTGGGATTGTAAAGACCACCTTAACTGGGGCCTTCACAGGTAATGAAACAGGGATTGTAAAGACCACCTTAACTGGGGG
The DNA here is from genome assembly GCF_982192425.1 of Myodes glareolus. Classification (NCBI taxonomy): domain Eukaryota; kingdom Metazoa; phylum Chordata; class Mammalia; order Rodentia; family Cricetidae; genus Myodes; species Myodes glareolus. The sequence continues at coordinate 58,494,962 of NC_142045.1, forward strand.
CTTCACAGGTAATGAAGCTGGGATTGTAAAGACCACCTTATTGGGCACCTCACTCAGCACTGTCTGTTGCTTCACTGTCATTAATGTTATCTGAGGTTTGATCATCATATAGAATTAGAAACCTGAATCTCCGAAACTTAGAGTTCTAGGCTTTCTCAGTGGTGGAAAATGTCTGTAGCATACAAGAGGTCCTCGAAGCAAATGACTGATAAAGCAAGAGAGAAGAGCATGGAGAAGGAATAAGAGAGAGCAAGAGAGGAAGACCAAGAGAGGCAGAGACAGAGAGGAGCAGGGACCCTAAAAATCAAAAGTCCAAACTGCTAGGATTTATGGATTCTTGTGAGTTATCCAATGAAATCCTTCAGTGAAATTCATAGATGGGAAAGTGGATGTGGCCTGTATCTGCAGGTTATTATTGACAAACCCTGTAGTGAGGAGGCAAGCAGGCCTGCTTTTCGTCCCGCCCGGCTCCCACATGACTAGCTTTACACCGGAAATAACAACACACAAATTGTATCCATTTAAACACTGCCTGGCCCATTAGCTCTAGCCTCTTACTGGCTAACTCTCACATCTTGATTAACCCATTTCTATTAATGTGTGTAGCACCATGAGGTGGTGGCTTACTGAGAAGATTCTAACCTACGTCCATCTTGTGCTGGAGCTCATGGCGTCTGCCTGCCTCTGCTTTCTTTCTCCCACAATTCTGTTCTGTCTTCCCCACCTACCTATGTTCTGACCTATCAGGCCAAGCAGTTTTCTTTATTAATTAACCAATGAAAACAACAGATAGATAGAAGACCCTCCTACATCAAAACCCTGTCTTTTATTCTTCAAATTTGTAGTTAATGGGGATGTAGATTTATATTAACTGGAAGAATGAAGTTAGAAACCTCTAATAGAGGGCTTCCCCTTCCTCTCAAGTTATTTTTCACAGTGAGGTAGAAAACATGAGCATCAGATACATATTTTCTGGCTAAATTCTGTATATGATTTTTCTAATACATCTTCATGCCAAGAATTTGAATTTATTCGTTTTTTTCTGTTTAGTTTGTTTTTTGGAGACAGAGTTTCTCTGTGTAATAGGCCTGGCTCTTCTGGAACTCACTGTATAGACCAAGTTGGTCTCAAACTCACAGAGACCTGCTTGCCCCTCCCTCACTGATTGCTGGGATGAAAGGTGTGCTCTACTGCTCCCACTTTGAATTCTTAAATATTCTTTGGTTAGCATTTTCAATGGAATATTATGTTGTTGTTATTGTTGTTTGTTTGTGTTTTCTAGTTTCTATTAATAGATGTGTGACCTAGCTTAATTAAAATTTGTGGCAAAATTTTAGCAATAAACCCTGTGGAAGCAGATTGTCCTTCCTGGATTTGGATCCTGATTCTCTGTGCCTCTGGGCAAGATGTTATATCAATGCTTCACCTTCCCTTGTCTGTTGAGTAGGGATCACCGGCCTCCTAAGGTGGTTGTTGTGAGGATAAAAACCAGACAGATTTAAAAGACTTAAGGCTGCTCACAGTGCAGTAAGGAATGTTTCTGCTTTTATCACCATTTTTACTGATCTTTGGCAATTTGTAAGTGCAGTTTTGTACCTCTGTTGGACAAACTAAAAAATAGATCATGTGGCTGACTCGGTGTTTAAGAACACTTGTTGCTTTGGCAGAATTCAATTATTTGAACGCACATGACACTTCACAACCATCTATAACTCCAGTCCTAGGGGATCCCTAATGCCATTTACTGACTAGCAGGAGAACCAGGCATACACATACCTACCTACACATACTTACTTGTAAGCAAAATACTTATGTATATGAGTTAAAGTAAATTATTATAAAATAAGAAAAATTGAAGATAGGATTAGACCAGTGCCTCAGTGGGTCCCACCAGGAGTGCTACTCTTCCAGAGGAACAGAATTCAGGTTCCTGCACCCATACCACATAATTATAGCTAATTCCAATTCTAGGGATCCAACCTTCTTTTCTGGCTTCTTTGGAATACATAGCAAAAGACACATGTGTAGATAAATAAAATGAATCTGTAAAAACATACTGAGGGAGAAGGAAGTATACAAGAGCAAGCTAGAGGAAAAGGGAGGAGCTGAGTAGGTAGAAGGTGATTTGGGTGGACCACAAAGCTCCCAGGTGTGTGCAGAGGTCTCTTCCTGCTCTCCTCCACTTGCCATACAGTGAAAACTTAGTTTGCTCTTCCAGTCTTCTACCTGTTCTTATTGAGCATGTGCATGGATATTCCATTTATAAGTATATTTACTACTGCAACTTAGGGACTTAAAAAAGGCCATTTACTTGGAATAATAAAAATAAGCATTCAAAAATTGGTACTCTAGACTCAACTCATCCCTAACCCTAACCTCCATTCAAAGTGATAACAATTTGATAATCTTGATATAAAACTGTGCTTAAATGGGGTAATTGCCTTTTGCTTGGTGAAAGCATTATTATTGTCTAGAGTACATTTGTCTTCAGAAGGGTCAAATGTATAATTTTCCTGCCAAGTGATGCTGATTATTCTATATTGTAGTTATTCTGACCAGGGTATAGGTTAAAAGCAACTTTGAACATTGTCTTCTTTCAATTGCAACACAGGTGCTTTAAAGAAAATCCTTAAAGGCATTTCCATGTTAAGTTAGCTCAGCCTTTGCAAGGGAGAATTTGCAAGGCTTTCTGAAAAGTACAGCCGAAGATTGCTTTTTTATGGTTTCACTTGGAGCAAATTTATGGACATAATCTGAATAGGAACAATTTCTAAGATTAACAATGTCCTCCTTAAATGCTGACCGTGGTTAGGAATGGTCATATTAAAATCTGAATTTTCAAAAATTACTAAGAGCTTCTCTTCCAAGGGCAGATATAAGCAGCGTGTAGTACTCTGATGAGAGTATGATGTTAATGGTCTCTATCTATGCTTATATTAGTCCTGAAAAATGTCCATGGGAATATTGAAAAAGTCTTGTATTTATTTTTTTTGTTCTTTTAGCTGTAAAATGTTTTTGTGGCACTAACATTTTAGAGGAGTAGGGATGATACATATATGTTAATATAGATGTATGCACAAATATGTTATTCACATATACTGTTGATATATGCATATATATATATGTATGTTCTGTAAGTCCTATAGTTATTATTTTAAAGATTTATGCTATCTTATTTTCCAATATCAAAGATATTATATTTTTGGACACTTACTTCTGTTTTAGAAAATAAATTCAGTATATATCAATATAGATGAAAATATATTATAAAATGCCATTTTTCATTTTATTAATTTAGGTATCTACGATACTGATATATAATACTGAAATGCTGTTGGGTTTAGCCACCTAAAGCCTTAACTAAATTTAATTATTTTAAAAACAAGACAACAATTATTGTATAGTACCCAAGGGCTATTTTTGGAGTATGTTTGTACATATACATGTTTGCTCAATCCCATGTTTAATTATAACTTTTCAAATTAAAATTAAATTTGTCAAGCATCACTGGAAACAATATTGCAAAATATTAATATCTTTCTTTATTGAGGTAATTGCAATCACTGCAGTTACACACACACACACACACACACAGTTTTTACTTTAAATGGAGTAAGACGTAGTTTATTCTGAAGCTATTTTGAGTGACCATGACCCGGAAACACAGACATAGGCTACCTAAAATTCCGCGATCAATTGTGGAAATGAAATCTTATGGTCTTATAGAACAAAGAAAGTCATAAATCAACATAATTTTGAAATGCACTGGAACATACATCCAAGAGATGGTTAGAGCTGGAAGGGGGAGACATTCCTATGATCCTAAGATATTATCTAGTAACGATCTTAGCTTTGGGGTTCTGGAAGCTAGTACTTTGCTACGTCTAGAGATTTCAAAATGTTTTTATCTACGAGTAACTGTTAAGTCTGGAGAGTAGCCCCAGCTCCTGGCATACATCCCAGTGATGGCCTGGGAGTTGCATTAGTCTGGACTACAAATCCCAGCTTGGTCAGGACCATTCCCATGGGGTATTTAAGCGGACACATGTGGTTCTGGGTTTGCATGTGCTCCCCACTCTCCTGTCTCCCCGCCATGTGGCTGGCCACCTGAGAGCACCATATTTAATAAAACAATGGGCATTTTAATTTGGTTTGATCTGACCTAATTGGATTTCGATTTTTTTCCTAACAGTAAGAGGATTTTTGTTGTGACACAGAATTGAGCATATGGTGATTAGCCTTGGAACATACAACATTCTAATCTTTTTACTTTACTGAAATTCAAATATTTCAGTCAGTTTTTGCAAACATAGGTTCTTTCTGGTATTCACATAGTTAAGTAATATTCAAGTGGATTGATTATAAGGAACAAAATGATACCATTTTCAGGCATAGTTTCTTTGGATGGTGAAGAGTGGCGATGGCTTTTCTTTCTTTCCTGCCTGATGTCTGGGGTCTCTTTGAAGAGGACCTGGGTTATTTTAAGGCATCCATTCTGGGTGTGCTAGTTGCTGTATTTATCTACCCTTCTTCCTATTAGATGCTGCAACAAAACATTATATCCTGGGCTCATTAGAATTTACTTCCTACAATTCTGGAGAAGAAAAAGTTTAAATCTAAGTCATTCAGTGTCTGCTAAGGGCTCATACTTCAGAAGCAGCTGTTTTACTAAGCTAACCTGCATGAAGCAAGGACAAAAGGGTCTCTTGCAGATGGCCCATTTATACTGTCATTATTACTAGGTACTCTACTCTATGGCCTAATCATCCCAAAAGTCTGGCTTCCTAGTACCTTTACCTTGGGCAAAAGGACTTTGGCCTATGAATAACAATGGTGGGGATCATAAATTTTCAGGTTTGCAGCTCCAGTTGTCCCCAGCGAGCAATCTGGACTTCTCCTTGCCTGTTGTTTAACTAACTTTAAAAGTCATATAATATAAATTCAGCCATATTACAAGCTTCCCAATTTCAAGAGGTAAGGATGGTTATTGTTGGTATCACCTCTTATTAAGTGCAAAGTCACAAGTTGCATTCCAAGATGATGCGAATGAGAAATGTCCATACAAATGGCATAATGAGCAAATATTTCCTCTTAATATATCCTACACTGAGCACGGTTAGCTCCGCCTCTGCTTTAGAGTTTGGACTAAGATCCTACCTAGACTGTAAACAGGTAACAGCATACTGTACCCTTCAGAGTGGACTGTTAGTCAGATCGAAACGGAGGGCGTAGACAAATGATGAGTGTTCCTCCCTTTAGGATTTGGGCTAAAGATAAAATAAATAAATAAAGTCACCCTTAGCAACAGCAGCTGAACATTTCTGAGAACTGTATGTCTTCACTTTTTCTCAGAAATATGAAACAGCAGTACTGATGGAGCTAAGTCCAGCACAGGACTCCTGGGCTCCCTCTTGTCACCTGGTTTTGAGAAGCATTTCCTAAAATGTTAGCCATATATTGTAATATCAGACTTTTGAAAGAAAAGAAGTCTCCAATAAATAGGCAGCAGATTAAACCTAACTTTGGGCTGTTTCATATGGTCTATTTCCAAGAATGTTTAATTTTTTTTAATTTTTAAAGGTTAAAAACATAATACAACACAGGCAAAAACAACAAAATAAAAGTAGCAAAAATATTCTGCAGAGATGAGCTAATATAAAATGTTTGCTGCTTGACACCTTATAGGGGTAATGTGATGAGCCCTTCCATCTCTCATACTTAATCAGATTACAGCCTCAGCTGACACAAGACTTACAGACCTGGATCCAGAAGTGGGAAAGGAGTTGTTGGGATTCTGCCTCTTTATGAAGTTCCCTGAAAGTTGTTACCGTATTTAAAACATCTTGAGAAGCACAAACTTTGATTGTTCCCAGAAAGGTGTGAACTTGCTAGAGTCAGATCATTTAGCCAATGAACTAAATTTCAGTTTTATAAATTGCTATACAAATTGTGTATATGCCTTTTCCACAGTGGGTTTTGTTTCGTTATTATGAAGAAAGACTAGGTAAGAAAGTTAAAGACTGTTCTTCCAAACCAAGATCTAAGTTAAGAGCCTTTCTAAGTTTCAGCCTTAAAGTTTTTGATATTACTTTGGGTTGTTAGTAGTTTTCATACAATCTAAAAAGCCATTTCAAGTTCATAATAATTTTATAAAGTAATTACTTCAAACAGAAGAATGTGTATAACTTTGCTTTTATGTGTCAAACAAAACAAAACCTAAAGCCAAATTATTATGTCACAGAGAGTACATTATATCCAGTTGTTCAAACTCTCCACAGACTTGAATGACTTCCTGTTATTTATTCTTGAATACTCAGTACCGAAGAGCTAGTAAACACCAAGTAAATATTTGTTTCATGAATAAATTGATATCTCCTTCCATGACTCTTATAACATCAAGAATTCTGACCTAATTCACACTCTTCAGGCTGCAACTGAAATCACATATTGTTGTCCTCCATTTGAGACAGGAATTGCATGAGATAGATGTCCCCCTCTCCCCCGTACTATCATAGGAGTAATTGAATGAAGAACAAAGTCAATAATATTTGTTCCTGAGTACTGAGTTCAGAATGAACTCTCACTGCAATGCTTTTACTTGGAAACACCTATCACTAGAGACGAGGGCACAGCCATGATTTCTTGTGGAGAAAGCAGACATGTGTTGTTAATGGAGGGGAGATTTAACTGAAGCACCTTGATATGCTAAACGGGACAATTACAAGTCTCCCAGAGCATTGCATCCCCAATCTACTCAATTTAACAGTCTGAACTGAAACCCTTGCTGTTCCTTTAGCCAAGAGAGCATGATTACTGTTTGCACCAAGGGTTTTTATCTACATATCCATGTGAAGAACTAACTATGCTGGCTTAGGTGATGGATGCAAAAATTGTCACTGCATTATTAGCATAGTCCAAGTTTACACTTGTAATTGAACTGATAATATTCTACCCTTGCACTGCCCTTCTCTTCCACTCTCAATGTATCCTAACCACCATGAGGATGGTAAATTATGCATCATATGAGTGGTGAGCCATCTCCTTAAGGGAGATTAACAATGGGAAGTCATTGGAGTAGGAAGCAATATTCATTGAAGTTGTTAAATACATTTTCATATTTAATTCTTATGATAGCTCTGTGGGAAGCTACTATTATTATAATGATCTCAGTTTTACAGAAGAACATGAAGAAAAAAATCCACAAATGTGTAAAAGTGGGGTGCTTCATAAATAAAAGGGGCAAAATTAATTAAATGGATTCTTGCTTTGAAGCTTACAATGCCAGATTTATGCTACTTTGTCTCCTGAATAAAAACACTGTAGCACAGGTAGAAACATGCAAATTTATAGGTACTTAGAACGCACACCTATATGTGATTTCCGTCCTTCCTCCTATCTGGCATAGTTCCTAGCAGTACATATAACCAATAATGTAGTAGCGTGCTGTGTGATAGTCCTTAGTATTTTGATGGAAATTGATACAAAACAACATGAAGAAGTTTGGCTGGGTGATCAGAGTAGGAAGATGCAGGCATGCATGCATAACATAAACTGATGAAGAGTGTGCATTTCCCAGGGTCTCAACATGAGGGATTTCAACTAGGAAATGGGCCATGTATCTACCGTGTTCTAGGCTGTGTGGTGACTTTGCCTTTGAGCATGCTCTGACAGCCTACTCATGATGCTGCACATGTGCTCAGTGCTCTGCATTTCATCAGAGAGAAGTAGAATCACTCGCTTTCTAATTACTTCTTCATTTTTTCTTTACCAACACCGGTTACACAGAAAAACACACCCAATATCTCTCTGTCTCTCCCTCAGGTGGTGCTAGTGAGGTTTCACGAAATTAAAATATGTAAACTAAATAAATCACAAGCCTTTTACTTGTCTGTGTGTAGAAAAAAAATCTGGATAAATTTTAATGTCAACAGTCTCAAGACTCTTGATGTGGCCTTGGTGTTCTCTGATGAGAAGTTTGACTTCATGACTAACAGTCCCTTTATCTGAGGTGGTCTTCGCAACTCTTTCTTCCCATGCAGTAAAAAGCTTAAGTTTAACGTCCCAGTGAGAAACATGGACTACTGATTGGAGAACAAATAAGAGCGCAGGAGAATGTGGCTTATCCTAAGAGGAAATGTTGAGAACTCAGGATTACTGCTAATTCCAGAACCCTGAATTCAATCCCTGGAACCCAGGAGGAAAAAAAAAGAGAACTAACTTCTATGATTTGTCCTTTGACCTCTACACACTCACATACAGGAATGTAATAATAACTTTTACAAAATTACTATATATCTCTATTTTTCCTTTGAAGCTAGATTGGAGGTTCTATGACAATACGGCCTGAGTAGGAATGTGTGTGGATCCATTGCTAGAGATCCAGCGTGGGGCATGCAGGCTCATGGATACGCTCTTCCCTCCACTGAAATACACTTTATTATACTCAGTAAATAATCCTCTGAGAAAAATTTAAGTATATGAAAATCAGGTCCAAGAGCACAGCTGAAGTATTCTGACGATATGGGCATGGAGAGAAAGGCAGTGTAATGTGAATGGGAAATCCGATGCCCCTAATGACCTGCCATTAGCCTTCTGTCACCACAGCCCCTGTTGGCTGAAGAGACATAACTGGCGAGGTTCATAAAGCCTTATATACATAATTAGAAGTTCCCTTTCGTGAGCGATAGGGTTAGCACCTTCTGGAAAGCTCATAGAATTGGCAGTTTCAAATGTGTTTGGGGAACTCTTCTGAAATTCCTGTATCTATTAAGTAAAATACTTTAGTTGTCTCTTTAAAATTGCTTCTTATAAAAATACTTAATGAATCTAAATGTAATCAAAATTTGTTCCCTTTATGAAATGCACTTGGCAACCCTTTTCACTTGATTAAAAAAATATGGGACCACAGCTGACAAATTACCTTGAGTCTTTATATACTGTACTTTGGATATTTAAATTTTATTTCAATTTTAGTTTTTGAGAATTCTATATGCCAATACACTAGCATTGTCTTTACATCATTTATGTCACTTCCTCTCCCTCACCACCTCCTCCCAAGTACCCTATCTTATGACCTTTTCATGTAGAAATTATTTATGGGTTTATCTGTATATACAGATGTGTGTGTGTATGTGTGTGTGTGTGTGTGTGTGTGTGTGTAAATTTACATGTACATACTATCTACTGATTTACCATATTTGTACATTTTTAGGGCTGAGAAATTGGAATGGGATGATCTATCAGGCAACTCACCCCTGGAGAAAGCAAATTTTCCATTTCTACTTGTGGCTCTCCATCACAGGATTGTGAAATTTTCCCCACCTGTTTTGGAAGGTCAGCTACTATGGTCTTGTGCGGATCGCTTACAGGCAGCCATGTCATGAGAGCTCATGAGTCCAGCTACCCCACTGTGTCCAGCAGACACTAGAAGCTGCCCAGTCCTCTGTCTCTTCGTTCCTACCCTTGATCCTTTCTGCCACCATCCCTGAACTGGACGGGTTTTTAGAGGTGTTTCAGTTGAAGCTGGACACGAAGAGGTCAATTATTCTCTCCATTTTGATCGGTTGTGTACCTCTAGCAGTCTCTGCTGCAGAATGAAGCATCTTTGATGAGGGGAAGAAAGCCATTTATCTATGGCTATAAAAATAATGATTTAGAAGGTAGTTAGATTAAGTTTGAAAAATGATAGTAGTAGGATGGTTCTCCTTTAGTGTTTGGGACTCTCTAGCTATGGATTCTTGGCTAGATTTCAGATATCACACATGGGTGCTCTCTTGTTGAACAGGTTTAAGTCCAATTATACAGCTGTGATAATCCCAAGTTATAAATTCCTAAGGTGTAAGTGCAGCCTATACCTAGGAATAGCTTCTTTGACTGTTGTTTGTTGTGGTTCCGAGACTTCCCATCTCAATCGGACTCTTAATCACTTTTGTTCCTTGGCAGCATGCATATAATCTTCCAACAAAATGGACCTGGACCTTAGGGAATTGCCTTCAACATGAATATAGCTTGATTTCTCCAGGCTCTATGAATGGAGTGTGTGGTATCTTCAGCATTAGGCTCTTCCTCATGTGTTCTGCCAGGCAGCTAACAGCAATGGCAGTGGCTGGAGAGGCTATTTTTTCACTGTCCATGTAACTGCACCTGAAATTATCTAAAACCCAAGAGCTGGGTACACCTGTGAAGAGAAAGATGTGCTATTATTTCATTTCCCAACATCAATAATGCATCAATTTATGCCACAGAAATGATAGTAAAATTGGTGATAAAATGTCCCTTCATGACAATAGTAGTGGGGAGAATAATAAATAATAATAACTAATAAATAGCAGATATCGCTAATAATAAATAATAATAATATTAAATAAATAATAGAAGTAGAGAACGTTGAATCTCATTGATGAGAGGCGAATGATTTAACCCTGAGCACCATTGCATGGCCTCAATGGACAACTTCACCATCTACCTTTGTTTCAAACAGCATCAGATAAAAGAAGGAAAGACCACAAAGAGTGAAGGAATGCAGTCTGTTCTGCTTCTTATTATTGGCCTCCGGGCCTGGGTGTGAGGCAAGGAGTGGACGGGTCGTGCTATTCATGTGAAATTTGGTAAGAACAGGGATTCTGATGCTAAAGGAGGCGACTCATTTTGAAAATTATGTTCAAGGTAGCATTCAGGACTGGAAAAGGAAGGGCACTGGAAAAATTGCAAATGGTGAAGTCATTTTTTGACTATATTTGTGGACTCCATATTCCCAGTGGTCTGTTTATCAGTGTAGTATTTGGTTCTTTGATTTATTTTTAAGTGTTTAAATGAATAATATATTAACTTTTAAGAGGTGACAGATTAGTAAATTTATTTTACTGACTTTGTGGAAGAATAAGGATTTTAAAGACTGAATAAAGCCTGCTTTGAAAATCAGTGCGTCTGCAGTTGATCAAAGTGGGAGAATGAGTCAGACATGATGGCCAGGACTTTGTTTCTGTATAATTAATTCACGTGCTGACTCGCAAACCTGTGCTAACCTTGGCAAGCTTCTGTCTCCCTCCTTTTCCAACGCAGTCTGCTAACAAAGCTTTTCTTAAGGCATTCTCCCCTCTACAGGTACGCCCTGTCCTGTACATCGCCTTTTGCAGGGCATCTTTCCATATAGCACAGCTCACCCTACCCTTACTCCAGCCATAGTACCTGTGCTCTTGCTGCAACCTTGTGTTAAGTCTGGACTCCTTCCAAAGGTTCTTTAATGCTTTATTATAATTGTTTATTCACACTTTGTCTAATCACTTCCTGAACTCCTTGAAGGACCTGAATAATTTTATATTTGTCTTTCTAAAAGTTAATACTGTGCTTAGAATATACGAAATGATTAGTTGACATTTACTAAAAGAAATTAATGAATGTATTCAAACAGCATCTTTTAACCCATGTTGAGAATGAATCACGTAGGTCTCTGAATTATCAGCTGCCACTCAGAGACTACAATACCAATGCTTTGATATTTAAAGACTCTATTACCTTATTAGTTATTTAAATTACAGTGGAGTGCTTTATTTATTGATGCCATGTTTAGATCAAATCTGTTAATACCTCGTTTTACTTTTCCTCAGCAAATCTTTTATTTAGCAATGTTACTAATTTCTCTATTTCTTTTGTCTCTGCTTCCCTTTCTGTTCTTGCATTGTAAGTGGAATGATGCATTTGTTTAATCTAGGATAAATTTTAAACCTTGATGGGTTCTGTCAGTGGGTAGACTACTTACATTCAATCAGTGAGAAGTTGGGAAAGATTATCTTCTACCATCATAGTAAATTTAATTATTTCTGTTGTTGCTTATAGATAATATGATTATTTATATTTGGTTTGTTTTATGAGGTATCTGTAAGCACTTAGCAGTGCAATCAATTGTTTATGCAATAACTATTTTTCAAAAAGTAATTATTTCCAAAGTGCCAGTGTGTGTTCTTGAAATATAACACAGTCTCCTATTGGGGTTTTAATGCTGGGAAAAAAATTAGTCAAATTGAAGAAATAGTGTAATAAACATTGTGGACATCTGTTCTTGAAGAAATTGTGACAATGCTTGCTTAATCATTGTCCCCTGGTCCTGTTCTTAGAGACATTTCAATCCTGAAAACTTCAGTGTGTAGAAACCAGGCCAACAATCCATTGATTTGGCAGTGGCATATGTGTTTGTTGGGCCCTGTTAGGCACTTATCCGGCATGTGATGTTATTGTGAAGCCATCTGATAGTTATTCTCAAGACCGTGTAGCAGTATAAACTACATGAAAATAGATATTGTACAGACATTAAATTTATGTAAGTTCAGATCCTAATCTTTGAGCTCATCATTGTCTAGGCAAAGCAGATTCTTTTGTGCCATCTTACTACCTGATGTATGCAACCTCAGGAGATGCACTACAAATGATTGTTTCAAAGAATTCCATCACAGAGGGACATTCCTGTAGTGATTCCACACACTCTTAACTGATCTCTGAATGTGGTACTGTAGAAGCCCTTCTGCCAGGAGACTCACGAAGGTTGCTTACAAGGGTACCCAAGTGTGCAGTGTGACCACACTAAATGAAAAGCTGAGCAAACAAAGGTTCCAAGAGTCCATCTTCTCTTTGCGGAGGTGTAGCTACTGCATGGAAGTGGTAAGTGATTCTCTGCAGAAAGTGAAGCTACACAAGCACTTAACTGAAATTACATGCTCAGTCATCATTTTCCAGAAGGCGAATCATTAGAAATAAGGGTTTAATTGAATGCAAGTCTGAAGATCACATCCTCTGGTTAGTTCATTTTATTTTGTTGTTGTGATCATTATTGCTGTGTGTGTGTGTGTGCGTGTGTGTGTGTGTGTGTGTGTGTGTGATATAGGAATGTATACCACGGTGTGTGTATGGAGGTCAAAGAACAACTTCATAAACTGAGTTGTCACCTACCCACTTTTCAGGAATGCCGTGGTTTAAAGTCAGGTCACCCATCAGGCTTCCTCTACAATCTACCCATCTGACAGTTATATTAAAATGCAAACTTAAGCTTACTGGAACTGTTCCATGCTACTTTATGACTCAATATTTATTGATTTTTGCTAAAGGCTAATAGTCCCTAAATGTTGCTGCTCATTGTAAGTGATTTACTTAGCCAGTCAGCAGTAGGTGTTAATTCTGTTTATGAAGGTGGGAATCTGAAGCAATACAGACCAGCTCCTGCAGTCAGACTAACTATGTCCTTCATGATTCATTGTAACATAGGTGTGTCTACAAGATGGAAATGCAGTGAGTTGGACACACTCCCATGCTATGATTATATTGTTGACTTTCCATTAACTGCCTCCTTGTTCCAGCTATCAGGTTCCTAATCTAGAAAACCGGAAAAAATTGCGAAAGTCATTTCTATCTCCCTGTAACTGAGGATTCGCAGAAACAGTTCCATCAGTAATTAGTAACTTATTCACGATTTTCTTTCTTTTGTTTTGTATTTTGTTCGAGACAGGTTTTCCCTGTGTAACAGTCCTAGCTGCCCTGGAACTAGTTCCTGTAGACCAGGCCTCGAACTCACAGAGATTCACCTGTCTTTGCTCCCTAGTGCTGGAATTAGTCATGTGCCACCGATTCCCGACTGATTCATGATTTTTTTGAGAAAATTGTTAGACTTTATATTTTATGTATTGAATGTGTCAGTATGAATAAATTTTTGTGAAGGTATCTTAGGTACCATTTAATCAAGAAATTTCAACTTATATTTAATATGACTAACAAGCAATGAGTTTTCAGTGTGTGATTTAATTTATTACCAAAATTTGTGAATAATCATAAAAATATACTAATATGGATTATTGCTTAATATCGAAGAATAGATTTCTGTGCGTATATTCTGATCATGGTTTTTCTTTTCCCAGCTTCTCTAAGATCACCCTACTTCCCCACTTGCAACCCTCATACCCATTTTCCACTCTCCAGAAATCAACCAACCAAGCAGCAGCAACAACAAAACAGGATAAACACACTGTACTTATAGATACATTTATAATATTATATAATTAGTGAATAGATTAAGAAGAGTAATCTTTCACAATGTTAAGAAATCAAAGACTATTTTAGTCTAAAGGTTACTGTTTGAAAATATTGAACAGATTCTTCGTGGTTATCAGTAGTACAAGATGCTGCATATTTCTCCAAAGAACTTGACAGTAAGCCTGCCTTACAAAGGAATCAAATCCTCTGCATCAGCCCACCACTTCATGAGTGTTTAGCTTTATAAGTAAGGATTGCATCTCTTTCAGCGGTGCATCAAGTGTGTTGGCAAAGTATAGAGGGAGATGCAATGTGTAATTAGCTGATAAATCCATTAAAGGTATGAGAACATATTCTCAGTTCCTTAAAGTCACTGGCATCTACAGTGGACCGCTATAGAAGATAGTGAAATCATATGCTAATTAACAAAGAAAAGATAATTTTGAAGACGATAAAAATGAATATACAGGTAAAATGTAGTCATTATGTATGGGCGGGTCCTAACAGATGAGGATAAATCAGTAGTCAAGAGGAATGAGTGAGTTATAATAGAAAATGTAATAGATAATGTAAAATTGCAAGGCCTCTTCATGTGGGGCATTTAACAACCAATTCAGTGTTTTCTAATATTAGGTATTCTATTTCCTTGGACTCCAATTCTAAAACCATCCATCTGAATGACTTGTCTCCATGCATTATCACCTAAGTGATATAGAATCATCAGAGAGGAAGTAGCCTTGATTGAGAAACTATCTCCAAAAGTTCAGGCTATAGGCAAACCTGTAAGACATTTTAATAATTAGTGATTGATGAAGGAGGGGACTGGTAGTTCTGAGTTCTATAAGAAGCTGTGCAAACCATGGTGAGCAAACCCATAAGTAACACCGCTCCATGGCCTCTGCATTAGTTCCTGTCTCCAGGTTACTACCCTGTTTAAATTCCTAGCCTGGCTTCCTTTGATGATGACCTGTGATGTGGAAGCATAAGCCAAATAAACTCTCCCCCAACTTGATTTTTGGCTATGATGTTTCATTACAGTAATAGAAGTCCTAACTAATTCACCTTTCTGTTTCAAAAGAATTTAGTACATATAACTGAAACAAAATTATATCACCTTTTTCCCGCTTTCCTACCTCCCTTGTACCTAGGCCTACTCCCAACTCCCTTGAAGAACTCCAACCCCCCTATCAAATTCTCAAATAGCATTCTTTATCTTTAATAATTATATCTTTGATTATTATATTACATATGTATATGGATATACAAATATATGTAGATACAACTTGTTAAGTCCATTTTATTGTGTATGTATATATACAGTATATATAATTTCAAAACTGATGCTACTGCAGTGGACAATCAACAAAGAAATTTATCCTAGAAGAGCTTTAAAAGTCTCCAGTTTATAGTAAGCTGAAGAAGGTTTACTATTG
Source organism: Myodes glareolus (assembly GCF_982192425.1). Taxonomy (NCBI): domain Eukaryota; kingdom Metazoa; phylum Chordata; class Mammalia; order Rodentia; family Cricetidae; genus Myodes; species Myodes glareolus. The sequence continues at coordinate 58,510,411 of NC_142045.1, forward strand.
TGTCTAACTTAAAATTGGGAAGTCTCACAGGGAAGAAGCATGCGGAGTAGAAGAGAACCAAACCTTTGGAACAGAGACGTTAAGAAGAAGTAGGATGCTCTTGCTGAAAAGTTTGAAAACTTTGTTGAGAATGGACCCTCACTTTGCACAGATAGGTGGTTTTAGATGTTAAACCTGAACCTGAAACCTGTTTGCTTGGTTACAGAAAAAGCTGATACTCAATATTCAATGTTTTGATAAAGTGAACATTATATTATAGCTGAGTAAACTAGAAAACTTATTAGCCTTTCTTGAATTAATACATTCTCTCCGTATAATTCTAATGATGCTCATGAAACATATTGGGTTTGAATCAATGAACATATTGGGAATATTTATGCAACTTAAACTTCAGCAGAGAATCCAGGTGGATCATTTTCAAGAATAATCGATGAGTAATCATATTTATAGAGTTAGCATAAAAACTTTAGTAAACTTACACTATATTTGAAAAAGTATATAATTATTTGCATCAAGGGTATTAATATGAAGAACATGTGAAATTTAGAGTCGTATTAGCCTTATTAGAGTAGGAAAAAGAGGGACATTAGAAATACTTGAGAAATTGCAATAGAAGAATTTTTAACTTTGCCGTATTGGTCTTTAAGTAGCTACACCATTTGGGTGAGGTGTACCGTATCTCTGATGTCTCCCTGGACTTCCTTATCATAATTATTTGATTGCCTTGACGCCTCTCCTCCAACACGATGCTTTCAAACTTTATGTGGTGTTATGATAATTAGTTTTGTGTCTGTCTCTGGTATGATCTTGTAAGTAGAAAAAATTAAACCTATTTATCTTAGTATCATAGTATTTAAATAGCTCTTAAGGCACATGAGATATCCAACAAATGTCAGTCAACATAAAAATGTATGTCGAAAGAATCTTTGGAAAAGATAGTAGTCTAAAACCTTGATTAAGATAGTAATGCCATTAGAAGCTAACGAGATTGTTAGATATCTACAAAGACAATAACATTTGGATGTTACTTAATAATATCTCTTAAGTTTTAAGTGAAATATGAAGATAATTTATTGCATTCATAACAGTGCATTGTACTTAAAGGTTAAAGCTATCAAAATATACACAAGTATGGAATAAAGTATCAAAAGTGTTTTTCTTATTTTATATACTATTATATCATTTGAAAAAAAAACAACTTAGATATTTAATGAGACTTAAAATGATTATTTGCATCCTCATTGTATTTCAAATCGTTTGCCTCACTCTTCATAGACATTCATACAAATGTCTAGCATAATTATTATATTTCTGCACTATTTTATACATATAATGATTATAATGTAAAATGTTTTTGCTTATATAACTTACATTTTAGTGGCAGGGCACACATAATGAAAATACTCAGAGAATCGAGAATTTTTGTTCAGTCATGCTAATAGACTAATCAATATTATGCTGATTTTGACAAGAAAGTGTGAGAGATCAGAACTGGATAAAAATATATAGCATATTGAATAATAATTATATATGTACATATATATAAGTATATATATAAGTATGAATTTATACACACACATCCTGGTATTAAATGAGAAAAAAACACTCATTGAGAGTATGTAAACAAAGCAGATAGGACAGCAGAGGCTAGAACCACAGATATGTCAATATTTAAAAATTTAATAGAGACAGATAATTCATGAATGGGATGAGTGAGCGGATGATATCAAGTAGCCTGAATAGAAAGTGCATTTCAATAAGAAGAAAGTCGTTGCTTGCATCTAATGCTATGAGAGATAAGGTTGCAAAGAGGAACAAAACAGAACAAAAGCTTAACAAGGTGACAATGTATATGACTCATACATTCCTCCTGCCAACTCTATGAATAGCTGTAACACAAAGTTTAATTGTAATTGTATACACACTTCTTAGGCCAGACTCTTCCCATGTCTTTCAGTTTCTAAGCAATTAAAACATAAGCAACATCTTATTGGAGCGATGATTGAAACTATCTAATGACTGTCATTAGAAAAGAAAATAGGAGGTGCGCGTTTAGAAAATACCCATGAATGTCAGGATTGGTAGCTCTTTGTTCCTTTATAAACTTGGCTGATGGTAAACTTAAAACACTTTCCAATGCTTGTTTCCTGGCTTGGTTTCACAGCAGCAGCAAGTAAGATGCATTTATTTGGAGGCTTGCGTGTGGGCCTAAAAGATGCTGTTGGCAGGATGCCACGATTTCTTGCACCAATCCCTTTCCACAGTGCCAGTCTGAACAATGCAGACTTTCCATCGAGTAAGAAATTAAGAGCTGATGGGAGAGACTGTAAAACTTTCTATGACCTATTCTCTGAAGGTCAGCTGGCAGATGGTCTGCACTGCATAGTGTTCAGCAAAGAAGTGTCACAAGGGTGTTCCTACAGAAAGCAAGGCTGTATCTTGTGAAGTTCATGCCAAGAAGTGTGTAAATTAACCATATGTTACCATGTCAGTGGACAAAGAGTGATGTTTCTAAGTATATGATTTGGTAATTTTCTTCAGAGAAGAGTCGCAGGAAGTTGAGAAGTTAACCAAAAGATATTTTGTTATGAAGTGATAACATTAAGGCATATTTTAGTGTAATAAGAATGGAAACTTGGCATAAAGGAGAGAAAAGGTCAGCCTCTTCAAAGGCATAAGATAAGTTTGGTCTGGAGAAGGGCCCACTGCAAGGGAAGAGCTGGAAGATGCGGTCACAGAAATCACAAGGCAGAGCACAGTGAGAGGGAGATTTTATGGTGTGAAGATGGGGCAATTGCTCTGAACATAACTTATTTTCCCTGAGACGCATTAGGTGAGGACAGTAATTTAGGATAAAGAGAATAGGGGCTAGCTAAGGATTGGCACTAGGGATTTGAGGAGAGAGGAAACGAAATATAAGCATTAATGTCAAGAGAACAGAAATAAATTTCCTGTAAAATTTATAGTATGATTGTCTGGCTTTTGTGAGTGCCCATTTAAGAGTCTAGATCATTTGATCATAAGCGTAAGTGAGACCACTCAGCACAGTTGCGGGTCATAACTCCCTTCGCCTGGACCATAATTACCAGGTGCCTGGGCTATTACAGTCCTTAGCTAGCTAATTTTTCTTCCCTGGATTTTTCCTGTTAGTGCTGCATCAATGTCCCTTAAAACACTTTTAACATAAATTAAATTTTGGGCCAGAAAATATTTATTGTGTCCTCTTGGTCTCAAAGACCACATCCTTAGATATATGCCCCCAAGCCTGTAATATGACCTTAACTGGTTTCTTCAGTCATGGGGAACAAAGAAATTCTTCCATGAGGCAGTCATATAACCTACTGTATACTTTGTGTTTGAGAATACTCCCCAGGACACTTATTTGTAACCTCATTAAGCAAGGGCGTTGGAAGATTTTGGAGGACTACAGGGAAGCTGGTGTAGAGAAAAGGGATGGCAGTCTCAAAGCTTTCACGGTGCATGAGTCCTAGCAGAGGACCCTGGGAGAGATGAGGAAGATAATCAGAAGGAAGGACAAATTTAGAGAGACAGACTTAAAGTAACAAGCAAGCAATTCCCTTACTTGATATAAGAGTTATGTGAAAAAGAATGAAAAAGAAAAGCAGTAGAGGGAGGCAACAATGCGGTCAAATTCTATGCATGTTAATTTTGAGATGTCCAGGTGAACATGAATAAGTTAATGTCTCACTTTTTCCAAAGTTTATTTATACAAATTGTTTTAGAAAATGAAGATTGATGGCCATTCCTATTCATTTCTATTGAAATAATAAATTGAGATATCATCATAATTTAAAAGAATGTATACAGACATACACACATATAATTTTATATATATCATAATATATGTAAATATATAATTTAAGATATATATATATATATCATAAGAATATTGGGATCAGTAAAAAAGACACCAAGGAAGGTAGGAGGAGAAATAAAGTAGTAATTAGTAAAGTAGTAGCAAAAAGAAATTGCTAAGTTTGATAATATTTATATTATCAAAGACTATGGACAAGAAAAAACAGGCATTCTGGTATTTTCAACTATTAACATTACTGTAAAGGAAGCTCAAGGACCATTTTATTAGATTTTGAAAAAAAACATGACAGTCAAGATGTATATCCCAACAGGTGTTTGAAGGATGGAATTTTAGGCAATGAAGAGAGAAATTGAAGCCCTTTGAGTTGGGGTCTAGGGAACGCGGAAGGCTCAGTAAGGAGATCAGCAAGGCACTGCAGGGGGAAAGTGATGGAAGTTAGAGAAAGCTGAGAAAGTACAGTGTGTCCAGGAAAGCTTTCTTAGGCTTTGGACTGGGATCTGAAGAAGAAACAGAAACAAGGTAAAGAAAGTTGCTTTTGGCTTTAGAACTTAGAAAGCTGGCAAACTCATCTGGGCTCCATGAGGAAAGCTCCTTAAATGGTTGCATGGAGTGGGGTTTCTCATGAGAATAACTGTATTATCTCATTAGGTGATGTGGGGAGTTCTCACGTGGTCGAAATGACAGGATTGCCCTTATAAACTCTTAAAGAAGGAGAGGGTAGTGTATGAGAATGTCAGGTCTCTACCCAGGGGCAGAGAAGATTCCATTATTTTTATCAGAAGCAAGTACTTTTCACTTAGTAGAACTGGAAAAAGCTCAGCCCTGATAGTTCCACCCAAAGTTTACCATGAAGGTCATCTAAGACTATTAATCCCTATAACATTCCCCCTCAATAATTAAGACCCTAAAATTAAATTAGCATTTGGGCAAACGTGGGGCATAAAAGGGAAGGGATCTCCATCATTGCTGACTTTCAGGTCTTGGAAGGTAATCAAGGGGACATATCAATTGCAGCAGGACCATCAGAGTGTGGCGTGACTATTAACAGGAGATAACATCAGGACAGCCATTTAGGCCAATGGTTAATGGTGTGACTACTAAGGTTATAGTAGACATACCCATTTTGACAATGGAAATCCAGTTCTAAGTGTTGGTCATGCCATCAAGTATAGCTTTCTAGGCATGTAATTCTCATTTCTGCAAGAAGACAGATAACAAGAAACCTGAACTTATTCCTGTCCTCAGACCAGAGGAGTACCAAAGACATTTTTTCACTTCTGGGCAAGGATGAGAATTAGAATTGCTTTATTTGGGGTTCCTGACCATTTTATATGAAATAAAATGAATAATATGGAGGAAGATTAAGTTTAATGACAGTAAATCAAATAGCTATGTCATAGATTTCAAAAATAAATAAGGAAGAACTCCATTTTGAGTTTTTCTTAAACGTATGTGTGGTCTTGCAGACTCTAATTACACTGCCACTCTCTCAATATGTACCAGGATTTCACTTCTTCCATAATTTTTCTGGTTCTTTGGCTTGTTTAGACAAAGGGGATAGACAGATAGTATGATATTTCAGAAATTCTAAAGAGCGTTATCAAGATATTAGGAATTTGTTTTGGTTTTCTTGACTTCTATAAAGCACACTCTGAGGAAACCTTGACTTTTTAAGGGAGAGACCATGTTGAGAGCAACCCTTTAGGCAGCCTGTTTAAGACAGTAGAGTAAGGCTCACATGAATGTTATAGCATTAAAGTGATGATTGCTCCATCAGGGACCTCGGGCGAGTCCAGCAGTGCAATCTCCATTCTTAGAAGAGTACAAATAGCTGAGACTTTGTCCTATTGTGTATTACTATGCATAAACTATTTAATTATACCATTCTAGTTTGTTGAGAATTGGTGTGTTTACTCAAACGTGCAAAAGTCAGAAATAATTCATTACTCCTGGAATTACCGTTCTTTGCATTCTCACCACCGCCGAGGACAATAAGAGTTAACCATGTCGAACACAACAATTGTGAGGAACAGTCCCGACTGATTTTCAATATTCCCTCATGTCTTAAAACACTGTGCTCTATCTTCAATTATCTGCTCAGTCTACAGATGAGACTGCCTAGGCCTAGAAGGGTTTATTAACCTATTCAGGGACACACATCCAATAAATTGTTCAAATATGGAACACAGATTGAACTAGCTAAACAGGTGTTTTTTCCAACTAACTTTTGAAGCCCTTTATTTCCAAATTTAATTAACAAGCATGCCATACACTTGAAATTTACAGTTGTGAGTGTTTGATAAAATATATTTGTACCATAACACCTCTTTAAAAAATTATAGCAAGAACATTATTATTGAACACATTTCATTTATTTACTTGTGTGCATATGTGCATGTGGGGTACATGCATAAGCAGGCTCCAGTATGATTATGGAGTGCACATAGAGATGAGAAGAGAACTTCTGCAAGGTTCCACCAGTTGGGTCATAGGGTAGGAACCCAGTCTTGAGCTGTCTTGTTGCCTTCTTTGAAGGTTTTCTTTATGCCAAGCTGTGTTTCTCACATAATCCTTATATGGTAGTTACACCTCTACTTTTATGCATCTAGATAGCAAATAATTTGCCATGGACCTACAATGACAATTTGATAAGACTCAGACTCTAACACAAATCTTTCTATTATGTTACTGCTGGTGATAATTATTAGACTGATATTTAGTTTTAATTTAATTTTTAGTTTCATTTAATTTTTAGATTCCTGACTCTTAATCCCAGGATGAATTGTGGGCAGTTCTCATCTCAAGTGACTTTGTTCCCTACAATCTATTCCTGGCCTCCCACATATTCTTTACATATTACCAAGGTCTGTCTCTATGTCATTCTTCCTTCTTTTCTAACTCCCCTTTTTCCATGTTCTTAACTAAATGTAGGTGATAGGGATGTTGATCTCATGCCATTTTAAAACAATAGCCAACGTGCAAAGATTGTCACAGGACAAACTTTCAGTAAATATTAGTGAGTTAACTTATGATTTCTATGATTCTGGTTGATACGAAGTTACACTTTGAACCTTAGATTTTTCATAACCAAGATCCCGTTGTCTAAACAAGAACACAATAAGTAATGTTTGAGATGTACTCACTCTTTTGGGTCGTAAAAGTTATTATAACATGGGATTATACCTCATAGAAAGTCTTTCTTGGTGCCTAGGGAAATGTCCCTGGTATCTCTTTTATTTGTGTTATCAAAGAGCAAACCTTAAGCCACTGTAATAAAGAATGAAGAACTCAATATAGTGGTTTCCATGTACAGCTATCACTAGCAGAAGATGTAAAATAGATTATAACACGAAAGAGAGCATTTTAATCCCCCACAGTTTGAAGATTGTGCTACATAAAACTGAGGCTTTGGAAAGCAGCTTACACATCTCATATTAAAAAAAGAAACTCTGATATTAAACTAATTAAAATAATCTTAGTATTCTGATACGGGAGAATTGTCTGTATTCTGTCAATCATTTTAATAAAACGCTGATTGGCCAGGCAGGCAATATAGGCGGGAAAGCCAGACAGGAAGTAGGGGTGGAGCAAAGAGACTGGGAGTATTCTGGAAGCAGAGCTCCCTCAGCACTCCTGCACAGACCACCAGAGAAGCAACATGTAACCTGCCCAGCTGAAAAAGGTACCAAGCCATATGGCTAACATAGATCGGAATAATGGGTTAAGATAAGTCATAAGAACTAATAAGTAGCCTGACCTAATGAGCCAATCAGTTTATAATCTTATGGAGTCCTGTGTGTAATTTCTCTTTGGGATTTGCCGGCTGTTGGGGTACCGGGCGGGACGGAAACCCCAACAAGCCGGCCCGTCATGTTACAAATGGCGCCAACGTGTGGACAACTGTATCCACATAAAGCCTGAGACAGTTTGGGAAGTAATTCTAGAACAAAATGACAGCATTGCACGTGGTTTCTTGGTAGCAGCAATTTCTCGGGTCTGCTCTGCTTGCTAGAGGCAAGCAAATGCTCTCATCTAAGAGAGGCTTCCTGACTCGGCTTTAGCTGCAAAACCTTGCAGCTCTTTTAGGAGGTCCTGCCATGAAACACTTAAACGGTGTTGGTGAAAAGCTGAATGCATGCTTCTCAGGGTTTTAGCCGTAACAGGAAAAGAGCTGTGCTGTTTTAAAATGCCGGTTTTCTGGGCTGTCCTGCCAGGGCAAACCTTGACTCTTTTAGGCAGGCAGTCCGACTGAGTGTGGTCTATGAGCAGAATGTTGCAGTTTGCTTGCTGGCAAGGACCTTGAAACGCCATAGAGTTGTGGCAGTGAACAGAGCTCTGGCTGGTACCTCAGCCATGATGCTGGAAAGCTAAATAACGGGCTAGGTCTAACCGTCAAAGCCATGGTTTTAGACTCATGTGGTCAGAAAAAAGAGAGAGAGATACAGTAAAGAGAGGTTCAAAGACGAAGAAAACCTCTAAATGGTTTACTAAGTGTTAAAAATATATGCAGGCTAAAGGTTAAAGTTCTTAGGGTAAAAGAAGAAAGAAAGTAGTTGGGTGTGGTGGTACACACCTTTAATCCCAACACAAGGGAGGCAGAGGTAGATTGACCTCTGTGACCTCTAGGTGTGGTAGTACACGCCTTTAATCCCAATGCCTGGGAGGCAGAGACAGATCTCTGTGAGTTTAAGGTATGGCAGCACTTGCCTTTAATCCCAGCACTTGGGAGGCAGAGACAAGTGGATCTCTGTGAGTTCAAGGACAGCCTGGTCTACAGAGTTATTCCAGGACAAAGATATACAGAGAACCAGTCTCAAAAAGTAAAAGTAAAAATAAAAGAAGTAGAGGTTAAAATAAAGCTACATAAAGATGGAAAATACACAGAGAATCTTGATACTGTATGCTATTATGCTCTCTTTGAATTGTTTGAATGCTGAGGAAGGAGCAACAGCTGCTAAAGGACTGTTGTTTATAGATACTGCTGAACTAACCCAAGATAGGTATTTTGAAAATACCTTGGCTTCAAAAATGAAGTCAAAAGGTTTGTTACTTTGGAGAAGAGATTTTGCTATTGTTTCCACAGAAAATGAGAGGTTGTGGATTCATTCTGAGTTAAGAAAAATCCAGTATGATCAAGGAAGGCCACCTGAGAAATCTCCAACAGGAACAGATGGCCCAGATGTCTGAGTTCTACATCCAGAACAGATTCAAGACTGCTGCCTGAGATGATCAAGACTCACAGGATACTCCAGTCAGGACTTGATGATAATTCTAAATTTTCTTTAGGTCCCCATAAGATTATCAGCGCCCACAACCAGCAGGAAGTAGCCTGAAATACTACGCCCACATTCCCAACAAATGGACTATGGGTATTTTCCTTTGTTTAAAAAAAAAAAAGAGGGAAATGATACGGGAGAATTGTCTGTATTCTGTCAATCATTTTAATAAAACGCTGATTGGCCAGGCAGGCAATATAGGCGGGAAAGCCAGACAGGAAGTAGGGGTGGAGCAAAGAGACTGGGAGTATTCTGGAAGCAGAGCTCCCTCAGCACTCCTGCACAGACCACCAGAGAAGCAACATGTAACCTGCCCAGCTGAAAAAGGTACCAAGCCATATGGCTAACATAGATCGGAATAATGGGTTAAGATAAGTCATAAGAACTAATAAGTAGCCTGACCTAATGAGCCAATCAGTTTATAATCTTATGGAGTCCTGTGTGTAATTTCTCTTTGGGATTTGCCGGCTGTTGGGGTACCGGGCGGGACGGAAACCCCAACAAGCCGGCCCGTCATGTTACAGTATTCTTTTTATTTATTTCATAGCTTGGAAATCTTTCTAAAAATACTATTTAAATAAATAGCAAAGACTTGTGTTTTCAGTTTGTTACTTATAATGATTACAAAGATGAATATTTTTTCTTTGAGAGAGATAACACTTGAGATGACTTAGAACCAGGTAGAGTCAAAATGTGACTGATTTCATTGCTTAGCTTTATGTAGGGACATTAACATACATAAAGCCAATCATAAGGCCACATTTTAATGCACTTAGAAGTAATTATTTCAAATAAATACATAAATGTGAAAATATAATCTATGTAAATCTATGTAAATGGGAGGTTATAGTGAATTAGTATATAGCATTACTGAGTAAATTGCTCAGGGTTTCATTAAATAGAAAAGACTAAAGACTTGGGTTAGCAAGAAAAAGCTCCGTTGCTCTGATTCAGCTGCTTTAGGTTGTTAATCTGGTCCAAGATGATCAATTTCTCGTTCATCATAATAATTAGGAGTAGATTTACTGAGCATTAGTGTAATTTTCAATCATGCTAATAGTTGTGCAATCCTCTCCTCATTAATATAAATGAGGTAAATTAGATCCGTGACATTATAAAGGAGCCAGAGAAACTGCGGGAACTTTCCTGGGTCCTCCCTAATCTCCATTAATTTAATTGTGATATGTTGTTGCTTGATTCTTATTTTCACTCTCTTTATTTTCCATTGCTAATGGTTCCTTATACTTGTTAATGAGTGTACTAACCTCTTAATTTAAGAGACTGCTGTGTTGTAGTCTAAATCATATATACTTAATCTTGTCTCATTGCCTTTAACCCTTTCTCAAATATTCAGTCAATGCCATTTATGGAGCAGTCACCCATGAGATTGAAAATTAGATATCTCAGCACAGTTACCCCCAAACCCAAAAGAAAAGAGAAACGAAAGGCATCCCTTGCCTACCAGTTTGCAGTCCAGAAGCATTGTGAGTCACACTAGTGTAATTAAAGATGTGAGATACTCAAGCAGTTTCAAACTTAACACTGCTTTTTTATGGTATCCTTAAAACTTTTATTTATATCCTCCAGATGTCAAAATAAATTCACTTTTCTATATTTTATAGTTTAGTTTTTTAAAAAAAATGCCTGTCCTGGAAACACTGCCTAAATTATGTCTTCCCTGAACAGCGTTTGTCTAAGTTGTTTCATAGTCCATAACAAACGTTGGTCAACACTGATTTTATGGCTATTTACTTTCTCCACTATAGTTTATAAGAAATGTAAAATGAATCAAAACTGTGTTCACAGATTTTATCTAGTGGGTTACTATGTTAAACTGTCAGATCAATAGATGAACTGTGACCTTTGCCCATGTCTTACACACATATATTTTTTAAAATAATTTCTAAATTTTCTTCCACACACAACATTTTAAAAGTTTACAATAATACTTTTTTATTTTTTGAATCATTAGATAAAAAGAAAAATTCAATATTCCCAAGGGGGGAGGAATAACTGGGATTTTATTAGTATTGCTAACCATCTCAACACTTACAGTGTGTGCTAATTCTTTTCTAGAGTTTAATTAACAACAACTAAAATGAAAATTAAAGACTTTCCAATGTTTTTATACTGGGTGGTGTTTCTCAGTTTTATACTTTCATGTGCATTAAGACAGTTATTATCCATACTTTCTAAATTAGTAAATCCAGATGTGTCACAGGGACATTGGCGTCTGGCTAAATCATCGCTCTGGCATTAGCAGTCATTTACCAATATTTAACACGCCTCAGCCTGCCTAGGCTTCTTCACAGCAACATAAAGATTATGACAGAAGACTGGTGAAAATTACAAAGAAAATACATGATGAGCAACATATTCCAAAATATAGCCAAGCATTAGCACACTCAAAATATGTGGATTAGCAGGAGGTAGCCGCTAGGCCATCAGCTCTGTGACAAACAGCAACCACAGTAACAGCATTCCAAAGAATACTGGGGCTTCCTCAAGATGTCCCTATCCATAAAAAGAAACAGCAATGCAAATTTTCTGTTTCCTCTATGTATTCATTAACCTACATCCCTTGCATTTCTACATCCCATAAATAGCAGCGTCACAGCCCCCCCTCTCCTTGCTCCTTCATCTGTTTTTGTGTGAAGCCTGCATTCCCTCCTTTCTTCTAATAGGTTCTCAAAAGGACACTACCTCTTCACTTTCCAGTTACTGTCTTAACCGCCTTAAGCTGGGTGGCCATTGCCTGCTAGTTTGGTGATTTTTTTTTTTCTTATTGCTGAGATCAAGTATTTCAACAGGAGCAGCTTAAGGGAGAAAAAAAAGTTTTGTTTTTTTTTTTTCTTAAAATTGAGGGGATGTCATCTGGCATGGCAGAGAGGACATGGTGGTCCAACCAGTAGTTTGTACTGTGTCTTAGGCTGGAGGCACAGAGAGGTAAGTGTTTATATCAGCTGGTTTCTTAGTTTTTCTTCTTTTCTTCTGGTTTTGATCCCTGTTTCTGTTGTCTTACCACCTTTGGTAATCTGAATAAGAATCACCCCCCCCCCCCTTAGGCTCATACATTTAAATGCTTGATCAGCAGGGAGTAGCACTTTTTGAAAGGATTTGGAGATGTGGTCTTGTTGAAGGAAGTGTGTCACTGGGGGTGGGCCCAGTTCTCTCTCTTCCTGTGGCCTAAGGATCAGGATGATCTCAACTTCTGCTTCAGTGCCATGCCTATAGTTGTGCTCTCTGCTTTGAAAATCTACTAACCTCTGAAGGCGCAAGCAAACCCCAATACAATGTTTTTTTTTTTTTTGTAAGAATTATCTGTGTAATGAATGGTGTCTCTTCACAGCAATAGAACAGTGACTAAGATGCCACCACCTTCAGAGTGAGTCTTCTGATCTCAGTTAAATCTCTCTGAAAACTCCCCCGCAGATGATGGCCCAAGGTACCTATTATACCATTCTATACTGAGTCTAGGAGACAGTTCCTGAGTGACGGAATGGAAGCTGGCAAATCTACACAGATAAACTGTTCTCAATAATCTAGTCATTTTGGCCAGTTGCTCCAATTCAATATACTGTAGTCCTACACTGTCACATATGCACAATGTACCTCTTTGGCCAACTCAACTTTGGCATCTATTGAATTCTAAGTCTTTGGTTTTCCTTTCCACACGAGAGATATCTTATCACAAATAAAAATACTGTTACAGATCTATATGCATTCCTTTTATTGATCTTTTGTATACCAACTCAATTCTCACACCCAACCAAAAAGCTCAAAAGACAAGGGGAAAAATTTGTCCTCATAAAAAATGAATGAGAAGGCTACTTATTGCAAGTCCAGAGAATAAGTAGTCATAGTCAAGAAGTCCCCTGCTACAGATAGATATCCTATCCAATTGGATGATTTATTTTCACAATGATAAATAGATTTGAACAAATAATATCTTTGAAGATGACTGCATTTGTCAGAATAAAACTTCTAAAGTCAGATCAAAAGAAAGTCAGTTAAACAGAAAGCATAGATTGTAGATTCCATGAACAATCAACTCAGCTCTGTGATTTAATATTTGCATAACCATCATAAACAGCTTTTAAGTTATATTCTTGTGTAGGTTGCCTATCTCTACTACTAAAGCTGAGCTACATCAGCATCTTCATCCTAATGTGAGCTCCTTGGGAGACTGTAGTGCCCCCACTCCACTTTCTCCTGTTTGCAGCTCAGTTTCATTCACAGGTCTCATGTTTGTGATGCTGGATAGAAACAGTCCAGACTAGGAAGCTAAAACTTATTATTTTATGTCTATTAAACCTACCATTATTTTTTTTGAATTAATGTTGAATGGATTTGCTTACTAGCAATGTCGTAAGAAGATGTTTCACACTGGAAGGTTTCAATAGTATTAAAAATAGGAGAGATGGAACAGAGGTTAAAAGTGATTATTGTTCTTTCAGAACTCTGGTCTGGTATGTCATAATTGCCTATCCAGTTCCAGGAAACTGATGCTCTGCTTTGGTCCTGAAATGTACCTCCTCATATACTCAGCACATACACACACACACACACACACACACACAGGAATATATAAATGTATATATATTTAAATTTGTTATGTATATTTCACATATTTATAATACACAATTATGTATTAGATAATTTATGGGTATATATAATATATAATAAACATGTGGTTTATTTATATGTGATATTTATAATATATACCCATTGGAGGTTAGAAGTTTGAGATAACTCAGTTATTATGTTTATTTTTCCTGAGGCCCCTCTCATTCTTTGAGGATTACCCCCATTTCTAGGCCCACAGGCTGGCTCGGCTTAACATTTGCCGCTTTAGTCTCTCTTTATTTTATAGGAAGACACTAGTGTATAGGATGAGGACACGTCTATTATCTTATTTATCTATTTTATAGGAAGACACTAGTGTATAGGATGAGAACACGTCTATTATCTTATTTATCTATTTTATAGGAAGACACTAGTGTATAGGATGAGGACACGTCTATTATCTTATTTAGCTTCAAATCCCATTAAAGTACCTACCTCCAAATGCAATTCATACACAAATGTTCCCTAAATTTTATTGCTTAAATATAGAAATTTAGGTTCTGTTCATAAGGGAAACTTGTTGAATGAATGGTTTGGGCTGTCTTTTCCTGGATACAGCAAACTCTTTAACCTCTATTTCTTTAGCTTTTTTGTAGTTCAGTATTTTGAATATTTGATTTTTTTTTTAAATTAGAAAGTCCTAAATATCTTTAGGGGGACATTATAGCTCCTGTCTCTTTCACAAATAAATTTTAAGTAAGTAATTATTTGATAAAAAAATCTATTTTCATTATTACTTATCATTTCTCTCTATTTTATGTGCATTTCACCATAAAAAGAACAACTGTTTTGTTTTTATTTTAGAATATGTAATAATGGTTAAGATTAAAGTACTGAAGTGGAAACAGTACAGTTTTACCAATCTTACTAAAACTAAGATCATGATTTCATTTCAGTGAGTTTCATGTGTTACATCATTTTTGTAGTGTGTTTTTTAACATTATTATCCTTACTCCAATTGACATTCCTTATTAAGATATAGACTTTAGAACTCTTTTAATTTTATGTCAGTAGCAAAATTGTTGGTTTGTTAAATTAAAATCTCTCTCTTTTTCTTAGTTGAAAACTTTTTTTTTTCTGATTTAAATTGTCACTTTGAACATCAGAAAACAAAAGGTGCATTATATATGGAGAAGAAGCCGACACTCTCTGGAAATTCTCTGCGGTGATTTACTGAGTGACACATTTAGAAAATGATGAAGTTAAGGAGCTATAAGTATTAAGATACATTTGACTTGCCATTTGCCTAATTTGCTAGAGAGATTTTCAGAGATTTCTCAAATTGACTGAGTCACACTGGAAAGAAAACATGTGGGACAGTTTTTTATTGTGGTGGTGGTGGTGGTTTTTATTGCTATTGTATTTTTAAATATAAGCTGTTTGCGTAGCATTACCTTAAGAGAATGCCTAGGGCCACAGTACATCTAGTGGTTTATATTTCCATCACTCATATGTACAAAGATAGGATTATTGCTGAAATAGCTTTACATGGTTGCACACAGCAACTTACTGCTATGTATGTTAGCTTGTAGTAATGGCTACATGAACAGGTTCTAAATGTCTTACCTCTGGCAGTATGGTATTTTTTCATTTTTTACCTGTTAATTTATTCACTGGTTATCACCTGTCTCTCAAAGGACAAATAATGACCCCTCTACTGTGTGTAATCTAGAGTCCTGACCCTTCCAGTGGAGTATTTAGAGGACAACAGCTGCTCTTCCGAACATTAATTTTTCTATATATTACCATTTATTGTTAAAGGAAGATGGGTAGAGATGAAGAAAGAAAGAGAAGGAGAGAAGACAGGAGGAAGGAGAAAGGCAAAAGTTTGAACTGTATTTTTCTAGGATATGTGTAATGTAGCCAAATGCTAACTACTCAGGTTACAGAGATTTTTTTTTCTATTAAAAAAATAAATACTTTGAGCTTCAAAATAAAGTTCATTTTTGAAAGTTTGGTTATTTTGAACATCATAGAAATATCTTGACACTAAGTTTGGTATTAATGAATGAGTTGCCCTTCAAAAGGAATCTATTTGCCAGTTTCTTTCAAAAGTGATAGTAATACGAGGTTACCATCTGTCCTCCATTAATATAGGGATGGTGTCATAGTGCAGAGCCAGCAAGGCAGAGAGCACACCAATATACTGGGTTCTGTTCTCCTTCCTTCTGTGAATGACTCAATAGCTCCATCAAGCTAAGGAGATTTTTCTGCTTCTATCATTTGATTGATCTAACAATGACTGTTGATGAATTATTATGAGGAAAATCAATACCTAAAGATCCCATGGCGAAGTCCTGAAGTCCATGTGTGCTGTATTCCTGGCTACACTGCGAATCAGACTGCTTTACTTCTACTTTTTCCCATTCTGACCTGAATTAAATCCTTCCCTTTTACTCAGAACCCACAGATATGGTGGCATGGATACCACCTCAACTAGGCCATTCTGTATGAAGAATGAAGATGGGCCAAGCAAAGTAACTGTATCATATGGAGAGACATTCCATGTCAGAGAATAGTTTTACTGTCATTCCAAAGGAAAGCTAACTCTGGACAATTTTAAGCCTAATCTTTAAGACTATGCCTAAACTGCAATCTGAAATGTTAAATTCCCCAAGCATCAAAATTTGTGTAAACTGAGATCCCAAAATTATACTCCCAAAGAATTAACATACTAAATGACAAAACTCTGATGTTTCCAAACTGGTGTGGGAGAATTGTCTGTATTCTGTCAATCATATTTTAAATAAATGCTGATTGGTCAGGCAGGAAGTATAGGTGGGAAAACAAGACAAGAAGTAGAAATGATGTAATGAGAACAGGAGAATTCTGGGAAGGAGGAAGTTGATTCCTCCCACTCCTGCCCAGATCACCGAAGCAGCAGGATGTGATCTGCCCCACTGAAAAATGTACTGAGCCACATGGCTAACATAGATCAGAATAATGGGTTAATATAAGCTATAAGAGCTAATAAGCGGCCTGACCTAATGGGCCAATCAGCTTTATAACTTATAGAGATCGTTGTGTGATTTTCTTTGGGGCTTGCCGACTGTGGGGTACCAGGCGGGACAGAAACCCAACAAGCAGACCCCCCTTCATGTTACACCAAACTTTATTTTTTGTTGACAAAAGAGAATATAAATGGGATAGAAAGACAATTCCAATGAATGAGTTTATAGGTTTTTCAGTTATATGAATTCTTATAAAAGAATTAAAGTGGCAGCTGTCAGTCACAAAGGACACTGAGGCATAATCCCACTCACTGAGACCTATTTGAGTGAGAGGACATCAAGGTCATGGTTGGGCACTGATGAAGATAAACGTCTCTGTCTTGCTGGTTCTGCAGCTGTTTAGTCCTAAAGAAACACACAGAGGCTTGTATTTATTGTAAATCACCTGGCCTATTAGCTCAGGCTTATTACTAAGTAGCTCTTACAACTTAAATTAACCCATAATTCTTGTCCATGCTTAGCCACGTGGCTTGGTACATTTTCTCAGTGAAGCATTCTCATATTGCTTTATCTGCATCTGGGAGATGACTGTGTTTCTGCCTTTTCCCCTCCCAGAATTCTCCTAGTGTGGTTGCCCTGCCTATACACCCAGCCTGGCTTCTGGCCAATCAGTGTTTTATTAAACTAATATGAGTGATAAATCTTTTGGAACTTTAAATTGTAGAGACTTTTGAATTTCAACATTCACCATTATACAATTTATTGTAATGTCCAAGTCTAAATCTAATGGCAGTGTGGTGACCGATTGTAGGCAGGTTGTACTTGTTCATCTTAATCCCCACAAAACAGCAAGCACAAAATGAAAGACCTCAACTCTGCCATACATGGAACTGTTAGTGCTAGCCAGTTGAATGACCTCAGAAGAGGATTTGTATATACAAATACCTCATGATGATGAGCACCCTGGTTAGAGCTTTGTGAATCCCTGAGAGACAAGCTGAGCAAAGTCCAGTTGTTTGACCCACGGAAGCTGAGATAATAAGCATGTTCCTTCTTTTTTTTTGAGAATAATAGAGGGTTATTTATTGAGAAGTAGACTCACAGATCACAATCTTCTGCTAGAATGGGGAACAGCAACTAAATACTGCATCCAGAAAAGAGGCTGGTCATGTACTTTACATCAACATAAATAGTATAAGAGGCCACACCCAAGTGGGAGGGGAACTTAAAGGCTACTGGCTGTAGGCATTCCTACAGCATCTCCCCCTCTTGTTTTAAATAAGAGAGTTCTAAGCCTAATACAAAATTATATACAATAAGAGCAAATATATCAAATAAGAAACATGTGTAAAATGTTTCAATGGTTATCCTATCCTAACGAGTTTAAGTTTTGTACTATAAAAAACTTGGCCAAGTCAAGAGAAGAAATTAACTTAAACTATGTAGTCTTCAATTACATCGAAGATCTGAGAAGGGAAATATTATTGAGTAAGCAGGCAGTGTAATCAAACAACTTCCAAAATGTGCAACAAATGACAGAGGCAACTGGATACCTGGGCAATCACCCAGAGACTTATTTTCAATGTTGGAGTAATCAGCTTTGGCTAAGGCCTAGAGTAACTGACAGACCATATTCAGAGGCAAGAAAGTTTTTAAAACTGTCTTACCCTGTCTTGGCAAGATTTGACAGTCTGTTTTCTTGTATCTTGTTGTCCTATCTGGATATCATACATTTTGTTAGTGGTTGATACATGGGCAGTTCCTTGCCCAAAGGCCAGTTTTGTCAAGAAAGGTTACAGTGCACAGTTTGAGCCAGATGAGAGGAGCAAGCTCTGGAGACCTGTCAGGTAGCATCTGGACAGTACACAGTGGTAATGTGTACTGGAAATGACTAAGAGCGTGTTTTACATATCACTACATAAGACTCAGCATGCTGCTTAGCTTTAGTCGACAATTCTTTAAAGTCTATATTGATTCCATGATATATACAATTTTGTCAGCTGAAAACAACTTTTAGAGCAGGAATAATAAAGATATACATAATTGGAGTTTCATTAGGTTCTAGGGAGTACTTTTGAGAAGAAAATCAATTTTAATTTATTGAATTAAAGGTCATCATTAAATTGTGGCCCAAAAGACAAAAGAAAATGCTGTGAATGCCAATTAAGAAGGCCCCATGTCAATTATTTTCAAATTTGGGTCTCAGAACACAACGTAAGATGTTGAGCTGATGGTTGTTCATTAGTCATTCTTCTGGGCTTCACCCTGATGGCATTAGAGAAGCATTTTATTCCTATTTAGCAGGAGTGTAAACAGGGTTTGTCCTTTTGACCCTGAATGTCATTTCCATGTTGTTCCCCTCAGTTCTGTCTGTTTCCCAACCTTCAATGCCTGCAGCTTCCTGTGTTACTTTTCTCTTCAGCATGCAGTTCCGTCCTTCATTTGTAAATAACATAAAGCAAGAGTGGGCAGGGGACACACTGTTTGTCCATTGCAGTTCTAGACCCTGGGCAAGACCTTGCATGTGTGTTCAGGTTGTGGCTACTATTCTTATCTAAGATGTTTTATTGAAAAAAATACTCTGCTCCTGGAACATGGAGCTCGTGTTCTTCACTTTCAGATGAATGATTGATTCCCCCTGTTATTTTAATAGTACTTAAATTTTCATACCTATATAGCCAGGTAGGAAAATAAATATACCATGAGGGCAACAAAACAAACTATGAATCTCTGTGAGAAGTATACTTCTCCAGTGGATTTGGAGAACCTAATATATTCCGGGCACTTTCAACACTGCTTACCTGTCCTTGAGAATATTAACGAGCAAGTTTGAAATATATATATATATATATATTCAGATAGAGATGGGCAATACATTCTGTTTTATTTGTATGTTTGTTATTTATTTTGGTGAGAAGTCAGTAGCCCGGGCTGCTTTAGAATTAGGTAGCTGAGGATGGTCTTAACTCTTGATTCTTCTGCTAGCACAGGAGAAGAGCACTGAGCATACACAGGTTACCTGGGTTGTCTGCCCTTCAGAGTGCAAACCCAAGGATCCGTCCATGCTCTTCCAGCACTCACCAAATGGGCAGCATACATTCTGTTTACATTAATCCAATTGGAATTAAGAGAAAATTTGACTCATTTTCTCAGCACTCTGTAATATTAAGAATTATGGTGGTAAAAACTGATGTATGTGTCACTGTTGACACTACTTGACAAATATGTAATTAAAATTCAAACCTGCTTTTCATAATGAAGGGATCATAGCAGTTTTTACTCATCACGTTTTGCATCAATTCTTCCTGTTCTTCTTCCTTTCTTTTTAATCTATTGCTTTAATTTTTGCTTCTCTGTGTTTTTTAAACTGTTGCTTTGCCCTGTAACTGTAATTGAAAATAAGCTGTGATTAAAGACATCAGCCACAACACTGCCATTAGCTAACTTAATACTGACTCTGACTTATGTTCCAAATAAACGCGTTGTGGGCGTGATCACGTTATTGTTGGGTGTGCACAGATAAGTAGTTCCGGAATGACAACATTCATGGAGTTCCAAAATGGCTCACAAGACATTCATCCTCTCACCAGCCTGAGTTCCTGTCTTCATTTCTCTGATATCATGCTTGAGCAGTTTGAGGAAGGAGTTATTGCTAAGGCTTCTGGTTTGCAGAGATCATCTACCATGGTGCAGAAAGTGTGATGATAGGACCTTGGTACATGCTGCTTCCTTTATCAGAAATCAGAGAAACTTAAATGTTGCTGCTGAGTTAAACCTCTACAGAAACACCGCCCAGACATGCCCAGAATTGCACCCCTTACATGATTCGAAGTCGGTCGAGGTGATTTTCATGGTTCCCCACCAGACCACCTGCGTTTCAAGTGAAAATGCTTTCCTGTTACGGAAGATGAGAAATGAATGCAGTGTGTTATTTTCTCTCCCTACTCTTTCCTCCTTCCTTCCCCTCCACTACATTGTTTCCTCCTGGACTTGGTCTATAACAACGTTGAGAACTATCTTCATCCTAAGAGGACCAAAAGAGTATTATCCTTAAATTCTAATGACACCACCTTCACATAGGTGTATGACCTCAGCTCGGATTCTTCTACAGAATAGAGACCTTAGGGTCTTAAAAGATATCTAAGAAAAGCAAATGAAATAACATGATAAAAATAAAATTGTTTTCCTATGTAAATAAATATATTTGAAATAAATTGATTGATTTATGTTAGATAATATGTATATTTAGGTATTGAGATAGACAGACAGAAAAAAATGTTGTTGTTAGGCTTTGTTGAATAACTTGAGATGCAAGGTAAAGGAACGAGATTTTGGTCAACTATTGAAAAAACTGAATTCTGGTTTAAAAAGAATGTGGCAACATGCCTGGCTTGTTAATGCTTTAAGGACTTGAAGAAATACGTATGTACTAGTGGGTTAATATAAAAAAGCGAATTAATTTGTTCCAAACTTCTTCACAGTTTTTGAAAATAGCAACAACTACTGAGTAATGAACAAATTTTGTACAAAATGTTTTGGCAGAATACCATCTACATTGATATTAAGATTAATTTAAAGTCATACAATTTATTAGTTAAAATCTTTTATTTAACTCCAATATAATAAATAAACAGCTGCTCCATTTTCTTTTATACTGATACCCTCTGTGCCCGGATGAGCCCTAGGCCATAAGAGGTCCACAGTGAATGATGCTGGCTCCTGGTCAACTGGTCCTACTCAGAAGGTGACTGATTAGTGACTGCCAGAACAGGAGCCCTGGTCAGTCGGAATAGCTGTCAGATTAAATGAAGACCTTGTCTCAGAACCGTGAGAGCGATAGTGGTGGAGTCTCGGCTAATGTACAGAATCTTCTTGGCATTGTCTTAATGTTCAAAGGAAAGACTGAAACAGGCACTGAAGAAAAGGGATGAATGTTCTGAATATTATTCAGAAGACATTCCGGTTTCAGCATTGTGTTTGTCGATGTTTCTATTGCTGCAATGAAAGAAAACGGCCCAAGAGCAAGTTGGGGTAGAATGCATTTATTTGGCTTAGGTTTCCACAGTTCATCATTAAAGTCAGGAGAGGAACTCAAGCAGGGCAGGAGCTGAGGCCCAGGCATGGAGGAGCACTGGTTTGCTCAACATGACTTGCTTAGCCTTCTTTCTTGTAGAATCCAGGACTACCAGGCCAGAGATAGCACCACCCACAATGGGCTTGGCGCTCCTAGATCAACCACTACTTAAGAAAATTGTAGGCTTGCCTACAGTCCGATCTTATGGAGACGTTTTCTCAATGGATGCTCCCTCCTCTCAATGACTGTAGCTTGTGTCAAGCTGACATAAAAGAAAAAGACATAAAACTATATAGCACAGCAATGGAAAAGTTAAGCTTCAGATAAAAGATCATACGGCATGCTATCAAAAATTCTAACGAATAGGAGCAGTGAGATGGCTCAGAATAAGGGACTTGCACCAAAGCCTAATGAACTGACTGCGTTCTAGTCCCCAAACTAATGTGGTTGAGAAAACTAATTTCCACAAGTTGGATTTGACTTACTTGAAATTGCATGCATGTGAACACACACGAGTACACACACACATATGTGCACACACACACACACACACACACACACACACACAATTAAAAAAGAAATTCTGAAGAAAGAATATTTTAAAAGTCTTCCATAGCTGTGGTATTCATTGATTTCAGGAACAAGTACCTTCATTTGTAGTGTAAATTTTCCAGAACATAAATTTCATTTCATTTTCAACATAAAGTTGTATTCAAGTCCCTTCTCTATGTATTTACCAGAAAGTTGACTAATAGAATTTGTCAACTTTCAAGAATTAGAGATTTTTCTAGTTCAAGTTCCTTTTGGTTAATCTTGCCTTTCAATAAGGAGCAGAAGCGCGGAAAGAACTGCCGCAGAGCAGTGTGGCCACGAGAGCAAATGGAAAACACTACAGTGGATCTTCAGAGTGTCCTCCCATCCCCAACATATCATTTTCCTAGAAGATCTCGGTCTTTGCAAAATGTCTTTAGAAAAGTACGATATATCAGTGCCTTAAAATTTTAATGCACAGATTTAAGGTTATGTAAATCTAGGCAATGAGCATTTTTAATTGAAAAAAATGATGAAAAATTAGGATTTCTTAAAACTGCAAGTCGTGGAATTATTAAAATGATAGTATGTGTATGGAACTCTGAGATATGGTACAGAGTTGCCTGCTGAACATATTTTCCTTGTTAGACTCTCTTTCTCTCCCTTTCTCCCTTTCTCCCCCTCTCTCCCTTCAGAGACAGATTGGGGTTCTCTGTGAAGTGCTGGCTGTCCTGGACCTTGCTCTAGAGAGCAAGCTGGCTTTGAACTCAAATATCTGCCTTCCTTTGCCTCCCCAGTGCTGGTGTTAAAGGCATGTACTACCATACTCGGCTGATCATCTCTTAATTGAAGAGTGTGGTTAAATATGGCTTGGGGAGTGTTATCTGGAACAGTAAAGAATGACAAGCATTAATGTCTGTGTTCTTTATTTGATTCATCTGTTAAGTGGAAACTATTTAGTTTTTTTGTTTCTTATCACATCTTTTAAAAAGAGAATTGTGCTAGGTATATTGTTGTTGTACCTGTTACCATTTTGTGTTGACTCTTTTACTTACATCCAAATATCTTACATCCAAATATATCCATTATAGAATACATTCTTGGAGAGTGATATTTTGTCTTCTTTTTGAGGCATTCCACATACAGAAATGCAATGCTTTATCTACAAAAGTCCTCCCACCTAATTTCTCTATTTTATTTAGTTATGAATAAGCTAATGATAGCTTAAACAGTATTTATCATTATACAATGGCATTTTAAACAATTTTTAGGCATCACAGACCCAAATTCTATTCCATTCCCACCACTGAACCCTGGGGAAGGTCTTAAAGTATGACATTCCCTAACAATTATGTTGATTAAAACAAATTGTGGTAATGCATTTCTAGTTCAGTCCATACTCACACATATTCCTGATATGACCTAGGAAACAATAAAAAGGAATAGCCAAAATATAAAACAGTAAGTTGGTCATAATCCAGGTAGTATATCTAGCACTTCCTCTGCTTAAACAGAAATCAAAGTGGAGCAAAAACTGTGTTCATGTTTGTAATCAATCTTCCAACTGTATCCAAATTGAGCTTAAGTCTGGCTATTTTGGTCACAAACTGGGCAGTGACTCAGAACCTATGATTCTGTAAACAGTAGCATTGACATAGCCTCAGAACCTGCCAGCAATGCAAATGTACAGGCATCACATCCAAATCCAATGAGGCAGAAATCCTGAGAGCTGGGCGTCACAGTCTGCTGTAGTGATTCCTCAGAGGGTTTCAATGCGTGTCTAGTTTGGAAGGCACTGAAGCAGAGAAAGGGGCTAATATCAAGCCTTTATGGTGAATAATCACAAACAAACTCCAAGCTCCACAGCACCTTCCTGGAAGGAATTTGAGAAATCGGAAGTGTACATGATAAGGCTGAATGTATTTCGTAGAGGGAAAGTGCTTACAATTAAAGAAACAGATAATTTAAAAAGAACATGAAGGTTGGCATGCCTTGTTCCCAACCATTATTCAATCATAAACAATACAATGAAACAGGCAAAAATTTGTGAACATATCTTTAATCAAGGACAATGAATATTTAGGAAATATTTGGAGATGATATTTATTCAAATCAGCTCATTGGTGATACATTAAAAATGTGGAGATGGCAATACCCTCAGCCACTTCCTCAGGTCATGGACTTTGAGGAATGGCGAAGTGTTCTGAGAAATTAATCTCGTCTAACAGCACAGACCCTAAGATCATACTTTTGTATAGTGTGCCATCACTTCTAGCACATTCTCCTGTGCTAGAGAAAAAAGAGAGAGAGAAGAGAGAGAGAAATAGAAATAGAGATATACAGAAAGAAAGAAAGACATAGAGAGAAAGAGGGGAGACACACACACACACACACACACACACACACACACAGAGAGAGACAGAGACAGAGTCAGAGACAGAGACAGAGACAGAGACGGGGGCGTTGGAGAAAATTGCTCGGTGGTTGAGGGCATTGACTGATCTTCTAGAGCACTTGTTCAATTCTGAACATCCAAATGGTAGCTTAGAGCCATTTCTAACTCCACACACAGGAAATCTGATTCCCTCTTCTTACTTCGGTGGGCATCAAGCAAGCACATGGTGCACAGACATACATGCAGACAAGAAACTAATAAAACCAAATAGAAACAAATCATTATTTTATTTTTTAAAAGTTATTTAATGTGGTTTTATTTTTGATAAATTAGTAATGATAAGAAAGGTTTGTGAAAGGAATAGAAGAATTTGTTGGGGAAAATTATGTAAAGATTGAAAAGTCCAGTGAGGGAATTGGCTTTATGCTGTTTGTGCATTTGAGTTTTAGTAAAGCAAGAAGAGGCACAAGAGGACACCAGCTTGTTTTCAAAGAACATCTACCTGATTGCTGTACAAGAATAGGTGAAAAAGAAATTTACTTATGGTGGAAAAAATTTTATAAATTCTAAATAAAGTCCAAATGTGAGACAATGATCCAGAGGAAGGGCAGAATGTGATAGAATACAGTAAGACAAATTGCTTTGGAAATACGTATTTGACAGCTCTGTGCAACAGTTGCTTCTACAAATAAAAGAAGCAGGAATGATGGGGCAGAATGTCTGACAAAGTGAAGCAGCCTACACACACACACATACACACACACACACACACACACACACGCACACTAAAGACTTGTATCTTCCATATTCATTCATTCATTTATTTGTTTGCTTATTTTTAATTTTTTAGACAGAGTTTCTCTATATAGCCCTGGCCATCCTGAATCTCACTCGGTGGACCAGGCTAGCCTCCAACTAAGAGATTTACCTGCCTCTGCCTCCCAAGTGTTGGGATTAAAGGCATGTGCTACCAACACAGGGCAACAGCATTCTTAAGTATTGTTTTAATTATACTTGTAATTTTTCAATTGTTCTAATATGTTAAACTTCTTTGTATCTTCATTTAAGTAACATTGCTTAAATTTTCTCTATGGAAATTATGAAAATAGATTTATGTGTGAAAACATAACTTAGTGTTGTATGTCAGGAAACCAATTTACTAAAGAATTTATCCTTATCATGTTTCTTGTGGTTTGGTCCCAGAATTAAATTTCTGTGAATACAGAATGACATACCTTTCAAAAGCACCTTCTTAGATCTCAATTCCATTTGTCTCTACTAAAGCAAGGATACTGATTTAATGTTTCTTAAAGTCTTGGAAAGAAACGATACTTTCAGTATTTTACCAGCTGCTTATTGTCATATTGCCAATACTGTGATTTCGCTGGCCTCCTTCCATCATAGCTGAAATACTTATTTTATCTGTTATGATCTATAGGAAATAATTTGCATGTTATCCATTTCTATAGGAAGGAAATAAGAAAATGAAGTCTTCAGTATCTCAGGAAAAATATTCTCCAAATCAACCTAGAAAATTTTACTTACAAAAATGATAGATGGATTTGGAGACTCTATTTTCTTTTTATAGAACTTCTATGTAGCAAAGTTTTAGAATGAATCCTTAAATATTTGTTATTTGTTTTAATAATCATAGTTTATTAAAACTTGTATACATGAAAAACTGAAAGGTATCAAGAGTTGATAAATGAGGAAACTAAATTTTATATGCAGAGGGTAAGTTTTATTAACTATACAAAACTAGAGATATTTATATAGGGAAATATACATTTTACTGCTCTATTAGATTAGTGGTTCTTAACCTTATTAAACTATTTGAGCTTTTGAAGCAAGACTAACAGATATTTCTATTCACATGAGATTCTGACTAACTGATTTAAGGGAATGTGGAAGCCAGCAGTTAGTATTGTTTAAACCTGTTGCATGAGACTATTTGGAATCTAAGGTACTGTATAAATGTAGTTATTAACACAGAAAATGTACCATTGAGTCAAAGCAAATCCTTACTCTTTTATAGGTGTCAATATATTACAACAAATGAGCATACAGTCTTTTTTTCTTATGTCTTATATAAGACATAAGAAAGACCCCACACAAACTCCCTTTACTTTAAAGTGAACACAAATATTTGAAAAATAAACAGGGAAAGTAGATTTATAAAACTGATAGATACAAAAATCAATGAATACTTTCACTTTATGTTTGGGTAGAGAAACTGTCTATTATTTACTCAGTGAAAACAGTGAGTTTGTACTGAGCAGCCAGTATTTGTCAGGCTGAAGTCCCTACAGTACAGCTTTAATTACAAGAGACAGGCCGACAACAGGAAGACAACTTCCATAATGGAAGTTACATCTAAGAAGTAGAGTTAAAACTTGACAATCAATAATTTAATATTATTGCTTAATTTTATTTTTATTTATTTACAGGTTACCTATCAATTTCCATCTCCTAGAATTATATAAATTCCATTTTACAATAAACAAATTTAAATAAATCATTTTAAAATCCAAAACAAACTGATGGAGGCAAATCCTCAGTTGCCACAGTTATGAAAATACGACATGAGTGCCAGATAATTGACCACACTCTCAGCACCCACATGTGGTCTCTGAGACAGTTTAGTGGTAAAAAGTTGTCAGAGGACCCAATTGGGAACTCACATGTGTTTATGTAAGTGTATACTTTTAGGGATTTTATTTCTTTTTCTCAGCATATATTTTATATTTCGTATGAGAACATTCGGCATCATTCAGTACAATCGGATATGTCCTGACTCCTATTCTAAAACTCAACACTCCAAAACAACAAAAAGGTAGAAGTCAGATGAAGGAGAAAGATGCCAAAAGAGAATATGCAATTAAAAGATGCATTTGTGCAGACAGAGACCCAAAGGGTTGCTCTTACAATCACATTGACTGGAGACAGTGGAGCAGAAGTGTTATCGTTCGGTTGAGAGAAGAGTCATGTAACAATAATCGTTCTGAGTTGGTATTATGTTAGAAAGAGTAGCTTCCAGATTGTCATCCGAGAGCTTTCTGTGTGTAGCTAAACAGAGCCTAGAGGGAAAACACCTGGGGATGCAGAGCTCCCAGACATCACCGGCAGGCACATCTGACTCTTTCCAAAAAGATCAACATTAAAATTGACCTAAAAATGCAAATCATTAAATGAAACACAATTCACTATTTTATTTTTCTGATTATAATACAGTGGCTTTAATGATATATTTTTTTTCAGAATACGTTGTTGGAAAAGTTAAGTTTAATGACCTGTCAGTGTTTGGTGCAAGACTTAATACATTGTACCGACTATAATAAAAAAAAAAAAGCATAGAATACAAGAAAAATAAATTGAAGTGCAATCAGGACTTAAGATATAGATATAGATATAGATATATCTTTAGACATATAAAGTTTGGCCTATATCTCTTCATAGACAGACCTGAAGATTAGATTTTTTCAATTATTGTATAATAAATGTTGAGAAATAAAGAAAGATTAGTTTTGTGATATAATCTTTGTTGATTGGAAGCAATGCAGTTTCTTAGGTTCACTAACAATGAAGTGGGACCTATCTTCTTGTCTATTTTAAATTATAGTAAATATTCTAAACTCACAAGATAATGAATCTTACTGTTTTGACAGAGATATCATCTATTATTGGGTAAAAAGTATGTTTCATATACTTTTATATTAGGCCTCATTTATACTAACTTGTAGTATGTTTTACACACTTTAACACAGAGAACTTTATTCCAGAGACTTTATGTGCTCATTTTGCTTCTTTTCATTCAGATTATTTTTTAAATTTATGAATACATGTGCCAGTTTTCTGTGACAAAAGAACAATTCTTAAATTCTTAAAAGTTTTGTTGTAAAAATGATATTCAATATATTAAAAATGTGTTATAATTTGCTACATAGAAATTTATCAAATGTACTGATTTGAAACATATTAGTCAACCTCAACATGATAATTAAGGATACGCCACTCATATTCTTTATATATCTAAATATCTCACCCGAAAGACATTTTTTGTGAATTATGATGTGCTTTTAGATGCACATCTAGAAAAGCAGCAAGCAAATCATCCTGCCTTACTTTTTCCAAGCCAGTCTATGATGTCGGATGTCCTTCTGTATATGTGTTGCTTTATTATTTGATAAATAAAGCTATTTTGGCCAATGGCTTAGCAGAGAAAAACTAGGAGGGAAATCTGAACAGAGATATATAGAGATAGTATGCTGGAGTTTAGGAGACAACATATAACTGCTGAAGGAGACAGAAACCAGAACCCTTCCTGGTAGGCCACAGCATTGTGCTGATACACAGATCAATAGAAGTGGATTAATGTAAGATGTAAAAGGTAGCTAGGAATATGCCTAAGCTATAAACCAAGCAGTATTGTAATTAATGTAGTTTCTGTGTGATTATTTGGGTCTAGGTGGCTGAAAAACAAATGAGCAATCCCTGCTAATGAGTCTATTTCCAGCTTATTAAAGATACTTGTAATAAAGAACCAGCATATTTCAGAGCATACAATCATTAACATTGTATAACAACTCTCAAACTCCTTTCTTGTGTTTAATACTAAATCAGAAAATCCAACATGAAATCTAATAATGAAGGGAACAAGAAATTGAGTTTGTAGAGAGCTGGGATGGATCTGGGAGGAATTGGGAGAAGGAGATCAATATGATCAAAGTATGTTGTTTGCAATTCTCAAATAATAAATATTATTTAAAACAAACACAAACAATAAGTTGTATTAGAATTTAGTCCCTGGGAATCAGACAAGAGGGATTAATATAGGTTTGTGCTTAGTCTGAAATAAATAAGGAATTCTGTGTCATCTAAAACCAAGTAGTGGGACCAAGTCTTTATAAGCATAACAAAACAAACAAATTCTGAAACCAGCTACCACCAGTACCAAACACGATGATAACCTCGTGTGATGCTTAAAACATGGAAAGTTTCTTATGAGCATTGACACATCTCATTAGCTTGTTATTTAACATCTGTCCTGATGTGCCGGAAATGCAAATAACAAAACCATTGATTTGAGACTCATGGGTATTAGAAAGAGAATCACTAGAATTTCCAGGAATATACCATCTCAATGATGTTTCTTAAAAGTCCAGATTGCTTGACATATCTGCAAAACCAATTCTGGAAGTATTAGATTCCAACACATCTCTGTTTTTAGGTGTGCTTAGTTTGCACTGATAGTGGAGCGAGAGGAGGACATAAAAATTTGAGTTCAACCTCATCCTAGGCTGTGCTAAGTAACTATCCGATTCAACATCAGTAACCCCTTCTCCTGGGAGGCAGGTGGAGCTCTTAAAACTAGCAGGGAAAGATGCCTTTTCTCATACCAATGTATATTGGGACACACCCTATTAATTACCCATGTTTCTACCTCTACCCCAAACAAGGAAGTGTTGGGTGCCATGTGTTTTAACGTGAAATTGGGTGAATAGGGATGTGGAAGGGATCTGTTAGGAGTAGGAAGGAGGGAAAGAATATGAAAAATATATTGAATGAAAATTTTTAAATTAAAAAATGAATAAAAGCTAGGGAGGAAATAGAAAACAATAATATACCTGACAAGGAGGAGGAGAGGAAGTCGGGGGAGCAGGAGGGTATTGGGAGGAGGGGAGGAAGTGGAAATTTTTATAAATAAATAAATAAATGAAAAAAATCAATTTTCCCTTCTTTGTTAAAACCTAATCAAAATAATATTTCAAATATAGAGTTCCCAGAAGTTCACAGTTATTCAAAACGCACATATTTATCTTAGTGTCTCAGTGCCTTCAGCTTTCTGTTCTGGTATGTTTGGGCATTCCTACTGCCTGGTGCGCTTTTCCTATGTGTGTTGGTATTCCTATTGTCTGATAGGCTTATCTCATTAGTGTTGGTTTCCCTACTCCCTGCTGGGCTTCTCCTGTGTTTGCCTGCACAGGCTTCCACTTTTCTAATTTTGTCTTGGGAACCCTCTATTTTTCATTGGTCTTGACAGTTGTAGTCTGTGGTGTGAGAGAAGCCAACATAGCCCTTTCTTTTGGACACTGCAGCTACAATTTAATATAGTTTCATGACTTGAGAATATAGTACATGCTGGTCCCTTGAGAGACAGACTTAATTTCTGTTCTTTTTAGTATTGTTGCTTTAATCTGTCTCCAGATTCACCTCCTCAGGCTGAGACATAGATCTGCAGATAGAGTAGTTTCCTACAAAGCAAGAAGGCCTAGTGGCTGGATTCCCACTACCCCTTAAAACCAGGTCCAATGGCACATACCTTTAATTCCAGCAGTTAGGCGGTGGCTGCATCTGATAATTACAAGTTCAAGTTGTTTTTTGTAGTAAATGACACTATTTCCTCTCAAATACAACAATATCCCCCAAAAAGATCCAGAAAAGTTTTTCACTCTTGTAGAAGTCAATAATTTAAAAATACAATTAAAGTCAAAACAAAAGTAAATTTACCTCTAGAAAGAAGTGGAAACCCCAAAAGATATGGATTATGACTTTGTAGTACTATCATTAAATTGTGACTGTTAGTCATATTAAATGTTGTCTCCTTCTAGATGTGGTAACAGCATCTTTCAACAGTAGACATGTTGAACTATAGATACCTTAATGTATTTAACATTCATCCTTGTTGAGAAAGACAATCAGGTTATATCCTTGTGAGAGCTGTACAAGATCATTATAACAAAAAACCAAGTAAAAGCAGTCTATAATTGATGCATTAACTATTCATTTTCTAAGATTAAAGAGCAGACCCCATGCTTCCTTTACCTTAGACTTTAAGAAAATAGCATGTATAAAGGCATTAAATCTATTTTCTATGTGAGAATTTAAGATAAATGCAATATGTATTCTGTTTGCGGTCCGCTGATCTGGCGCTGTGAAAGTTTTCCAAAATTAGCCTCATTTTAATGACATTTAAGTGGCTGACCGCAGCCAATAGGGAGAAAATTAGATTCCTAAAAGGTGAACTTTTTTTTTTCAATTTCCTCTCTAAAGATTCATCTTTAGACTTTTCTTTCTCTACTCCAGCTGTGCTTTGCAGGAGTCTTGGTCTGGACATTAATTAGTTACTTGGAATTAGAACTGCAGCTTACTGAAGACACGGTGTGCCCTGTACTGTTTCTTAGATTCAGTGACTCAATTGCTCAGGGATCAAGCCCTTAATCAGAGCCACTGGTCACATTATTTTCATGATAAAATGGAATGGTAACTTTATGCAACTTTATTTGTAACTGATTTGTATTTGTGAACTGTTTAAAGGCACTCAAAAATCAAGTTTATGATTGATAGCATGTGTTCTTAGCATATTGTGATGTAATTAGTTCAGAAGGTACCTGAAACATTTGCTCACCTCTTTCAGCTTCAGACACAGATATCTTTCACTTTTAGCATCAATAAAAGGGCATTATTACTTGATAACATTATGAATTTCTGAAAGGGGTTTCAAGAAATACCTTTTAACCTTAAGTGGAGAATGAATTTAGATTTGGTTCCTTTCGTTGGTTTGTCAGATGTATACATTTGGAAACATAAAAATAACATTAACTTGTAGCTGGAAAGTTGGCTTCATCAGAGGACTCTAAGATCTATTAAAATATAAATTAGTTCTCCATTTTGCCATTCTCCCTGTTCTACAATGTGGGAGTGTACATAGATGTGCATTTATAGCTCAGTTTGATTCAGTGTGTTATAACTGACTACCTTTCACGAATCAAGGTATTTGTTGTGAACTAAAAGGGAAAGATAGATATAAAACATGGTGCCTACCTGTATTAGGAGAGCACTTGTTTGTTCCCGGATGCTCAGCCCTAAGATAATCACACAGAAACCATATTGTTTGCATTACCTTTTGGCCAATAGTTTAAGCGTATCTCTTGCTAACTCATTTCTTAAATTAACCCATCTCCTTCAATGTGTATATTGCCATGAGGTTGTGGTTTAACAGGTAATCTTCCGGTGTCTATCTCCAGCCAAGCTACATGGCTTCTCTCTTATTCCATCTTCTTTTTCCCAGCATTCAGTTTATTTTTCTCCTGCTATAGACTCAAATCAACTTTTTTTATTCATTAATGGTAATCACAGCATACAGAGGAGAATCCCTCATCACCTACCACTTAGGGATGGTAGTTGCATTCAGGAAAGAAAAATGGATGAAGGTATAGTGTTGCGGGAGAATGCTTTTGTACACAGTAAATGTTTGTCACTTGCATTGGTTTAATATAACAGGCAGGAAGTATAGGCAGGGCAAACAGATTATGAGAGTTCTGGGAAGAGGAAAGGCAGGGATGTAGTCACAAGTCAGACACAGAGAAAGCAAGATGAGAATACCACCAAGTGAAAAGAAGGCACCAGGCCATTTGGCTAAACATGGATAAAAATTATGAGTTAATTTAAGTTGTAAGATCTCATTAATAATAATCCTGAACTAATAGGCCAAGCAATTTATAATTAATATAAGCCTATGTATGTTTCTTTGGGACTGAACAGCTGCAGGACCATGAGGGACAGGAACTTCTATATACAGTATAGTATCTGAACAGCCTGGCACACAGCCTGTGTTCAGACTAAGTGAGTTTTTCTGAAGTCATTCCAGAACTATATATATTAAAAATCTATGATAAGGATATAGATATAGGCTTGAAAAAGTTTGATATAGAGAGGGACTGGCTAAAGTTCACCATCTTGAGTTTTCCAGTCCTCTAACCCATCTTCCTCACTGTATCTCAAGACTCACCACTTGTTAACTATAAGGAAATGACCGTGAATAGTCACCCCAATCAGTTTACTTTTTCATCAAAAATGTATAGCTTTTTCTTTGTTCTTGATTTCCTTTCACCCCTTTTATCTCCAGTGATGTACTAAATCAATACTTTATGTTGTGTGAAGGATATAAAGCAGAAATTTTATTTGATTTTTGAGAGTTAAAAAAGTAATAGCTATTATTCTATATTTTCATATTGAGAGCCTATTAATACCATTAAAACTTACTGATGTTTTAAAATTATCTTGTGAAGTAGAATTTATTTCACTGTGCACATAAGGAAAGTAGATCATAGAGATATTGAAAATGGCTTGCAGTAAAATAATCTCTACCTAGCTTGCTTTTCTTGGTTTAAGGAGCTTTTCATTTGCTTCTTTGATTATTCTTCACAAAAGAAACATACTCCACTTGAAAAAAGATTATTAGCAATAATGGGGTCTTTAAGGTCATTTTAAAAGCTTTAAACTGTCTATAATAAATAGTTTGTAAAATTATGATATAATAAATTTCTGTAACGGAGTTTCTCTCCTGTGGTGTCTAGAAAAGATTAATATGGTAATGTGTTTAGAGTGGGTCTTCTCTTTGCTAGGGTACTGCTAGGGTTTAATAAAGAGGTTTTAGGAATTGCACTGTTAAATGCCATTTTTATGCTTAAACTGTGTCTGGCATTGTTCTAATAACTTGACTTCAGGGTATTTACTATCCAAAAAGATCCAATAAGGACAGTGCTATTTTCATCTGTAAGACAGAGAAGAAGACCTTAAGAATTTGTTTTTGGTAAAAACAGATCAGTAAGAATGTTTTGAGACATGATGGTTTGTGATTGTTGACTTTATCTCAACCCCACATGTCTTCTGCTGACGTTGGCCATAAGTCATGTGTACTTGGGCTTACTGTTGCTGGCTGTCTTGTCTGCTTCTGAATATGCATCCTCTTGTGAAGGTGTGTCATGTTTGGTATCCTAGGTGGTATCAAATTCCAGATATCATATTTGGTGATTAGTAAATAGTCATTAATTGAATGAACAAAAAATCTAGATCTGTAATCTAAATAAATAAAGAATACAAGAAGGCAGAAGAGAAGAGAGAGGATTAGTAAACTTGGGAGAACTAGATATCTTAAAACAGTCCCCTGTTAGAAAATGTCCCGAGTAGACACTGCGATGCATTGACATCCACACAGTACCTATCTGTCAAATCCCCTTTCAGACAATTGGAAGTCACCATGATATGAGTACATTGAAATTTGCATTAAAAATAAATATATTATTTGGTTTAATAGAAATTGTTTTATTTCAAGTTTAAAAGATCAAAATATTCATTTTTTTGCTTTGGGTTTGAAGTCTTATTGGTTTATTTGGAAACAATATTGCTATATAAGACATCTTCAGAATGTTTTTGAAATTTTGCTGTTTCAGCAATATTTGACTAAAAGCAGTTGTTCAAGTTTCCAGCAGAATTTAAAATATTTATCATGGTTGTAATGTGGCTTATGCAACGTCAATATCCTTGAGCCCTCTGAGAAGAAAATTGGGCTTCCAGCTTTTCACGCCCTCTGTGTGACTGCCTCCTCACTTCTGTCCCTTTTCTCTCCTTCCAGGGACTCTGTGGTACCCCAAAACTCTCAGAGTCCATCCTGAGGTCCCCATATTGGAGACTTGCATAGACTTCAGTCACTCTACAATGGCATCCACTGTCCCTGACACTTCTGTGATGCCTCATGTGGGGTGTGGTGTCAAGTGATCTTTTCTTACTCCATTGTGCTTTGTTTCAGCCAATTCTTGTTTCCATAGCTATACCAAGCTTTCTTGAATACAAGGATTCAGAAATGAGTATATTTCACAATACAGCAAATGCTTAGTGAAAAATTACTGTGATTTGAACATTATGCAAAATGACCTGCTGTTTCTGAGCTATACAGAATTATGTGTTTTGGGGGATTTTTATGACAATGTTTCAAACTTCGTCTAAACCAGTCATACCTAAGAAAAGAGTTTTTGGTCTTCTATTTTGTTTTACTTTTTATTTTCAGGACATATTCCCCATGAGTGGAAGTCTGTGGTAGAAAGAAATAGGAGAGTGAGAAAGCATCCATCGTCCCGCTAAGTGTACAGGGCCCTTGAGCTGTTAAGAACCACCACAAATCTATTTAACAGATATTTTCATGAAAAGATGGCATGTAATTCGTGAAATACTGAAAAGTTCTTTCATCAAATTGTTATTGTTCTTCATATTTAATGTAACTCAAAGCTCATCTGCCCATGTTTTTAAAGTGTTTTATTTTTAGCTCCCATAAATATCTGACTTTGGCATTCCACTACTATGCAGACTGTGCTGTACTCAGATTCCTGAGAATACTCATTTGAATTTTGGCATCATTTTGTCATTATAAAATTTCTATTTCAACAATCATAACTGTAAATATAATTAACATTATACCTAGAACATTATTGATAGAACACTAGATTTTTAAAATATATGGCAACAAATTATGCATTCTTTAATTCTGAGTTTCCCTCTCAAGTGCCTAGGTTATTGTTGTTGCTGTTGTTTGCTTGTTCATTTGTTTTATGACATTTAAATATTGTTACTCATGAGACCATGAAAAAATAGCAATTTGCATGTACAGTTTTGGTCTATTAATTAATGTATCAGTTTACAAATTAGAAGTAACACATTGAGAGTTTAGGAGACAGGAATAGCTAGGTGAAAACCAGGGACTATGCAGATATAAATACTAGGGTAGCGGAGAGGATTCTTAGCAAAAGCTCTGCAGGAAGAACAGCTACATGACTTGCTCTTGGGCAGCTGAAAAGTGTTGGGAAAATGGGCATCTGGCAAATAGTCATGTGTGTGTGTGCGTGTGTGTGTGTTTGTGTTGTGTATATATGTATGTGTGTACAGGTTCTCCCATATATGTGTACATGTGTGGCTGATTGACATCAGGTGTTCCTTGCTCATTTCACCTTACTTTTCGAGAAAGAGTTTTTAACCAAACCCAGAGCTCACTAGTTGGTGTGAGGATGTCCTAAGATTCCTAGAACCTTCCTGGTTCCTATTTTGGAGACTTCTGCCACCACTGTGCTGTTTCTTTTCTTTTTTCTTTTTCAACCTGGGCACCCACGATCCAAATTCAGGTACCTTCCAACCCATTTCCCCAGATTCCTTGTCTATTTTTAGTAGAGCCAAAAAAATAGCATCTGGATGACCACTAGACAGAAGATCTATGTGGCTACAGATATAGGAAAGCTGGGAAACAACTTGAGAAACTTTATTTAGAAACACTCTTTGATCCATGAAGAGGAAGGAATTAATTCCAGAGACTTCAAGAGAATCCTCTAGGTGAAGTTTGGAACCAAAAAATCAAACAGAAGTTTCTCAAGTTAACTAAAAAGAATAAAGTAAATGGGCAATCTACACCCAGTGTAGTTAAAAAGAGACTCAAGTGTTAGTGACAGCTGTACCCATAGGGGAGCCTGCATTTAAATTGGAGCAAGGATAGTTCCAACCAATGATTGGCTTCCAAGCCACCTAGCTTCTTAGGGCTCAGACACCTCTAAAGCACTGTACCCTTCATGTCTTATAAATAGTCATTAGACAATTAAATGAGAATAAATGAACTAAATATTCCAAGTTCAGTAAGGAAAGGGAAGTGTTAGGTTCCATGCTCTGGATTTGGATGCAGGGCTTACAGTCAAAGAATGCATTTTAAATAAATGCTTGATTTGCTGATATAGCTGTACCAAGATCCGTTCTCTGGAGAGCACTGACTGAGAGAATGGAATAAGACAAGAGAAAGGAGCAAGTTTTGTTGGTGCTTATCAGTATCTCATAATTATAGTAGGTATTTTTTGTGACAACATTGTTGAAAGGAAAAAATTTCTAGATAGAGTGTGTGTGTTGTAACATATCCCAATGAACATGAGCCTGGCTTGTGCAATATCATCATCAATCAGGAAGAACACATGGGCATTATAACACATGCAACTATTTTACATGTCTTAAAGATAAACATTTTATATATTGGAAGAATTTAAAATGATGCCTGCACACTATGTACAAAAGGTTATTAGCTTATATTTACTTCTTTTTTAAAAATATTTTTAAATTTGTTTATCATTATTTTATGTACATGAGTATTTTGCCGGAATGTATGTTTGTATATCACATGAATGCCTGATGCCCTTGGACGTTAAAAGAGAGTGTCAAATTCCCTAGAACTAGATCTAGGGGTGGTTATTAATTACCACGGTGTGTTCTCAACAAAAGAAACCAGTGATCTTCGCCCTGAATGTACTTCTAAGTGATTGGAATCATCAGCAGCATGAGTTAACAGGAAAGTGTTCAACTGTCAAAGAACAGTGACACCATACCTTTCCAGTTATTCAGAAACTTAATGTCAAGAATTCTATGATTAACTAATCAGTTTGCCTAAATATAAAATTTATTTTTATATCCTAAGAGATATTTCTTGAGTTTTGTCTCATGTGAAGTCAACCTAAAAGTCTCATGTTAAAATACTGTACTATAAAGTAGCTAAATGGAAGAAACAGAGAAAATACATGCAGATGAATTTTGCTTAAGAAATTGATTTACTTACTAATGTTTTCAGAAGACCCTTGTCTTTAACCACAAAAAAACAAATTTGTTTAATTGATGGGAATTTATTACTTCTCCATTAAAGGTAAAGGGTGGTATTGACTGTGCTCCGTTTATATTTACAGCTCATTTTTTATCCTTATTAGTAATTAATGTGTGTGTGTGTGTGTGTGTGCACGTGTGTGCATGTAATGTATATTTGTAAGTGCAAACTACCTGAACGCTTTGGTATACGATGAACACCAGGAGACGACTTTTGGTAATTGGTTCTCTCTTTTCTTCTTGGTTGAGACAGGTAGAGTCATTCTTATTTTGACTTTATAGAGGGCCCTTGACTGGCTAGCCTGTAAACTTTGGAATGATTCTCCCACTTCTGTTCTTTATCTCATTGGAAGAGTTCCGGGGTTAAGATTTCTGCTACCATATGCAGCATTTTTACATAAGATCTGGGAATGGAAACCACACCTAGTAAACCAGGCCACAGGTTGAATCTAAATTAACCCTCGATGATATTATTAAGAAGTACTCTCATGTAAATGAGTTTTAGGTTGGTCAATAATGTTGCTTTTAATCATTATTCCCTACTGAAAAGCTGAGAAAATGAAGGTAGGATCTTATTGAGTATTTGTAGCCTAAATGAATTAAACTGAAACAAATAACAACCATATGTCTCTAGTGATTTAGCTTCAATTTTATTTAGTCAAAGTCAAGTATGTTATTTCTCCGAAGGGATTAGTCCACATTAGATGGCCGTTTGTTGTGTGAAAATCACTTTCAGAGAGACTTCCCCACTTCCCACTCACTTGGGCTGGCGTCTTCAGTGTGTTTCTGTATGTAAACTGCTCTGCTCTTCCCATATAACGACTCTGCACATGCCTTCATCGCGTCTGTTCTGGCATCGATCTTCTCATAATGCTGCTTTGGTAAGTGGCTGTGTTTTCCTCTCTGAACTTCAAGAATTCTGAGCATAAAGCCTGAAAGTAGAGAAACACTGAATTTGCGCAGAGCCATCTATTCACCGGCATCAATTAACAATCTTGACCACTGAGAAAATGACAGTCGGGTGCTGCTGAAGGATTCCTGCAGCCTGGGGGCCTCGCAGAGTCCAGTCCTCTGCAGCCTTTGTGCTAGCTGCTTACTGTATCCCAGAAGGGCTCTCTCTCTGTCAGTAGACGAGAATACCCTTTCAGAACAGGGTAGCTCAGATATCTGACTCTGTGAGGTGCTGTGCTTCTGCCAGCTCTTCATGTACAACTTACATACTGTCCTCTTTTAAAACTCTGTAGACTGACATGATTTGGAACATTCCCTAAACTCATTGGTTGGGGTATTTTAAATATAGCTATCTACCTAATCATGTTTGTCTGTCTGTCTGTCTGCCTGTCTGTCTCTCTGTCTTTCTATAGAGAGAAGCATTATTTATAATCACCCTGGTTTTGTTTTATTTGAAACTAAGTCAGACTTTGTACTCCAGGTTGGTTTCAAAATTGTATTTCTGCTGCCTTAGTCTCCTGATAGCTGGACTTACAGGTGTGGGCTACCTCACCAGGCTTTAGGACCTAACTAATTTTGACTTTTAATAAAATGCCCACGTGCTTCGAATTTAGAGTGCCCCATCATTTAGCACATATCCCATCTCTCATTCTCCTGGAAACTTATTTTTTCATCTCATGATCGATGTCATGGGCAACTAAATTTTGAAAGAGTTCCAACTTCTTACATTGTAAAAAAAAAATCTTTCTTCTTGCTTGCAATTGAAATAATTCTAATGTAATCTTACCAACTTAGAAACTGAAGAGAAAGAGAGATTCCCTAGTTCTACAATGGTAAAAAGTGTTTCATTGACCAGGTGGTCAGATGACCACTTCCCATGGTTATGACCAATTTAGTTTTGCTTTGTCTTGTGGGATTATGATACACTGCAGGAGAGGAGCCAAGAGAGTCTTTAGAGATGTAGAAGAATAGATGTGAATTTGATGTCTGGCTGCTCTTGTTTTCTTCTGAAGTATAGTACTATTGTGGATTGCCTTGTTTCTTTATTGAGCTGTCTACTTTGTTGAATGAGATGTTCACTTCTACCAGTTTTCCATTTTGTATCATGAGGTGAGAATTTGCTTGATCTAACATTGAGGTAAGAAAGTTCTAATTGTACATGGGAACAGCAGAAGCCTCAAGTGATATGCATGAAGAGGCATTATTGCCAAGTACTAAAGTAACAGACATTATATTATAATATTATATTAGAATGCTTAAAGGATATGCATTGTGAAGTGCACTTATTAAGGATCATTATTTGATCAATTTTATTCCACAATGTATAATTTATAGTTGCTATGTTCTTGAAACATAGGTTAAAAATGAATAAATTGAAAAAAACTCTTTAGACATAAACAATTTGCAAAACATATTTGAAAACAATTTGAATGTTGATTTAAATTATTACAAATGTATTGAGTGTGTTAAACTCTAAAATAAAACATTTCTAATCTGTAATTTTTTCAAATTCTTAACAAGAGGATTTCATAAAATCATTATTTTTGTCAAATCCAGTTAAAATAATGTGAAGTACTCAAAGTTTTAACATATTTTGTACTGCTTTTTCCAAAAACATTAGAAGATAAGTTGGTTTATTGAATGACTCCACAGACAGTCAAGCTTAATTATACATTACACACATAGAAATAGTTAAGTAAATATTCAAATAATGAGAATCTATTTTGTATTTTTAAACACATCAAGAATATTGAGTTATGTTGCATTCTTTAAAAGCTATGTTGGATCTGCCCATGAATCAGATGTTGTTTGAAAATAGGGTATTATAGGTACAGTTAAGATGAAGTCAGAATAGGTTAGACTAGTATGTAAATGCAGTGATTTAGTTTGTGTAAGGAATCCGCATGATCACTGGAGATTTGGGAGATGCAATGTGATGATGGAGAGGTATTAGAATGCTGCATCTACACATGAAGCAATGCCATGGACTTCTCATGGAATAGTCTGCTCCATAGACCCCAGGAAGAATCAGCTGATGCAGTACAGTCTCCTCCATAGACTCCAGGAAAAATCAGCTTTATCAATATTTTGATTTTAGATGTTTTGTCTTTAGGATCATGAAATAAGAACTGATATTATTTTCAGGCCTCCATTTCATGGTTATTAGTTAAGAAAGTCCTAGCTAAAAAACACTGTGAACCTCTAATAAACAGAATGGAATCTTCATTTAGCCAGCTAAGGAAGAGCTTTGCATTGAAAATTGCATCAGACATAATAAATGTGAGCGTCTTATATCAGGAGATACATTTATAAAATCATTAAGCAATTCTCTTGTTTCTTCAACAAGGAATGTCAGAGATGGACTGAAAGTAGAGGTGCACAGTATGCTTTACAGTCTTTTAATCTAAATGTCCTTCTCATATGAACACCCTTATAAGCCAGCTGTTCGACCTCCAGTGACCATATCTACATTTGTCCCTTGGAAGGAAGGAAAGAAATTTTCCTCATATCTTCTATCATTAAGGATACTAATTAGAGTCACTTATTATAGTTATGCCCTGATTCTGACCTCAGTTTTGCCTGGGTAAACTGGGAATTTTAGATTCTTTCCCAGTCAATCTGAACCTTACTTGACCTGAGGTTCTATTGTGGATAAAAAACAGGAAAGGGAGATAGTGCTGGGCAGTGGTTTTCACACCAAACAAAACCACATGGAAACAAATCCATGTGTAAGCAATCTTTGTATAGTACAAACTTTAAAAATAATTGAGTTACGTCTTGTAAAAGTAGCATGTTATTTTTTCACTAAGTATCATTCTATTTACCAATACAGATTTGGGAGTCACATGTTTGGGTGAATATCTGCTACATCAGAGAAGCTGAGATGCAACCTTCTGACCTATTTTGACCAGAGACCCAGTAGGAGAGAGTCTCTCCCACCCTTGCAAATCAAAGAGAGCACGGATCTCTAAGTCCCTCCCTCCTCCTTCCTGAGCATCTCTCTATCATATTTTTTGCTCCCCCATACTCTCTATGTCTAATTCCTCTCAACTAGTTGCTGGCTTCACCCCCTGAACTAAAGTTGATTTTATTAACACAATTTCAGGTTTTAACAGTACAGTCGGACATCCTGCAACAGTAGCAGTTTAGTTAAATAATCTAAAACGTCAAACATTATCCTCAAGATTCTTCCTAAGGTATGAGCTCCTTATTTTCATTTATCTACTTCCATGTTTCCTCTGTGTTCCAATCATGATGAGTTTCTGTGTTTCTTCCTTTCCTAATAATTGAAGTTGTTTAGTACATTTTTCTTATACCCCCTTTCTTTATAAACTTTACCTTGGCTAGGTGACTATGATTTATATTCCATAAATTCTATCTTAAAATTTATCTTCATTAGTTGATGAGTGAGCTCCCACCCTACTCACTTTCAAATGTCTTTCTCACTCTTATCCAGTGATCATCGGTCTTCTCACTACTGAAGACACTTTCCCATTTTGTTCACTCCATTGCCTTCCTATCTATAAGACAGTCTAGGACACACGGATAGTTATCCCTCATTAATCCTATATTTTAAATAAAATATATCCTTAAATTTAATGAAGAAAATTACTCACAGATGACTATTTAAGACATGTTAATAGATATTTTGTTTACTGATAAGTTCATTATAACCGTATAGCTTCTTCAGGCTTGAGCATGAAAGCTTGACTACAGTAGTCTCTTACGACTATTTTCTTAATGAATAGAATTGTGAAGATATTTTTAACAAGTAAATCACTAACATTTATTTCTCTGGCTGCAAATATGATTCTTGAAGCTTGATATACACTAGGAAATAGTTAGAATCCAATGCTTAAAGATCTTTCATGCTCAAGTAAATTTTTAACAAAGGACATATCATAGTCATATAACAAGGTATTGTGAGTCCCATTAAAACAATTTGTACGGTAGCACTGTTATTGACAAGGAAGCATATTGAGGATGCATGACTGTTTTGCTAAGTAGAAAGAATGTATTTCTGTATAAGAATATATCTGGGAAAAT
The DNA here is from genome assembly GCF_982192425.1 of Myodes glareolus. Taxonomy (NCBI): domain Eukaryota; kingdom Metazoa; phylum Chordata; class Mammalia; order Rodentia; family Cricetidae; genus Myodes; species Myodes glareolus. The sequence goes on from NC_142045.1 coordinate 58,553,555, forward strand.
TATAATGACAATGGTCAAGTATGACATTGTTAAGTTATCCCTAAATATAATTATCTCTGAAATTTATTTCTTGGTTGTCTAAAATATGTTTTATTAAAAATCTAGTAAAATATTATATACAATATATTATATACTGTATATATATATAAATATTCAAGAAAATAAGAAAGGGGAGGGCCTTGGTCCTGCCTCAAACAAGATTGATGTGTCAGACTTTGTTGACTCCCCATGGGAGGCCTTATCCTCTCTGAGGGGTGGATGAGGGTAGGGTGGGAAGAAGGTCGGAGAAGCAGGAGGAAGGGAGGGAGGCAGAACTTTAATTGGTATGTAAAATAAAAATACTCTTTAAAAAAGAGAACAAATGAAATAAGAATAAATAAACGTGTTAAAGTTTTTCTAGCATTAATTCACCATGCTTTTCAAAATTAAATTTAGCTGTTGTATATGAACAGTGGAGAAATGAACAGTTATATTTGTCATATTAAGTATCTTTTTGGAAAGTTATAGTATAATTACATAACTCAGAGTGGCAAGATAACAGATTGGATTAATTTAACTGACTTATTCATGTTAATTTACCGAAACACATAAATAATAATACATATCTTACAGAACTGTTTCATTCCATAGTAGTACTGAAAACAATGAAACAACCAGCCACAATGTTCTGGTTGTTGTGTTACAGAAATCAGAATAAACACTCTGTATGGTTTTTTGTGGTCTCTAAGACCATGCTGTGGGGTAGATGCAAGGCATTTGCCCTAAGTTACAAACTCAGTGGCACTCCCAGAATTGGAATTTGTCTAGCAAGTTAGAACTAATTTGTTATCAGAAGTCAGGGAAAGATCTGGACCTTTCTACATGCAAAGCACCCACTCTTCAAACCTGTTACACCGTCATGGTAGGCCCTTTCCTCAAGCCTGTTAGACAGACGTGCTGTGCATGCTGATCTCTCAACTTTCTCCACTGTCCATATGCCTATTTGCATGTTTGCGAATCTGTTTCCTGAGAATTTTCTCAAATTATGATGTGATTACAGGTCTGTAAGAAGACTCCAACTGAAAATAGAAATATGCAATAAGTTTTTTCCTCAGGATAATTTTCTGTTTGTCACATCATGAATTTACACACACACACACAAACACACACACACACACACACCACAAATTTAGGATAATGTCTAATTTCTACCGAATAAAACTTCTCTATCTTTTTATTTTTATGGCACACAAACAACTTTCACAGTATTCCCACCTCATTATGAGTGTGTTGGGCAGGTGTGAATGTAGGTGTGAGCATTGGGTTAGAGTGTTTATGCAGATCGTGATACCCATGCTTTCTCTGGGTCTCGTGGCTTTTCATAGTAAGCTCAGACCTAAAGTCCATTACTGCGGAAATCGGAGTGGCAAGAACATGAGAAGTGGCTATGCAGCACTATCCTGCACTGATTAAGGGTGTCATAAAACCTGTCAAAAACACCATCAGCAGCCAGTGCAGCCCGGCCACCTTTTGGAGAAGAAGCTTCCATGTTTATATTCAAAAATATCAATCATTCTAATACAGACTCAAGCTTGTCTTTCTGTAGCAATATTTCCATTTGCAGTAAAGATGTAAGGGGAGGACTCGTGTGTTCCTGGATCTTATATCAATGTCAAAATTAGTACATAAAGCATCCATCAATTATATACGTAAGGTGAATTGGTCATGCCTTTTACAAAGTGCTATATATTTGAGATTTTACTACATATTTTCAGACACCTCTGGAAGCAGGCAAATTAACAAGTATCTGACTACCATATCTGAGCAATAGTGAAGGGTATGACTTGAGAGTTCCATTATTTTATCAGCCCAGAAATCGGAGCTCTTAATTCTAGAATTATGAATACCAGAAATATTTTCAGTTTTGCTTTCAATCATCACAAATATAGTAGACTGTTCATAGGGAGTTCTGAAACACTTACTGACTGTGGGCCTCTGTGGATTTCTAAGCAGACTTAATTCTGTTTGCCTGAAATTTACTGAGTGAGTATAGAGTTAGAAAAGTATAAAGTCTTTATCAGTTTAGATATAACTTTGTTTTGGTTGGTTATCATTAAAGTTAACACACACTAATCCAGATCCTCACATTTAAGTAAATGTCACTTCAGAGGGGCATGGTTACATTTCCACAGTGCTCTTCCCCAGACAGTGTTCATAACCAGGGACTTGTAAGCATTGCAATCATTAACTTTGTGATTACACAAAAAAGCATCAGCATAAAGGCTGGTTAGCAAAAATTCAGAATCTGGGTGGAGATTTACTCTATTTTGAAAGGTATTCATACCAAAAAATTTAACAGTTTTTATGCCAAGCCTATCTCCTGCTTTCCTTTGCATATTAAGAAATCACGGCTTGATGAGGATGCTATCAGTGGCACTGTTTAGTGCATGGCCTGGTTTGTCCTCAGCTTTAGTCAGCAGCAGTACAATGATTACCACATTTTAATAATTTCCAAGTACAGTAGATCTCCATACTAGTATTCACTAACTGCATTCCATTGTTTCTGGGAGATGTCTATGTAAAGTACTCAGAGGTCATATTTTTCACATGGAGAATTTGACACAGTCTCTAAGACACAAAAGGTGAGAGTTCAATGTGTTCAATTTTCGTAGAAAATAAATTTCTATGAAAGTAAAGTCAATTAGCAAAATTATATTTGAGAATGTAATTCTGTGTACTTCTTTTCTTATATTAATACCAACAATTATCTACCCATTTATCTATTCATGGGGAACTATAAAGTAAAATATTTTTGGATTGAATTATTCCTAAGCTTCCGCTAGTCATGGATTTGAGAAGTTCTCATCAGTAATGTGTCACAGAACATTAAGTATGTGCTTGCCCTGCTCCTATGAGACTAATTGAGTCATTAAGCTATACCCATTAGAAAACTTATCAAACGACACAGACTTAAGTCGAGAGCTTCCTGGTGATCTGACTTCATTCATTAGCATTTTTGGCTCTTTCCCTCCTTCTTTTCCCCATGGATCTATGTGATTCAGTTGTAGAGCATAACCATGTCTTACATATGAAAGCATGATACTCATCTGTGCTCCCTGAATCAACGCATTGAGTAAGAGAGTGTTCCTGCAGCACCAGACACTATTCTATGTGTTCATTGCACCTTTTTCTCATGGCACTTCAAAACTTACATATTGATAAAATTCTTCAATGTATGTCTATTTATAGGTTGATGCTTCCAGAAGATGCCTTTTGGGGAAAACAAGTTTATCACTGTAGTGAAGTATGTGATCTCCACAGCATTGTAAATTAGATCTTTCTCTTTAGAAATATTCATTGGAAGATATATTACAATATGTTCTGTATAATAATTGATCGTTTAATACCTGTAGTCAAATGGACAGCAGCCTGAGCATATTAGTTCACAAACTCTATAGTACAATGCACAGTGTTGCCCTTCCATAGACTCATACCATAGACCAGCCACTCACCTTTCAGATTCCTTTTTTGTTTGTTTGTTTCTTATTTCTTACATTTTTAAATTGATATTTATTGAGCTCTACATTTTTCTCTACTCCCCTCCCTGCTTTTCCCCTCCCCCTTCAATCCTCCCTCAAGGTCCCCATGCTCCCAATTTACTCAGGAGATCTTATCTTTTTCTATTTTCTACTTCCCATGTAGATTATAACTATGTAAGTCTCTCTTAGTGTCTGCGTAATTGTCTAAGTTCTCTGGGATTGTAGTTTGTAGACTGACTTTCTTTGGTTTATGTTTAAGAACCACCTATGAGTGAGTGCATGTGATAATTGTTTTTCTGTGTCTGGGTTACTTCACTCAAAATAATGTTTTCTAGCTCCATCCATTTTCCTTCAAAATTCAAGCTGTCATTATTTTTTTCTGCTGTGTAGTACTCCATTGTGTAAATGTACCACATTTTCCTTATCCATTCTTCAATTGAGGGACATTCAGGTTGTTTCTAGGTTCTGGCTATGACAGACAAAGCTGCTATGAATATAGTTGAGCACATGTCCTTGTGACATAATGAAATTCTTTTGTAAAGCTAAGGACACAGTCAACAAGACAAAACGACAGTCTACAAAATAGGAAAAGATCTTCACTAACCTCACATCAGACAGAGGTCTGATCTTCAAAATACACAAAGAACTCAAGAAATTGGACACCAAAAGATCACCTAATCCAATAAAGACATGGAGTACAGACCTAAACAGAGAACTCTCAACAGAGGAATCTAAAATGGCTGAAAGACACTTAAGTAAATGTTCAACATCCTTAGTCATCAGAGAAATGCAAATCAAAACAACTCTGACACTCCATCTTACACCTGTAAGAATAGCCAAGATCAAAACTCTGATGACAATTTATGCTGGAGAGGTTGTAGGGAAAAGGGAACACTTCTGCATTGTTGGGGGGAATGCTAACTGGTACAACCACTTTGGATGTCAGCGTGGTGATTTCTCAGAAAATTAGGAAACAACCTTCCTCAAGACCCAATAATACCACTTTTGGGTATATACACCTTTCAGATTCTTTAAGCTCTGATTGACTTTTAAAGCATAGTGACTCATGGAGTTTTGTTGGGTTTTTACTCTTTCTGGGTTTGTATAATCAATATAATAATAATAATAATAATAATAATAATAGTTGTAAACAAATACAACCAAAATCCTAAAGAATCTTCTTCTCTGTATTTTAACACTTACTGAAGATATTAAAATTATTGTTGATAGGAAGATTCTTGATGACTTTTCCTAATAAAACCTGCATCACTTCTGTATATTTCAAATAGCTCTTCATTGCTTTAATATTTGGCATACATAGTTGTCTAAATTTACTCATTGTCTCTTAATTCCAAATTGATTCCTGTCCTGGATAGGTGTGATTCTCTCTTTGGAGTCACTCTTCTGGAACTCTAGATTTCTGGTATCTTTTAGACCATCATTGTTAGGTACCTGAATGTACACTGAAGATACACTTTAACTGACCTTCCTTGTTTCCTTTCTCTAATATTGTACATTCTGTTAGAATTGCACTTCAAAGTCTCACTCCAATTCTGGGAGCTATCTGTCAGAAGTCTCTAAAGCATGTCAGTACCTTCACTGGGAATAGCAACAAGACTTGTATTCAGAATCCATCATCATTGGCCTGGTTCTCTTTTATGTATCATATATCACACTCTGTCCATGCCTCATCTGCATTAAGGGTCCCTTTCCAGGGCGGCTTGTCCCCATCAAGGATATTGTAGCTTGGGGTAGTCTAGGTCATAGAAGCATAATTTGATAGTATAATACACTTTGTCTTTGGAGAGAGAAACATTGCCATTTTCAGAATCCTGATTGTTGAGCACTGAAACTTGGCTAGAAGGAACAAACAAAAGAGTAAGAGATGGATGCTTTGCGTTGTGATTATCAGCGAGAGGATGGTATTCAAGAATCCTCAGAAGGTAGAAAAACTTTATTATCAAAAAGTGTAAAAAAGGACTTACAAGTTAAAGTTGTGATTCCAAAGGGCAGGATGCTTTTACTGAATGTGATTAAATCACCCATCAATTCCTGCATCCACTGCTTTTTAGCCACAGGATTTTAAACTGCACAAGGACAAAGGCCAAGCCTCCTTGATTAACCATTGTGTATATAATATCTGACTCCAAAAAGATTCTCAAGAAGTATTTGAATGTGTTGTTTTTCTTGAATGAAAATGGATTCTGACAATTTGCTGCATCCTGGGGAATACAATGATCTAAAAAGAAAAAGAAAAAAAATAGATAAAATTCTGATCTCCAATCACTCCCAAGACATTAGGTGCAGCAGCTTCATGGTTTGAAAACTCACACATCATTTTAAGTGCCATGATGGGCATGTCCACAGAGTGCAATACTCTGTGAAGCCTCCTTACTGCATTTCCTACTTACCTTGTGTACAAAAAATACTGCCACAGAGACTGCATAAAAATTACCTGCAGTTTCAACCTTACAGCCTCTCATTTCCAAAGAAACTACCTTCTATTCCTTGTTGCTTCTATCCCTGCTGTGGGAAAGGAAGAGACAGAGAGAGAGATTTCTATTTCTGGGAGTTAATTTCATAAATTTGAAGTTATATCTAACTATAAGTCAGGATGATTTGTTTAGACTTTTAGGGCATTTGTATGGAAACCTTGTTCAGAAAAAAATGCTTAGTCAACCAATTTTAATTAGTATATTAAATAAAGCAAAGGATACAGATTATAAAATTTTAAGTACCAGACTTGAAGATAGCAATAAATGTTTTGCAACTATTACAGAATATCACTAAACTTGAAGCTATGGGTTCCAATGGAGATGTTTTAGACTTCACTTGAGTTCAGTGAATAGCACCTTGGATAGTTACCAAAGCTGAGACCTAATTTTACCTCGATATGAAAATTTACACCACAGCGTATGTCATATCATCAATATCTGTTCAGATGTACTTTTCAGCCAATTTTATAATATTTGGACATTTAGAACCATATAATTAGAGGTTATGGATGTGGTTGCTTCCTATAGTTTTGGCTGGTATAACTCTACAAGATAGAGCAGTATTAATAAGGACAAGGTCAAGAATTTGAGTGTTTCTTTTATTCAATTACCTCTCATTCTTTCTGTTGCCATTGGCTATACAGCACATGCTGCCCCTCAGCTCCCAAAGGTGTGTTTGACTGAGAGAGACGGACCAGGTCTATAAAGATGAATCAACAGCAACTGATCTTATGAGTGAAAAGTGACTGAAACACTTCTCTCTGTAGCTTCATGTTAACTGACCCCTTTATGACCCATTCTATATTTGTGAAGTGTCCACTGAGGAGTTTATACTCAACTAGACCTCGGAGATATGAACAGTGCTCAATATGAAGACTCAGGAAAGGCCCTCAAGTTGATTTTGTTTAATGTTCTCAGATTTCCTACTGTTGGTTCAGACTGTTAGCATGCTGGGATTTTCTTTCTTTGCTAGGCTGGTCGGTAGATCACTGTATTACATACATTATTTTATCTGCAATTTTTATAATGGGATTTTTTACACAGTTAACATATGTACAGGACCTACAAAAATAAATGTTATTTAATATATTCTATTATGTTTTAAGGTAGAATATGAAGTAATGTGTTTCAATGTGACATTTTCATATGTAGGTAACGTTACACTTTAACAATTTAATCTTCAGAGAAACACTTACTAAGACCTTATCATTTTGACATTTAAAAATAAGACCCATGATACGGTTAATTTTCTTCAATTGATGACTAGCCAGAATATTTTATTACTTGCTCACAAATTAACCTGTTATAAAGGGTGCTAGAAACAGCAGACGATATACTATTCTGAACTCACCTGTATGTAATATAGGAGACTGTACCCAGGGGAAATACATGGCAGTTCTCAAGTACCCCTGTGATAGAAGACCCATGATGGATTGTCTAAACCTGTGAGCCATTGCACCCTGTGCATGCTAAAATTTCATATTTCTATAATCAAAACCCAAAATCAACCTAGAGTGTTGGCCACCGCACTTTTCTGTGAATCCCCAGACCTCGGAACAGGCGCGCGATTTCCCAAACCAAGCCCACGAGAATGGATTAATATCCTAAGGGTTGAAGCACAAAGACAGCAAGAGACCTGCTCATTCACCAAAGAGTAAATGGCAACTTTATTAAACTCAAGTCGGGTATATATATTAGTGGGCAAGGGGGCAAAAAGGCAAAACCCCCTCCCATCAGGAGCAGTGGAAGAGGATGACAGGTGCCCAGCGCCCAAGGCCAGAAGCAGCTGTGGGAGGCAGGCGTGGCAGGCCTATAGGGCCTGCGTCTGGAACCTTGTTTACAGGTGTAATTACCATAACAAAAGAGGGTCAAGTTCTTTCTAAGCTAAACCCTCAGGCCAATGCAATAGCAGAAAAGCCAGGGAGCCAGAGGTCAAACAGCCCTGCAAATCGCCACGAACAAAACGGGGAAAGACCTGTGTACCTACACTAGAGAAATTTCAATAATATATTAACATATTGTGAAAAAGTTGTGTCAATGTGCTCTCAAACATTGTTATTGTAAAATCGATCTTCTTTTGTGATGACGTAAGATGATGTAACATTTTGGGAACTGAGATGGTTCGAATGATGATCGGGCACATAGTGTACAGAGTCTATACCTTGGACAAGGAAAACTTCATATCCAGGAAAAGATATCATGAAAAATTACATGAGATCATCAGCATCCTCAAAAATGGGTAAATTTCAAAACTTGTATTTCTCATTTCTGGATATTTCTATAAGAATGCAAGCTAAGATGGCAGACTAAGGAGGGGATGTTGAAGACTGTGGTATAGTCTATCAACTGAAAGATCCCCAATCATTGCCCTTCTTGGGAAAAGGTATTATATGAGGTGAATTATGTAAACAACATGACTTATAAGAGACTTTCAAACATACTAAAATATTTGTGCCTTTATAATTTATTTATATTTAGTTTTATTGTATGCTTCACTGCTTCTGAAAACTATCTGGTATACAATAGATCACATTATCCCATAAGGATGAATATAAACTAGCAGGAAATGGAAGAAAGAAAAAAATCAAGTGCAAATATAATGTTTTATTCTGCAATAAAGAAACCAATTTCAGTTCATCTTTTCCTTGGCCATGAAAAATATACAGCATATAAGAAATAGTATATAAAGTATAATTATTGTCTTAGTTAGGGATTTATTGTTGTGACAAAAGACCATGACCAAAATGTCATTTGGGAAGGAAAGGGTTTATTAGGCTTACAGTTCAACATTGCTGTTCATCACTGAAGGAAGTCAGGACAGGAAATCAAACAGGGCAGAATCCTGGAGGCAGGAGCAGATACAGAGGACATGGAGGGGAACTGCTTACTGTCTTGCTTCCCTTGATGTGCTCAGCCCACCTTCTTGTAGAACTCAGGACCACCAGTTCAGGGATAGCACCACCCACCATTCACTGGGCCCTCCGCTATTGATCACTAAAGAGAAAATGTCTTACAGCTGGATCTCATTGAGGCATTTCCTCAACTGAGGCTTCTTCTGATGAGTCTAGCTTGTGTCAAGTTAATTCACAAAACCAGTCAGGACAATTATATAAAATATATAATGCATAATAAATATCAACATCTACAAGGATTTCATGAATAGAGATAAAACAAAGATAGATTGTAAGAACCAGGGGATCAAAGAAATTGCTGTGAGATGTGTCTTCTAATAACATCAGAAGCTACATCAATCTGGTTATACCAGCATGACTGCCCACTAATGGGTATGCCAAGGTGGACAGGAAAAAGTCCATGAGGGGTCTCAACCTTATACCAAGAGCTACAGGTGAGTAAGTAAAGCTGGGAACAAGGAGAGGTGGGCTTCCCCAGGAAAGACCACACCAATTGATTGTCTAGGGGCCAATGGTCAGTCTTAAAAATGCACATCCAAGTAGCCTTAAATGATTGATTACATTATTTATAGGAATCTTTATGTATACACATATAGGCATATAATAACAATTAGTGAAAAAAGAGGCCATAGATGTGAAGGGTGATGGAAGCAGGTATGTGGGGTGGGGGAGAAAGGAGAAACATAATTATATTAAAACTCAAAACAAGTCTTGTTTTGGAAAAGTAGTCTAGACTTTTAGATGTAATCTTGTAGAGTCCATCAGTAGCAGTGTAACCTTGCCTGCCATGACAGCCTGAAAACAAAATTCCTACACATCAGCAATAAAGCTAACACTGAAATGCATAGCTATGGATGCTTTCGGCCTTGACTGAGCCATCAGAACCAAATAAGGCTCCCCTGGGTTGACCCTCTAAAGACATGACTGAGATTTTAGAATTATGTGTGGAATCGGGTTCCAATTTCTTGTAGATATGTTTATATTGGTCAGATCCTTGAAAGGGGTTAGCAATATAATGTCAGATGTGTAAGAATTTATTCAATTTCCAGTCTTAACTTTCCTGTGTATATGTGTGTATATATGTATATGTATATGTGTGTGTGTGTGTGTGTGTGTGTGTGTGTGTAAAAGGAGTGGTGGGCCGCTTCCTGCCGCCCGCCTCCCAGCTAGCTTTACCCCTGAAATAATTACACAGAAACTGTATTCTTTTAAACATTGTTTGGCCCACTATCTGTAGCCTCTTATTAGCTAATTCTTACATATTGATCTAACCCATTTCTAATAATCTGTGTAGCACCATGAGGTGGTGGCTTACCAGGAGGATTCTAACCTGCAGTTGTCTCGGAGAGGAGAGTCATGGCAACTGCCTCATTGCCTTCTTTCTCCCAGCATTCTGTTTTGTCTACTCCACTTATCTAAGCTGCTGTCCCATCAAAAGCCAAGGCAGTTTCTTTATTAACCAATGAAAGTAACACATAGACAGTTAACCCTCCTCCATCGTGTGTGTGTGTGTGTGTGTGTGTGTGTGTGTGTGTGTGTGTGTGTGTGTGCATGTGCACGTGAGTACAAGAGCTCTTCAAAGTCCGAGGCACCAGATTGCTTGGATGTTGGAGTTTACACATGGTTACAAGCTGCCAGGCATGGATGCTGGGAACTGAATTCAGATCCTCTATGAAACAGTATGTGCTATCAACCTCCGAACTTTCTCTCAGATTCATAATATGAAACTGATAAAGA